>NW_027361783.1:7822500-9022500 GCF_039654945.1 Dendrobates tinctorius
GATAAAAATGCTCCTACCAGAGCTTCTAATCTAAAGAGACATTTACAGCGCTTTCATCCAGAAGTACTGAAAGCAGTGGATGAGAAAGACTGCATCCAAACCAATGAACCAGTGCCCAGCTCTTCCAGCCAAACAAAGGAGCAGAGAACTTTGCAGCCATCAGTTGCAAGATATTTTGTCAGTGACAAAGTTACTGTGACAATGACAGTAGATACATTTAAAAAACAGATCATAGAGCTTGTTGTAAAGGATAGTGTGCCTATTTCATTATTTTCACGACCAGCTTTTATGTGTCTGAATGGGGAAATGGCCCGCAAGCTTGGTGTTTCTCTGGAGAGAGAGAGAGTATTAGAAAATTAGTAATCGAAGAAGCTTTTAAACAAAAGGAAGAACTTAAAAAAACTCTCAAGGGACGCTTTCAGTTTCTTAAAATGGATGCCTGCACATGTCACAGAGTGAACTATTTTGCCATCAATGTCCGATTTGTTTGTGACAAAAATGAAATAGTTACCAAGACATTGGCAGTAAAAGACACCAAAGCTCATCACACCAGTGAGTTTCTCCAGGTCTTGGTGGAAAAGGTTCTGCAAGACTATGAACTTAAAAAAGAGCAAGTTCTTTCTGTCGTAACTGACAATGCTTCAAATATAAGTACTATTAAGCTAATGAATGAGAGTAATGATGGTGACCAGCAGCTAGAAGAACATTCTGGGTCCACAGACACAGAAATGTTTGAAATAGAGGAACACAGTATTGTAACTGAGGAGCAAACTGAAGTTGCTTCAGATCAACAGCAACATGATAGTTTAGATGATCTTGTTGAAACTGTTTCAATATGTTCTTTCATTCATCACATGCGCTGTGTTGTGCATACGCTACAGCTGGCTATAAGAGAGAGTCTGCAAGAAGGACATGCTGCTGCACTGATTGTCAAGGTGAGAAAATTGGCTACTGTTGCCAGAACCCCTAAAGTTGACTCAATTTTGAAGAGACGTGCTGGAAAAGAGGCAATTATTGATCAAGCCACACGATGGGGCAGTACTTACTTAATGATTCAGCGCTTGGTTGAACTGAAAACCTTTCTTGTAGACATGGCTAACCCTCAACTGACGCTAAATGAAAGTCAGTGGAATCAGGTGACTGAGCTGGAAAAATTGCTAGAGCACCCATTTACAGTGACTAAAAAATTACAAGCAGAGGACTTAACTCCAGGTATTTTCTTAAAGGAGTGGAAGAACCTGATGTTTCGCCTGTCCCAAAGAGGAGGGTTAATTGCAAGTGGCATTGCTACATCAATGAAACGGAGAGAGGAGCTACTATTACAAAATAACATTCTTTTGGCAGCTGTTTATGTAGACCCAATGCATCGGATTCTTCTAGATGATCAACAGCTAAGTAAAGGAAAAGAAGCTCTGTCTGAAATAGCAGTAAGGATGAAAGGGTTGCAGAACAGTCAGGAGGAACAAGAAGAATTTGGTCGTCCTGCCACATCTTCACCCTCATCATCAACTGATGAAGAATTTAATTTCGAAAAATATTTGGATCACAAGGACCGTGCAAAGCGTTCCCGCATAGAAGAAGAGTCATCCCCATCAAGGAACACAGCCAGTACATTTCAGCAGAATTTTTCATGTGCACTAAAAGAAATTGAGAAATTTGACCGTTCATCAAAAATAACAGTGCAACAAGCGATTCCTCTGTATTCTGGGGGACTTTCTTTTTGCCCGACAAATAAAAGCAGTGGTTTTGAATTATTTCTTGATGCCCAGAAATACATTAGGAAACTTACCCTACTGAGACATTTTGAACTCAAAAAAGTTCACTCTAACCCTGACACTTCAAACACTACAGTTGTCTCTTCCTTCCACCTTGATGTCAGAGGGAAATCCTCATTCTACCCACTAGAAAGCAGAGGACATCATATAGAAACATTCTCTGATCTCCTATTGGATCGTCTAAATGCACTACCCACCCAAAATATACCAGTAAAACAAAATTTGTCCTCAAAAGAACGTGTGGCACTGGAAAAATTAGAGAAAAACACTAATATCGTGATCAAATCTGCAGACAAAGGTGGAGGGATAGTGATTCAAGATAAAACTGACTATGTGAACGAGGCTTTTAGAATTTTATCTGACAAAAAATTTTATTCACCCATCCCCCAGGACCCCATCCCCCAAGCCACTGTTTTTTACAATGATTTTATTAAAAAGGCGCATGATTCTGGGGTTCTTAATGACCATGAAAAAAGTTTTTAACAGTCAAGAACCCCTCCACTCCCTTCCTGTACCATTTACCCAAAATACACAAGAATACTATTAATCCACCAGGAAGACCCATTATTTCGGGTATTGACTCCCTCACCAGTAATCTAACATTTTACATAGATAGAATCATGCAGCCTCATGTCTCACAGCTCCCTAGTTTTTTAAAGGATTCTACACAACTGATCAATTTAACTAATAACACACCTTGGAAAGATTCTTATGTTTTTATTTCTTTTGACGTATCTGCTTTGTATTCCAACATTGATCACCAACTGGGTTTGAGCTGTTTTAAAAAATTTCTTTTAACTGACAGTCGACTGTCTGACCCTCAAAAGGAATTTATTTTTAATGGGATGGATTTTATTATACATAATAATTTTTTTACTTTCTTGGGGGATTTTTACCATCAGATCAGAGGCACCGCTATGGGATCACGGGTCGCGCCAACTTATGCTAATCTTTTTATGGGGGTCTTTGAGAATGCTTTTATTACTATTGATTCATTTTTAGAGGGTATTGTTTTATATAGAAGATACATTGATGATTTATTCTTAATCCTGGACACCAGTCACGTTTCAGTTGATGCTTTTATTTCTTCTATACAAAATAAAACATGGGGTTTGGAATTTACCCCCCACATTAGTAATACCCAGATGGACTTTCTTGATATCACTTTTTTTATAAAAAATTCCAAAATTCATACCAAAACCTTTTTTAAGAAAGTTGACTCCAATAGTTATGTCCATTTTAAGAGTAGCCACTATTCCAAATGGCTTTTTAACATCCCTCATAATCAATTTCAGAGAATCCGAAAGAATTGCACAGAGGACGAGGATTTTAATACTCAAGCTGAGGTCCTCAAGGGAAGATTCCTTGCTCAAAAATACCCCTCCCAATTGGTTCATTCTACTTTTAATAATGTTTTTAAAAATTTTAATCAGCAAACTCTTTTAAGTGAGAGATCTAAAGAAAAGGATGAAGATGATAACTATCAGGCCAACTTCATCACTACTTATAACTCCCAACATAAAGAGATAAAAAATATGTTAGGTGACCTCTGGTATATTATCAAAAAAGATCCAATACTCAATAAACTTCTGCCTGATAGACCTACTGTCACTTTTAGGAAGGCCAGATCACTAAAAAACCATCTGGCCCCTAGCAGATTGACCCAGTGTACTCCTGATAACTGCACTGGCTTGACACCAGGCATTTTCAGATGCCTGAAACCCAGGTGCAGCCTATGCAGTAATATTGCTCATAATACATTCATCTTTTCACATCCATTCACCTCAGAAAAATTCACCATCACTAACCACTAGAGTTGAGCGATACCGTCCGATACTTCAAAGTATCGTATCGGATGGTATCGGCCGATCTTTAAAAAAAGTATCGGTATCGCCGATTCCGATACCGGAAGTCCCATTCAAGTCTATGGGACTTCCGGTATCGGAATAAGAAAAACCCTTTCCTGCCCTTGTACAGCCTCTCTGGGGTCTGTACGGGCCTTTCGGGGGGCTGTGCCGGCCTGCCAGGGGGTCTGTGCAGGCTCCGGTGGTCTGTGCCGGCCTGCCGGTGGTCTGTGCAGGCTCCGGGGGGCTGTGCCGGCCTGCCGGGGGGCTGTGCCGGCCTGCCGGGGGGCTGTGCCGGCCTGCCGGGGGGCTGTGCCGGCCTGCCGGGGGGCTGTGCAGGCTCCGGGGGGCTGTGCCGGCCTGCCGGGGGGCTGTGCCGGCCTGCCGGGGGGCTGTGCAGGCATCGTCCGATGGGACTACAAGTCCCATCGGGCGATGCCTGCTACCATGACAGTGATTGACACATTAGCCAATGATGGGACAGTAGTAGTCCCATCATCCGGCTAATGTGTTGAATGTAAAAAAAAAAAAAAAAAAAAAAAATTACATGCTACATACATACAACATGCATACTACATACATGCTACATTCATACTACATACATGCTACATTCATACTACATAAATACTACATGCAACATACATACTACATATATACTACATGCATGCTACATACATACTGCATGCTACATACATACCACATATATACTACATACATACTACATGCATGCTACATGCATAACACATATATACTACATGCATGCTACATACATACTACATACTACATATATACTACATGCATGCTACATACATACTGCATGCTACATGCATGCTACATACATACTACATACATACTACATGCATGCTACATACATACTACATGCTACATACATACTACATATATACTACATGCATGCTACATACATACTGCATGCTACATGCATGCTACATACATACTACATACATACTACATGCATGCTACATACATACTACATGCATGCTACATACATACTACATGCTACATACATACTACATATATACTACATGCATGCTACATACATACTGCATGCTACATGCATGCTACATACATACTACATACATACTACATGCATACTACATGCTACATACATACTACATATATACTACATGCATGCTACATACATACTACATGCTACATACATACTACATATATACTACATGCATGCTACATACTACATGCTACATACATACTACATATATACTACATGCATGCTACATACATACTACATATATACTACATGCATGCTACATACATACTACATGCATGCTACATACTACATGCATGCTACATGCATGCTACATACATACTACATGCTACATACATACCACATATATACTACATACATACAATACATTCATACAATACATACATAGACATACAGTACATATAACATAGAGTAACATACTTACCAATACTTGTCACATTGTTCCCCGAAGCCATTGTCTTTTCCGGGATAAATATTAACATAACAAACCACAAAAATACTCACCCACGATCCGAAGCAGTCCACGAGTGTGTCCCACGACGATCTTGGGTAGAGAACTGCAGCATCAGATGATGCTGCCGTTCTCTACGGGCTGCAGGAATCCAATGACGGAAGGTAGGTATCCTTCCGCACTGTATTCCTCCGCCACTTAAAAAAAAAAAGTCCCTAGTCTCACTTTATGCCATTGCTGTGTGGGAATTTCCCACACAGCAATGGCATAAAGTGAGACTAGGGACTTTTTTTTTTTAAGTGGCGGAGGAATACAGTGCGGAAGGATACCTACCTTCCGTCATTGGATTCCTGCAGCCCGTAGAGAACGGCAGCATCATCTGATGCTGCAGTTCTCTACCCAAGATCGTCGTGGGACACACTCGTGGACTGCTTCGGATCGTGGGTGAGTATTTTTGTGGTTTGTTATGTTAATATTTATCCCGGAAAAGACAATGGCTTCGGGGAACAATGTGACAAGTATTGGTAAGTATGTTACTCTATGTTATATGTACTGTATGTCTATGTATGTATTGTATGAATGTATTGTATGTATGTAGTATATATGTGGTATGTATGTAGCATGTAGTATGTATGTAGCATGCATGTAGTATGTATGTAGCATGTATGTAGCATGTATGTAGCATGCATGTAGTATATATGTAGTATGTATGTAGCATGCATGTAGTATGTATGTAGTATGTATGTAGCATGCAGTATGTATGTAGTATGTATGTAGTATATATGTAGTATGTATGTAGTATATATGTATGTAGCATGTAGTATGTATGTAGCATGCATGTAGTATGTATGTAGCATGTAGTATGTATGTAGTATGTATGTAGCATGTATGTAGCATGCATGTAGTATGTATGTAGCATGCATGTAGTATGTATGTAGTATGTATGTAGCATGCAGTATGTATGTAGTATGTATGTAGTATATATGTAGTATGTATGTAGTATATATGTAGTATGTATGTAGCATGTAGTATGTATGTAGCATGCATGTAGTATGTATGTAGTATTATTTTTTTTTTTTTTTAACATTTAACACATTAGCCGGATGATGGGACTACTACTGTCCCATCATTGGCTAATGTGTCAATCACTGTCATGGTAGCAGGCATCGCCCGATGGGACTTGTAGTCCCATCGGACGATGCTTGCACAGACCCCCGGACATCAGCACAGCCCCCCGGCAGGCCGGCACAGCCCCCCGGCAGGCCGGTACAGACCCCCACAGGGTGCACAGACCACCGGCAGGCCGGCACAGCCCCCCGGCAGGCCGGTACAGACCCCGGGCAGTCCACACAGCCCCCCGGCAGGCCGGCACAGCCCCCCGGCAGGCCGGCAGAGACCCCCGGAAGGCCCGAAATGACGGCGCATCATGATGCGCACACACCGCGCATCATGATGACGTCAGGCCGTCAATCAACTGAACTTCCGATTCCGATGCCGAATTCCGATATTGAAAAAATATCGGAAGTCGGTATCGGAATTCCGATACAGCAAGTATCGGCCGATACCCGATACTTGCGGTATCGGAATGCTCAACACTACTAACCACCTGTCCTGTGTGTCTTCCTTTGTCATCTATGTCATCCTTTGTCCTTGTCCTAAATTGAATGTTGGCAGAACCACACAACCCCTTCACTGTAGAATGAACTCTCATAGACACAACACTAAAACTGGGTATCAAAAACACGGTTTGTCACGTCACTTTGATTTATTTCACCAAAGAGATTTTTCTAAAGCTATCATTTTTCCTATAGAACACATCCCTGAACACGTTTCCAATAGAACCCAAGCACTGAATAGAAAAGAGGTCTATTGGATTTATAAATTAAAGACAATTGGTCCCTATGGCCTCAATATTATCAATGATGCTTCTATTTGATAGAAGAGGGATTTATTCTTCACACCACCACAGTCAAGCTTAATGGTCTAGTGGACTAATACCTTACATTTGCACTTTATAGTCTGCACTTGCACTTCATGAGCCAGGTTCTAATACCCCTTGAGGACTCACCTTTTTTAACTATAGCCATGTTTCAACCTCGTGATCCTTAGCACTCTGTTTCATATTTTTTGTACTTTTACATAATTTTATTTTTTCTTTTCTATATAGACTCTTATTGTTGTGTTTTCTATGTTTGTGATTAAATTTCATTGTTTTTATTCTTTACCATTTTTGACCTTTGCTTATGTTTTGTTTTTTTTTTTTTCCTAAATAAAGTGACAAACAACCCCTCAATTTATTCTTCACACCACCACAGTCAAGCTTAATGGTCTAGTGGACTAATACCTTCCATTTGCATTTTATGAGCCAGGTTCTAATACCCCTTGAGGACTCACCTTTTTTAACTATAGCCATGTTTTAACCCCGTGATCCATAGCACTCTGTTTTATATTTAAATTTTTTGTACTTTTACATATTTTTATTTTTTCTTTTCTATATATACTCTTATTGTTGTGTTTTTTATGCTTGTAATAAAGTTTCATTGTTTGGTTTTTTTTTTTGGTTTTTTTTACCTTTGCTGATTCTGTTTGACCCTGTATTGGCGCCTTTTTTCTCTATAAGTATGTTTCACTGTCTTCCAATGTAATCTGCCCTGATGAAGTGAGCCAGCAGGCTCAGGAAACGCGTTGGCTGAATAAAGAACCCTTTACTCTACCAGAAGCAAGCGCAGTCCTTATTGCACTTCCACGTCATTTCTGCTATCCTGACATTGTCAGAGATGTTGCCCGAGTGGTTACTGCTTTGCCACCAACACAAGTTAGTGTAGAGAGGTTGTTCTCTGCTCTCAAAATAATTAGATCAGATTTGAGGGCATCCATGAAGGAGGATCTGACAGAGGCAATACTTTTTCTGAGGACAAATTTATAGATTTCTTCTTATTAACTGCATAAAAGTGTTTATTGCATATTTACTTACAGTTTAGAAAAGTTTATAAAAGTTATTTGCTATATTCTAATTGTATTCTAATAAATGTAGTTTTTGCTCTAAGTGGTCTGATTACTTATATGATGGTGAGAAACTGAATAAGCACGATGTTTAATATTTTACAACAGTAAATTTGTTGTTATGAATTGGCCATTTATAAAGGAGGCGGAGTCGGAGCCGGAGTCGGAGCCTGATAAAATCCAGGAGTCGGAGTCGCAACTGTGGCTTACCGACTCCACAGCCCTGAGTAAAACGTCACATTGGCACGCAAAAATGAAGCTCTCGCCCAACACCAGATGTCGAAAAATTGAGACTTTTTTAATGCAAACTTTGTGGGGTTTTTTCACCACTTAAATAAAAAAGAACCTAGACATGTTTGGTGTCAGTAAACTCGTATTGACGTGGAGAATCATTATGACAGGTCAGTTATAGCATTTAGTGAACATAGTAAAAAAAAAAAATTAAAAAAAAAACAATTGTGGAATTGCACTTCTTTTTTGCAATTTCATTGCACTTGGAATTTTTTTCCCCGTTTTCCAGTACATGGTATGGTAAAATAAATTATGCCATTCAAAAGTACAACTCATCCCATAAAAAACAAGTCCTCACATGGCCATATTGAGGAAAAACTAGTTATGGCTGTTGGAAGAAGGGGTGCAAAAAAATTGAAACGCAAAAATGGAAATACCGCTGGTCCTTAAGGGGTTAATGTTGCCTCTATTGATGAGATATTAAAGTATTTGGCAATTAAACAGTTAATTTTGTTAGTTCAATTGGGCATTACCATAGAAACTTTACTGGTAGCATGCATTTCTCCTCCTCTATGAGGTTGACCAAACAGGCAGCAATACACGAGAAAGAAAAACCTGCCCCCACAATAGCTGTGCTTAGAACAAGCTCAGTGTGAGACATGTATTATTGACAAACATTCGGGCTGGCTCTCCTCACGACATAGTGGTGACCTGTGCTGGAGTACGGCCACTTTCACACTTCAGGCTTTCGGTATCCGGCATGGGGCGGCAAAAAAATGGACTACCGGATCCGGCAGCATATGCAGACACCGGATCCTTCTTTCTGCCGGATATATTCCTGGCAGAGAAGGTTTCTGGGCATGTGCAATGCGAAAAAACGTTGCATGCAACGTTTTTATCCAGACGCCGGACCGGCTATTTTCTCCGGAAAAAAACGGATGCGCCACATTGCCATCCGGCGCAATGCAGCAGCAATGAAACAGCACGGGGAAAAAGCCGGATCTGGTCGTAACAGGCGCCGGATCCGGCAGTCCGGTTTTTCGCTGCACCATGCCGGATACCGAAAGCGGCCTACAACAGACTTGAGTGTAATTAGCAACAGCTTTCAGATCTCATCTATGACAATCGGTGTGGCAACGCGACAGGGTCTAATTACAAAACACTTCTAGTAACTCTACTCCAATAGTGCTGCCAGCTCTGCCAATCATGAGCAGACGTTAACATACAATGAGAAAAATAACACGCCCCAAGCTATAGCTTATAACAGGCTCTATGTAAGATAGGACAGTCTGCACTCACTGCAGATTGATTACATGTGCCAGTGCACAGCAGACCTGCAGTTGATTAACATCTATCAGACCCCCAGCAGTCAGTGTGGGGGCAGAGGCAGTACAGCAGAATTGACAGCACTATACAGTATTTGCTTTAGCAATGCTAATATGTATTTGGTCCAGCCAATAAAGGTACATTTGAATTTGAAAGGAGAGCTACATGATATGGTTGTAGTGAGACAATTTCTTTACTACTGCCCTTTCTTGCCACACTGACTGCCAGCAATAACGGAATCAGACCAGTAAAATCCTTTCCTACTAACCCTCCATGACAGCATAACAGGTGGAGGTTGCTCCCTGTCCTAATTAGGGACAGGAAACACAAACATAAAATAGACCCACCTCCCATCCTGTTTTTCTTAAAGGCCACACAGTATGACCCAGCGCCAGCACACTGCAGTACTTTACTCTGCCCTCATCAGGGCAGATAAGTACGCCTGCGCAGAAGCGTGATGCCAGGGAGCGATGAAGCAAGCAGGAGGGCAGCATCGCAAGAAGATGGGAGGCGCCGGAACAAGACATGCGCCACCCATCGAACCAGGCTGCACTGCCCCGGCGGGTGAGCATAATAAAACATATTTTATTATCTTGCAGGTCAGATCGGGGGCTTATCTACAGCATTATAGAATGCTGTAGATAAGCCTTGAAAGGCCTTGAAAGACCGCATCTTACATCGGCCAAAACTGCTGACAGGTTCACTTTAAGGCTGACACCAGGACTTTGAGGGTACTAGGCTTTAAACCTCTTCCCAGAGCATCCTGTAGGAAAACCAAGATTCTGGCTATGACTGGATGAAATGGATCTGGAGAAATAGACCCATACTAAGGTATAAAATGTCTTCCATATCTTCCCATATATGCTATTGTTTATCTGTTTTCTGCTCTGCTGGAGTGTACCTATGACCATATAAGACCTTTTTTCCGTTATTACGGCTTCAGAAACCAAGCAGCTAGACAGATTTTGCAGGGCTGAATTGAAAATTGGACTTTGTTGTAGAAGGTCATGGAATGAAGGGAGGATAAGAGGGTCCTCCAACATCAGATTGTTCAATGTTCCAAATTAGCTTCTTTTTGGCCAAGAGAGCGCTATAACGATTGTATTAACTCCCTCCAACCAGATTTTCTGTTCTGTTTTAGTCGCGTGAGAATCTTAAGGGCGGGTGGAGTAGGCCAGCTTAATGTCCTAAGGATGGGCGAATGCATCCACTGCCACACTTGTCGTTTGGACTGAGGGAGAAGTATTGCTCTCCTTTTGTGTTTTGAGGGTTCGTAAACAAATCCACTTCTGGATGGCCCCATTTCCGGGTTATCTATATAATCACGGACATCACACCATTTTCCCGGATGTACAACACTGGCAAAAATTAAGAGACCACTGCACAGTTTTATAAAAATCAGCTTCTCTACATGTCTGACAGCCATTCCATTCCAGTGTCAGTTGAACTCCAACCAAAGGACACCTCATTCTACTTAATGTGCTTCTGATTACCTAATCACCTGAACCAAATCTTATTTAACGAAGGAAAGTATAAAAAACCCTTCTGTGGTGTTCACAATCCTCTTGCAATAGGACAAGCTGGATGGCAAATCAAGTGCTAGCAGTATCCCAAAAGTAATAGGAATGAAAAAATAACCACGCCAAAGGAGTTGAAAAGAAAAGTCTTGCGTGAGGAAAAGAAGGCTCAATTCTGGCTTTACCAGCAGATGGATAGTGAGCGTCATGTTGCCTCCATCCTTAAAATTTCTCAGACGGCAGTCCATTACAACAAGGTCAAGTAGCAGACATTGGGGACAACAAAGCTATAGACGGCAGAGGGCGAAAGCGGCTCTCCACTAACCGGGATGACCGTCATCTTATTCGAATGTCACTCAGCAACCGCAGGATGACATCAAGTGACCAACAAAGAGAATGGCAAATGGCAGCTGGGGTGAAGTGCTCGGCAAGAACAGTTCGTAACAGGCTACTAAAGGCAGGGCTTAAGTTATGTAAAGCAAAAAAAAAAAAAAAAAAAAAACACAAAACTTTCATCAATGAGAAGCAAAGGAAAGCCAGACTAAAGTTTGCCAAAGACCATAAGGATTGGACCATAGAGGACTGGAGTAAGGTAATCTTCTCTGATGAGTCTAATTTTCAGCTTTGCCCAACACCTGGTCATCTAATAATGGTTAGACGGAGACCTGGAGAGGAGTACAAGCCACAGTGTCTTGCACCCACTGTGAAATTTGGTGGAGGATCGGTGATGATCTGGGGATGCTTCAGCAAGGCTGGAATTGGGCAAATTAATCTTTGCGAAGGACGTCTGAATCAAGCCGCATACAAGGTTATCCTGGAAAAACAGGATTCCTTCTTGTTCAGGCAATGTTCCCCAACTCTGCGGACTGGTTTTTCCAGCAGGACAACGCACCAGCTAGGTTAATCAATGTGTGGATGAGGGACCACCACATGAAAAACCTGTCATGGCCAGTCCAATCTCCAGCCCTTAACCCCATTGAAAACCTCTGGAATATAATCAAAGGAGGACGGATAGTCACAAGTCATCAAACAAAGAAGAACTGCTTAAATGTTTGTGCCAGGAGTGGCATAAGGTCACCCAAAAGCAGTGTGAAAGACTGGTGGAAAGCATGCCAAGACGCATGAAAGCTGTGATTAAAAATCATGGCTATTCCATGAAATATTGATTTCTGAACTCTTCCTGAGTTAAAACATTAGTATTGTTGTTTCTAAATGATTATGAACTTGTTTTCTTTGCGTTATTTGTGGTCTGAAAGCACTGCATTTTTTTGTTATTTAGAGCCATTTCTCATTTTCAGAAAATACTGTATATACTTGAGTATAAGCCGACCCCCCTAATTTTGCCACAAAAAGCTGGGAAAACTTATTGACTTGAGTATAAGCCTACGGTGGAAAATGCAGCAGCTACTGGTGAATTTAAAAAATAAAAATAGATACCAATAAAAGTAAAATTAATTGAGACATCAGTAGGTTAAATGTTATTGAATATCCATATTGAATCAGGAGCCCCACATAATGGCTCTATACAGTTCATGATGGCCCCATAAGATGCTCCATACAAAATACACCCCATATAATGCTGCACAAAGGTTAATAATGGCCCCATAAGATGCTCCATAGAATAATATGCCCCATATGCTGCTCCATAAAGGTTATGGCCCCATAAGATGTTCCATAGATTATGCCCTCATAAGATGCTCTATAGATTATGCCCCCATATGCTGCCCCCATAAGATGTTCCATAGATTATGCCCCCATATGCTGCCCCCATAAGATGCTCCATAGATTATGCCCTCATAAGAGGCTCCATAGATTATGCCCCATATGTTGTCCCCATAAGATGTTCCATAGATTATGCCCCCATATGCTGCCCCTATAAGAAGCTCCATAGATTATGCCCCTATATGCTGCCCCTACAAGATCCTCCATAGATTATGCCCCATATGCTGCCCCTATAAGATGCTCCATAGATTATGCCCCAATATACTGCCCCTATAAGATGCTCCATAGATTATGCCCCAATATACTGCCCCTATAAGATGCTCCATAGATTATGCCCCAATATACTTCCCCTATAAGATGCTCCATAGATTATGCCCCCATATGCTGCCCCCATAAAATGCTCCATAGATTATGCCCCCATGTGATGCCGCTGCTGCTACTGCATTTAAAAATAAAAAAAAAATGACATACTCACCTCTCCGTCGCTGGGGGCCAGGTGCCGGTGTCACTGCTGGCACCTGAGATATTCACCTGTCAGGGGTCAATCGCTGCTTGCTGCTGTCTGGCACGTCATCTGTCAGTGACGTTGAGACTGCAGGGGGCGCGGCGCGCACTAACCACGTCACCGCGCCCTCTGCTGTCTGAACGTCACTGACAGATGACGTGCCAGACAGCAGCAAGCAGCGATGGACCCCGGACAGGTGCATATCGCTATACTTACCCGTCCTGGTGCGGTCTCTGCAGCCCCGTTCTCCCACGGTCTCCCTTCCTGCCTTCAGCGGTCACATGGTACCGCTCATTTAAACTCATGACTATGCGCATATTCATGAGTTTAATGAGTGGTACCATGTGACCGCTGGAGGAAGGGAGAGCGTGGAGAAGCTGGGGGTTGCAGAAACCACGCCAGGACAGGTAAGTATGACCTGACACCCCCGCCCCTCCTCCCCCTCCGACCCCCTGGTGCATATGACTCGAATATAAGCCGAGAGTGGGACTTTCAGGCCAAAAAAATGGGCTGAAAATCTTGGCTTATATTCGAGTATATACAGTAAATACAAAATTTAGTGCTTAGAAATTTGAAGACATGTTGTCAGTAGTTTATAGAATAAAAGAGCAATTCACATTTTACTCAAAAATATACCTATAAACAAAAAAAAAAATCAGACAAACTGAAAATTTTGCAGTGGTCTCTTAATTTTTCCAGAGCTGTGTGTCTTTCCTGCTCAGGAAGTCTGAGCGTTGGCGGAACCTCTTTGATGGCGCGCGATAGGGACAGAAGATTGCCGTGAGATTTCCTTATTTCGTACTTCCCTGGTGACAAAGGAGAGTCACTGTTGTCATGATGTTGGAACATTTTCTTACATGCATTCCCTGGAGTAATGATACTGCAGTTTTGAGGGTCTCTTCTACCACTTTCAGCTCTCTGAAGTTTGATGATTGAATACTTATTTCTTGTGGCCAGATCCACTGGAAAAAAAAAAAAAGTTCAGGAGACCACTGCTCCCTCATCCTCTTTTGCTGGCATGAGACATTATAGTTATCAGTGGGGATTGGATCCAGGATACTCCTTTTGTTAGATTATCTGGTCTAAGCCACCAGCTCAGGGAGGATTTTACTTGAACGGGCAAATCTTCTGTTATGAGATTCGGGGGATCCATTCCAGCAGGACAGAATATTAGTTTGAAGAATTCTTGTATGAGCTTGGCACCATGGTACTGCTTGGATACATGATGTCAAAGGATCTCAGGATAGATATTGCGAATCTTAAGCTGGTTTCACACTAGCGTTTAGCGCTGCGCTTTGTGCGCGTCCATGCGCATGTGTCCTGCGCTCCTATCTTTAACATGGGGGCGCATGGTCTAGCGTATGCACGCGTTCGTATGCGTTTTCATGCGCTTTGTAGTGTGCGCCTAGGCGTGCCGAACGCGACCTGTTGCATTTTTGGTCAGTCCGACCTGTCTCAAAAAACGCTTGCGCACGGAATGCACAAAAAAAAAAAAATCACATTACAGTCTATGGGAACGCAGGCGTGCACATGGACATGCGCACGCCTGCGTTTAAAATTGCATGTGTTTTAAGAGTTAACATGGCTAGAAACTGGTTAAAACGCATGCGCATAAAAAAAGCAAACGCATACAAAATGCATGATGCGTTTTTTGTACGAGATTCTATTGCGCACGAAGCGCAGCGCTAAAAAACGCTAGTGTGAAACTAGCCTTAAGGAGACTGACTTCATAGAGCAGAGATTTTGGATCTTATTTGCATTTGCTTGCTTCTTGGTAGAAGCCATACCTGTTCTTGAGAATCCAAAAGAAAACCAAGGAAAAATTTTCAGGTTGAAGGATTTAAATACGACTTCTGCATTCACCAACCATTCCAAAGATGTAAGGATCTGAAGCATTATTTGTACATGTTCCCTGAGAAATAGTACAGGAGGAGCAATGATTAAGGGTATGTGCACACGCTGCGAATGCTCTGCGGATTTGGCCACGCGGATTTTGTAAAATCTGCAGGTCAAAAGAGCTGCGGTTTTACCTGCGGATTAGCCTGCGGTTTTGCCCTGCTGTTTTTCAACTCCACAATGGAGGAGATGGGCAAACCGCAGCGGAATCCGCAGAAAGAATTGACATGTCAATTCTTTCTGCGGTTTTGAAACCGCAGCAAATTCGCGCGGAAAATTCTGCAGCGTCTGCACAGCGTTTTTTTTTTTCCATAGCTTAGAATGCTACTATACACCACAGCAAAAACTGCTGCGGATCCGCAGCGTGTGCACACACCCTAAGAAGTCGACTAGATAAGGAATGGATGCATACATTCTGTTTCTTGATGAATCAGGACAACGGATTTTACGGATTCCATCTTGAATCTTCTGTATGTGATATACTGTTTTAAGGGCTTTAGATTTATAATTATACTGTAGGATGCTTCAATCGGTTTCTTTATTAGAAGTAGGCGAAAATAATGACCGCTACCATGTTCTATCTCTAGAACTAATGAGATAACGCCTGACATTTGCAGATCTTGGAGCCCGGACATCAGAACTAGAGTTGAGCAAATTTGTTTGGATTCCCTCTTATTCGGCAAGCTATAAGTGCAGGGTAGCAAGTGTAGTCATGATTGTAAGTCATGATTGTATGGTCACATCGGTAAGGGCGTTCCTGCCCTTACCCGTGTGAACATACAGGTAACTGCTTACCATAGAAACCATGTAAGTCATACGTACAATCATGGCTACACTTGCTACTCTGCACTTTTACATGTGATTTTGTGTTACTTACTATAACTAGACTACCCACAATGTTTTTATATTTGCACGTGCATCTTAACTTCATCTTATATAGTGCAATTTCATTCAAGCAGTTTTCAGGCCTGTTTTGCCCTTTTACAACAACTAATTCAAGTGCACATGTTATGCTGAAATTCTACCCCTGGATATAAGCACAATTTGTATATATACATACCGTATATACATACACACACACTGCTCAAAAAATAAAGGGAACACTTAAACAACAGAATATAACTCCAAGTAGATCAAACTTCTGTGAAATCAAACTGTCCACTTAGGAAGCAACACTGATTGACAATCAATTTCACATGCTGTTGTGCAAGTGGAATAGACAACAGATGGAAATTATTGGCAATTATCAAGACACCCTCAATAAAGGAGTGGTTCTGCAGGTGGGGACCACAGACCACATCTCAGTACCAATGCTTTCTAGTTGATGTTTTGGTCACTTTTGAATGTTGGCTGTGATTTCACACTCGTGGTAGCATGAGATGGACTCTACAACCTACACAAGTGGCTCAGGTAGTGCAGCTCATCCAGGAAGGCACATCAATGCGAGCTGTGGCAAGAAGGTTTGCTGTGTCTGTCAGCATAGTGTCCAGAGGCTGGAGGCACTACCAGGAGACAGGCCAGTACACCAGGAGACGTGGAGGTGGCCGTAGGAGGGCAACAACCCAGCAGCATTACCGCTACCTCAGTCTTTGTGCAAAGAGAAACAGGAGGAGCACTACCAGAGCCCTGCAAAATGACCTCCAGCATGCCACAAATGTGCATGTGTCTGCACAAATGGTTAGAAACCGACTCCATGAGGATGGTCTGAGTGCCCGACATCCACAGATGGGGATTGTGCTCACAGCCCAACACCGTGCAGGACACTTGGCATTTGCCACAGAACACCAGGATTGGCAAATTCGCCACTTGCGCCCTGTGCTATTCATAGATGAAAGCAGGTTCACACTGAGCACGTGAGAGACGTGACAGAGTCTGGAGACGCCGTGGAGAGCGATCTGCTGCCTGCAACATCCTTCAGCATGACTAGTTTGGCAGTGGGTCAGTAATGGTGTGGGGTGGCATTTCTTTGGAGGGCCGCACAGTGTTGGGCTGTGAGCACAACCCCCATCTGTGGACGCAGGGCACTCAGCCCATCCTCATTGAACACATACAGAATCACCGCATCCTATACATAGACATGTTGTGGTCTATAAAGACACGCCGAATGTCCGGTTACACAGGTTTGCCACCTGCGTGTTTGCACGCATAGTGGAGACGGGATTTCATGAAATTCCCTCCACTATGCTGCAACATCTGGATGCTGCGGCAGCATCCAATCCGTAGCAAATATTGAACGAATCCTGAACTCGGAAACACGCCCTTGGTGTCCAGCTCCTGCTAAAGCTCTTACCAGTGCACGCCCGCACTGTGTTTACTCCCCTCCGGCCCTGGCAGGAATGTTGCACTTTGGACCTGGGGCTGACAGCACCGCCGGGCAGGCACATAGATCACCGGGGGGGGGGGGGGGTGTCACAGATCACCAGGGGTGGCTCGAAGATCACAGGGGGCAAATAGCTGGAGGGAACAGAGAGCACATGGGAGCACATAGCTGGGGGGTACAGAGATCACAGGGGGCATATGGCTGGAAGGCACAGAAATCACATGGGGGCCTATATCTGGGGGCAGAGAAATAACAGGGGGAACATATCACAGGGGGGCACATAGCTGGGCCCACAGATATCACAGTGGGGCATATAGCTGGGGGGCAGAGAGATCACATTGGGGCATATAGCTGGGGGGGCACAGAGATCACAGGGGATACATAGCTGTGGGGCTCAGATCACAGCACACAGGCACAGACCTGCCGGCACAGAGGTCGCTCTGGACTCTCTGGCAGCAGCTTCTCTTCCGAGACAGGACGGGAGCGCATTGGGCGCTAACACCGCCCACCCCTATGACATCATCATTCATGTACAGGCAGTGTTCTGTAATACCGTGCACTTGGGGCTTAAAGGGCCAACAGCTGGCAGGATACGGCTAAGCATTGCAGACTCTGTGGACCTGCCCGTGGGCCACATGAAAAGCCGGCGGTCCGGAGGTCCCCCACCCCTGGTTTAAATGCATTAGCTTCTAAAAGACGCAAATACATTTGAACATCGGTAGGGAGTGGAGGGTGTGTGGCGGCAGGACTGGCATGCGTGCCCACAGAGAAGGATCTGCACGCTTGCCATAGGTTCGCCATCACTGCCATAGAGAATCTATGGGGTATTGTCAAGAGGAAGATGAGAGACACTACACCCAACCATGCAGAGGAGCTGAAGGCTGCTTTCAAAGCAACCTGGGCTTCCATAACCCTTCAGCAGTGCCACAGGCTGATCGGCTCCATGCCACGCCATATTGATACAATAATTTATGCAAAAGGAGCCCCGACCAAGTATTGAGTGCATTTACTGAACACACATTTCAGTAGGCCAACATTTTTTCAAGCTGGGGTTATAAAGTATTCTAATTTACTGAGGTAATGACTTTTGCGTTATCATTGGATGCAAGTCATAATCATCCACATTAACAGAAATAAACACTTGAAATAGATCACTCTGTTTGTAATGACTAATACATGAGTTTCACTTTTTAATTTTGCGAGATGCAACTGTATATGTAAAATTTGCTCTGGTCATCAAGGCCCCCAAAAAACTTTGGTTATGAAGGGGATAAAACAACTTCATGGCTGATCTGTATGTACACTAATAATTGGAGTAACGCTTATTTCTCAACAGCTTTGAAAGCTGGCGAACTGTAAAAAGTGTCTAATACATAACTAATTGTATTCCGCGCACTTTATTTTTTTGGCACAGTTTTCTTAGTAATTATTCCGTGGAGTCAACAAGACAACTAATGACTTAATACTTTATGTTCTGTCGTTAGGATTTGCTTAAACATCTAGAACATGTTGTTCAGCTTTAAGACAAAAAAAAAGGATAAACAAGTTAGTCTGGTATAAGGGGCACACACAAAAGAAAAAATGCAGCATGTCAGGCAGTCAGAATGACCTTGCTGCACTGTGACACTAAGCATTGTGTTTGTGCTGGGGGAGGGACTACAGAAAGGGCTGCATTTGCAGTCTTGACACTAGGAAAGCTTTTGGCAGGCCTTCAGTCATGCGATTCTGTGGTGGAGGGGCTGTCAGGGGGATCCGTCTGGCCCTGCCCACTGTCTATTGCTTAAGCTTTCCAATGACGTCATTGGGCTTCCCCTCCCCTTTGTGCACTCCCAGCATTCCCTCCCCTAAGCTGACATGAGGGCCCACTGAGGGAGGGCTACAAGAACACTGGATGTGTTTGGCAATATATTGTCAGAAATCATTGACAGGGGTACAGTTATAAGAAGGAAATTATGAAACAAAGACAATTATAATGACATTTGCTTTACAGCAGCAATTTCGGTGAATTTCTAGGAAACCGTATGCTTTCTAGCACAAAACTTACAAGTAGAGCGATTAGCAACAATGTCCACACAAACAGCAGTCCAACTGGCCATATGCTAAACATACCTGGATAGACCAAGCTCTCCTGATAGGACTGTTTTAGTCACTACTTACACTGCTCTGGAAATAATTGAAAGGGTACGTGCCCACGATCCAGAGTTGCTGCGAGTGACGCTGTGTATTTATGCAGCGTCAAACCCACAGCGGCCAGATATTACAACACTTGAAGAAACAATAAAGCTACCTTGCGGTAGCGACACGCGTCGGGTGTCTGCACAGGCTCCCCCAATCTTCGGTATTTTATGTTTTCACCGCAGCCAGCGCTCACGTGGCGTGCTATCTTGGACAAGCGTTCCTTTGTTTGGACGCCTTAAACCTGAGTCCAGATGCATTTTTAGGGTGTTTTATCACCCTCTTACTGTGTCATTTCTCTGACCATTAGAGAAACTGGGTAGTGTGCACATTCTTTAATTACATGGTAGTACACACACTGGGTATTTTTGATACTTGTTTCACCTATTTGGGTCTAATTCAGTCCATGTGCATGCTACTTGTGATACAAAGTGATTTGCTATTTAATCCTACAATGACAGTTTTCCTGTCTAGATATGATTTTTTATATCCATGTTGGTTTATAATATTTAATATTGTGATAGGGGGTCTAGAGGGCTATATTATTAGCCTCAAGGGTTTATTAAAATTGTCATAGAGTGACTTTTTAAATGTTTTTAAGTGGTTTTCTGTCTGCCTGAACTTAATAAATATTTGTGATTAATGTGGTGATCCCGGTGTTTTTTGGTCAGTAGCTTTTTTCTTCCTTATTGTAGCACTTCAAGAAATTCCAAGTCCACAAGGCATCCACAGGCGCCCGCGGATCAGCCACGGACACGTCTTTCCAGACCACAGCATGTCCATTTCTCTTGCTGAAGTGCTAGTCTCCACCTGAGAAATTACATCAATAGAATGTATTGAACGCGGTAAACCCACAAGGTTCAGTGAACACATGCGGATCTACCTGCATTCAATAGAAGGCTGTACTTTGGATGCAGTGATCCTACGCTGCTTCCAAAGTGTGGCTAGTTCCATGGGCACCCGGCCCAAGGCATCTTTTACTTAAATCTCTGCAATGAGAGGTTCCTGTTATTCCTCCTGTACATAGCAAAATGACTTCACAACTGGGTGTAACCATCCCTCTTGTCAAAGTGGTGTGCCCTTCACAGATTGGACAATGTCAGGGAATTTGTGGACACCCCCAAACTGGTAACACCCAGATATATAATTCTAGGAGGAATGACAAGAACAGATCTAACAATTAGTTTTTCCATGAAGAAAACAAGTGTTTACTAAAGTAATCTAAAGCCACGTTCAATATTTTATCTCCGTATGTGTAAGCCAAAACCAGGAGTGGGTGATGAAATCCAGAAGTGGTGATGTGTTTCTATTAGGCTATGTGCACACGGTGCAGATTCTGCTGCGTTTCCGCAGCGGTTTTGGCCCTGCAGAAATGCAGCAGTTCCGCAGACCAAGTACAGTACAATGAAACCCTATGGGTTTTCAAAAACGCTGTGCTGACGGTGCGTTTTTTTCCGCGCGGTTTTGCTGCAGTTTACAAACTGCAGCATGTCAATTGTTTGGGCGGTTTCCGCAGCGGTTTCACACCTTTAATATAGTAGAGGTGTGAAACCGGAGGGCAAAACCGCAGACCAAACCGCAGGACACTTTACCTGCGGTTCCGCATGGAAAAAAACGCAGGTGAATCTGCAGCGTGTGCACATAGCCTTAGACTTTTCCTCTGACTGTTTCACTCCTGAGGTAAAAAAAATTCACCAAATACTCAACTTGTGAATGTGGCTTAAGTGTAATTATTCCGGGGAGACCAATTTTCCCATTCTAAGCTATTAGGAGCATGGAGCTCATGGTTATGCTACAGGTTTGATCTGGTTTTACATTAAAAAAAAAAATAACAGCAATCCAAAATGGAAACTGGATCCATTACATTTTTGTGGTAATAAATTACAGGTGAATCCGGTTCAAAAACTAAGCCCAATGTTATCATTCGTGTGGCATATGTCGAATTTGGGCTAATTGTAAAGTTTTGCTCAATGCCAATCTTAAACAGACTAGGTACTACATGCCATTAAATATTCTGTGGCAATTGAAAGAGGTTCAAATGGCAACTTATAATGTACTGTATGTCTCCAGCAGGTCCAGGCGAGGCCGTCACCCATTCTGTAGACTGTTAGTCCGCAAGGGCAGGGTCCTCTTGCCTGTGTAGCAGTCTGTCATTGTTAGTTTGTTTACTGTAAGTGACATTTGTATTTTGATGTAACCCCGTCTCATGTACAGGACCATGAAACCAATGAATAAATAATAATAATAATTATAATAATTCTGTTTGTCAATACAGAACATCAATAATGTGGTAGTCACACCGCAGATACCCTGGGCCAGATCTCTGGGCAATACCGATAAATATAAATACTGAAGAGCCTACATACACAGCATTTTCCTGTTTGGCATTTGTGTGTGGTCAGTGGCATTTTTTCCCTAAAAGCATCATGCTTTGGGTACAGCATTTTTTTTCTGCATGCACATGTTACAAAAAGAAAATAAAACAAATGCATGGCGTTTCTGAAAAAAAAAATTTGTATGTGTATAAAGAGGCTATACAAAGTGACTCAATTCTAGCTCACAGAATTGGGTCATCCTCGATGACATTCATGTGACCTAGGGGCAGATGGACAGGGTTTGTCTAAACGTTTACTGATAACTTTAAGGCCATGTTCTCGCATAGTATAAAATGCTGTGGGGTTTTTTTTTCCTACTCTGTTTTTGTGCAGAAAATCTTCTGCCCCTAAAGGGAACATTTCAACTGAAAAAAATGTTATTAACCTGCAGGTGTGGGATTAATCTGCAGGTTAACAGCGCTACTAACCTGCCCGGCGCGCCCGCACATAGCCAATTGCTGTGGGGAGAATCTTACGGTAATTTTATTCTGCCCAGCAGCATTCGGTTTCAGTCACAGGGGCGGCGCAGGGTTCAGTCATTGAAGTATAGAGCAGCCACTGTAGCCGTGTCCCCGGCCCTGACTGACATTGGCTCTGCATTGGGTACGGTTGTCAGTCAGGGCCGGGGGCATGGGTACAGTTGCACTCTGTATACTCAAGAGTGATGACTGAACCTACACCGGTGTTACCCCTGTGACTGAAATGCTGCCGGGGCAAAATTTGCATGTGACAGGCTTTTTTTTCCATTTTTTATCACAGCCTATGAATAAGAGTTGGTAACATCTCATCCACATTGTCCATATAGAAATAAAAAGCAGATTTCATCCGAGAAAAAAATGGTGTACCTGTCCCATGTGCACATACCCTTACTGTATAGTCACACGAGCAGAAATATTGCAGATTTCCTACCAGTCACACACTAATAAAAGCTGAAAATCCATGAAAATTTTGGATTTCATTGCAGAACACACCACAGAAAAGTCAGCATAACTGGAGATTCTCAATTACCATAGTTCCGCCATATAACGTAATAGCAGCTATACTGCGGCACGGTGGCTCAGTGGTCCTGGGTTCGAATCCCACCAAGGACAACATCTGCAAGGAGTTTGTATGTTCTCCCCGTGTTTGCCTGGATTTCCTCCCACATTCTAAAGACATACTAATAGGGAATTTAGATTGTGAGCCCCATCAGGGACAGTGATGATAATGTGTGCAAACTGTAAAGCGCTGCGGAATATGTTACCGCCATATAAAAATAAAGATGATTATTATTATTACTACTCGCCCCCCGATGTGATTGCATTTCCAGTGTTGTCGACACCTGCTTTCCCCGAGGTTGGCAGGATGCTATGAGGTCGCGAGCCCTACGGCCAATCAGAGCCCACTTCCTTACCCCTGAAAGAAGCCAGAGCTGCCACTGCTATCCGGCCTCCTCTGGATGTCAGTGACATCTGATGGAAGCAGCTGCTGATTGGCTGCAGGGCTCACATGACATAATGTCACGGGACAGCAGACATCATTGGACCGCCGACTGGTTCGGAGGAGAGCCTAGATGCTGTTACTTTACACAGGGGATCTTTGGTGGTTGAGGAGGTTGTTCAGTTTTTCTTTTATAGGGTATGTGCACCCTATCAGCAGCAAAAAGAAATAAATCCACTGCTGAGCATTTTGTTGTGGGAAAGCTGCAGACGTGGCGATATCCACGCATAAACTGGCACACTCTGGTTTTCTAATTTGTATCAGCAGCGAATTTCCACTGCAAGTTTTCTGCATTTGTAAAACATCATGCACAACATGACCCTGCGACTCGCAGCGGATTTGCTACAGCGTTCACACACGCTGTAGATTCACACTGTGCGGAGAAAATCCGCAGCACCAAATCTTCAGGCTGTGTGCACACGCTGCGGATTATGTGCGGATTCATCCGCGCAGATTTTGTAAAATCCGCAGGTGAAACCGCAGGTCAAAAGACCTGCGGTTTTACCTGCGGATTGCTCTGCGGTTTTGCCCTGTGGTTTTTCATCTCCTCAATGGAGGAGATGGCAAACCGCAGGAGAATCCGCAGAAAGAATTGACATGTCAATTCTTTCTGCGGATTGAAAACCGCGGAAAATTCCGCACCGTCTGCACTGCGGTTTTTGATTCCCATAGGGAATCATGGTACTGTACACCGCAGCAAAAACTGCTGCGGGTCCGCAGCGGCCAAAACCGCTGCGGAACCGCAGCAAAATCCGCAGCGTGTGCACACAGCCTCACGCTTTGGTGACACTCTGGCATTTTCCCTCAGATAATCTCTGGGAACAACCTGCAGCTAATCCACCGTCTGCAGCCAGCTCGCACATGCGCACAAGCACTGCCCGCTCCCGTCACTGCAGACAGCCCTGAGCTGCCGTATGTCGGAAACCCCTCGAACTAGCCTCCGCCTGCACTGTGCCCTCCCTCAGCCGCGTTACACAGCCTCATTAGGGCAGCCGGAGATCCCGGAGGTTCCTCTCCGTCCATGTAATGTGACCTCAATGCCATGTTGTGCTCTTACACTCTGTCCCCGCGGTGTGAGGAGAAGTGACGCGGCTACACGGAGCCCCTCACTCCACTAACGTACAGAGAAAGAATCGCCTCATACTCACCAGAACTTACACGGGGTTTCCCGCCGGGGCCCCCTCCTCTTTTTTCCTAGAAACTTGAATATGTCCGGGTGAGGGACAGGAAATGAGCGCAGGGTAAAGGCTGCTCGCGCTCAGGGGCTGCGCGTCCCATCACTTTTCTTGTCCCCGCTTTCCTCTCCTGAGGAGGGGAGCATGGGGTGGAGCAAGGGGCCGGAGCTCAGCCCTACCATGTGCATGGCCGGCTCAGGAATCCCCTCATGCATCACTTCCTCTGACTGCTTTCTCGTCGAGAGACATCTGCTTCAGGAAATGCTTTTTTTTTTTTATTTTTTGTGTGTGTTTTTGGAGGGTTTGTTTTTTTTGGTACCATTTTTTGAGGTTTTTGTAGTGTTTTTTTTTTTTTTACCTAATTTTTTTGCAGCCTTTTGTCTTGATGGTGTCAAATTTGGAGCAGAGCCTATGAGGAATCCACCTCCAAGAAGCGACACGTCATTTCTCATTTCCATTGAGATTTCAAGACATTGTTACTGTCAATACTTTTATGCCTAAAAATGACGAAAGTAGTCTAGGAGTGATACCTTTATAGGCTAACTGGAAAATTGATATTTGCAAGCTATCCGAGCACGGAGGCTCCTTCTTCAGTCTCGTTTCTATCTGTCGATGCGTCTAAAGAAGGAGCCTCTATGCTATGAAACTTTTGACATTTATGGGTATAAAAGTATTTACATACATTGGCTAACACGGTACCACAATATAATTGTTTTATTATATAAAACGTCAAAAATAAAATGCTCAAAAAAACTCATCTGATCCGCAAAGTGAATCAGAGCCTGGCTCTGGCACGATTGCAGCTCATTTCAGGTGATAGTCATGCCAGGACTCTCAGTATGGTCCCCTGCGAGATCGACTAACTTTGTTATCTCTAAAAGGCTGGAGTATTTAAAAAAAAAAAATATGTACAGCTCTGGCAAAAATTAAGAGACCACTTTCAAATGTTCAGTTTGTCTGATATTTCTCTTTATAGGTATATTTTTGAGTAAAATGTAAATTGTTCTTTTAGTCTATAAACTTCTAACAACATGTCTCCGAATTTCCAAGCAATACATTTTGGGGGGTTTTCTGACAAAGAAAAATGGTCAAAATTAAAAAAACAAACAAACAGTGCTTTCAGACCTCAAATAATGCTAAGAAAACAAGTTCATAATCATTTAGAAACAACAATACTAATGTTTTAACTCGGGAGGAGTTCTGAAATTGATATTTTGTGGAATAACTATGATTTTTAAAAACAGCTTTCATGCGTCTTGCCATGCTTTCCACCAGTCTTTCACACTGCTTCTGGCGCAAAAATTTAAGCAGTTCTTTTTTGTTTGATGGCTTGTGACTATCCATCATCCTCTTGATTACGTTCCAGAGGTTTTGGAGAATGGGCTGCCCGTGACAGGGTTTTGATGTGGTGGTCTCTTAATTTTTGCCAGAGCTGTATAACTTGCAGTATTTGTGCAGCCAGGCTTTGGTTCCTGCTGCCTGTTGTTTGGGCAGCATTAATAAACTGAATGGTTTTTACTTACCCCCAAGGGTGGTTTGTACGTTAATCAGGCCAATTTTTAGGCTATGTGCACACGTGTGGAATTCCCGCGGAAATTTCCGTGGGAATTCCGCAATTCCATTCCGCGGAAAATATGCGAGAAATCCGCATTTTAAATTCCTGCATATTTCCCGTGGAGAAACTAGCGTTTTCCAAGCGTAATTAGCTTGCAGAATACTAGCGTTTTCCAAGCGATCTGTAGCATCACTTGGAAAACTGATTGACAGGTTGGTCACACTCGTCAAACAGTGACGAGTGTGACCAACTTTTTACTATTGAGGCTGCCTATGCTGCATCAGTAGTAAAAAGATATAAAGTTTAAAATAATTTAAAAAAAAAAAAAAATCGTGTTTTTCTCACCTTCCGGCGTCCCGCGCAGCGTTCCCAATCATCGCGATGCTCCCGGCAAGTATTGTTCCCAGCGTTGCCTTGCGGCAATGACCTTTGATGATGTCACGGATTTTACGAGATCACGATGTCATCAAAGGTCATTGTCGCAAAGCATCGCTGGGAACGACTTGACGGGAGCATCACTGAGGCCTGGGGACGCTGCGAGGGACGCCGGAAGGTGAGAATAACATGATTTTTTATTTTAATTCTATTTTTAACAGGGATGTGGTACCCAGAGCCTGGAGGAGAATCTCCTCTCCTCCAGACCGTTGGTACCATCCGCAAATTTTCCGCTTACTTTTTGCATGGTGGGCATAACCACATGCAAAGTAAGCGGAACAATGTATTCCTATGTGTGCGGATTTTCCCGCGATTCCGCACAAAGAATGAACATGCTGCGTATTTTTCCGCGATGCAATTCCGCCATGGAAAAATACGCAGCATTAGCACAGCATGTGCGGAATGCCATAGAATTGCATGGGATTGCAATTTTTTTTGCGTTTTCGCGGCAAAATCGCACGTTTAAAAAGCTGCAAAAACGCAAAAAAACGCTACGTGTGAACTCAGCCTTACAATTCTGACCACTGTCACTTTATGAGGTAATAACTCTGGAACGCTTCAACGGATCCAGGTGATTTTTTTTCGTGACATATTGTACTTCATTCTAGAGGTAAAACTTCTTTGATGTGACTTGTGTTTATATGTGAAAAAAACGGAGATTTTGTGAAAATGTTGAAAATTTCACAAATTTCCATCTTGACATTTTCATGTCCTTAAATCAGGGTTCCCCAACTCCAGTCCTCAAGGCCCACCAACAGGTCTTGTTTTCAGGATTTCCTTTGTATTGCACAGGTGAAGTAATTATCACCTGAGCAATACTAAGGAAATCCTGAAAACATGACCTGTTGGTGGGCCTTGAGGACTGGAGTTGGGGAACCCTGCCTTAAATCACAGATATGTCGCATAAAATACTTAATGTCTACTTTATATCAGCACAATTTTGGAACTATTTTTTTTTTTGTTATGAAGTTATAAGGGTTAAAAGTTGACCAGTGATTTCTCATTTTTACAACAAAATTTACAAAACCATTTTTTTTTAGAGACCACATCACATTTGAAGTCCCTTTGAGGGGTTTATGTGATAGGAGACACCCATTCTAAAAACTGCACCCCTCAATGTGCTCAAGACCACTTTCAAAAAGTTTATTAATCCTTCAGGTGCTTCACAGGAATTTTTGGACTATGGAAAAAAAATGAACATTTAACTTTTTTTCTCAAAAAAAATGCACTTCAGATCCATTTTATTATTTATTTTGAGAAGGGTAATAGGAAAAAATGGACCCCAAAATTTGTTGTGTAATTTTTCCTGAGCATACCGATAACCCATCTGAGGGAGAAAGCCACTGTTTGGGTGCACGGCAGAGCTCGGAAGGGAAGGAGCGCCATTTGACTTTTTCAGATAAAAATTTGCTGGATTAATTGGCGGACGCGATGTCACGTTTGAAGAGCCCCTGATGTGCATAAACAGTGAAAAAAACCCACAAGTGAAACCATTTTGGAAACTAGACCCCTCAGGGAACTGATGTAGATGTGTGGTGAGCGCATTGAACCCTCTGGTGCTTCACAAAAGTTTATAACGTTGGGCTGAAAAAATAAAATTTTCCCCACAAATATGTTTTTAGAACAAAATATTGCATTTTCATAATGGTAAGAGGAGAAATTGCACCATAGAATTTGTGCAAATTCTCCTGGGTACGTCGATACCCAATATGAGAGAACAAAACACTTTTTGGGTGCACTGCGCGGCTTGGAAGGGAAGGGGCTTCATTTGACATTTTGAATGTAAAATTTCCTGGACTCATTAGCAGACGTAATGTCCTATTTGGAGAACTCCTGATGTGCCTGAACAGTGGAAACTCCCTACAAGTGACCCCATTTTGGAAATTAGACCCCGCATGGAATGTACTTAGAACCCCAAGGTGATTCACCGAAGTTTACAACGTTGAGCCTTGAAAATAAAAAAAATCACAATTTTCCCCTCAAAAATGTTATTTTGGCCCGAAATTTTGCATTTTCATGAGGGTAACAGGAGAAATTGCAACATACAGTTTGTTATACAATATCTCCTAAGCATGCCGATACCTTATATGTGGGGCAATACTACTTTTGAGGCACCATATTAGAGTTCAGATTTTGCTTGAATGATTTGAGGGTGCCATGTCACATTTGCAGAGCCACTGAGGTGCTAGAACAACAGAAATCCCCTATATGTGAACTCATTTTACAAACCACTCCCCAGTGAATTCAGTGGTACAGTGATCATATTGACACCACATATGCCTCACAGAATTTTACTATGGAGTGGTGAAGAAAGAATAAATTACTTTTTTATTACTAAAATGTTGTTTTAGCCCCAAGTTTTTAATTTTTCTAAGGGCTAATAGGATTTTCTTTTTACAACATACTGAGGTCCATTTTTTCCTGAGTGCGCTAATATCCTAAATATAATCAGAAAATATTTTTCAGGCACAGTGCAAAGCTCAGAAGGCAAGGAGCGCCAGGTTTTACTGTTGTGATTTGCAGGTGCCATGACCCACTGGGCAAGCCCATGAGGTGCCAGAACAGCAGAGCTCCCCATAAGTGACCCCTTTTTACAAACTACACCTCTCAATGAATTCATCTAGGGGTGCAGTGATCATATTGACACCATGGGTATGTCACAGAATTTTATACTATTGTGCAGTGAAGAAAAAATAACTACATTTTTACCACCAAAATTTTGTTTTAGCCCCAGATTTTACATTTTCATACAAGAAGTGGGTAAAAAATGACACCAAAATTTGTCCCACAATTTCTACTGAACGTGGTTGTTCAGAACTACTTAGCCATACTTTCTGCCTCCTGGAGTGCAGATTTTCCTAGAACATAGACTCCATATACAGAGCCCCTAAATGCTAGAAAAGCAGAATCCCCCCTCAAGTGACCCCATTTTGGAAACTATACCCTTGGGGAATTTATGTACAGGTGTAGTGACGATTTTGACTTCATGGATATTTTCCAGAAACAAGCAACAATGAATGTTGCCGAGTGAAAATTGCAAACTGCTGTTGTCATGACCGGTATACTGTAGTGACCAGTAGGTTGTAGTCACCAGTACATTATGCCCAGCCTGTGCTTCTAGAGGCATGTACCCGCAAATTAGGCAGGCTCTCAGCGCTTCAGAAATGCCAAATGTGGACGCAATACAGTGGGGAAAAAACTATTTCGTCAACCACCAATTGTGCAAGTTCTCCCACTTAAAAAGATGAGAGAGGCTTGCATTTGGCATCATAGGTAGACCACAACTATGAGAATAAAAATTGAGACAACAAATCCAGAAAATCGCCTTGTCTGATTTGACAAGATTTATTTTTCAAATTATGGTGGAAAATAAGTATTTGGTCACCCAAAATCATGCAAGATTTCTGGCTCTCACAGACCTGTAACTTCTTCTTTAAGAGGCTCCTCTGTCCTCCACTCATTACCTGTAGTAATGGCATCTGTTTGAACTTTTTATCAGTATAAAAGACACCTGTCCACAACCTCAAACAGTCACACTCCTAACTCCACTATGGTGCAGACCAAAGAGCTGTCGAAGGACACCAGAAACAAAATTGTAGTCCTGCACCAGGCTGGGAAAACTGAATCTGCAAAAGGCAAGCAGCTTGGTGTGATGATATCCACTGTGGGAGCAATAATAAGAAAATGGAAGACATACAAGGCCACTGATAATCTCCCTTGGTCTTTGGCTCCACACAAGATCTCACCCCGTGGGGTCAAAATGATCACAAGAACGGTGAGCAGATCCACACAGGGGGACCTAGTGAATGACCCCGAACCACACAGGGGGACCTAGTGAATGACCTGCATAGAGCTGGGACCAGCGTAACAAAGGCTACCATCAGTAATACACTACACCCTCAGGGATTCAGATCCTGCAGTGCCAGACGAGTCCCCCTGCTTAAACCAGTACATGTCCGGGCCTGTCTGAAGTTTACTAGAGAGCGTTTGGATTATCCAGAAAAGTATTGGGAGAATGTCATATGGTCTGATGAAACCAAAGTAGAACTGTTTGGTAGAGACAAATGTTTGGGGGAGACAGAATGCTGTGCTGCATCCAAAGAACACCATACCTACTGTGAAGCATGGGGGTGGTAACATCGTGTTTTGGGGCTGTTTCTCTGCAAAGGGACCAGGACGACTGATTCGTATACATGAAAGAATGAATGGGGCCATGTATCGTGAGATTTTGAGTGCAAACCTCCTTCCATCAGCAAGGGGCATTGAAGAAGAAACGTAGATGGGTCTTTCAGCATGATAATGATCCCAATCACACCGCCAGGGAAGCGAAGGAGTGGCTTTGTAAGAAGCATATGAAGGTCCTGGAGTGGTCTAGCCAGTCTCCATGCTAGGCGTCTGGTTTCTGCATCTGCTCTGCAGGAATCCAGAGCCTCACATTCTGCGGTCTCCTGCTATCTACTGCAGAGAAGATTACTTTGCAGCAGACGGCTCCAGAGACTAAGCTCCTCTGTGTTCCTACTGGGCATGCTCACGAGGCGAGTCATTTGCCCAGGTCCTGCTCCAGATCTCATTGGTCCTTCTCTGAGATCTGGAAGGTCCCGCACGGCTATAAAAAGCGTGCATGTCTGTTCGGCCATGCGCTGGTATAGACTTTTCAAGCTAATGTGTGAATCGTGACGGATGTATGACTCTGGTGACTGACTCATTTGAAACCCCTTCCCTCTGATATTACGCATGTGGATAGGGAATTAGTGCAGCAGTCAGCGCCAGTCAGGCTACTGTGCACACCGCACCTCTACTCTAGCGTCCGACATTGAGCCTGCTTCCAAGCTTTGTCGACTAGCGGCCATGCCCTATGCCGCGCTGCAGTTGCAGCCCTCCTTGGTGTCCGCAGTAGCGACGCCGCACACACGGTAGGTCTAGACGGACGCAGCTCCTCTGCCTTGGGTCCTGCTCTTGTGACCAGATACCATGTGTGCATTTCCCTGTGGTCTGTGACACTAACAAGCTCAGCGTTTTCATATGTTTATGTTGCGGCGCCTCTGTGTGTGAACAGAGCCCGCTTTGCGCACTTCGGGTGAAGTCTATCCTGTGCGCATTATACCGCCATATTGCTCGTCGGTCATTACCTAGCAGCAGTGTAACATCTACTGCACGGTGGACCCCAAGCGGCGAACGCACTTTATTATTTATTTTTATTTAGTGCGTTCCGCCATTCCTAACATTATACTAGCTCCAAGGTCTGGCTAGTAATGGCAGATCAGCAGCAACTCCTTCAGTGCATTCACCAGCTAGAGGGCCGGTTAGCTACTCTTGAGAGTGTTACCTCAGCGGCAAAGTCTTCGGAGGCTGCTGTACAGGCTATTGCAGAGGCGGTTTCACGTATGTCCATGTCCTCCCCTGCGCCAACAGTTTTCCGCCTCACGTTGCCCAATAAATTTTCTGGCAATTGCACCTCCTGTAGGGGTTTCATGAGCCAGTGCTCTATCCAGCTGGAGTTACTGGCTGCGCGATTCCCTACGGAATGGGCTAAGGTGGGGTTTATTATTTCCCTTCTGTCGGGCAGTGCGTTGGAGTGGGCCACGCCACTGTGGGAGCGTGGTGACCCTGAGGTTCGGACCGCTGCTCAGTTCTTAACATCTATCAAGTAGGTTTTCCTGGGACCACGGGTCACGCACGATACCTCTCTTCAGCTCCTTGCATTAACTCAGGGATCCCTCTTGGTCAGCCAGTAAGCCGTTCGTTTTCGGACACTGGCTTCCGAGCTGGAGTGGTCTGATAGAGCCCTCATCCCTGTGTTTTGGAGAGGTTTAGCTGAGCATGTTAAGGATGCTCTATCTACCAGAGAGGTTCCTGCAAGTCTGGAGTAGCTGATTGCCATTGCCACCCGTATTCATCTCTGTTTCTCGGAGCGCGGGCTGGAGCATGCTCAATCCAGACGGAGGGTTACTCCGGCTCCCAACCTCTTTGAACCTCTGGAATCACCTGAGCCAGAGTGTTCACTCCCAGAGCCCATGGAGGTGTCTCGCGCCAGTCTCGAGGCGCGTCCGGCACTAAGCTCCACTTGCGGCTACCACTGTCAGTACTCTGTTCCCCAGGATAATGGGGCCCCACAATGGCCAAACTCTGTGCCGCCGGGCAAGACCTTTGTCCCCCCTAGCCTTCGGCCAAAGGTTCTCGCGTGGGCACGCGTCCAGGGCGGGTGGTCACTGTGGCTACATGCAGACCACAAAACTCCTGGCAGGGTCGTATTGGTGGCCACACAGGGCTCGGGACATTAAAAAATATATTCGGGCATGCGCCTCATGTGCTCGGGATAGCCTCCTTAAACAGAGAGTGGAAACGTCCGCCGACACACCATGGCGTTCCACTTCAACCTATGCTCCGGGTGGTTTTGCCACTCCCGTTGTCTCCCACGTGTCCCTTCTTAAACCTGGCGATCTTGCCGCCTCTGATACCTTCCACGTGTCCAAGATTTCCGTGTCATCTACCGGGACATCAGACTTGCCTTTGGACGAGTCTGATACCTATGCCTCTGATGGGCACAAGGTGGTGGATTGGAAGGCTCAGAGGGGAGGGGGCCCTAGAAGGGGGGGTAATGTTAGGCGTCTAGTTTCTGCATCTGCTCTGCATGAATCCAGAGCCTCACATTCTGCGGTCCCCTGCTGTCTACTGCAGAGAAGATTACTTTGCAGCAGACCGCTCCAGAGACTAAGTTCCTCTGTGCTCCTACTGGGCATGCTCACGAGGCGATCTCCCATTGGAGATCGGGAGTCATGTGCCCAGGTCCTGCTCCAGATCTCATTGGTCCATCTCGGAGATCTGGAAGGTCCCGCAAGGATATAAAAAGTGCGCATGACCGTCCGGCCATGCGCTAGTATATACTTTTCAAGCTAATGTGTGAATGGTGACGGATGTATGACTCTGGAGACTGACTCATTTGAAATCCCTTCCCTCTGATATTACGCATGTGGATAGGGAATTAGTGCAGCAGTCAGCGCCAGTCAGTAGCAAGCCTTAGGCCACTGTGCACACCGCACCTCTACTCTAGCGTCTGGCATTGCGCCTGCTTCCTAGCTTTGTCGACTAGCGGCCGTGCCCTACACCGCGCTGCAGTTGCAGCCCTCCTTGACGTCCGCAGTAGCAACGCTGCACACACGGTAGGTCTAGACGGACGCAGCTCCTCTGCCTTGGGTCCTGCTCCTGTGACCAGATACCGTGTGTGCATTTCCCTGTGGTCTGTGACACTAACAGGCTCAGCGTTTTCGTATGTTGCGGCGCCTCTGTGTGTGAACAGAGCCCGCTTTGCGCACTTCGGGTAAAGTCTAACCCGTGCGCATTATACCGCCATATTGCTCGTCTGTTATTACCTAGCAGCGGTGTAACATCTACTGCACGGTGGACCCCGAGCGGCGAACGCACTTTATTATTTATTTTTATTTAGTGCGTTCTGCCGTTCCTAACACTCCAGACCTAAACCCCATAGAAAACCTTTGGAGTGATTTGAAAATATGTGTTGCGCAGCGACAGGCCCAAACTGCTCTAGAGGAGATCTGCATGGAGGAATGGGTCATCATGCCACCAACAGTGTGTGCTAACCTTGTGAAGACTTACAGAAAACGTTTGACCTCTGTCATTGCCATCAAAGGATATATAACAAAATATTGAGATGAACTTTTGTTAACCCCTTTACCCCCAAGGGTGGTTTGCACGTTCGTGACCGGGACAATTTTTACAATTTTGACCACTGTCCCTTTATGAGGTAATAACTCTGGAACGCTTCCATGGATCCCGGTGATTCTGACATTGTTTTCTCATGACATATTGTACTTCATGTTAGTGGTAAAATTTCATTCATATAACTTGCGTTTATTTGTGAAAAAACGGAAATTTTATGAAAATTTTGCAATTTTCCAGGTTTGAATTTTTATGCCCTTAAATCACAGAGATATGGCACACAAAAAACTTAATAAGTAACATTTCCCACATGTTTACTTTACATCAGCACAATTTTGGAACCAAAATTTTTTTTTTTAGGAAGTTATAAGGGTTAAAAGTTGACCAGCGATTTCTCATTTTTACAGTTTTTTTTTTAGGGACCACATCACATTTGAAGTCACTTTGAGGGGTGTATATGATAGAAAATACCCAAAAGTGACACCATTCTAAAAGCTGCACCCCTCAAGGTGCTCAAAACCACATTCAAGAAATTTATTAACCCTTCAGGTGCTTCACAGGAATTTTTTGAATGTTTAAAAAAATGAACATTTTCCTTTTTTTCACAAAAAATTTACTTCAGGTTCAATTTTTTTATTTTACCAAGGGTAACAGGAGAAATTGGATTGCAAAAGTTATTGTGCAATTTGTCCTGAGTACGCTGATACATGATATGTGGGGGGAACCACTGTTTCGGCGCATGGCAGAGCTTGGAAGGGAAGGCGCACCGTTTGACTTTTTCAACTCAGAATTGGCTGGAATTGAGATCAGACGCCATGTTGCATTTGGAGAGCCCCTGATGTGCCCAAACAGTGAAATCCCCCCAATTCTAACTTCAGCCCTAAGGCTAACACACCCCTAACCCTAATCTAAACCCTAACTCTAATGGAAAAATGGAAATAAATACATTTTTTTAAAATTTTATTACTTTTTCCTAACTAAGGGGGTGATAAAGGGGGGTTTGATTTACTATTTTTAGCGGATTTTTATGTTTGGCAGCTGTCACATGCTAAAGGATGCTTTTTATTGTAAAAATAGTTTTTGCATCACCACATTTTGAGAGCTATAATTTTTCCATATTTTGACCCACTGAGTCATGTGAGGTCTTATTTTTTGCGGGACAAGTTGACGTTTTTATTGGTACCATTTTCGGGCACGTGACATTTTTTGATCGCTTTTATTCCGATTTTTGGGGCGCAGAATGAACATAAACCAGCATTTCATGAATTTCTTTTGGGGAGGTGCGTTTACATCATTCCGCTTGTGGTAAAATTGATAAAGTGGTTTTATTCTTCGGGACAGTATGATTACAGCGATACCTCATTTATGTCTTTTTTTTATGTTTTGGCGCTTTTATGCAATGAAAACAATTTTATTTAAAAAATAATAATTTTTGCATCGCTTTATTCTGCAAGCTATAACTTTTTTATTTTTTCGCTGATGATGCTGTGTGGCAGCTAGTCTTTTGCAGGATGAGATGACGTTTTCAGCAGTACCATGTTTATTTATATCCGTCTTTTTGATCACGCGTTATTGCACTTTTTGTTCGGCAGTAGGATGATAAAGCATTGTTTTTTGCTTTGTTTTTTAATTTTTATTTTTGAAGGGGTTCACTAAAGGGGTTAACTAGTGGGTCTGTTTTATATGGCGGGTCGTTACGGACGCAGCGATACTATATATGTGTACTTTTATTGTTTGTTTTTTCTTTTATTTCCAAAAAATGAATTTACTAGGGACTATATTTTTTATTTAAATTCATTTAGGGATTTTTTATTAATTATTTTTACACATTTTTTTTTTTTACTTTATTTTATTGTCCCAGGGGGGACTTCACTGTCTAGTGACAGATCGCTGATTTTACACTTAGAAGAGCGCTGTGTCAGATCAGCGATCTGACATGCACTGCTGCAGGCTTTCTCTGTGCCTGCGCTCAGCAGGCACTGAGGAAGCCGCCTCCCTGCAGTCTCCCGAAGGCCCCCGCAGCCATCTTGGATCTGGAGGCCGGCAGGGAAGGAGACCCTCAGAGCAGCGCAGCACATCGCGCTGCTCCTGGGGTCTCAGGGAAGCACGCAGGAAGCCCCCTCTCTGCCCGATCCTTCCCTATACCCCGGTACACTGCGATTTGATCGCAGTGTGCCAGGGGTTAATGTTCCGGGGGAGGTCCATGACCGCCCCTGACGCATAGTGCCGAGTGTCAGCTGTGATAATCAGCTGACACCTGGCCGCGATCGGCGGCGCCCCCCCCCGGGAGCGCCGCTGATCGCTTAGACGTACTATCCTGTCCCCGGTCATACGGGCCCGGGCACCATGGACGGGATAGTACATCTGATGTCAGAAAGGGGTTAATGACCAAATGCTTATTTTCCACCATAATTTGAAAAATAAATCTTGCCAAATCAGACAAGGGGATTTTCTGGATTTGTTTTCTCAAGTTTGACTCTCATAGTTGTGGTTCCAGGCCTCTCTCATCTTTTTAAGTGGGAGAACTTGCACAATTGCACTAAATACTTTTTTCCCCACTGTATGTGGTTTAGGTACACTGTGGGGCTCATAAGGGATCTGAGTGCGGAGAATTTTCTGAATTTCCTTTGGCGGATGAGGAACCATTTCTCTTTTCCAGAGCCTTTGTACTACCAGTAACGTGGAAGCCCCCTATATTTCCATTAACAGATGACAGATATGAATGGGGACTTGCTTTTTTAGTGGATTGAGTTGAAGCTTTTATTGGGATCATTTTACATAATGTTTTGAATCACAGTTATGCGACGCTCTACGCTGAGCACTTACTTTGGGGTTTCCATCTAAATCTGAGTGATGTAATTCAGAGAAACCCCCGAGGGATCCATTCACTATAATGAGGCAATTAAATGAGCAAAAAGCAAACAAGATGGTCACAAAGGATGATAAGACAATGGTTGAGAAGGATAAAATATTCTATTTATTGAGACAAAAATAAGAAAGGGTAAAAGGTGGCACTAACAACAATCAGAGAGTGCCTGCAAACTCAAGTGTGACCATATATACTGATGATGATATAATTTGGATGAGATGAGCACACAAGGCAATAGACCAAGTAGTGAGGTACCAAACATAACGTACTCAAATATGTAAAAGGTAAACAACACCAATCAGGTGTATCAAGGGGAAGAGGGTGAATAGTTGTGTCAAAGGTAGGTAAAAGGTACATAAACAGGAAAAAGGTACAAAAGATAAGTGGTAAATGCCTAACAGGGTGGGGTTATAATCAGAGCTGAGGTCAATGGTTAGAAGAAGGTAACCATTACATGGAAATCCCGGTGTAAGCGCTCAGCGTAGTGCGCAGGATAAATGTGCCCTGAGCCTTATTGCAATCTTTGGGAGACAGAATGAAAAAATCAACATCAGGTGAAGATTCGTTTTTTTTTATTTTTTACACCGTTCCTCGTGCGGTATAAGTGATTAGGTGACTTTATTCTTTGGGTTGGTGCTTTTACTAGATTTATATTGGGTTTTCATGTTTGGCTGCTGTCACACACTAAAAGACGCTTTTTATAGCAAAATATCGTGTTTGCATCACCATATTTTGAGAGCTATAATTTTCCCATATTTTGGCCCACAGAGTCATCTGAGGTCTTGTTTTTTGCGGTATAAGTTGAAATTTTCATTGGTACCATTTTCGGGCACATGACATTTTTGATCACTTTCTATTCCGATTTTTGGGGGTCAGAATGAACAAAAACCAGCAATTCAGGAATTTTTTTTTATTTTGGGGGGAGGGGGGTTTATGCCGTTCTGCATGTCATAAAATTGATAAGGCAGTTTTATTCTTCGGGTCAGTACGATGACAGCGATACTTCATTTATATCTTTTTTCTTTTTATGTTTTACCGCTTTTACACAATAAAAACTATTTTATAGACAAAATAATTATTTTTGAATCGCTTTATTCTGAGAGCTATAACTTTTTTTATTTTTCCGCTGATGGAGCTGCATTGCGGCTTGTTTTTTGCAGGACAAGATGACGTTTTCAGCGGTACCATGTTTATTTATATACATCTTTTTGATCACGTTTTATTCCACGTTTTGCTGAGTGGTATAATGATAAAGCATATTTTTTTGCCTTCTTTTTCATTTTTTTTTATGGTGTTCACTAAAGGGGTTAACTAGTTGGACAGTTTTATAGGTTGGTTCTTGCAGACGCAGCGATACCAAATGTGTGTACTTTTATTGTTTATATTTTTTGTCATTCAAATACTTATAGATACAATATCTTTTGATTTTCTATTATTTTTTATTTTTTTTAATATTTTTTACAATTATTTGAAAAAAAGTGTACTTTTTAAACTTTTTTACTTTGTCCCATTATGGGGCTATCATTTTTTTGTAGGCTGACTGCTTCTAAAGCATGGGGATGCAGCAGCATGCCCATGCTGTATAAACTGTCAGTTCTGCACTGACAGGTAAAGTTGCTGATCATGCATTGCACATGATCAGCAAGTTTCCTAGCTCTGATGACCCTGATGTTGTCATGACAACATCGGGTCACTATGGCCATGATCCATACCCCACGTCACACTGCGGGGTCTCCGGTCCAAAGGCAGAGGGTCTGTCAGCCCTCTGCGGCTGCTGGAATGCTGTGATCTTCGGTCGTAGCATTTTGGGGGTTAAAGTGACGGAAGCGAAGTGAGACCACTCCTGGCACTTAGTTCCGGGTGTCAGCTGTCAGAATCATCACGGGCGATCGAAATGACATAATAATCCATCCCATTCCCTAGTCAAATTGGCCGAAGGCACATACATGGATTATTGCGTCTGATGTCAGAAAGGGGTTAAAGGGAATCGTTCATCAGGTTTATTCTATGTAATATGAAGACAGCATGAGATAGAAGCCGAAACACAGAAGTCAGGGATGTGTCACTTGTCAAAGTGTGTGCTGCTGTTTACTAAATGGGAAAGAATTTCTTACTGATAAATAACATTGCCAGACTAGTCCCCAAACTAAGCACCTCACTATCTACAGTTGTGGCCAAAAGTATTGACACCCCTGCAATTCTGTCAGCTAATACTCAGTTTCTTCCTGAAAATGATTGCAAACACAAATTCTTTGTTATTATTATCTTCATTTAATTTGTCTTAAATGAAAAAACACAAAAGAGAATGAAGCAAAAAGCAAAACATTGATCATTTCACACAAAACTCCAAAAATGGGCCAGGCAAAAGTATTGGCACCCTCAGCCTAATACTTGGTTGCACAACCTTTAGCCAAAATAACTGCGACCAACCGCTTCCGGTAACCATCAATGAGTTTCTTACAATGCTCTGTTGGAATTTTAGACCATTCTTCTTTGGCAAACTTCTCCAGGTCCCTGATATTTGAAGGGTGCCTTCTCCAAACTGCCATTTTTAGATCTCTCTAAATACTTTTGGCCACAACTGTATGGTCTTTATACACCAAGAGCCTGGTGTGAGTGGGGGCATCTCTTTCAGCTCTGCTTCATTCTAAATCTAAGAGCTCTGATTGTGTCATAACGACCGAGAGGCTTGGGTAGTCAAGAATTTGTGTCCAATACCAAAAGGGCTTGTAATATACAAGGGATAAGATAGAAGACATAGTCATGTCACATCCCAGAGTCAGAATTCCAAAGTCAGGGTACCTCAAAACAGAAGGGGTATTACAGCCGGGTAGTCATTTGAGAAATCCAGAGTCTGGCAACAAGCTATCAGAATTCAGTGCAAGGTACAGAGGACAGACCACACAGAGCTTAAAGCTACAACTGGCCGCTATCTGGGACAGACAGCTCAGTTAGGCCTCTTTCACACATCAGTTTTTTGCCTTCAGGCGCGATCCGGCTTTTTTTTGTAAAACCGGATCCGGCAAAATGCAATGCCGGATCCAGTTTTTCCCCATTGACTTGCATTAGCGCCGGATCGTGCCGGATGGCATTGTGTTTCATCCGTTTTTTGCCGGATCCGGCAACTTGTCTCATTCCGGCGTCTGGAAAAAACGGCTACTGTAACGTTTTTTGTCTCCGGCGAAAAAGCCGGAAGCGCCGGATCCGGCGCTTCCAGCTTTTTGCTGCAATGAAAGTCTATGGGCGCCGGAATGCGCCGGATCCAGAAAAAGACGGATCCAGCCACCGGATCCGGTTTTTTTAAGTCTGCGCATGCTCAGATCCAATTGGCCAGCCCCAGGAACAGATATAACCTGCTAGACGGATCCAGCAAAAAAACGGATCCGTTTCTACAGTTCTCCAAAATTTATGCCGGATCCGTTTTTTCTAAAAATAGCCGGATCCTGCCTGACGGCAAAAAACTGATGTGTGAAAGTAGCCTTAAGTAGCTGGGCAATCACCTGGAACAGTGAACTCCTGAAAGAAGCTCAGCACCTCTCAGACTGGACTGCAGAGCTGTCACTCAAAACATCGACAGCTCAACATATTCCCGCACTAGATTGGATGGCTAAGCTGTCAGTCACTGTGTCCAAGCTACACTGAGTGGTGGAGTCGTGACAGTACCCGCTGTTTTAGGGTGGGAGCTACCGGACCCCAAGTTTCTTAGGAAATTTTAAATGGAAGGCACTGACTAACTGATCTGCCTTCACATCTCAAGCTGGAACCCAGAAATTCTCCCAGTGTCCAGATCCCCTCCAGTGGATGAGATATTGGAGAGAATTTCAAACCCTCCAAGAATCCATGATCCTCTGCACCTCATACTCGAAGCCAACCATCAACCTAAACCCGAGGAGGCAGGGATGAGAGAGACCTTGTGCTGAAGGCACAAACTGGTTTAATAGAGCACGTTAAGGATGCGACGGGATGGAGGAAACTTTCATCTAAAAACTTTGGATCCAACTTTGCAGGCGGCACTTTAAGTTTAATATTTTTAGATGATAACCAAACCATATCACCAATATTAAAGACAGGACTCATCAAATGTTTTCTATTCAGCTTCCATTAAACCAGAGCGACCCCAGTATTCTTTTGAACCTCACTCCAGACATCCCCAAGTCTTTGTGCGGTGACCTTCTCCCCAGGACATTCAGAAATAATCCTAGAAAATTCTCAAAAATGGTGAAGAAAATCATAATTACAAACAAATGACGATTTTCAAGTGGACTGATTAACCCTACTGTTAAAATAGAACTCAGTGAGAGGTAAGAATAATGACCAGTCCTCCTGCTGAGCTGCCACAAAGCACCTCAAAATTTGTTTCAAAGATTGATTTGTCCTCTGTCTTAGGCCGGGGTCACACTGGCGATTAAATCGGACGAATGCAATGCGATAAAAAATCGCATTGCATTCGTCCCAATGTTATTCTATGGGGCAGCTCCCATCATGCGATTTTTGATCGGATCGGATCCTCGGACCGAGACAATCGCAGCATGCTGCGATTGTCACCGATTTTCAGATCGAATTCGACAATACAAGTCTATGGGGACGAGAAAAAATGGGACTAAAAACGGACCCGATGTGTGAGTTGCGATAAAATCGCACCCGGTGTCCTTTAGCAAAAGCCAGCAATTCTTCCAATACAGTAAAATCACAGAGACCGGTTAAATAAAGAATGAATAGATCTAGACACATATATATATATATATATATATTTTATACATGTCATAGAGACCCATTAATATATATATTACAAATTCATACAGTTCATCATAGCAGAATAGCCGCAGAAACATTTGCCGGCTTTTGTATAATTATTCTCCTGCCTGACATGAAATGACACATGGTTTACATATAGTTAACCATTTCATTTCATGTTTTTTTTGTTATGTCTATCACAATTAATTAGATGAGTGTTTGTGGGTTAAATTTTGGACTTGTAGGGGTTAATTTAAGGGTTTAATTCGTTGTATGAAATTACGGGGACTCCCTGCAGCCTCAGTGACGTCAGCAGGAGTCCCTGCAATTTTAAAAACATGGAAACCTCAATACCCTGAGGATGAATGGAGGTTCTGAAGGCCAAACTGAATCAAGTCTGCAAGATAATGTGTCAACTTTCAGAGTTTTAGACCCTGGTTTGATTGTGAAAGATAAATTAAACCTAGAGAAAAACAAGGAATATCAGGCCTGTCTGGGGGTTAATCATGGTGTCTTCCACCATCCCACAATTCATTATGACACTATCAGGGGCCTCAAATTTATTGGGGCATTGGAGATGAGGGGGTAAGGTGCATAGGACACTTTATAATGAATTGAAAGGTGATAGAAGATGCTGTCAGGGACTTGTAAGTAATAGAGAGGTAGCGGAGGATGTTAAGTGTCTGATAATGTCTTTTCCCGCCTCCAAATTCATTAAAATGATATGAAGAACTTATAATGAATGGGGAGACACAGGACAGGGACTAAGGCTTTGTGCACACATTTAGAATTTGCAGGAAGAACACTGTGTGAAATGCATTTTTTGCCACGTTTTTTACCTGCCTTTGTTGCGTATTTTCCCCCACTCATTAGTATGGGTGAAATATGCTGCAATAATTGACATTATGCAGATTTTAAACTGCTGCAAATCTGCAAGGAAAAAATAAGCAATATGTGCATTAGACTTCAGGGATCTCATTCAATTTACTTGTACTATAAAACCTTACATATATTCCTTAAGAAAAACAGTGTGTGTGTCACTGTCCCTGTCGCACAATATCTACTCAGCTCCTCGCTCCAGTGCCGCAGCCTCTCACCTCCTGACAGCCACTGTGTCCTCCTCTGGCTGGTCTGCAGCCGACGGCATCACTGCATGCTATGCGCATGCGCCGTAGTCCGCCGCCGCGTCTCCCTCCAGCTCCTTATATTCCGGCGGTGCCCTGACCTGGAAGCACCGCCGGACCAATAGGAGTCCGTCCCGGGGTATTTCAGGCCACCCTCCTATAATGGAGGCTCCTGATCTTTGTGTGTAATAGCACCATAGGCCGCTTCTCGCTGTATCTGTGACCACCTCTCTTGCTTGTCTCCCCGCAGCCCTGCTCCGGTTCTGCTACCTGTGTCCCTGCTGTCCGTGCCCTCCTCCTGCTGTCCTGTTCCGGTTCTGCTACCTGTGTCCCTGCTCAGTCCTGCTGTCTGTGCCCTCCTCCTGCTGTCCTACTCCGGTCCTTCTTCCTGTTGTTCCGTGGTCCAGTCCTGCTTCCCGTGTCCTACTCCGTTCAGATGCTCTGTGGTCCAATCCGGCCGTCCTACTCAGGTCCTACTCTGTGTTGTCCTGTGGTCCACTCCTACAGTCCTGCTCCAGTCCTGTCTCCTGTGTCCTGCTCCGTCCTGGTGCTCTGTGGTTCCCGCCCGCAGTCCTACTCCAGTCCTGTCTCCTGTAGTGTCCTGGTCCATTCCCGCAGTCCTACTCCACTCCTGTCTCCTCTGTCCTGCACCATCCCATTGGTCCGTGCTCCTCGCACTTAGTTCTACTCCAGTCCATTCTGAGCCGCACCTCTTGGTACCGGCTACCATGGTACTCGAACCTCTGGGCCTGCTCCTAACGATCCCTGTATAGGGGTCGGCTCCACCTGGTTGCTCGCCCGGGGGCCCCTCAGTGCCACGGTCCAGAGGTTCCACTCCAGGAGGCTTGCCTCGCCAAGCTCGGACGCTAACAGTGTGCACATAGCCTTAAAGTTAGATGGGGAGAGTCAAAAAGACTGAATCATTTATGTACGTATATTGGGTGGCAGAGATTATAGTTAATGGGGTGAACAGTGCTGCTTATCACTTTATATTTTGATTGGTGCATGGCTAATAGAATGTCAATGGTGGGGTACATATCGGTATTCAGGCGCGCAGTGTGAGGGAGACATGTTAGTATACAATATATGTGACCCTGTTATTTTTAGGGCTATGGTGATCATTGTGGCGAGTCGTGGCTGGAAGATGTTGATATGAGAGTCTGACCAGATGGAGAAGAAACAGCAGAAAACTACTCTAATCACGCTAGTAAATACCTGAATGTAAATATTATTCTGTATCTGCACTGTATGACTTGGAGTGATAATAGGACATACTCAATGTGTCTGTAAAAGCGCTCAGCACACTGACACTGCACACGGATACAGGAATGTAGCCTTATGTATATGTATTGTGCCATCCTTAGTTACATAGTTTCCTGTTTTATTACGTATAACACCGTCCCTTATTACTTACCTTCCTCTCTAGTAATGTATGGGTCCTTCTCTTTTTATATAGCTTCCTTTGCTGTTATTCACAGCGCCCTCTTTTTATTATATCCAGTCCTCTCTTGTTGCATGTAAAATGACTGCTGATAGGGCAGCATCTGACTAGAAGACCAGTCCATCAGCCTCCTCCGTCAGGAAAGAAACTTTCCCATGCTCCACCAGCTGTCATTTCATTATACAGTATATCTAACAAGAGACTACGGTATGTAATAAAAATCAGGGCTCTATATGATAAAGGAGACTATGTAAGATATATATAGTGGGTTGGGAAAGTATTCAGACTCCTTTAAATTTTTCACTCTTTGTTTCATTGCAGCCATTTGGTAAACTCAAAAAAGTTCATTTTTTTCTCATTAATGTACATTCTGCACCCCATCTTAGTAACATAGTAACATAGGCCGAAAAAAGACATTTGTCCATCCAGTTCAGCCTATATTCCTTCAGAATAAATCCCCAGATCTATGTCCTTCTAAAGAACCTAATCACTGTAAGATACAATTGTAACAACCCTGCTGGCATCACTGCATGGCCTCCCATTCCCCACTCACCAACTTTCTCACTGCTCCAGGCCATGCTGTGATTTCTGTCTGCTACCAGCTCTATGTTCTGTGCCTCTGGTCTCCTCTCTGCTCTGTGCATATTTCCTGGCTGTGTGTAAAGGGGGGCTGCGCCAGAACTCTCTGGTTCTTATGGAATCATTGTGCACCTGCCTGATGTGCCGCTGCCAATTACCAAGAGCCCTCTAGTATTTAGGGCAGCTGCTCCCAATGGACTCTGCCTGTGCAATGTGTTAACTCAGTTAGTTTCTTGCTGCTGAGTAAGCCAGGCCCTGTCCTAGTACTTCTCTGTCCGCCCTCCAGGAGGCAGAATATCCTGGCTCCTGTGCTATTACTCCTTGCCTTGTCTTGTCCTGGTCTCTGTGTCTTGTTCTAAGCCTTGCTTTGTATCTGAGTATACTCCGGTCCCTGTACCTTGTCTCGTACTGTTACTCTGTCTGAACTCTGTCCTACCTTTGTCTCTCTATCTCCTTGTCTGTGGCTTCTTTCCTTGATGTGTCATTCCTTGTGCCCTCCCTGTCTGTGTTCTGTGCCCTTGCAAGCTCTGCCTGCTCTGTACCCTTGCAAGCTCTGCCTGCTCTGTACCCTTGCGGCTCTGCCTGCTCTGTACCCTTGCGGCTCTGCCTGCTCTGTACCCTTGCATCTCTGCCTGCACTCCACACCCTTGCGGCCCTCCTCCTGTGTGAACAGGTCCAAACCTGTTCCGTCATTCTCCCCTCCTTCCTGCCTGCTCCAGTACCTGCACCTGCTATGTGAACAGGTCTCTACCTGCTCCTTCACACACCACACCTGCCCCGTGTCTCAGCTGTTACTGCCTACCCTGTGTCTAAGCCGTGCCTGCCTGCCCTGTGTCTCAGCCATGCCTGCCTACTCTGTCTCAGGCGTGCCAGCCTGCCCTGTGTTTCAGCCAGATCCATCTGTAGCAGAATACTATCTTCTTTTGTATTGATATGCTTAACATAGTTTTGTATCATCTGCAAATATCGATATTTTACTGTGTAAACCTTCTACCAAATCGATAATAAATATGTTGAAGAGAATAGATCCCAACCCCGACCCCTGCGGTACCCCACTGGTCACAGCGACCCAGTTAGGGTAGAGAATATTTATAACCACCTCTTTTTCCAACGCAGCCACTCTGCACTCAGTAGCCTCTCTCTGAAGCTCCTCTTGCTTTAAATGCTCAAGTAAACTATTTTTCTCATCTTCCATTTGCTTTTTCATATCTGTCATCTGAGCCTGCAGTGTTGAAATCTGCTGTGACAAGTTTCTCTTTGTTTCCTCCACTAGACTGGTTGAGCATCTTTCACTCACAGGGGTAGCTGCTTCAGGCCTCACTTCATTGGTGGCTTCCTCTTTTTCTGCACCCTCGGCCTTCACCTGAGTCTTAGCAGAATCACCTTCAAGGGTTTCCACGTGCTCCAGCTCTTCCCCCTCTAGGTCTTCGGAGTCTTCAACCCTCTCCACTTCCTCATCCAGGGCACTGTTCTGATCTCCAGCTTACCTAAAGGTGGATCCCCCACTGGTCTGCTCCTCCTGAGCATCACGATTCCTGCTCCATCAGTACTCCCCGTTATTTCTTCTTCCCTAGCGCCATCTGATCGCCCATCATCACCAGCAAGCATCACTTGGGGCACTTCTGGGTGGCCCTGGCTCCTTCGGTGATGGGAGAATGTGCCATCATTGTTGAGCCCTCCCTTATTGGACTCCCTTTGGCTCATACAATGACAGTCACCCTCGGAGTCTGTGTCACACCCCACAGTAATTTGACCTTAATGTGCTTTTAAAACTGGTGTCAGTTCCCCCTTTACTCCTAGTCACACTGTGGTCTACTTCATGTGATGTCAGGTCAGTACCGTCAATGTTGGGACGTGTCAGTGCCACAATGTACCCAACCCCATCAGCATAGAGTCCTTCACCCTCCTGCTGTAGAGGAGCTCCCTTCTCCCACAAGTCTGTGAACAGCCCAGAGTCCCGACTTACTATCACTGGATAGACCAAGTTAGGGTCCACGTTGACATCATGATTTGAGATGTCATTGGCCGTCTCGAGGATCACCCTGAACACCGGGTAGTCCTTAGTGTCCCCATGGATGCAGCTGACCCCAATCATCTTTCTTTTGGGCAGTACATAAACATTGGGCTCAGCCCTCACTAGGGTCACTGAGTGAATCGACCAGCCCGACAACATCCTTTGTGTTTATCTGCAGGGCATACTCTCGTAGTACCGTGCCGGGTGGGTAGTTCCTATGGCAGACAGGGCACACATAGTACACTTGTCCATGGCAACAGTCCATTTGTGGCACCCCTTTTACTTTGGGATACTCTGCCCCTTTTGGGCCACTACCACTTTCAGGGACTCAGCCCCTTTTTGGGCCATTATCCCCTTTAGGTAAACCACCCTCTTTTGGGACTACGTCCCCTTTTGGAATTCTGCCCCCTTTTGGGACTCTGCCCCCTTTTGGGCAACTTTCAGTCCTTGGGGTGCACACCGTGGACTCCCCATGGCCCTCTCAGGCCCCACACTGCCTGTGCATGGCAGTCTATTTGCCCCAATAGTTCCACACAGCGAGGCTCCACACCACTCTACAAAGCTCTGCATGGCTCTGCACCACTCTGAACGGCTCCGCAAGGCTCCACACCTCTCTGCACGGCTCCGCAAGGCTCTGCACCTCTCTACACGGCTCTGCACTGCAGATTTCGTGGACCCGTCGATCCACAGAAAATCGCCCGGAGTTCGTGGACCTGCCGATCCACAGCAAACACCAGCTGTAGTCCTCCCAGGTACCTTCTGGACCGATGCCCACAGTCTCCACCAATTGTAGCAGACCGATCACTAGTGGGTTGGGTTACACTCGCTTGACAGCGATAACACATGAAGAAAGACTGTATTTCTTTAAAAGTTCACCTGGGTTTATTGCTCCATAACAACAGCAGCACAAACACAAACTAAATAGCCTTTAGATCCAGTTAAACAACATAACAATGTCTATGAACATTGCTTTGTTCCATCAGACCTGTGGTCACACAGGCCTGGTTATGGTCCAGTATTCAGGTTCGGTCTGGAGACAAACACACACAGTTCCTCAGGCTCAGGGTTACCTGCTTAAGAGGTCCTCAGGTTTCCCAGCCTGGCTTCATATAGGTCTTGTCAGCCCAGACCCTCAGTGCTCCCTGGACTCCACTGGAGATCTCGACCGCTCCAGTCTTACACATGGGCCTCTCAATGTGCTGCACACAGGAAACAAAATAACTTCCTCTCTTTACAGGAGCACACCGCTCCAGTCTTACACATGGGCCTCTCCATGTCCTGCACATAGGAAACAAAATACCTTCCTCTCTTTACAGGAGCACACCGCTTGGGAGGTTCGTGGTTGCCAGTCCCACCCATCACTTCTGGTTAACCCTTAATCCACCCTTTACTAGAAATACAGGTTTGTGGGACTACACACTCCATCAACCTGACCTGGATTTAGATTGCTGCAGACCTCTGTCTGTGTGATACACACCTGTCTCTCCATAAACTCTTAGTTGGTACACCACAATATATGTATATGTGTGTATGTGTGGCTATGTATATATCTTTAGCTTTGTCACCATAAAAGTAGGGGGGGCTCAGACGCATTTCTTTCACAGGGGTCCCAAGCTGTCAGTGTCCACCCCTGTTCTGGTGAGAGTTCAAATATGTCAAAAAACATTAGAATATCATCCAAGTAAATCACAACAAATCTTCCAATGCAATCAGAGAAAATATCATTCATAAAATTTAGAAAAACAGCAGATGAATTGGCTAACTTAAATGGCATGACAAGATTTTCAAATAAACCCTCAGATGTTTTCCACTCACGACTCTTCTGAATGCATAGCAAACTTTAAGCCGCTCTAACATCAAGTTTGGAAAACCATTTAGCTCCCAAAAGCTGGTTACCGTATTTTGCTGATTATTAGACGTACCCCAAATTTTTAGGAGAAAAACAGGAAGAAAACCTTTTTTTTAATAAAGTGCTGGTGCCTCTTATAATCCATGCCTCTTATTGTTTACCAGGGGTGGTGACTGCATTAAAACGGGGTCCCAGGGTTGCTGCTGGAGGAGGCAAGAGTGGCGCCTTGCTGCAGGCCGCAGGCTGGGATGAGGGGATGTTCTGATGTGTGCCGCTGGGGGTGAAAATGGTTGCGGTGCTCTGTGGTGCGGGGGGCTCCGCCGGAATTTTGTGAAAGCTTGGAGTTCCCCCCCCCACATCCAATACTGAGATGCGGTGGCTTCCGGGAAAATGGCCGCCGGAGGCGGCGCATGCTCAGATTGAGATCTCAGCAACGAGATCTCGGGTGCCGAGATCTCAATCTGAGCATGCACCGCCCCAGGCGGCCATTTTCCCAGAGGCCACCGCATCGCAGTAATGGATGTGTGGGGGGTGTCAGGGAAAGTGGACGCCGGGGGCAGCGCATGCTCAGATTGAGATCTTGGCAATGAGATCTCGGGTGCCAAGATCTCGTCTCCCGAGTTCTCGTTGCTGAGATGTTAATCTGAGCATGCGCCACCTCTGTCGGCCATTTTTCTGGAGGCCACCGCATCGCAGTAATAGATGTGTGGGGGTCTCTGGGAAAGTGGCCGCCAGGGGCAGCGCATGCGCAGATCGAGATCTTGGCAATGAGATCTCGAATACCGAGATCTCGTTGCCAAGATATCAATCTGAGCATGCGCCACCCCCGGCGTCCATTTCCCAGAGGCCACTGCATCGCAGTAATAGATATGTGGGGGGGGGCTCTGGGCTTTCACAAAATGCTGGCGGAATCCCCCCCGCACTACAGAGCACTGCAGCCATTTTCACCCACAGCGACGCACATCGGTCTATCCCCTCATCCCAGCCTGCAGCAACGCGCCACTCTTGCCTCCTCCAGCAGCAACCCCAGGACCCTGCTTCACCACGGCCAGTAAGGTATATCCGAATTATGAGAGGCACCCCCATTTTCCATCCAAAATTGGGGAAAAAAGTGCGTCTTATAATCCGAAAAATATGGTATATAGGTCGGGGATGACTGGAAGTGGGTAAGTATATTTAATCATGATTTTGTTCTGCAGCTACAGAGAAGGAAGGACGGATATGACCTTTCCGCAAACTTTTGTTAACATATGCCGTTCAGACCCAGACAAATTGTTAAGGCGAGCTTTAGGTAATTTGGCATTAGGGACAAGATTAATAGCACAATTATAAGGACAATGTGGAGGTAGTATCTCTGCCTCTTTTTCCAAGAACACATCTCCAAAGTCCTTAAGGTACCCTGTCAGACCCTGCAGACTAGCAAAGCATATTTGCACCGACTTTAGACATTTTTTATGACAAATGAGGCTCCATTTAATAATTTCCTTCTGACACCAATTAATAACAGGTTTGTGAAGAAGCAGCCATGGAAGCCCACATAACAACCTATAAGGTTTGTTATCCAAAACAAAACAGGATATGAACTCAGAGTGAAGTGCTTCTACTTGGAGCATGAATTCCACCATCACCCTTTTGACAAAATTCCAGGGAAACGGTTTCTTGTCGATGGTGAAAATTTGAATGGGTCTTTCCAAACTAACTGTCCCTAACTGCACCATTTAGCTTGACCTCTCCACCGCAGGAAGGAGAGTTGGAAAGCTCTCTTTGTAGGAGTGGATCAAGAAGTTGGAACAACCAGTAATCGGTGTTGGCCAAAATCTGGGTCAAGGGAAATGCAGTGGGATATAATATCAGCCATGTATGCCAGACTCCCAACAGGCAAGACTTCCCTGTCCCCAGCAGGAGGATGATTCTCCATCTCCTCCTCAACTCTCCTCCTTTTCAGCCCTTCTATGCTGAATAGATGGGATGAAGAAGTTGTGGGTAGCACCCTCTGTAGCGCAGGCAACCATATCCTGTTCCTCATCCTCAGCAATTTCCTCCTCATTATCACTCAATCCACACTGAGAAGATGAGATAAGGCTGGACTGGCTAATATTACCCTATGTATTTTCTTCCTCCATCGCCTCCTGGTCCACATGCAAAGCTTCCTCTTTGATTATCAGGAGCGGGATTCTTACTGTGACTATGGTGTCATCATCAACGCTCACCATCTTGGTGATTCCTCAAAGTTTTGTCGAACCTTACAGTTATCAGTCATCCGTGCCCACTGTTTCATTTTGTATGGTAAAAATTAAAATGTCAAATTTTTGCAGACTTTGCTTACGCCCCAAATCTCACTAATGTAAAAAGTATATATGCCAAATTTCAAGACGATCGAACAATATTTAGAGGTTGCACACTTTTATCAGTTTAATAAAAGTACGAAAAATACAGATTTTCAATGTTAAGTATTTTTTATTAGAAATTCAAACAATTAAAAACTTAGAATAATAATGACAATAAACAGTAACATTGATAGGCAGTATCATATGTATTAAATGATTTACACTAATGTGCTGTGAAAGATGCAACTCCTTCTTTTGTTCGCTTGGTGACGGCTTTCTATGATACTTAACAACTCTTAACAAGAACTGTTTCTGTTGTTCATCTCTGATTGAAATAGTGGATAGCATTGCAGCCTTGCAGCGCTGGAGTCCTGGGTTCGAATCCCACCAAGGACAACATCTGCAAGGAGTTTGTATGTTCTCCCAGTGTTTGCGTGGGTTTCCTCCGGGCTCTCTGGTTTCCTCCCACATTTCAAAGACATACTGATAGGGACTTTAGATTGTGAGCCCCATCGGGGACAGTGATGATAATGTGTGCAAACTGTAAAGCGCTGTGGAATATGTTGGCGCTATATAAAAATAAAGATTATTATTATCAGAGCAATGCCTCTTTCCGTGGTGTCATTCACCACCTTAAGAGCATTGACGGAGCTTCTTAGTGTATCACTGCAATATTCTTCTACATCGTGGATTCCAAACAATGTCTTTATTTTACTTGTAACAAAATCGCTGTGGTCTTTTCCTTCAAAAACTAGGTTTTTACCTTCCAACCGTTTCAGTTCCTTTTTCTTTGCAGGTTTGATTCTTAAATTTTCAAACATCTTATCCTTCTCAGCCTGACCGATACATTCATCCAAAAATGCCAATCCTATGTTAGTTTCTGACAGATACCAAATGTGTCTTAGCCACTGTGAGGGCACTTTCTCTGACATCTTTATCTGGATAATATTGCAAAAGTTGTAGCATCTCCAAATCATTCTTTGGAGCCCATCGACTTACAATTGCCTCGTGCCAAAAGCAAACATATATTAGACAAACAAAACGTGCTACTTTTCTTATTCCTTTCAATTCGGTATTAGAAATATGGAATTGTGTAGTGAATAGCACAATTTTGAGTACATACAGTATATGGCCTTTGCCATCCACCTTGCTTCAGTCAGAGCCCCTAGAACCCTAAATTCGAAATCGTTTTCATCCCAACCTCCAAGATATAGAAGTGATAGTTGTAATAGCTCTTTGTAATCTTCTCTTGGATGACTGCCATCTTTAAAGACATTGTTGAGGTAGTCCACCATTTTCACACATTGTTCTTCTAGAAAACCTTGAATGGGATTTTCTTCATCTAACATTGTGTAATAGGACTTCTTATCAACTGAATTCCACTGATTTTGGAACTGTTCCATGTTCTCAGCCATTTGTCCTCTATTAATCGCCAGAGCTCGGAAAACGGTAGATGGAGATATGGAAATGCATGAAACATTGTGACCAAGGCATTTTGCAGTTGCAATAAATGAAGTACTTGCTTGTCGAATGGAGAGTTGTTCTCGATCCCATGTAGCTGTGAGCGTGTGACGGCGTGCATTATTCAAAAAGTGCAATTAACCAATGGCAGCGCACTGGCTGCTATTTCTGGCCTCTCCTCCATAGGGAGAGCGCCGGAGCAACAAGTATCATTGCTACATCCGGTTCTCATGCTAACCTGTCTGCACTGCGTCCTCAGTCTCTGTGCATTTTCTAATGCTCTCTGTCTCCACAGCATAGCAGTATCCTGTGCTTCCTGGTTATATCTGCAACCATCTGGGCGAAAGCCATCCCGTTCCGCCAACAGCTATCCATGTCTGAGGACTGTGTGAAGGTCACTGAAACCGACTCCTTACCATCTACCCGGATCCAGGACCTGGCTCATTACGGACTCTGCTGTAACTACTGTTATCCCTTTTGGTCCCACTGGGACAGCTGCCACGTGTTCGGGGTCTAACTGGAGGTAGTACCTGTGTCCTCCGGGTATTCCATTCTGGCCCTGTCTGAGGGGCTTTACTACGGGTGCCCGGGGCTCACTAGTCACGACCCCTTCGGAGCCCCCCGGACCGTGGTCCCGAGGTTCCACTTTAAAAATAAAAACGAATGTGAACTTCACCATCTCTGCCTCCGCTTCCATTCGTTACAAAGAGTTTTTAATCTTCGACCTGCAAAAGATTTTTTCACTGGTGGTGAAGAAAATTCGTCCTCTTCGTGAATTGATGATGAGACTGAGTGTTCCACTATAACTGTCTTGTTCATTTTGGCGATTTCATTATAATGTTTCATCTTGTATGCCTCCTTTTTTTCTGTATTTATTTTCTTCCTTTTAATTTGTGAGGCAAGAACCTTATCTACACCATTCATTGATGAACTCATAGGATCCTCTCTTTGTGACATAAGGAATGCTTTATCGTCTTCTAGTACGCTATTCATGGACCTCACATTTGCCTGACAATATCAAATAGCTCTATAAGATCACCTTTCCAAATCTGCCGCTTCATATTTGCTTAGTCAGTGTTTCTTGATTTCTCTTTACCCAGATGTTGATATACCTTGTATAACTTCTGTATACGAGTTCGGATATTCTCTTCTGTCATGACAGGGATACTTGCTTTATTCCACACTTCCTGTAGTTTAATACTTGTGGATTTAGCAGCACACAAGAGTGATTCTTTCATTTCCTTGTGATGGTAAATAAAAACTAAAAGCACTTGTTCCTTGGAAGGGAGTCGAGCTCCCAAAAATTCACCACCAGGCAACTTTTCAAGTAACCAAATTCCCTTTCTAGTACTCATTTTCAGTTTAACTACGTGCAAAACATAATAGAAACACAACATACACATTAGTGTGATGTCGATGATACATTTTCATGAGTTTCAGTACTTTCAGATAAAAGTGATCAAAGTGTGCAACCTCTAAATATTAATCGATTTTGCTAAAATTTTTTACATGGATCTTTTATATGACTTAGACCAAGGATTCAAGCAAAGTCATATCAAAATCATAACTTCATAAAAATGAAACACCCTAATGCCCACTCATCGGTTGTTATGTGCAGTGGCTGACCAGAATACCGACTGGGAAGTTGTAGGTGGTATTCAACTACATCCCTCTGCTGCTCACAAAGCCTTGCCAACATGTGTAATGTGGAGTTTGTGTGTGGCCATGTCACACACCAGTTGGTGAGCTGCAGCACTGTCTGACCTGCGGCAGCTGTAGCTGATTTGCAGAAATGGGCGCACACGCAGTGTACCTTCACAGGTAGCTCAGAAAAATCTGGGTAGGTTTTCAGAAACCGCTGAACCACTAAGTTGAGCACGTGGGCCAGACATGGTATGTGTGCAAGCTTGCCAAGCTTCACAGCCACCACCAGGCTACGGCCATTATCACAGGATCAAGTGTGGTTGTAGGTTCAGCGGTGAAAGCCACAGATCTGTTTGGTCTATTAAACCTTTCAATAACTCTGTGGCGGTGTGCGATCTCTCACCTAAGCAAATTAGTTTCAGTAGAGCATTTTGCCGCTTCACCAAGGCAGGGCTGCAGTGCTTCCAGCTTGCGACTGATATGGACAATGTGCTGCAAGAGGACAATTAGGAGATGGAGGATGAGGAGGACGGGGTGCAGGAACAGGTGTAAGAGGCGGAGAAAACACTGATGGAACTAGGGACCATAGTACTCGGCGTCAGCAGCACGTGTGCTGTTCCAGAGTGTTACTCACTCCCAACCTCCACAAGGTTCACCCAGTGTGCTGTCAAGGGAATATAGCGTCCCCGGCCACAAGAACTTGTCCACGTGCCGGTTGTTAAGTGGACTTTCCCAGTTAGTCAGGGCACGGGTGATGGGACATATGCTGGTGTAAGATTGGGATAGCACAATGGGAAAAAAAAAACTGGTTGCTGAATACATAGTACCAAGGGATGGCTGCCACCATGAGGTTGCGGAAAGCCTCAGTGTCCAGGGCAAGCATTCTGAAAATGTAGCTATTTAGTGTTTGGGCTTGTGTGTCAGTGGCTGGGTATTTTCGCTTGCATTCCAAAACCTGGGGTAGGGACAGCAGAATGCTGTGCTGGGACAAAAAATTGGACTTGGTTGCTGATGGTGCTTGGGAATGTGCAATGACGGGTACAGGATGGGTCTGCATCCTGGACAAGGGATTGACAAGCAAGGAGCACAGGGGAAAAAGCAGTGGGATCACCCGCAGGCACTGATTGTGGCCCACCCAGTCAGGTGCTTTCATGACATGTGCCTGAACATGCTGGTGGTGGTCAGGTTTACAGTGTTCAAGCCCCTACTAACGTTGGTACAGCATAGGTTGCAAACGACCATTGTTTTATCGTCTGCACTTTCTGTAAAAAAGTGCCAAACGGAGGAACACCTAACTGTTGGCCTGGGAACTTGCTGCTTGTGGGTACTCTGGGGAACAGTTGCCCACCTTCTCTCTCTGCCTCTCTGCACTGCTGTCTTCGATCAGCATAGCACCTTCCCAGGTTGGGTCAGTGACTTCATCTTCCACCACCTCTTTTTCCACTTCCACGCTCTGGTCCTCATGACTTGTTAACTTAACAACATCACTTGTTGGTCACTTTGTCTCATCATCTACCTCTTGAGACACTAATTGCCTTTCCCCACTGTCGTCTTATTCTGAATGTGGCTGCTCAAATATTTGGGCATCACTGCACACGATCTCATGTCCCTCTTGAAACAAACGTGCAGGACGAGGGGCCAGAATCAATAAATGTACTGTATATTATTATTATTATTTACTAGCTGAAGAGCCCGGCGCTGCCCGGGCATAGTAACTAACTACGGATAGTTATAACAAATTATAATGATTATATCTATATATATATATAAAGCTGAGTGTAGAGCCCCGCCCACTCCGCATAGCCACATACACTATAATATCCCACATCATCCCGTCAGCCAGAGCTACCGGACTACTACCCCTAATATCCCACATCATCCCGTCAGCCAGAGCCACCGGACAACTACCACTAATATCCCACATCATCCCATCACAGCCGCCGGGCTACTACCCCTAATATCCCACATCATCCCATCAGCCAGAGGCACAAGACTACTACCCCTAATACCCCACATCATCCCATCAGCCAGAGCCACTGGACTACTACCCCTAATATCCCACATCACCCCATCAGCCAGAGCCACAGGACTACTCCCCCTAATATCCCACACCATCCCATCAGCCAGAGCCACCGGACTACTACCCCTAATATCCCACATCATCCCATCAGCCTGGGGTCAGAACCAGAGCGCTGAGTGGAACAGTCCTAACTTCCATACCGGGGATCCCTTTAAGAGAGGCCTGGGGTCAGAACCAGAGCGCTGAGTGGATTTGCCCTAATTTCCATACCGGAGATCTGTTTAAGAGAGGCCTGGGGTCAGTACCAAAGCGCAGAGTGGATTTGCCCTCACTTCCATACCAATGATCCCTTTAAGAGGGGTGTTGTGAGTTCATTGTCTGGTCCACCAGTTGTGAGTTCTCCTGCCAGGCTCCCTCTGGTGGTAACAGGAGGTAGTGAGGCTGATTTAATCAGTAGAGATCTGCCACCTGATAATGAGGATGACGATTGGACCTCAGGAATCTCAGACTGCATTTAAGACAGCCGATTCCCTATTCTGGTGCTTGTGATTCCCTCTGGCTTGTCAGGTCTTGGTTTTCAGCTCTGTTCCAGTCATCTAAAGCTAAGTTTTTCTGCTAATGTTCACATTTGATTTTGTTGGTCCATTCAGTTTTTTTGTGTGGTCAGCCAGCCCCGGCTGGGGCTGTGCTGAATTTCCACTCTTATTTACCTGTATTTGCCAATTTGCTTTTGTCCCTTATTAGCTTGGCCTCTTTTTGCTCTGTCTCAGAATATTTCAGAGTGCTGATATAGTGGGAGAAGTCTAGTGACTTCAGGGTTAATTTTGCTATCAGAAGTGTTGGACATTATTTTTGTAGGGTTTTTTGCAGATTGCAGACAGTGTCTTTCCTTTCCTTTCTAGTTAGTTTGGGCCCCATCGTTTGCGCAGCCTATTTTCCTGCCTGTGTTTGTGCTTTCATCTTGTTTCAACGTCAATACATGTGTGGGAGCTGTCTTTCCTTTGGGGTCTGCTCTGGGGCAGTTAGTTTTCCCCTTTTCTTGCTTCAGGCTTATGTAGTTCTCCGGCTGTGGCGAAGCATCTAGGATCATTGTAGGTACGCTCCACGGCTGCTGCTAGTTGTGTGGTTAGGATCAGGGATCTGCAATCTGCATAGTTACCAACCTCTCTGGTTTTCTGTGACTTAGCTTGTTTTGTTTTTTTCTCCTCGGTGACCCATTCATAACAGAGGGGCCTTGGGCCAGAACCAGAGCACTGAGTGGATTTACCCTGACTTGAATACCAATGATCCCTTTAATAGAACCCTGGGGTCAGAATCAAAGCGCTGAGGGATTTTCCCTAACCTCCATGCAGGATATCCCTTTAAGAGAGCCTGGGGTCAGTACCAAAGCGCAGAATGGATTTGCCCTAAATCCAAACCAATGATCCCTTTAAGAGACCCTGGGGACAGAACCACAGGGCTGAGTGGAACTGTCCTAACTTCCATACCGGGGATTCCTTTAAGAGAGGCCTGGGGTCAAAACCAAAGCGCTGGATGGATTTGCTCTGACTTCCATATCAATGATCCCTTTAAGAGGGAAGATGAGCCTATAGGATGGAGGATGTGCAATGTGTATATGGGCATGTGAGGGGGGATTCATTTCTGTCATGTGTTCTCTGCTCCTTTTTGAGGGGGGCAGACAATGGCTGGGAGCTTATGTTCCCAGGGATGCTAGATTTCTCCCACCATGTCAGTGTCTGCTGAGGTGTTGTCAAGAGGGAAAACTTGCTCATAGCAACCAATCACAGCTCAGCTTCTTTTAACCAGATCTGGTGAAATGAGAGATGCTTAGTGATTGGTTGCAAGGAAAACTGTTGCTCATAGCAACCAGTCACAGCTCAGCTTCTTTTGAACAGCTCTCGTGAAATGAAAAATACTTCGTGATTGGTTGGTGATACTCACATACATACATTCAGTTTTATATATATAGATTATTACAGCACCATTTATTCCTTGGCACTTTACATATGAAATGGGGTATATATAATAAAAAACGAGTACAATAATCTTGAACAAATCAAATCACTGACTGGTAAAGGAGTACTAAATGTAAAATGCTTCTCAGAGTGCCCGAGTGTGTGATCACTTGTTTCCTGGGACTCACCATACTTGGAGAAAAGAGGATTAGGGTGATGATTATGTGGTTGAAATTCTTGGCTACTGAGACTGGACCATGTGGAAGACAGGGTGGTGCTGGGGAATATACTGGAAGCATTATTTGTTATTCAACCGACCACTTGTTTGCACTGTTCTGGCTTCAAGAGTGGTGTGGGACAGGAAGCTAGGTCTCATGGATGAGCAGGATTCTTGTGCTTCTGCAGCAGGCACAGTTTCATGTGGCCCACGGCCTCAGCTTCTGCCTGCACCATCATTAGCACATCCACTTCCCCGTCCCTTACCACATGCTTTGCTCATTTTAAATTAGGTCTATAATATATGCCTGCAAACGTTTCGGTATTAATAGGGAAAAAAATATGTAGAATGAGAGAGGCTAAGTGCCGAAATTGGCGCATCATACAGATGCGCTGGGGGCAGATGTTTTTTCACCAGGGGGGGGGGCAATAACAATGCTCTCTTTCTATGCTATTAATATCTGCCCTCAGTCACTGGCTTTCCCTTTCTGGCGGAGAAAATTGCACGGGAGCCCATGCAATTTTTTTCCGTTAATTAATTCTTGAATTTAACACCTACAACTCCAATATTTTACGCACACACACACACACACACAAATAACATTATTAGTTAGGGACATATATAAATCTAATGTTATGCAAGGGTTTACTATATGTAAACCATGTCTCCTATCCTGTCGGCTTCTGCAATGGTGCGAGTGCTGTCCAGTTTTTTTCTCGCACACTTTGACTTGCATTGGCGAGTCTTGTCTGAGAGTCGCAGCAATATGCAGCATGCTGCGATTTTTTTTCTCAGTCCGATTTTGGCTGAGAAAAAAAATCTTTTTCTCAGTCCAATTTTGGCTGAGAAAAAAATTGCAAATGAGATGTCACCTATTGAATAACATTGGTCCGAGTGCAATCCTATTTTTTATCGGATTGCACTTGTCCCTATTTCTCGCAAGTGAGTATGAGCCCTTAGTTTAAGTATTTAATGAGTTATAGCCCCTGTCACTGTGTGGGTGTATGAGAATTGGAAAATCTAATGTGTTTCAAGTTAAGAGTTGTCCAGTTAAATATATATTTGAGCACCTCAAACCTTTTCTTAGATAAATGCTGTCTGAACTACGAGCAACCTGAATCTGAGCTTGAAGCCAGGTATATTTTATTCTGAAGTACAGCAGCATTTCAGAAAAAAATCATGATGCTACCTTATGGAGAGACATTAGGGGACCTTAGGGAGAGAGGTGACAAGACTGGCAGATGTGATTGACTGAGCTCTCCCTATATACACATATGTCAGAGACCTGGCAATCAACCGAGCAGGATGAAGCCGACCAGAGTAGTCACAAATCTCCATATGGTTCCTGGCTTTCAAATTATGCTTTCTTTGAAGCTATGTTGAAGCTATGGTCTTTCATAATAAAATATACATGGCTGCAACCGAGCAGCCAAGCGATTCATGCTGCCCATGGTTCCTGTTAGTGACAGGTTCCCTTTAAATTTGTACAGTTTTATCAACTGTTCACTCAGTTCAGCCACTAAAGATGATGCTAAACAGGTTGTCACAGTATAAACTAAATTCAATGATGACTAAATACGCCCAACAGTCTAACTCCAACTGAGATGTAAGACATTAGCAGTGTAAAGAGCACTGCCATTATTTTGCTTTTTTTAGCTAATCTGGTGAGTAATCATAGAGTCAGAGAAAGCCTTATTTCATAGGAATAAGTTTGGGAAACGTATTTATTGTTCTCATTTAATTAAAAGGAGCCTGTCACCTACAAAAATTGCTACTTGCCTGCAGAAATAGTGATAATCTGCAGGTAAATAACATTTTAATCATATTTATCAGTGTAACTGCACCTACAGGGAGAAAATAAAGGCTGTTGTGTATAGAAAAACGTGTGTAGAGCATCTGTGTCCATTATGTCACTAAACAATGTTTTGGTTTAACCCTTTCCCGACATGGCCAATTTCCGTTTTTGGATTTTCATTTTTTCTTCCCCTTCTTCTTAGAGCCATAATATTTTTTTTTATTTATCTGTCAAGATAGATGAATGAGGGCTTGATTTTTGTAGGACAAGCTGTACTTTTCATTTTGCCACACAATTGTCATGATCCAGGTTGGATGATGACAGATAAAAGCACATATAACCTTTTTTTTTCCTTAAGCTGTGTGCTTAAGTTTGGTTTTGCCCCCGGTGGCCATTAGGGTCATTGCACAGTGGTGTCTTTTGTTCTAGTTTGCCCCCGGTGGTGGTTAACGTTATTACATGGGAATCACTAACAGGTGTGATTCCTCTGGCTTAACTATAAAGGTGTGTCATGTGCTCTCACTCACGGTTGGTGATATTGCTCATTTCCAACCAAGTCTGGTGGAGGAAGGAATTACAGAGAGAAGTTCCTTGCAGCTCAGGCAGAGCTCTGGTGTAGTAGCTTCAGGTGGAAGCTGAATTCTGGTGGTGGACTCTGTTGCAGGGAGCAAGAGCAACAGAGCAAAGCTAAGTGGTGTTACCCCTGTTTTGTAACTTTCCTTTTGTGTGTTTCAGCGCAGTGGTGGGATTAGTTTCTGCACCGTCGATTTCACGAGAAAGGGCTAGGTGCAGGGCGAGCTAGGGTTTTTAGGTCCCTGATCAGTGCCCGGTGCGGAACCGGCCTAGGGATCGTTAGGAGTGTTGAGACACAGACTCAGGGGAGTGCAGGAGGTCTCCACATCCCTGTTCCCTATCGCAGGGCCCTCCATTGTACCAGTTTCCCTGGTGTTTCCCTTTATTATTTAAATTCGCCCTGCTGGAGGCGGTGTATCCAGTTATATGTGTAATTCTGAAATTCGCCTGCTGGAGGCGGTGTATCTGGCTGCACGTTATATTATTTAAATTTGCCCTGCTGGAGGCGGTGTATCCAGGATCACGTGTGTCATAGAAATTCGCCCTGCTGGAGGCGGTGTGTCCAGTCACACCTTGACCATCACAACAATGTTCTGGAAGACGGGAAAAAACTTCAAGTGGGGTGAAATCACGAAAAACCTTGCAATTCTGACATTGGTTTTTGAGAACTGTGTTTATGGCATACATTGTGTTGTAAAAATGACTTGGCAATATAATCTTTTTCATCAGTAAGATTACGGCGATACCATACTTATCCAATTTCTTTATTATTTTAGTGGTGAAAAAAGTCACAAACTTGTAAAATATATTTTTTTTATTGTGTCTCCATTTTCCCAGACTGTTATCTTAGTTTTGGTGGATAGGTTCAGTAAAATGGCGCAATTCGTTGCTTTACCTGCTCTGTCTAATGCTAAGACCCTGGTTCAGGTTTTTGTCACCGAGATTGTGAATCTTCACGGGGTTCCCTCGAATGTTGTGTCAGACTGGCGGACCAAGTTTATTTCTAAATTCTGGAGGGCATTTTGTTCTCGCCTTGGGATACTTCTTTCATTTTCTTTGACGTTTCATTCTCAAATTAATGGTCATACTGAACGTCTAAACCAAAGTCTGGAGACATATCTCAGATGTTTTGTGTCAGATAACTAGGGGGACTGGTCATCTTTTCTAACATTAGCCGAGTTTGCCTTAAACAATCGTAGCAGTGAGTCCCCATGTAAGTCCCCATTTTATGGTGCATATGGCTTCCATCCCCAGATTTGTAACTTCAGTAAAGATGGGTTTCTAGGGAGGAACGATTCTCGTCATCACTCTCATCTGTATGGTAAATGGTTCAGAACAATTTAAAGATCATGAGAGACAGATACAAATGCAAGGCTGATAAGAAATGGTTGTCAGGCTCGGACCTGGGTGTGAATTATTTAGTATACTTGTCTACCAGAAATATTAAACTGAAAATGGAAGATCCAGAGTTTGATGGTCACATCGAGTAATGCATCGCAGGTCTTCTTTAGAGATGGTGTGATTCATGTACTATTTTAAATGGATTTCCTTTCCCTCAGGTGCTGAGAGGGTTAAGGGTTCTTTTCATGCTGAGACCATACAGCCAGCGTCCGACTGGCCCACCGGAGAACCAGAGGATTCTCCGGTGGGCCCTGGCATCTGGTGGGCCCTGGCACCTGCTGGCATACAGGGCCAGCAGTTGCCTAGGGCCCCCGCTGCTCCAGGGGCCCCAAGCCAGTGGTGTGTCGCACACCATGCAGCTGCTATGGGGGCCCCTGCCAGCGGAGCAGCAGCGGGTGTCAGGAGGCAGGAGCCCCTGTCCCCGCTGCTAAAGAGAAATGAATATTCACTGCGAAGCAGTGAATATCATTTCAGGTCTCCACCCCCAGAGGCCCCGCCCCCAGCCCAGTAAGCTGCTCTGCAGACTACAGCTGTAAATCAGGGCCGGCGCCACCCTCAGTCCTCTCTGCTCCTGGCTCACAGCCAGTGCGCGATGACGTCACTACATCGCGCACCCGCTGTGTGTCTGGCAGAGGGGGCAGCTCCTGACACTGAAGCCGGGATCAGCGTGGGAGCGAGGAGGAGAGGTGAGCATTGTGTTTTGGTTTTTTTTTTATATCTCTCTCGCTCTCTCTATCTGTCTCTCTCTATCTATCTATCTATCTCTATATATCTCTCTCTATCTCTCTTATATCTATCTATCTTTCTATCTCTATCTATTATCTATATCTATCTCTATATCTATCTCTATCTATTTTCTATATCTATCTCTATCTATCGCTCTATCTTTATATCTATCTTTCTATCTCTACATCTATCTCTATATCTATCTATCTATCTCTATATCTTTCTATATATATCTCTATATCTATCTATTATGTCTATCTATCTATCTCTATATCTATCTATCTTACTCTATCTATCTCTATATCTATTATCTCTATATTTATTATCTATCTAGCTACCATCTATATATATCTATCTTTATCTATATATATCTCTATCTAATATCTATATCTATCTATCTCTATACCTATCTATCTATTTATCTATCTCTATATCTATCTCTATATCTTTTCTCTGTATCTATCTATCTATCTCTATATCTATAACTCTCGCTATCTATCGCTCTATATCTATATCTATATATCTATCTCTATCTATCTCTATATCTATATCCATATCTATCTCTATATCTATCTATCTCTATATCTATCTTTCTATCTAACACTATATCTCTATATCTATCTCTATATCTCATTATCTATCTATCTATCTCTATCTCTCTCTTTATCTATCTATCTATTGATCTATCTCTATATCTATCTCTATATCTATCTATTATATCTATCTATTATCTCTATTATCTATATCTATCTATCTATCTAGCTAGCTATCTCTATCTATCTCTATATCTCTCTCTATATCTATCTATCTTTCTAACTCTGTATCTATCTATCTCTATACATATCTCTATATCTAGCTATTATCTCTATATCTATCTCTATATCTATCTTTCTATATCTATCTGTCTCTATATCTATCTCTATATCTATCTATCTATCTCTATATCTATTATCTCCTATATCTATCTATCTCTATATACAGTATATCTCTATATCTATTTTTATTTATAGCCATCTATCTATATATATTTATCTCTATATCTATCTATATATGTCTATATTATTATTATTATTATTATTATATCTGTATATCTCTATTATCTATCTCTATCTATTATCTATCTCTATCTCTATATCTATCTATCTCTATATCTTTCTATCTATAGCTATCTATCTCTATATCTATCCATTATCTATTTTCTATCTATCTCTATATCTATCTATCTATCTATCTATCTATATTTCTTTCTATATCTATCTTTATATCTATCTCTATCTATCTCTATCTATCTCTATGAATCTTTCTATCTATATCTATCCATTATCTACTTTCTATCCATTATCTACTATCTATCTCTATATCTATCTATTTCTACATCTATCTTTCTATCTATATCTATCTAACTCTATATCTATATATCTATATAGCATTATACCCTATGAGGGGGCAGCATTATACCCTATGAGGGGGTGCATTATTCCCTATGAGGGGGCAGTATTATACCCTATGAGGGGGCAGCATTATACCCTATGAGGAGGCAGCATTATACCCTATGAGGAGGCAGCATTATACCCTATGAGGAGGGCAGCATTATTCCCTATGAGGGGGGCAGTATTATACCCTATGAGGGGGGCAGTATTATACCCTATGAGGGGGGCAGTATTATACCCTATGAGGGGGCAGCATTATACCCTATGAGGGGGTGCATTATTCCCTATGAGGGGGTGCATTATTCCCTATGAGGGGGGCAGTATTATACCCTATGAGGAGGCAGCATTATACCCTATGAGGAGGCAGCATTATACCCTATGAGGAGGGCAGCATTATTCCCTATGAGGGGGGCAGTATTATACCCTATGAGGGGGGCAGTATTATACCCTATGAGGGGGGCAGTATTATACCCTATGAGGGGGCAGCATTATACCCTATGAGGGGGTGCATTATACCCTATGAGGGGGTGCATTATTCCCTATGAGGGGGTGCATTATTCCCTATGAGGGGGGCAGTATTATACCCTATGAGGGGGGCAGTATTATATTCTATGAGATGGCTGCATTATATTCTATGAGATGGCTGCATTATACTATGTGAGGGGGCTGCTTTATATTCTATGAGGGGGCTACCCCAACTCCTGCTACATAATTAAGACATGTACAACCTTATATTATACCCGGATATTAGCGTGTTTTACCGCATAATTGGTGGTCTGGTATTTAACTCTATGCAGCTACATAGTGGGCCCCAAGAATGATTTTCTCTGGTGGGCCCAAGGTGTTCCAGTCCGACGCTGCATACAGCCTACTTGTTCTCAGCTGCAACTGCTTATAATTTACTACATCTATATTTAATGGCTCTGGGTGTTTAGTCCCTGTCGTTGAAAGATTCTTCTTCCTAAAGCTAAGTGGTTGGAGTGGAGTTGTTCTAGTCCTGGTCCCTATTCCCATTTAGCTTATTCCTCTCTGTCCCTATCCTCTGTCTTATTGTTGGTTTATGCTTTTGTATGATAGACATTTTCTGATATTCCTGTTTTGTCTTTGTGTCTTGTTTACCTTACATTTGTGTCCCATGCCTCATGGGATGGGGGAGGGAACAGATTAGGGTTTAACAGTAGCATAGCAAGTTCGGAGACCCGGGCCTTTCTACATTCAAGAGGCAGGGATAGTTAGGGTCCTGGTTCCAGGGACAGTTTTAAGCCCCTCTCCCTTACCAAAGTCCGTCACAGGGTGACAACAGAGAGTCAAAACAAAGGCATAGTCAGGTAACAGTCCAGTGTTAAGTACCAGAAGGGTATGTCGAGACAAGGGAGTAAGAAAGACTGATAGTCAGAGGCCAATTACACCTGCAGTCAGAGAGCGAAAAGAGTGCATTAATCCACACGAATGGTCACAACAAATCATAGGTCCAGCAACAACAAACAAAGAAAGATACAATCAGACACAGAGCTAAACACGGACCAAACAAAGCAAAGATACAGATGACACTGAACTGCTCACAGCTAGCCAGTTAAATAGCTAATAAATCACCAAGGACGGGAGGCACCTGAGGAAACGCTCACAGGTTAGGCTAGATTGAGCAGCAGAGCTGTCAGTCAAAATGTTGACAGCCCAGCATGTCCCAGCAACAGATTGAAGGACTGGTGTGTAACTCACAACACTGACAGTCCAACACACTCCAGATCCTATTGGGTGGCTGAGCCGTCACTGACAACGTCCCTAGGCCACGTTAAAATGAAACCATGACAGTTATGAAGTTACGTGGATGTTTATTCTCTTTTGAAACTTGTGTAAAATTCAGTTTAATAAATTCTTTGTGAGTTAGGCTACGGCCACACTATCAGTATTTAGTCAGTATTTCACATCAGTATTTGTAAGCCAAAATCCGGAGTGGGTCAAACATGCAGAATTGGTGCACTTGTTTCTGTTATACCTTGTCCTTCTATTGTTCCTCACCTGGTTTTGGCTTACAAATGCTGAGAAATAATAATGAACAAATACTGATAGTGTGGCCTTAGCCTTAGGGTCCCGTTTCACATAGCAACGCACCAGTGATCCCGACAACGATACGACCTGGTAAGGATCTCTGGTGTGTTGTCAGACAGCAGCTATTCTGAACGATTCCAGCCTGCGTCCCTGAGTTCTGAGTCGCCAACGAGGTCGCTCGTCGGCCTCAAATACAGCGATGCATGCTGGCCAGCGGGATGCCGACGATGAAAAAATGGCCCAGGACAATCAAGCACGATCATCGAAACTTATCGGGGGGGCCGGTCGCCACTATGTGTCACATGTAGCGAGATCGCTGTTGCGTCACAAAATCGGTGACTCACTAGCGATCTCGCTATATGAGACGGGGCCTTTAGTCTTGTGTTATGCTGCATTTAAAATTATTTTTTTTTTTACAAAGCTCAATTGTAAAATGTCTGCTTGTGCTTTGAAGCTGTCCTGTGTTGTACTATTCTTACAGATACAGTAATTTTGACAATATGGCATGCTTTTTGTCCATTTTTTTATAGACAAGGAAAATGTCTGTGTCCCTTTTTTAAAAATGAGTCCTTGAAAAGCATAGTATTTTGTTCATATTTGAGATGAAAGTAAAATTTTTGGTATCTTTTTGGTATTTTTTTTTTGCGATGGGAGACAGACCTCAATGCTGATTGTACTGTACACTGCCAAATTAGAATCACATTTGTCTATTTATCGTTTGAAACGCATGACCTTTGTGGAAAACCAGGTTTTTCATTCAGTTTCGTTGCAACAGTTGTAATAAAGCAAACATGTAGCCGTGCAGTTTGCTTGTATAAATACCGTTAAAAGAATAGGTTGTTCTAAAGAGCTGACTGAATTTTGTTGCATCAAGTTCATGTAGTTTCTTTCATCCTAAATATTTCATAATCAACTTTGAGTTTTATTATTGAAAAGTGCAAGAGTTTAGAAATCACAGCAACACACCCATGGAGTAGCAAACAATTTAAAGTTACAAAGTGGGGTTGTTGAGTGCTGTGGTTCATAGTGTATAAAAGTCACTAAGCCTCTGCTCACTGCAGAGGCGCGCGGCGCTTAGTTACCCACTGTTTATCTTCGATACCAGCTCCCAGCTTGAGCATGCTGGTATCCAGGGTACACAGCGGGTAACTAAGCGACGCTCCCAGCGTCTGCTTACAGTGCTGGGAGCTCGCTGATCAATGGTCTCCCGCTGCCACACGCAGCGATGCGTGCTGGCCAGCGGGAGACCAACGATCAAAAAAATGGCCCAGGACTTTAGAGCACGATCAGTGATACCATGTGGGGGGGGGGGGGCCGTCGCTGATACGTGTCACACACAGCGAGATCGCTGGTGAGATGGCTGTTGCGTCACAAAACTTGTGACTCAGCAGCAATCTCGCTAGAGATCTCGCTGTGTGTGACGGGGGTTTTAGACGTTGTGAGCCTCTAGCACCGTCCTCATCAGAGTTGTCATCGGGTGCTGATGGAAGCAGTGAGTGACACCAGTGCCACCCCTTGATGACGATTAGGTTGAGGTTGGTGTTAGAAGCTGTGAGCAGTGCTGGTGTAACTCACTGATTAAATCCCCACCCCCTGACAATGTCTTCTCCCTTCTTTTTTCATAGTAGTAACATCCAATGCCTCATTTACTGATATAATGATAGTCAAATCTTTCCCACTGAAATCACACACTACATTTATATCCAAGGATTCCAACCTTATCCTCATTCAGTAGTCTCGCATCAAGCACTCCCAAAACACTGTTGCATCCAGCTTCAAGCCCATCCTCTAACAGGTAGTACCATTCTATCACCAGCCTTAGGCTAGTTTCACATTTGTGGTTGAATCCATAGCGTATATTCCACATGAAAAACCGCATGCAAATGCTTGCAAGCGCTACGTTTTTTAGATGCAGTAGCTTACACATGCGGTCAAAAAAACGCAGCTTTTACATGCGTTTTGCATGCGTTTACGTTTTTTGTGCACATGGTGGAAAATTTTACAGGAGAAAATCTAGATAAACAGACACCACCAATGGGACAACAGTGGGCGTGTCTTATAGGATATATTTATATAGACCCTTGGACAGCTGAAATCTTCATATTTTGCTCCTGTATCCTGTGTCACGATGGATCTTCGCATGGAGAGCTTTTATTTCAACCTGGATTTAAGTATAAAGCTGTTTCTTGCCTATGTGTTTGCTTGTGAGCAACAAAGAAATAGACAAATACGGAGAAGATGGCGTCGGCGTTATTGGAGACACCCCATTATTGAAGTCCGGGAGAGCCGTGGTGCCTACCACACCTTATACAGTGAGCTCAATGCCAATCCGGCGAAATTTCAGGAATATGCCAAGGTCTCAAGAGACCTTCCGGGATTTGCTTGGTCGTGTCCAAGGAGCCATCCAGAGACAGGACACCCAGCTCCGTAGAGCGATTCTTGTAGAGGAATGTCCCCTGGTCACATTAAGGTACGTAATAATTCCAAACAAACGCCTGTCATAATTATTATTGTTCTGCCTTGTATAATTTTTTTTCAACTTTATCAGTTTAGCTTCTTAATTTTTTTCTTTCTCTGTTTGGCAGATTCCTGGCTACTCGAGAGACACTATCATTGCTCCATTTTCAGTACCGGCTAGGAATTTCCACCCTCTCTGGAATTGTTGTGGAAACCTGCCGGGCTTTGTGGAACATTCTCCGGGATGAATTTATCCCCCTACCCACCGTGGAAATGTGGCTGGAAATTGCTGACAAATTCTGGCGAGTGTGTAATTTCCCCAACTGTTTGGGAGCAGTGGATGGAAAGCACATACGGATTACCAAACCCGCCAGATCTGGATCGGAGTACTTTACCTACAAAAAATATTTTTCTGTAGTGCTCATGGCAATAGCAGATGCGGACTGTCGCTTTCTCGCCATGGATATTGGAGCTTTTGGCTGTGGCAAGACTCCCAATCTTTTAAAAATTCTGATATGGATAGACGCTTGTATGGCAAAAATTTTAATTTACCCCTGCCACGACCGCTCCCCACACTCAAGGCCCACCGATGCCATTTGTTATGGTTGGGGATGAGGCCTTTCAGATGTGTGAAAACCTACTGAAGCCATATTCCAGTCGGAACTTGAACCACACTAAAAGGATTTTTAACTACAGACTGACCAGGGCCCGAAGAACAGTTGAGTGTTCCTTTGGGATTCTTGTCTCAAAATGGCGCATTCTTGGGATAGTCATTAATCTAAAAATGGAGACGGTCGATGAGGTTGTCAAAGCCTGTGTGGTTCTCCACAATTACATAATGGCTAAGGAGCGACCCAACATTGAACTGGATGAAGCAGTTGCAAACCCATTGCCAGATTAACAGCATCACCTTCTTCGGTCAACAGTTGAAGTTGCCCACATGAGGGACCAATTTGCTGCGTACTTTGTTTCTGACATCGGACATGTGGCATGGCAAGATGATATGGTGTAAAATGTTCTCTTGGGTTTGGGTATGTACCAGTTATGTGTAAAATGTTCCTAATGTTTGTTGTTAATAAATAACGTGTTTTGATACCTGTACAGAGTCTCCTATGTCTTTCCTCTCAAAACCACTTATGTGAGTGGTATGGTAATTGACATCATTACATCCTGCGTCTCTTTGGCAGTATCTATTGGACGCAGACTGAAGAGACGATGGAGGTATAATACAATGCATATCTATACTCACCATACCATGTGTCAGAAATAGTCATTTCATGATGCACAAAAACCCAGCATCATGAATTCACTATTTCTGACGTCTGTCCAGGTGAGTATAGATATGCATTGTATGACCTCCATTGTCTCTTCAGTCTGCGTCAAATAGATTACGTAAACTGAATAGATGCTGGAGGTAATACAAGGCATATCTATACTCACCTGGTCAGCTGTCCGAAGTAGTGAATTCAGGATACATAAAACCCAGCATCCTGAACTCACTATTTCTGTAAAATGGCCAGGTGAGTATAGATGTGCCTTGTATTACCTCCATTGTCTCTTCAGTTTACATAATCTATTTAAAACAGACTGAAGAGACGATGGATGTCATACAACGCATATCTATACTCACCTGGACAGGTGTCAGAAATAGTGAATTCATGATGCTGGGTTTTTGTGCATCATGAACTCACTATTTCTGACACATGGCCTGGAGAGTATAGATCCGCATTGCATGACCTCCATCGTCTCTTCAGTCTGTGTGAAATAGATTACGTAGCCTGAAGAGACAATGGATATACTTGCCAGGTCATGTGTTAGAAATAGTGAGGTCATGATGCACAAAAAACAGGCATCCTGAATTCACTATTTCTGACACCTGTTCAGGTGAGTATAGATAGGCCTTGTATGACCTCTATCATCTCTTCAGTCTGTTTTAAATAGATTATGTAAACCGAAGAGACAATGGAGGTAATACAAGGCATATCTATACTCAACAGGCTATTTTTCAGAAATATTGAGTTCAGGATGCTGGGTTTTGTGCATCCTTAATTCACTATTTCTGACAGCTGGCCAGGTGAGTATAGATATGTCTTGCATTACCTCCATTGTCTCTTCAGTGTGCGTCACATAGATTAAGCAGACTGAAGAGATGCTGGAGAAAGTCATATTAGTTTTTGACAACTCATAGCTCCATGACACACACAAGTAGCAAAGCTGCTGTGTTCAAGCTGTGTCACTCCTGGAACTATGTGGTGTCAAATACTTAAAGTGTACGGCGCAGTGTTTTTACGGCACGTGATGTGTGTTGCCGGCGTCGAAATACAAAGAATCAAACAGTATTGGTGGGAAAAAAAATTAAAGAATAAAAAATTAACTGCATCGGCTGGGGGTAGAATGACGTAATTGGGGGGTGCTGAGTTGGGACGCCTGGCTGGGTAAAGATGACGCAGGGGTTGCAGGAGAAGGGGCGATCAAACTAGTGGGGTCAGGGAGGTCATGAATGGAACTGGAGGCATGGGATGGGAGAGACACTGGAAGGGAGAGACAAACCTGACTGTCATGCCTGCCATGTCCATTATGCCTGTCATGGCCGCCATGTCTGTTGTGCCGCATGACCCCTGGAGCAGTGTGCACGTGCACTGAATTCTCATGCCCGTTATGTCTCATGCTGCAAGATGCCTGGAGCAGTGTGCATGTGTGCCTTACCTCATGGCTGCACGCCATTGCTAGGTAACCATCCGTCTCTGCTCTGATTCTGCAATCCTCTCTGTATTCCTGGAGCCCCTGATCATGTGACCTTTCCTATGTTCCAGCACTGCCTGACCCAGCTAACCTCTCAGTGTTTGTGGAGCCCCTGATCATGTGACCTTCTCTATGGACCATATAAAAAAATTTTGGCACTCAACTTGTTGCAAAGTGAAGATTTTATTTGCAGTCTCAATAATTAGACGTTTCGGCTTCTACAAACAAGCCTTCATCAGTTAGCTGCAAATCAGATACAAGTGTACAATACAAGTCAGAGGCTACATAGTGTATAGTCATTTAAGATAACATCCAGCGGATACCAAAACAAATTTACAATAGTGCAATAGTGATAGGTGGGACAGGTTGAGGTATAGGGGGCTAAAGGAAAAATGGAAAAAAAAGGAGGGGGGGGGAACAATTGGGGGAAAAAAAGAGGAGGTATATAACCTACCCAGACTGCTCTCTTGGAAAGATTTGCAATGTATCTGAAGTGACAGAAAAAAATATATATGTATATATAATGATTACGCCAAATTTTATAAAAGTGATAAAGTGAATCAATCATTGATCTGTCACTACTCACTCAATATCAGGACACCACTGAAATAATGGTGTAAATAGTCTGATCCGTGTTAGTGATTAATCTTGTATTTATCTTAAATAATAAAAAGGACAAGAAAAAAAGGGGGAGATTATAACTATAATAGAAAGCTTCCATATGAATGCACCAAACTATTGTGATAAGTGCAAATGAAGTATTATAGATACCAACCGGTAAGAATTTGTAACTGGATTGACAGGTAATAATGCCGTAAGGAATCCTATATGGGAGGTCTGTAAGTCATGAGAAGGATGAAGAAATTTCACTCAATGTACTAAAAAATTGAATAGTCAACATGCCCCCAATGAATCTACTCACTTAGTGTCAGGCTAGGAGTCACCTTTGAGTTCATGCTCCATAGAATAACCTTTGCCACGCTGTGTGATGTGGCTGTTAATAGAGATACATGGTACATGAGGGGTTAAGTACCGCTTCAAAGTACTCCCATGTATGGAAGTGCTAGGCTAAGATGGGCTTACCGTTAGTGGGTGGCGGCGTAGTATGCCTGGAGAATGTGGTATCCACCGCTTGTAACCCGGGTGCCCATGGCTTGTAATGTGGACTTTAAATAGACGGTGGGCGGGACTCCCCTGGACTGACTGGACCGCGTCACCGGAAGTGACGTTGCCGTCCATGTGAATGTGCAGGCAGGGTTAGAGGAATGTAGGGGCGTGTTGTGGGAGGTGGCGCTGGAGTGCACGTCATCCCACTGTATGTAAACAAACGTCCGTGCTCTTTAGCACCAAAGGGCCTCAATAGAGACTATGATTTACTGTCCTTCATATAATGGGTCTGTGACTATATAATTACATAGTCTTGGGATTGCAACAAACATATATATGGTAATGTGTTTTGTCACCAAGTCATGTTATCATTGCCTGATTCTAACGCATTGTCTTAATCTTGCAGAGTCGTCAATTCTGAACTACACGCAATTGTCACCGATTGTCCTTGTTCCTCCCTCGGACTTCCCCTCCCTGCCTCCTTCAAGCTAATTTTTTACATATCCTAGTTTCTAAACTATTTTCTATTTTGCATCCAATTGTACCTCTCTTGATTTAGAACACTAATTGAGATATCCCATCTCACTCCGTCGCAGGAAACTACAATACAATTTTCTCCAGTATTGGTCTAATTAGTGAAATATAGATTGTTTAATTTGCATACTGTTCACATTAATTATTCCACTACAATCACACATCTTGCCCATTTCCTTCAGACATAGCTTCACTCAAATGCAATACCACATGCATATCCCGTCATTTTTCACCTCTTACAAACTCCCTCCCTGTGCAACAATCTAAAGAGCACGGACGTTTGTTTACATACAGTGGGATGACGTGCACTCCAGCGCGACCTCCCACAACACGCCCCTACATTCCTCTAACCCTGCCTGCACATTCACATGGACGGCAACGTCACTTCCGGTGACGCGGTCCAGTCAGTCCAGGGGAGTCCCGCCCACCGTCTATTTAAAGTCCACATTACAAGCCATGGGCACCCGGGTTACAAGCGGTGGATACCGCGTTCTCCAGGGCATACTACGCCGCCACCCACTAACGGTAAGCCCATCTTAGCCTAGCACTTCCATACATGGGAGTACTTTGAAGCGGTACTTAACCCCTCATGTACCATGTATCTCTATTAACAGCCACATCACACAGCGTGGCAAAGGTTATTCTATGGAGCATGAACTCAAAGGTGACTCCTAGCCTGACACTAAGTGAGTAGATTCATTGGGGGCATGTTGACTATTCAATTTTTTAGTACATTGAGTGAAATTTCTTCATCCTTCTCATGACTTACAGACCTCCCATATAGGATTCCTTACGGCATTATTACCTGTCAATCCAGTTACAAATTCTTACCGGTTGGTATCTATAATACTTCATTTGCACTTATCACAATAGTTTGGTGCATTCATATGGAAGCTTTCTATTATAGTTATAATCCCCCCTTTTTTTTCTTGTCCGTTTTATTATTTAAGATAAATACAAGATTAATCACTAACACGGATCAGACTATTTACACCATTATTTCAGTGGTGTCCTGATATTGAGTGAGTAGTGACAGATCAATGATTGATTCACTTTATCACTTTTATACAATTTGGCGTAATCATTATATATACATATATATTTTTTTCTGTCACTTCAGATACACTGCAAATCTTTCCAAGAGAGCAGTCTGGGTAGGTTATATACCTCCTCTTTTTTTCCCCCAATTGTTTTCCCGCCCCCCCCTTTTTTTTCCATTTTTCCTTTATTCCCCTATACCTCAACCCGTCCCACCTATCACTATTGCACTATTGTAAATTTGTTTTGGTATCCGCTGGATGTTATCTTAAATGACTATACACTATGTAGCCTCTGACTTGTATTGTACACTTGTATCTGATTTGTAGCTAACTGATGAAGGCTTGTTTGTAGAAGCGGAAACGTCTAATTATTGAGACTGCAAATAAAATCTTCACTTTGCAACAAGTAGAGTGCCAAAATTTTTTTATATTATCTATACTGGTGTGGGAACCTTCTTTTATGCACCAACGCAGTAGTGCCATGATATATTTGTTGCTTCTCTATGGACCAGCCCAGTCTGATCTAGCAACGCTTTCTATGACCCTGGAGGAACTGAACTGGAAGCCCTTCCCTGGTCCTGACCCGGAAGTGCAGGTGCTATGGTGCTATATCAGACCGCCCCTTCCTATGGTCGGGGCCTGAGTATCGTGTTGCTTCCCTGCATGGCTGCTTGGTCTGCTGGGTTGCTCCCTGTATTCTGTGCCCCTGCACTCTGCCCTGTAGTGCGTCTCTGCGCACGCTCTGTGCTTGTACTCTGCCTCTTGTCTCGTGCCTTGTCTTGGGTTTGTCCATTGTGCCATGTTTTGTCCTTGTCATGCTTGGACTTGTAGTCCTTCCGGTGTTCTCTGCCTTGCCTGCTTTGCCATGTCTTGCCTTTGCTATGCTTTGTCTTGTGGTCCTTCCTATGTACTCTGTCTTTTCTTGTTCTTCCTTGCTCTTACCTATGGTGCTCAGTTGTGCCTCCAGGCACACGCACCATTCCTCCTCTCTTCCCTATGGTGCTCTGTAGTGCCTCCTGGCACACGCACCATTCCTCCTATCTTGCCTTTGGTGCTCTCTTGCATATTTCCAGGCTAGTCTCAAGGCTCTGCCTTGACCCGGCTCTGGGCTTCGGCCTACACTCCGCTGCTAGCTCTGTTCTCGCTCTGACCTGACTCTGTGTTTCTGCCTACGTTCCGCTCCTGGTTCCGTACCCTGTTTAGCTTTGCCTTGACTTGTTTCTTCGTGTGCTCTCTGCATGCGCCTGACCTTCCTAGCCTCCTGTTTGTGTCTCAGCCGTGCCCGCCCTAGCCTTGCCCACCTACTTGTGCCTCAGCCATGCTCGTTGGTGAGTGACAGCTGTGTCACCTGTTATGCCCCAGCCGGGTTCGCTGGAGTCTTGCCCGCCTGTCTGTGCTGCAGCCCGACCAGCTAGCCAGTGCCCCAACCGTGCTCTCTGTGCTTCCTTGCATCCACGCTGTCTCTGCACTGTGTTTGCGTGCTCCTCTATTAGCTCGCGCAGGCCCTCGTCTGCCCCTTGGCATACCTCCCCGTGCTTCTGTAAAAGTATGCGCAGGTCTTGCCATGTACCCTGTCGTGCCCTCTAGCATGCACAGGTCCTAGCCTATACCCTGGTGTGCCCGTCTGCACGCGCAGGACTCTGCCTTGAACCTTGACCCTGGCATGCCCCTCTTCACGCGCAGGACTCTGCCTTGATCCCTGTCTGGCGTGTCCCTCGGCACACGCAGGACCTTGCCTTGTACCCTGACCCTGGCGTTTCTCTCGGCACGTGCAGGACCTTGCCTTGGACTTTGAACCCTGGCGTGTCTCTACACACGCACCCGGTCTCGTATGTTGAACTTGGAACCCTGGTGTGTCGCCTACACACGCACCGTACTTTGCATGTTGAACCCTGGCATGTCCCCTACACATGCACCTTGCCCTGGACCCTGGTGTGCCCCTAGCACGCACCCTGCCTGGAATCTTGCCTTGGACCTCGGCGTGTTTCCTAACACGCACCATGTCTGGAGATCTCTCGTGCCTCCTTGCCTGTACCCTGGTTTGCCTGCTGGATTCCCAGAACCTGCCATTACTGCCAGAGATCGTAAGTATGAAGACTGCGCCTGATGTCCGGAGCTGGTGTCCGCAGCCTGATGCCCCGATCCTTGCCAGCTGTCCGGAGTCCGATGCCATCGTGTCCTTGCCGGTAAAAGGGCTTACCTTCTGGCTCGTACCATGCCATGGACCTTGGGGTGCCACACACGCACCTTGCTGTGTTTGCCTATTATCACGTTTTGCACTTAATGTTATCCTGAATTTGCCTTAATGAGGATACCTTGAATTCACGTATTGTCTTGTTTCCTGCATGTCCTTTGTCGTCAGACACTCGTACCTAGTGTCTACTTGAGCCGGACGTCTGGTTCCAGCAGTCATGGTGGCTCACCCCCTTGGTCTTGCCACTGACACTCCCTGTATAGGGGGTGGATCCTCACAAGGTCAGCTCGCCCTAGGTGGGTGGGTGCCACGACCCAGAGACATCACAGACATATTGGGAGGTGAGGGGGGAGGGAGTGCGAGAGTCCTTGTTTTTTTTTCCCTCTTTTGTTGGGATCTGCGCTGGTTTCTGGGGAGCCTGGGTGTGGTGTCTTTCTGCGGCGTGGTGATGGTGGACGGGCTGGCAGGATCCGGGTGCTGCTGCTGCATGCTGATGGTGGTGATGGTGGTGAAGGTCCTGCCAAGGTCAGGGTACTGTTGCTGCATGCTGGTGGCGGTGAAGGATGTCCAAGCAGGAGCAGCACTTGTCATGGTGGTGGCAGTGGGCTGTCCAACAGCACTCGGCATGGTGGTGGCGCTGTAGTGGTGTCTGGCACGGCTTGGAATGGTGGTGGCCATGCAGTGGTATGCACCAGGGGTCGGCATTGACTGCTGAAAATACCGAATCTGCTGCATAGCCTGCACGTAAGCAGCATTGCAGGCCTGCATGACATTCAGCTGGAGATCAGGAGTAAGGTGTTCTGACATGCCCTGTGCAATTTGATTGAAAAAATAATGTGCTGGCCTCTGGAGGTCGGCTTTCACTTGGTCAAGGCTTCGGTTGACATACTGGATAAGTGTCTTCATAAGGTTGAAAGTCTGTCTCCCATCGCCTTGAGCCCATCATGAAAGATCGAGCTCAAGTGCAAAAATTCTGGCATGAGTGTCCTGTCCGAGGCCTTCTGCCGCTGGCGGGGATATGCCAAAAAAGAAATGGCAGAGGTCTGGGACAGGGGAACACCTGATGGACCAGCTTCCTCGTCTCCAGTGTTGCCGGCTCACTTGCTGCTTCGGTGGTGGATGGCTGTTCGATGAAGGACCGCTCCGGAACCAGGCTCAAGGGTGCTGCTCCAGGTGCTGTGAAAAGAAAAAAAAAATTAGTACCAAACATTTACAATAGTAACATGCCAACTCCTGTTGAATAGAAAAATACAAATTAGGCAATACAACACAATCCAATAGACCACAAAAATACTTACGTTCTCTGGGCAAGGACCGGTCTAAAAAATGCCAGCATGCGGTGGTATTTATATTTTCTGATCCTTGCTCCAGAACCACTGGGAACCACTGAGAGCCCGGTTCTCCTGACAAAGGTCCCTGTTGAAGCGATCCTTCATCGAACGCCAACGTGTTTTGACTTTGAGCACTGTAAAAAAAAATGTTTAGACAATGCACTTTTGGCCGGGATCACACAACTGTTGTGATGAGAGAAACTCTCAGGAGTTTCTAGCATCGCACACAGTTGTGTGATCCCAGGCAAGGTCACTGCTGCATCACACAGCATTGCAATACTTACGAAATGCCTTGCGGACCCAATCTGGGGCATTGTCCCATCCATCATCGCTTGGGCCACCTCATTCCATAGTCGCCGGATCCACAGGTTGTCCGAGTGCTGCGGAACCCGGGTGTCCCACAACAGGACTCACACATGGGCCAGGGATATGAGGATGTCATTGTCAATGAGGTCTTCATCCCGTTCTGGAATCTAGAAAAGAAAGAAAGACATTAATGTTGGAGAGATTAAAAAAAGGAAAAGAAAGAAAACAACAGTGACAGAGAACAGGCAAGAATAGGTAAAGTCAAGAAAAAAAGAACAACAGTAGTCAAGACCAAAAAGGTGCAGAAATAAGCAAAGTGAAGAAATGAACAGGCAAGAATAGTACAGTCAGGATACAATAAACAGAGTACAATCAGTCAGGTATACTTATACGCCGCCTTGCCACCCGAACTTGTCCATGCTGCTCCTGCTCGGCCTCTGCTGCAGTTGAAGAACTGTTCTGAAAAACAAAAAAAAAAATTTTGCCACATGTGTAGATGTGACAGAGAATACTTACCAATCTGTAGATGTGAGTACTCACTTCACTTTCCTGTCCAGCATGTTCAGGGACAGGGCTCTCTGAAGAAGAAAATGAAGACATTCTGATGAATGCTGCAAGAAAAAAAGAGACAGAAATTATTAGTACATATAAAGAGAGATAAAAGAAAATACAGACATTGGCTTTTATACTCACATTGTCCAAAGTGGAGAATCTTCACAGGTCAGAGCTTCTTCTTTTCTTGTTCCCAGTCTTCAGAGTTGTGGACTGCCAAAGCACACTCCCTCTTTTTATCTAGATTTGTGTGGGGGATGGCTAATTAGTGTCTAGACAGGTTTATTCAGGAAAAACATGCGCTCACAAACACAAACACGTGTGCTTGCGAACGCATGTGTTCGCATAGACTGAAATGCATTGTTTCGACGCATTACTTCTGAAAACAACCGCATACTAGAGTTGAGCGACTTTTGGTTTTTTAGGGTCGCGTTTCGTTTCGTGAAACCCGACTTTTCCAAAAGTCGGGTCGAGCAAGATCGTCCGATTATAGGGAAAAGTCGGGGTCGTCCCGAAACACGAAACCCAATGTAAGTCAATGGGGAATAAAAGTCGGCAGTGAGAGGAGGACAGGAAACACACCAACAGTGCCCATTTGAATGCCAAAAGCATCAATTCTTCTTACTTAAGCTTGTCAACCTTAATTAACTTCATAATACAAGTTACGCACTGAAAAATGGGGGTTATTTGGCTACAGACTGTGGGGGGGGAGGGCTGGCTCCAGGTTTTCATGTGCCCTGGGCGAAAGAGCGCCCCTTTAACACATACCACAACTCATCATGCTCCGATACGGCAGAGAAATAGCGGTATAGTACAATGAAAAATACCTCACTTTTTACATCTCATGACGAGGCCCATCTATTTCTCCATACAGAATCATTGGTCCCATATAATGTTTGAAACAGTATATGATGAGCTCCACATAATGCTAGAGTATATGTTGGTCCCCATGGATGAAGCTCTACTGTCTTATGGGCCCAAATAATGCTCCAAACATAATGGGCCCCATTTCTAATGCTCTAGTGTATAATGGGCCCTGTAAATGCTGCTCCAGTGTCTGATGTCCACCTTTGGAATGTTCCAGTGTATGGTGGGCCCCATCTATCATTCTCAGACGGTGTTAGGCCCAGTATGGATTGCACGTGATTGCACAAAGGTTAGAAAGGGTACCGTATCCCCGGATAACATGTATGGATAGCGTACACATTCAAAATATATGTCTCAGGAGGCAGGCTCAGATGGTGTTAGGCCCAGTATGGATTGCACGTGATTGCACAAAGGTTAGAAAGGGTACCGTATCCCCGGATAACATGTATGGATAGCGTACACATTCAAAATATATGTCTCAGGAGGCAGGCTCAGACGGTGTTAGGCCCAGTATGGATTGCACGTGATTGCACAAAGGTTAGAAAGGGTACCGTATCCCCAGATAACATGTATGGATAGCGTACACATTCAAAATATATGTCTCAGGAGGCAGGCTCAGACGGTGTTAGGCCCAGTATGGATTGCACGTGATTGCACAAAGGTTAGAAAGGGTACCGTATCCCCGGATAACATGTATGGATAGCGTACACATTCAAAATATATGTCTCAGGAGGCAGGCTCAGATGGTGTTAGGCCCAGTATGGATTGCACGTGATTGCACAAAGGTTAGAAAGGGTACCGTATCCCCGGATAACATGTATGGATAGCGTACACATTCAAAATATATGTCTATACATCAGGAGGCAGGCTCAGACGGTGTCAGGCACAGTATGGATTTGACGGCCCAGATTACACAGCGGAGGAGCAGGGAGAGGTAAAGATTGCAAATGCTGGGGCCCTGCCCAAGCAAGGGGGGCCCACTCGTGGGCGTCGGTACTGGCACTGGGCCCCTCATAGTACAGCGGTGTGTCTGACGGTGGGTGTGCACCACCACCGTCAGAGACACTTGATTGCACTATGAGGGACCCTGTGCCAGTGCCCGCGCCCAAGAGTCGGCCTACCCACCTGTCCAGGGCAACGGCACTCGCACGGTGTCGTGCGCTAGGTGGTGACCCCGGCCATGGGGGGGAGGCAGCACAGTTAGGGAGTTTTAGAAAGTGGCATATGTTGATGTTGGACATTCAGCTGATGCAAAAGGCGAAATAGGTGAAGTACCAGGAAGAGGTGGACCAAAGCAAGCCATTTTTCTGTCACCCTATGTGTCATCAGGGGAAGGTGGGACAAAATCCTTGGAAACCCATGCGTGGTTCATTTTAATGAAGGTTAGATCATCCACATTTTGGGTTGACAGATGGGTCCTTTTTTCTGTCAGGATTGATCCAGCTGCACTGAAGACTCTTTCCGATAGCACACTTGCAGCTGGGCAAGCGAGCTCCTGTAAGGCATATTGGGCCAATTCAGGCCAGGTGTCCAGTTTAGCGGCCCAATAGTCAAAGGGGAATGACCTGTGTGGGAGAACATCGATATGGGAGGAAAAGTAGTTTGTAACCATAGTTGACAACTGCTGTCTCCTGTCACTTTCCATCGATGCAGTATTACCAGTTGTGTGAGCGGTATTTGAAAAATCAGTCCACAACATTGTCATGAAACCCCTGTCTCCAACGCCACTTCTGCTGTGTGCACCACGAACACCTCTGCCAAGCTGCCCCCGGCCCGTACGGCTCGTGTGAGAACCATCACCGCTGCTGTGTGCTGGGAATGCCTCAAGCAACCGATTTACCAGAGTTGCTTGTTTATTAGCCAATATTAGGTCAAGGTTCTCCTGTGGCATGATGTTTTGTAATTTGCCTTTATAGCGTGGATCCAGGATGCTGGCCAACCAGTAGTCATCATCGTTCATCATTTTGGCAATGCGGGGGTCCCTTTTTAGGATCCGCAAGGCATAATCTGACATGTGGGCCAATGTTCCCGGTGTCAATGATGCACTGCGAGTGCTGGGTGGAGGAGCACTTTCTGGCAAATCCACATCCCTCCAGTCACGCCCAACCCTGTACCAGACCTTGCCACGCTAACATTTTCACTTGCCCCACGAGATGCATCCTCCTCCCCTAAGTAATCATCCCCATCATCATCCTCCTCCTCTTCTTCCTCCACCTCGTCCAGGAGAGGTCCCTGAGCAGACAATGGCTGAATGTCATCAAGGATTCCCTCCTCCTCTTCCTCCTCATCAACATTGGCTGCAGACGCCTGCTCCTTAAGGTGCGTCAAAGTTTGCATGAGCAGACGCATAAGTGGGATGCTCATGCTTAGGATGGCGTCGTCTGCGCTTACCAGCCGTGTGCATTCCTCAAAACACTGAAGGACTTTACAAAGGTCTTTCAGCTTCGACCACTGCACACCTGTCAACTCCATGTCTGCTCTCAAAGTGCCTGGCCGTGTATCCTCCCACAAATGCATTATGGCCTGCCTCTGCTCGCACAGCCGCTCCACCATGTGCAGGGTGGAGTTCCACCTTGTTGCAATGTCGATAATGAGGCGGTGGTTGGAAAGGTGGAGCAATCGCTGCAGCTTCTGCATACGAACGGAGTGTACAGGCGACCGGCGGATGTGCGCGCACAGTCTTCGCACCTTCTGGAGCAGGGCTGTTAACTCCGGATAATTTTTGAGGAAGCACTGCACCACCAGGTTCAAGGTGTGAGCCAAGCAAGGTATGTGGCTGAGTTTTGAAAGGGCTATGGCTGCCACAAAATTACGGCCGTTATCACTAACTACCTTGCCTGCCTCAAGATGTACACTGCCCAGCCATGACTCAGTTTGTCGCTTCAAGTACTCGGCCAGCACCTCGGCGGTGTGTCTGTCGCCCAAACACATCATCTGCAACACAGCCTGCTGACGCTTTCCACTAGCTGCTCGATAGGGGGACACATCGTGTGCAACAGTGGCAGCTGCAGATGGAGTGCTCGTACGACTGCGCTCTGTGGACGAGCTTTCGCTTCTGGAGGAGGAGGAGGAGGAGGGTCGAACGCCTACAGCCAACTGTTTCCTATACCGTGGGCTAGGCAGCACTGTCCCACCACCGCTGTCCCCTGTGGACCCTGCATCCACCACATTAACCCAGTGCGCAGTGATGGACATGTAATGGCCCTGGCCATGCCGACTGGACCATGCATCAGTTGTGAGGTGCACCTTTCCGCTCACTGACTGCTTGAGTGCATGGACAATGCGGTCTTTCACATGATGGTGGAGGGCTGGGATGGCTTTGCGAGAGAAGAAGTGGCGACTGGGTAGGTCATAGCGTGGTACTGCATAGGCCATGAGTTCGCGGAAAGCTGTGCTTTCCACCAACCGAAAGGGCATCATCTCAAACGAGATTAGTTTGGCAATGTGGGCGTTCAAACCCAGTGTACGCGGATGAGAGACTGAGTACTTTCTTGACCTACTCATAGTGTCTGGGAGGGTGAGCTGGACTTGTGAGCTGCATATGGTGGAAGTAGCGGTGGACAGGGCGGACTGAGAGAGGGTTGATGATGGGGATGGAGTTGGTGTTCTTTCTTATGGCCTAGAATCAGTCTTTCGTTGATATAACAGTGGGATTCCCTGACTGCTGTGGTCTTGCAACGACACCTCAACATTTGCTGCTGTGCTAACCGGTGGGCTTACAGTGGGGGAAACAATGTAGCGTTGCTGACTACCTTCGTTGTGATCAGTTGCACATGTGGCACTTGAGGTTTGGTGTTGTGTCCACGCTTGCAAGTGCATGCTGGTTAAATGTCTAAGCATGCAACTGGTATTCAAATTTTTCAGATTTTTCCCTCGGCTAAAGGTCTTTGCGCACTTCTTACAGATAACCTTGGCCTGATCATGAGGATTTTGGTCAAAAAAGTGCCACACTGCACTCTTCCTACTTTGGCAGACATTTTGCGGCCTAGCACGCTGTGATCTTTTGACCCTCTGGACAAGCTGTCCAGCAACTCTTTTGATGTTTGGAACCTGTCTTTGGAGTGCTCCGGGCCTGCCAGATAACAGCTGTTGCGATGTCGATGTCTGCTGTGGATGCTCCTCATCTGAGCTATTGGAAGCAGCACCCTCTTCCCCCAATGGATGCCAATCTGGGTCAACAACTGGGTCATCCATCACCTCCTCTTCTATGTCATGTGCACCTTCCTCTGTGTCACCGTGTATGGTGGTATAGTGTGCGGGAAGGGGCACCTGAGTCTCATCAGGGTCAGAATCTGGCTCTGTACACTGCGAGGACAATGTAGTGCTCTGAGTGAATGTACCAGCAGAATCATCCATCAGCGGCTGTGCATCAGTGCACTCCATGTCAGATTCATCTTGGCCTGGGTAATTCACCATTTGACTTGATAATCCAGGCATGGTATGTGAAAATAGCTCCATGGAGTAATCAGTAGTATGGCCTGCGTCATCCTTCAATCTTGGTTGGGGTGAAGGACACAAGGAAAGGTGTGGTTCATGAACATGAGCCTCCAATGACGACTCAGTGCTTTTACTTTTTACAACTGAAGAAGAGGAGGCGATAGAGCTGGAGGCTGAGTCAGCAATGTAAGACAAAACTTTTTCCTGATGCTCTTGCTTTAAAAGCGGTTTGCCAACTCCTAGAAAACTAAGCGTTCGAGGCCTTATGTAGCCAGACGATGACGCAGGGTCAGCACCTCCTGCATTCGGTCCTATTTTGCTCTTGCCACTACCATCAGATCCACCACCAACACCATCATTACCAGCTGCCAACCCCCGCCCAATTCCACGGCCTCTTCCACCAGCCTTCCTCATTTTTGGTAGAAATGTAGACAAAATCCAACAAACTATATAGTAATGTAAAACAAGGTACAAGGTGTCTATAGGACAGGGGAGATTTTGAATTTCTGGTCACACTAGTGGACACTGGACACTTTTGGATTGTGTGAGGCCCACTGAATATCTGAGCGCTATGTCACAGGCTCGATGGCACAGCTGTGACCAAAGTGACTAGAGGATAAGTGAGATTTTGAATTTCTGCTCACACTAGTGGACACTGGACACTTTTGGATTGTGTGAGGCCCACTGATATCTGAGCGCTATGTGACAGGCTCGATGGCACAGCTGTGACCAAAGTGACTAGAGGATAAGGGAGATTTTGAATCTCTGCACACACTTTTGGACACTGGACACTTTTGGATTGTGTGAGGCCCACTGATATCTGAGCGCTATGTGACAGGCTCGATGGCACAGCTGTGACCAAAGTGACTAGAGGATAAGGGAGATTTTGAATCTCTGCACACACTTTTGGACACTGGATGGACACTTTTGGATTGTGTGAGGCCCACTGATATCTGAGCGCTATGTGACAGGCTCGATGGCACAGCTGTGACCAAAGTGACTAGAGGATAAGGGAGATTTTGAATCTCTGCACACACTTTTGGACACTGGATGGACACTTTTGGATTGTGTGAGGCCCACTGATATCTGAGCGCTATGTGACAGGCTCGATGGCACAGCTGTGACCAAAGTGACTAGAGGATAAGGGAGATTTTGAATCTCTGCACACACTTTTGGACACTGGACACTTTTGGATTGTGTGAGGCCCACTGATATCTGAGCGCTATGTGACAGGCTCGATGGCACAGCTGTGACCAAAGTGACTAGAGGATAAGGGAGATTTTGAATCTCTGCACACACTTTTGGACACTGGATGGACACTTTTGGATTGTGTGAGGCCCACTGATATCTGAGCGCTATGTGACAGGCTCGATGGCACAGCTGTGACCAAAGTGACTAGAGGATAAGGGAGATTTTGAATCTCTGCACACACTTTTGGACACTGGATGGACACTTTTGGATTGTGTGAGGCCCACTGATATCTGAGCGCTATGTGACAGGCTCGATGGCACAGCTGTGACCAAAGTGACTAGAGGATAAGGGAGATTTTGTATCTCTGCACACACTTTTGGACACTGGACACTTTTGGATTGTGTGAGGCCCACTGATATCTGAGCGCTATGTGACAGGCTCGATGGCGCAGCTGTGACCAAAGTGACTAGAGGATAAGGGAGATTTTGAATCTCTGCACACACTTTTGGACACTGGATGGACACTTTTGGATTGTGTGAGGCCCACTGATATCTGAGTGCTATGTGACAGGCTCGATGGCACAGCTGTGACCAAAGTGACTAGAAGATAAGGGAGATTTTGAATCTCTGCACACACTTTTGGACACTGGACACTTTTGGATTGTGTGAGGCCCAATGAATATCTGAGCGCTATGTGACAGGCTCGATGGCACAGCTGTGACAAAAGTGACTAGAGGATAAGGGAGATTGGATTGCTTTTAAAAAAGCAGTTTGTGGAGCAGTGGGTAAACAGCAATGCAGGAATGTCAGGAAGCCTTAGAAGGCAGCCCAACAACCAACACCACTGATACACCACTATATAGCCTCCCCTTGCACTGCACACACAGTGACTGGTGTGTTGTGCAGGCCAAATTGCTAGCAGCAGAAGCAGTTTTTTTGTCTTCTCAGCAGGACAAAAAAAAAAAAAATTGGGATTGCTTTTAAAAAAGCAGTTTGCGGAGCAGTGGGTAAACAGCAATGCAGGAATGTCAGGAAGCCTTAGAAGGCAGCCCAACAACCAACACCACTGATACACCACTATATAGCCTCCCCTTGCACTGCACACACAGTGACTGGTGTGTTGTGCAGGCCAAATCGCTAGCAGCAGAAGCAGCTTTTTTGTCTTCTTCCCTGCCTAACGCTCTCCCTACAGAATCAGCAGCAACCTCTCCCTATACTAAGATCGGCAGAAGTAAGATGGCGGTCGGCGTGCACGCCCTTTTATACCCCCTGTGACGCCCACCAAAGCAAGCCAATCACTTGCATGCCCTTCTGAAAGATGGTGGTGACCCGTGCCTATGTCATCACGTTGCCCACAGTGTCCGTGGATCCTGATTGGCTGAAAAAGAGCGCAAAACAAACTTTTGAAACGCGACTTTGGCGCGTAAGTCGCCGACCTCGTGGCCGACCTCATCCTAGGGTCGGGTTTCGTTTTATGAAACCCGACTTTGCCAAAAGTCGGCGACTTTTGAATTTTTTCGACTCGTTTCGCTCAACTCTACCGCATACGTTTCTAGGCGGCAAATTGACGCCTCCAAAATTGCAACATGTTGCATTTTCTGCGCCCAGCCGCAGACGTCGAAATCACTCATGCATCATCAAACGCAGCAAAAAGCATCCAATCGCATGTACCTGCGTCTCCAATTTTAAAGATAGGAAAACAAGACGCATGCAGATGTATGCCGTAGAAACGCTGCGGACACAACCGCAAATGTGAAACCAGCCTAACATGCTTAATTTATTTCTAAATCTCCAAGGCTAGTGCATGCATATAAAGAACTACTCTTCTGTGTGCAGCTACTCACAAAAGTCACCACCTGGAGACCTACTTTTAATAGTAATCTGCCTGACCTGGTGCTAATGCACAAAGCTGGCAGATGTGTGTTTGCCAAACCTCACATGCCCATGAGTCACATATAGCTCCCAAGCCATAGATTGGTGACCCCTGATGTAGAAATACAGATGAGTTATATATCATGTAAAGATACAACTGATTTATGTATCATTACACTATGTGCACGCTGAGTCACTTACTTGTTTGCAAGTGCGCAAACAAGTAAATCCATTAACACATAATCCTGCATAAGTGTGGAGGCATGGGGAAGTGTGACAAAGCTAAACGCGAAACGCGCGTCGGGGTGTCTGGTCACTGCACTAAGGTAGACTACCACCAGACTTATTCTATATTTGCCCCTCATTTTTTATTGTTCAATCTTTGTTTATTAAACATAAAAAAGGAACAATCATACAGTCACAAACGGTAGAGAACATTACAAGTTATAAGCATACAGACATTGCAACTTTTCAATTTCCTTAGCTCCATCAACTTAGAGCAAGTGAGCAACTATAGAATTATAATAAAAGTCCTGATAGAGTATTTTCACGATTTCACTCAATAGTCCACAACTTTTTGTAGCAAAACCATCTGTAGCCGGATACAGGACTCCACTACAGTATTGTTCCAATTGCATTTAAGGTATTTAGGGAGTCCTCCTTATCTATTAAACTTATTAAATAAGGGAACAAACTAGTAGTCATAGTGGAGCTGTAAATAAGCCTCTCCGCCAAGTCCCTCAACCTTTATCAAAGGAAGTGGGTGCGAACCTTAATGTAAATCAGAAAAACAACTAAAACATCTTAATATCTATATTTACCTATGGAGAACCAGAGATTATGCACAGCATACCATGAAGCATGATAAAGAAGAGTAGAGCGAATAGAACAAGAAAAACAAGGGAGAGAGGGAAAACAGGAAAAAAAAAGGAAGAAAAAAAAAAGGGGGGGGTGAGGTACCTCTCTATAGCATAATGAGCGGGTTAATTTTTGTGAAGTAGATCTATGTGAGATGAGCAAAATCAAAAGGGAGTGGATATAAGTTCAGTACAGGCGAACTTACACTATGCAGATACAGTTTGATCTACGGGTGCCCCAAATGCTTCATTAAATCTCAGAGAATCAAGAAACAGGACCCATTGACTCTAGGTACGAAGAAATCCATCCCTGGCACCAGTCATCTCTGCAGTAAGGTCTTCCATCTTGTAAATCCGACCCATTTCTTCAAACCATTCAGTCAGTGAAGGACTATGGGGTGTCTTCCAATGTCTTGGAATGACCGTTCTAGCCGCCAAGATGCAGAATCGGAGTATGTCCTGTTTTTGGGACTTAATGGAGCCCAGAAGTATTGATAATAGTGCTATCGTGGGTATCTTATCTATCATCTGCCCACTGATTAGCTGATAGATGTGAAACACTCCCTCCCAAAATGGCTGAATCTTTCCACAGCTCCACCATATATGTAACATAGAGCCTCTCTCACTGTTACATCTCCAGCATTCATCAGGGACAGCGGGAAAAGCAGCATGTAGAATCACCGGGCAACGATACCAATGGGAAGAATTTTGTAATTCCTTTCCTGAGCTGCACAGGCCATCGACAAACTGTGAGACAGGACGCATGCCTTTTTCCATTCTGTCTCTGATATCTGCATTTTGAGATCTTCCTCCCATCTCTTGAAAAATTTTAATTTAATAGTCTCATTTCCTGAGTTTAGGATGTTATATAACTGGGAAATACAGTGAGCAGGCGGGGACTCCAAAACAAACAACTCCTCGAATTTAGTTAAAGGGGTCCTAAAGCTCCCTATTTTCTCCCCCGTGGACAAATATGATTTTAATTGACAGTATTCGAACCAAAGCGTTGCAGGTCCTGTGTTTGTCAGCGATTCTAAGGGCAACAGGCCTCGTTTTTTCAAAATATGGAAAAGACGTGGTTCATCACGTTACCTCCAACCCAAAAATGTCTTTACCCTCAATGCTGGGGGGAGGGGGGGGAAGTCCGGATTATGGAAAAGTGGCGTAAGGGGGCCTGAGGATATGTTGCCCGTCCTATCCTCTGTATCCCAAAGCCTCAAGGTTGTTGCCAGCATACCTGTCTCAAGGCCAGTCATGTCCCTGCCACCGGAGGAGATCCAGGGCAAGCACCACAAGGGGGTCGCCACATCTAACTGCTCCAATGCAACCCATTGTTTGGATTCTCGATGGTGTAGCCAGTCCAACAACCATAACAGGATGGCCGCTTTATGATATTTTTTAAAGTTAGGGAGGCCCGACCCTCCAAGGTGTTTATGTCTATATAAGGTTTTAATTCCAATCCTGGGTCTACGATTACCCCAAATAAAACCCGAAATAGCCGAATGGAGTCTAACAAAGAATGAGGCAGGGATATCTATAGGGATTGACTGGAACAGGAACAAGAACCGAGGAAGCACGTCCATTTTTATCGCATTAATGCGACCAAACCACGGCAAATTCCGTTTATCGTAGCTTTTAAGATCTCAAAGTGTTCTCTGAAGCAGAAGGATTGCCCTTCATTTTTTATACCATGTCTCCATACTTATGCAGGATTATGGGTTAATGGATTTACTTGTTTGTGCACATGCATTTAATTATCATTTTGATTCACTTATAACACTTTCATAGTAACATAGTTAGTAAGGCCGAAAAAAGACATTAGTCCATCCAGTTCACCCTATAAAATTCTGTCAGAATAAATCCCCAGTTCTACGTCCTTCTAAATAACCTAACAATAACTGTAAGATACAATATTGTTACGCTCCAGGAAGACATCCAGGCCTCTCTTGAACCCTTCAACTGAGTTCGCCATCACCGCCTCCTCAGGCAGGGAATTCCAGATTCTCACTGCCCTAACAGTAAAGAATCCTCTTCTATGTTGGTGGAAAAACCTTTTCTCCTCCAGACGCAGAGAATGCCCCCTTGTGACCGTCACCTTCCTTGGTATAAACAGATCCTCAGAGAGATATTTGTATTGTCCCCTTATATACTTATACATGGTTATTAGATCGACCCTCAGTCGTCTTTTTTCTAGACTAAATAATCCTAATTTTGCTAATCTCTCTGGGTATTGTAGTTCCCCCATCTCCTTTATTAATTTTGTTGCCCTCCTTTGTACCCGCTCTAGTTCCATTATATCCTTCCTGAGCTCCGGTGCCCAAAACTGTACACAGTACTCCATGTGCGGTCTAACCAGAGATTTGTGCAGAGGCAGTATAATGCTCTCATCATGTGTATCCAGACCTCTTTTAATGCACCCCATGATCCTGTTTGCCTTGGCAGCCGCTGCCTGGCACTGGCTGCTCCAGGTAAGTTTATCATTAAGTAGGATCCCCAAGTCCTCCTCCAGATTTGCCCAGTGGTTTACCGTTCAGTGTGTAATGGTGATATTGATTCCTTCTTCCCATGTGTATAACCTTACATTTATCATTGTTAAATTTATCATTGTTACATTTATCATTGATCACAGTTAGAGTGATCAATGAGTGGAACAGGCTGCCACGAGAAGTGGTGAGTTCTCCTTCAATGGAAGTCTTCAAACAGAGGCTGGACAGACATCTAACTGGGATGATTTAGCGAATCCTGCTTTGAGCAGGGGGTTGGACCAGATGGCCCAGGAGGTCCCTTCCAACTCTACGATTCTATGATTCTATAATCTGCATCTGTCACCTTTCAGCCCAAGTTCCCAACTTTTCCAGATCCATCTGCAGCAGAATACTATCTTCTCTTGTATTGACTGTTTTACATAGTTTTGTATCATCTGCAAATATCAATATTTTACTGTGCAAACCTTCTACCAGATCGTTAATAAATATGTTGAAGAGAATAGGTCCCAACACCGACCCCTGCGGTACCCCACTGGTCACAACGACCCAGTTAGAGAATATACCATTTATAACCACCCTCTGTTTTCTATCACTAAGCCAGTTACTTACCCATTTACACACATTTTCCCCCGGACCCAGCATTCTCATTTTGTGTACGAACCTCTTGTATGGCACGGTACATGGTTTAAGTTATTTTGTGGCATTGGTTTACTTACTACCTTTTAGGGGCATGTGTATATATATAGTATACATTTTGGTCTCTTTGGATGCCATTTTTGATTTTTCTAGAGCACTTTTCTATTTGGCCTTTTTTCTTTATATACTAGGAATTTATTTGTAAATTCCTGTTTCACTTTTTTGTGACCTTACATTATGTTGCATAAAATGATTGATGGCATTATCGTTTTCTTCATTTTCATGAACATGAAAATTGTTGATTCACTCTGAAGGCATCAGAACTATGAATTAACACGTGGAATTATATAATTAACAAAAAAGTGTGAAACAACTGAAAATACTGTTTGTCTTATATTCTAGGTTCTTTAAGGTAGCCACCTTTTGCTTTGATTACTGCTTTGCACACTCTTGGCATTCTCTTGATGACCTTCTTGACGGCTTTTTGACGCCTCAAAAAATTCAACAAGTTGCATTTGCTGGACACCGCCGCAGACCGCGAAATGACGCATGTGTACGCATCCACAAGGAAACGCATGCAAACGCATGTCCCTGCATGCACCGTGTTAAATATATGTACACATGATGCATGCGGATCTATGCAGATCAAATGCTGCGCACACAGACGCAAATGTGAAACCAGCCTAAGGTGCTGGTTCACATGTACTTGGAAAATCCCAGTCATTTCATGTATCTGTAGTCAGTGCATTTCCAAGCTAATATTATGTAATCATATCTGCTCACACGGGAGAGTCCTTCAATAAAGGAAATGAGATGGAAGTACTCTTCTGTGAACAAGCATGCTACATTTTAAAAATAGATTAGACATGAGCTTCAATCTAAAGAGTTGCTTCCTCTTTAATTCTGAGCAGGTAAATATTGCACTGACATTTCAGGGCAGCGGCGCGATGATGTTAATATATTGCGCCCACTGTGCCGAACAGTGCAGAGTTTCAGAACAAACTCTGTAGTGACTGGTGCAACGGGGAATGAGGAGAGGTGAGTATTTTTAATTAAGTACATTATGGGGGCTGTGATAGAAACAGTGACATAAAGCGCCACATATGATGACTATTTGTTTGGCGGTGGTGCTAGGAGCTGTTGGACAATACTGGTGTCACCCATATAGCTTCTATGGCCGTCCACTGAGTATGATTCGTTTGCGTTCGGTTTTAGAAGCTGTTGGGTGTTACTCAGTGCTTCACTCTCCGCTCCCTGTCGACCTCTTTTTCACAGTTAGATGCAATGGTGGTAGAGATAGAAGAAGATTGCAGGCGCTGCATTCACCCCTCCCACAGATTCTATCACCTTAACTAAGGATCCAGGACATCTACAGAGGGTGGAAAATGCAAGAAACTGTAGTGAGTAACTGCAGCACCACACCTTGATGGCGTCCTGTTCCAGGAGAGGCTTCAGGGAAGTGAGTGCACGTTTTGTTTGAGACCTCTCTCAAGCAAATCATCAGAGGAAGTGAAGCAAAAAAAAAAAAACGCATTTAGGGATTAGCAGGATAGGGAGAAGTGTAGGGCATTGTATAATAAAGCACACCACAAAAGTGGTTAGGGTGTAAAGATAGATATTTCATTTAATGGTACAATCTCTGCTTGCTGTCTACTGCAACATTTCATTTAATGGTATATAACAGCTGAATGTTTGCTAAATTCATTTGTTGCATGTAACTCAATACTTAAGGGCCTGTCACACTAAGCGATGTCGCTAGCAATATCGCTATAACGTCACTGGCTACTTACCTCAGACCGGCTCCCCCGCTGGCTATCGCTGATCGCGCGAGAATGTCCTGGGCCTTTTCTGCTGGGCTTCCTGTGGCGCCGACGAGCGACGCGTGGATGCGGGCGGGAGGACGTCAGGATCGCCTTGTCTGACAGGTAAGTAGCGACACCTGACCCCTGCTATGTCGCTGGTGAGATCTGCCTGTGTGGCAGCTCACTAGCGACCACTTGGCGATGCACCAGCGATCCTGACCGCGTCATATCGCTGGTCGGGATCGCTGGTGCATCGCTAATTGTGACAGTACCTTTACTGCTGTAATCCATGTTGGGCCCAGTAGAGAAGTTATCAGGTGCAAGGTTTTACTAGCATATGGATGTAGCCTGGCCCTGTGCCTTTGATTGTCTAACATAATATATAGAGACGTTTGGCACAACTTCTAAAGTGGTGGTGCGCAAGTAGGATCCCATTCCTCTACTTGTATAGAGAGACTTGGCACACACACGTGAATGATTGCAAGTGAAAAAAGGGGATATTTAATGAGATGCAGTACATACAGTAAACGTTTCGGTCACAGCGACCTTAGTCAATTGTACTATATAATGTACTGACTGCACTTGTGTATATGGCAACCTGTTCAACTGTACTATATAATGTACTGACTGCACTTGTGTATAGGGCAGCCTGTTCACTATGTAATGTACTGACTGCCTTGTGTATAGGGCAACCTGTTCATATAATGTACTGACTGCACTTGTGTATAGGGCAACCTGTTCAACTGTACTATATAATGTACTGACTGCACTTGTGTATAGGGCAACCTGTTCACTATATAATGTACTGACTGCCTTGTGTATAGGGCAACCTGTTCATATAATGTACTGACTGCACTTGTGTATAGGGCAACCTGTTCCAGGTTGCCCTATACACAAGTGCAGTCAGTACATTATATAGTACAATTGATGAAGGTCGCTGTGACCGAAACGTTTACTGTATGTACTGCATCTCATTAAATATTCCCTTTTTTCACTTGCAATCATTCACGTGTGTGTGCCAAGTCTCTCTATACTTTGATTGTCTAACATCCCGTGGTGTGCTAGCCAATTGGTAATTTATCCCAAATCAGTTCCCACAATCCCTCTCACCTGATCCTCCACTCAGTCCTATATATTCAGATGCTCCCTAGGGGGGCACGTGTGCGGGGTTAGGCACGTGTCTCCCTGCAGCAAAATTATTGTGAAGATGCAGTTATTACTACGGCAGTTAGTCACGGCAGGAGTCAGGACCCCACACTATGTATCTGTCTCTTTTGAGTATGTCTGCTAAGTAAGCCTTTCTTATTACTTGGATCTAGCTTTTCTATTAACCCTCCTACTCCTTCACCATGTTTACATATGCCCTCACAGTGGTTGCTCCATTAATCCTCACTCTTCTTCACTATCCCCAAACCCCAGCACCTTCTAACCAAATAATCATCTCCCCTTCCCTCTTTCCTCCCCACCTGTCCTCCTCTGCTGAACTGCTCCTCAACCTCAAACCTGTCCGAATGAAACATAAAACAAGCTGCCCACTCTCCTTCTCCCATCTGCTCTCCCTTTATCTGCTTCTCCTCTCCCAATCCTGGGCCCCCACAGCTCATAACCCCCATTACTACCCCTTCCTACCGCTCCCTATCTAATAAAACTACCGCAATCTTTCCAACTTAAAACCCGTGCCTTTGACACCCAACCCCCTGCTCCCTCTCTCGGGAGCACTTTGGAATGCCGGCTCCATCTGCAATAAGCTCCATGTGATTCATGACCTCTTTCTCTCTCACAATCTTGCCTTCCTCAGCCTCACAGAAACCTGGCTGACACCCTCTGACACCGCCTCCCCTGCTGCGCTGTGTTACGGCGGCCTCCACTTCACCCACACTCCACGCCCTGGCAATAGACATGGTGGAGGAGTGGGTCTCCTTTCTTCCAACTGCACCTTTAACCCAATCCCACCTCTTCCCTCGCTTATTCTCCCCTCTTTTGAAGTCCACTCTGTCCGCACCTACTCTCCCTCCAACCTCCAAGTGGCCGTCATATACCGACCTCCAGGCTTGACCACTGCCTTCATTGACCAATTCTCTTCCTGGCTTCTTCATTTTCTTTCAACTGACATCCCCACTGTCATCATGGGTGACTTCAACATCCCCACTGATACCCTTCAGTCAGCAGCCTCCAAACTCCTGTCCCTTACTTCATCCTTTGTACTTACTCAGTCGTCCTCCTCAGCCACCCACACAGACGGACACACATTAGACCTGGTATTCACCCGCCTCTGCTCTCTTTCTAACTTCACCACCTCCCCTCTCCATCTATCTGACCACCATCTACTCACTTTCCCATCCCTGTCCTCCTCACCTGTCACCCATGTCCAGCAACACGCGCACCCCCGCAGAAACCTTGCACACAATAGACACCCACATGCTCTCTGACTCTATTCTACCACTGGCATCCATATCCTCACTCCACAACACAGACACTGCCACTGCTTTCTACAATGCCACTCTCGTATCAGCTATTGACGCGGTTGCCCCTCTCGTTCATGCCAGAATGCGACGTATCAACAGACAACCCTGGCACAATAACACCACTAAAAAGCTCCGGCAAGTGTCCAGGATTGCAGAGCGGTGCTGGAAGAAAACAAATTTGCAAGATGACTTCACCGCATTCAAACAGGCAACACTCACTTTCAAATCTGCCCTCACCTCTGCTAAACAGGCCTACTTCACAACCCTCGTATCTTCCCTATATTACAACCCCAAACAGTTATTTAAAACTTTTAACTCCCTCCTCCGCCCACCCCTGCCCCCTCCAACCTCCCTCATCTCTGCCGAGGACTTTGCCACACACTTCAAAAATAAGATTGACCAAACAAGGCAAGTCTTCATCGTTCAACCACCACAACCCTTTTGTATACCAGACCAATGCCGAAACCCCATAACCTCACTCTCCAACATCACTGAAGGGGAGCTTAATTGTCCCTTCTCCAAATCACACCTCACAACCTATGCACTTGACCCCATTCCATCCCACCTCCTCCCCAACCTCACCACCACACTTATCCCATCCCTAACCCACCTCTTCAACCTATCACTAATGTCTGGTACCTTCCCTTCTGCTTTCAAACATGCCACAATCACGCCTATCCGTAAAAAGCCAACCCTCGACCTAATCCCTATGTCCAGCTATCGCCCAATATCGTTGCTCCCATTCGCTTCCAAACTCCTGGAGCAGCATGTCCACGCTGAACTTTCCTACCACCTATCATCTAACTTGCTCTTTGATAATCTACAATCTGATTTCTTCCCCCATCACTCAACTGAGACTGCCCTGACCAAAATTACTAAAGACCTACTTACAGCCAAATCAAATGAACAATACTCTATACTCCTGCTTCTAGACCTGTCCTCTGCATTCGACACAGTTGACCACTGCCTCCTACTTCAGAGTCTCTCCTCCTTCAGCATCAAAGACCTCGCCCTATCCTGGATCTCCTCATACCTTTCCAATCACTCATTCAGCGTCTCCCACTCCCACACCACCTCCTCATCCCACTCTATCAGCCATATCCTCCTTCTTCTCCTCTCGCTTCCTCAAGCTCAATGTGGACAAATCTGAACTCATCATCTTTCCTCCATCTCACAGATCTTCCTTACCCTACCTAGCTATAACAATTAATGACATCACACTTTCCCCAGTACCGGAAGTCCACTGCCTCGGAGTAACCTTTGACTCTGCCCTGTCCTTCAAACCGCACATCCAGCTCAAAAATATTTCCAGAATCCGTCCTTTCCTCAACCCTCAATCTACTAAAATGCTTGTGCATGCCCTCATCATCTCACGCCTCGACTACTGCAACATCCTTTTCTGTGGTCTCCCTGCTAACACCCTCGCACCTCTCCAGTCCATCCTTAACTCTGCTGCCCAACTAATTCTTCTCTCTCCATGCTACTCCTCCACTTCTCCCCTCTGCAAATCTCTTCACTGGCTTCCATTCCCTCAGCGTATCCAGTTCAAATTACTAATACTGACCTACAAGGCCATCTATAACCTGTCTCCCCCATATGTCTCTGAACAAATCTCCCGATACCTTCCCTCACGTAATCTCCGGCCCTCTCAAGACCTCCTTCTCTCCTCCACACTTATTCGCTCCTCATCCAACCGCCTCCAAGACTTCTCCAGAATTGCCCCTGTCCTCTGAAATTGTTTGCCCCATCAAGTCCGACTATCAACCACATTTGGATCCTTCAGACGGAACCTGAAAACCCACCTCTTCAAGAAAGCCTGCAGCCTGCAATGACCCCGCTACCTCCTTCTCTCTCACCACTACTGGAGATATCACCTTAACCAACACCGGAACTGCTGCAACCCACCAACCTACTGTCTCCTTCCCCACCATCCTGTAGGATGTAAGCCCAAAAGGGCAGGGTCCTCTCCCCTCTGTATGAGTCTGTCATTGTTAGTTTGTTTACTGTAGGTGATATCTGTAATTTGTATGTAAACCCTTCTCATGTACAGCACCATGGAATCAATGGTGCTATATAAATAATAATAATAAATATTTAAAAAGGGCATTTTAGATACTGGACCACCCTTTTAAGTTTCTAGCCTTTGTCCTGATTTCGGTTCATCTCCCACCCTATTTTTTTTTTAATTGCAGATGTATTTTGTTCCATCCAGGGGTTTATTTATTTTACTCATATAGCGCAATTAATTCCACAACGCTCTACAGGTATCATCACTCTCCATTGGGGCTTACAATCTAGATTCTCTATCAGTATGTCTATAGAGTGTGAGAAGAAACTGTGGCGCTCCCAGGAGTGTGGTCGCCACAGTGGCATTGCCTTCCTCCTAGGGAGAGTGATGTCATGCCTGGAAGCAATGAAGGGTCTCTCTGGCAGTTAACCATAACATGCAGCACAGTTCCCACTCCGGGCCAGCAGAGGGAGCGCTGAACCAATACTTGGGGGAGGAGTTCTCTCTGGGGGCCAGGAGGGGAAATTAGTCAGTTATTGTGAGGAGGGCGTCGTGTGCAGACGTGGAGGAGAAGAGCTGGGGAGACTGAGGAAAGTGGAGAGCTCAGTCCCAGTGATAGCGCATGATCTGGAACCTGGTCTCCAAGGGTGTATGGATACTAACGGTCCTGCACCAGAAACCAGAGGAATAGGAAGCTGTAAATGCCCTATTCCCACGTAATCCTCGGAGGCACAACAGCGATGGGTGAGCCAAGAGAGATAGAAGGCTACGGCTGTCTGCCATGCGAGTGGAGTGTGGATAACATCAGAAAGGAGGAACTCCAGTCTAACTCAGTACTGGGAGTACTACATAAAGAGCGCTAGTAAGGAGACTGCACAACCCATCTGCCAGAGTGATTCCTGATTTGCTTCCAGGCTAACCAGCTCCTGTGCCATCTGTAATCAGGACCCTGGACTGCATTTGCCAAGTAAAGGTAAAGAAACTGCAACCTATTGTGTCCTTGCCTTCTTGCTGCAACCTCCGTGGCACTGCTACATCTCTGTGCCTGATACTGCACCTTCCTTCCCAACACCCACCTACACTGCCCTGGGACTATAGCCCTGCCTGTGGAGGGCTATTACATCATTGCTGCACTACACCATCTGTCCCAGAGGATCTGTCTGCAGCGTCGGCTTAACATTTGCCGAACACCACAGGTGGCGTCACGAATCATCTATTCATAAACTTTATTCCACCACTCTACCCCTTTTACATGGGTGCCCAGGGCCACAGACCGGGTCACCGCTGCTGTGACATTCCCCTCTGAGAGACCGGCCCGGTACCGAGTACCCCACAGCCCTGGGAGCGCGACCCAAAACCATAGTACGGGAAACACTGGGAATGCATACTTCTTCCAGAGGTCGTCCTTTGTGAGATTTGAAACCAGGACCCCTGTAAGGCTACAGTGTTACCCTGATATTGGTAAGCTTTTCATGGGCACTAGCATGAGTCTGGTTTCTGGTAGACAGGACTTTTTGCAGGGGCTACACTAGAGAATAAAAATACATTGACAGCCATCTTTTCGTGGGAAGAGTGATATTGTATTGACTAATTTAAAAGTGTATGTTTTCAGCATTGTGGAAAACTCACTTAGGGCAGTTCTCCACATGGCATTTGCATATATTATTGATGGCTCTTTTTTGCTTTTAAAAAGAAATGCTTTACCTACTCACTATGATGTGAAGGAGAACTGGTGCTTCCGCATGAGTAGCACAAAAAGCTGTCCCTCAGTATCTTTGGCAGCCAGTAAATTAATATAAAAGGCCGGGATCACATTTGTGTGAAACTCGCACGAGTCTCGCACCTCAATATCCGGCGCTCAGGACTGGAGCGTTCAGCTGCATAGAAATATGCAGCCGCACACTCTGGCCCCAAGTGCCGGTGGCAGTGCCCTATATTGAGGTGCGAGACTTGTGAGAGTTTCTCGCAAGTGTGATCCCGGCCCAAAAAGCATTCTCGCAGCAGTCCACGGTGTAGAGTCCCTGGGGTCACCGATTTATGAGTTTGACAGTCTCTAAAGTGAAAAGGTATATAAGACATACTATCCAAAAATTATTGATAGCTGCTGCAAGATGACAACTAAAAATTAGAAATCTATTTTAAGGGTAAGGTTCCATGTAGTGGTTTAGCACATAGCAAATGTAGCAGTGCAAAATGCAGCCACTTTACAAAAGTCCCAGTGGCTTTCAGCTGTTTTATTAGAAATTTATCGTAAACTGATTGTTCGTTTTAAATGGTCATGACTTCTTCACAACTGGTCATTATTAACAACTAGCTGAAGAGCCCGGCGTTGCCCGGGCATAGTAACTAACTGTAATAATTATAATGCACATACAGTTGTGGCCAAAAATATTGACACCCCTGCAATTCTGTCAGATAATACTCAGTTTCTTCCTGAAAATGATTGCAAACACAAATTATTTGGTATTATTATCTTCATTTAATTTGTCTTAAATGAAAAAACACAAAAGAGAATGAAGCAAAAAGCAAAACATTGATCATTTCACACAAAACTCCAAAAATGGGCCAGACAAAAGTATTGGCACCCTCAGCCTAATACTTGGTTGCACAACCCTTAGCCAAAATAACTGCGCCAACCGCTTCCGGTAACCATCAATGAGTTTCTTACAATGCTCTGCTGGAATTTCAGACCATTCTTCTTTGGCAAACTGCTCCAGGTCCCTGATATTTGAAGGGTGCCTTCTCCAAACTGCCATTTTTAGATCTCTCCACAGGTGTTCTATGGGATTTAGGTCTGCACTCATTGCTGGCCACCTTAGAAGTCTCCAGTGCTTTCTCTCAAACCATTTTCTAGTGCTTTTTGAAGTGTGTTTTGGGTCATTGTCCTGTTGGAAGACCCATGACCTCTGAGGGAGACCCAGCTTTCGCACACTGGGCCCTACATTATGCTACAAAATTTGTTGGTAGTCTTCAGACTTCATAATGCCATGCACACGGTCAAGCAGTCCGGTGCCAGAGGCAGCAAAACAACCCCAAAACATCAGGGAACCTCTGCCATGTTTGACTGTAGGGACCGTGTTCTTTTCTTTGAATGCCTCTTTTTTTCTCCTGTAAACTCTATGTTGATGCCTTTGCCCAAAAAGCTCTACTTTTGTCTCATCTGACCAGAGAACATTCTTCCAAAACGTTTTAGGCTTTTTCAGATAAGTTTTGGCAAACTCCAACCTGGCTTTTTTATGTCTTGGGGTAAGAAGTGGGGTCTTCCTGGGTCTCCTACCATACATTCCCTTTTCATTCAGATGCCGACGGATAGTACGGGTTGACACTGTTGTACCCTCGGACTGCAGGGCAGCTTGAACTTGTTTGGATGTTAGTTGAGGTTCTTTATCCAATATCCGCACAATCTTGCGTTGAAATCTCTTGTCAATTTTTCTTTTCCGTCCACATCTAGGGAGGTTAGCCACAGTGCCATGGGCTTTAAACTTCTTGATGACACTGCGCACGGTAGACACAGGAACATTCAGGTCTTTGGAGATGGACTTGTAGCCTTGATATTGCTCATGCTTCGTCACAATTTGGTTTCTCAAGTCCTCAGACAGTTCTTTGGTCTACTTTCTTTTCTCCATGGTCATTGTGGTACACACAAAGACACAGGACAGAGGTTGAGTCAACTTTAATCCATGTCAACTGGCTGCAAGTGTGATTTAGTTATTGCCAACACCTGTTAGGTGCCACAGGTAAGTTACAGGTGCTGCTAATTACACAAATTAGAGAAGCATCACATGATTTTTCGAACAGTGCCAATACTTTTGTCCACCCTCTTTTTTATGTTTGATGTGGAATTATATCCAATTTGGCTTTAGGACAATTCTTTTTGTGTTTTTTTCTTTTAAGACAAATTAAATGAAGCTAATAATACCAAAGAATTTGTGTTTGCAATCATTTTCAGGAAGAAACTGAGTATTATCTGACAGAATTGCAGGGGTGTCAATACTTTTGGCCGCAACTGTAAATTGTCACTGTATGTCATCTCCTCCTGTTTATAGTGTATCTCTGTGTCATCTCCTCCTGTATATTGTATACCTGTGTGTCATCTCCTCCTGTACAGTATCATCTCATCCTGTATATAGTATAAACCTTTTTGTCAACTCCTCCTGTATATAGTATATGCCTGTATGTCATCTCCCCTGTATATAGTATTTACTTGTATGTCATCTCCTCCTATATATAGTATATACTTGTATGTCATCTCCTCCTGTATGTAGTATATACCTGTATGTCATCTCCCCTGTATATAGTATATACCTGTATGTCATCTCCCCTGTACATAGTATATACCTGTATGTCATCTCTCCCTGTATATAGTATATACCTGTATGTCATCTCCAGGTTCCCTCCCGTCTGTACACGGTGGAGGTGTAGTGTCCCCACAGCACAGAGCATTTCAATACTGTGTCTCTGCCCCCTGAGTGTAATACCATTTAGTTAGAAATTGTAAAGAAGGACTAATTTAGAGTGGTATTAGTGTAGCTGTATAAATAAGTTTAAAGCAAACCAAGCATTGTCAGGTTGGCGCTGTTACACCGATTAACATGATACCTGGGTTGGAGAAATCCGTCTTGTGTTTATTTTTTTAATCTGTGTTTGAATTTTTAAGTTAATGTATTTGTATGTCATCTGCTGTATATAGTATATACTTGTATGTCATCTCCTCCTGTAGATAGTATATACGTGTGTGTCATCTCCTCCTGTATATACTATATACAGAAGGAGATGACATACAAGTACTGTATATACTATATACAGTAGGAAAAGCTGCCTGTGACCTGCCTGTCCGACTAGACTACCATGTGACTGGGAGATTGTACAGCCAGTGACTGATACATGCTGCCTGTGGATCAGGCAGCATGTATCAGTTGTCAGGTTCTCTCTTGTCATCTGTAACATATCTTCAGTGCTTGCTTTTTCCCATATACATGCTGTTTGCTGCTAAAAGCAGAAGATAGAATTGTCAATTGTCTCTAAATTAAGACAGTCTGGAAAAATATATAGGCAGGAATTCATTAAGAGTGGTGTTTCAAACTACAGTCTTGAGCAATAAACCTGCAACAATTTTCCTCTAATGTATTTGATGCATTTTGGACTATCCATGAACCAGAAAATTAAATTTATACCAGTAATTTTTAGAAAAATTAAGTTGAAATGAGTGAAAGTTTTTCTTTTTTGGTGGAACATGTGCAGAATACAATGATTGTAATTATTCCCATTTAAAGTCCATAGTAAATCCTGTTTATCTGTTTGTATTACTTTTCTGAATAACATACAGTGGGTACGGAAAGTATTCAGACCCCTTTAAATTTTTCACTCTTTGTTTCATTGCAGCCATTTGGTAAATTCAAAAAAGTTCATTTTTTTTCTCATTAATGTACACTCTGCACCCCATCTTGACTGAAAAAAGCCCCAGAAATGTGTAGAAATTTTTGCAAATTTAATAAAAAGAAAAACTGAAATATCGCATGGTAATAAGTATTCAGACCCTTTGCTCAGACACTCATATTTAAGTCACATGCTGTCCATTTCCTTGTGATCCTCCTTGAGATGGATCTACTCCTTCTTTGGAGTCCAGCTGTGTTTAATTAAACTGGTAGGACTTGATTTGTAAAAGCACACACCTGCCTATATAAGAGCTCGCAGTGTATGTCAGACCAAATGAGAATCATGAGGTCAAAGGAACTGGCCAAGGAGCTCAGAGATAAAATTGTGGCAAGGCACAGTTCTGGCCAAGGTTACAAAATAATTTCTGCAGTTCTCAAGGCTCCTAAGAGCAGAGTGGCCTCCAAAATCCTTAAATGGAAGAAGTTTGGGACCACCAGAAGTCTTCCTAGACCTGGCTGTCCAGACCAAATGAACAATCGTGAGAGAAGAGCCTTGGTGAGAGAGGTAAAGAAGAACCCCAAGATCACTGTGGCCGAGCTCCACAGATGCAGTAGGGAGATGGGAGAAAGTTCCACAAAGTCAACTATCACTGCAGCCCTCCACCAGTCGGGCCTTTATGGTAGAGTGGCCAGACGGAAGCCTCTCCTTAGTGCCAGACATATGAAAGCCCGCATAGAGTTTGCTAAAAAACACATGAAGGACTCCCAGACTATGACAAATAAGATTCTCTGGTCTAATAAGTCGAAGGCAGAACTTTTTGTTGATAATTGTAAGCGGTATGTGTGGAGAAAACCAGGCACTGCTCATCACCTGCCCAATACAATCCCAACAGTGAAACATGTTGGTGGCAGCATCATGCAATGGGGGTATTTTTCAGCTCCAGGGACAGGACGACTGGCTGCCATTGAAGAAAGCATGAATGCGGCCAAGTACAGAGATTTCTTGGATGAAAACCTCTTCCAGAGTCCTCCGGACCTCAGACTTGGCCGAAAGTTCATCTTCCTACAAGACAATGACCCTAAGCACACAGCTAAAATAGCAAAGGAGTGGCTTCAGAACAACTCTGTGACCATTCTTGACTGGCCCAGCCGGAGCCCTGACCTAAACCTAATTGAGCATCTCTGGAGAGACCTGAAAATGGCTGTCCATCGACGTTCACCATCCAACCTGACGGAACTGGAGAGGATCTGCAAGGAAGATGTCATGGTTAATGTCCTGTTCTCATAGGGTTAACTTTTACCGGCCTCTCTTTGGATCTGGGAGGGGTATTTATACTCACTCCAGACTAGCATTCTCTATTAGCTATACTGTTATTCTGGCTGTGCGTCTGATCGACCCCCCTGGTGTGCGTGTATTCTGCATTGCTTGTTTGATTCCCGTGTATGACCCGGCCAGTTCCCTCACTCTGTACTCCGTTTTTTTTTTGGTACTATTGCCTTCTCCGGTTCTGACCTCCTGGCTTGGCTATTGTTACTCCGTTGCAGTTTGTCCCTATTGTACCGTCCATTGACCGTTCTGGTTTTCTGATCTATTGCTACGTCCTGACTATTTGCTCTGTCTAACCCTTTAGTACTGTCCTGCTATCTCGTGCTTTGACCCGGCTTGATCTGGTTTCTGTCTCTGTCTATGCTCCTTGGTAACATTGTCCCTGCAGCTCCTAGCTCTGTGGAGCTTAGGCCATGCCCCCAGCAGTGACGTGCTTCAGGTCCTGGAGCATGCATCATCACCGCTGCTGCCCGCTCCACAGGTATCTTTGAGCACTGTTTTTGTACTCAGGACACGCGCACTAGCTCAGTGAGCAAGTGCAGTGCGGTGTTCCTGACAGAAGAATGGCAGAAGATCCCCAAAGCCAGGTGTGAAAAACTTGTTGCATCATTCCCAAGAAGACTCATGGCTGTACTAGCTCAAAATGTGCTTCTACTCAATACTGAGCACAGGGTCTAAATACTTATGACCATGTGATATTTCAGTTTTTCTTTTTTAATACATTTGCAAAAATTTCTACATTTCTGTTTTTTTATTAAGATGGGGTGCAGAGTGTACATTAAAGAGAAAAAAATGAACTTTTTTAAAATTACCAAATGGCTGCAATGAAACAAAGAGTGAAATATTTAAAGGGGTCTGAATCCTTTCCATACCCACTGTATTACTTTATAATCTATTTTGAGTTTCTGAATTTCTGTTTTTAAGGAAAAAAAGGTTAGAATGCTTGGAAAAAAGGGATTGTAAATATCTGTTTTCAATTCTCTAACAACTAAAGCTAAAAAAAACCCACGTAGGGTACCCCCTATTTTTAATAACAAGCAAAGGTTTGATTTTGAGTTCATCTTCATCTCAAAAAGGTCCAACTAGCTCATCTTTAATAATATCAGCCCATAGCAGTACCCTACGTCCTCCTTGCTGGCATCTGAGTTGAAGTGAAGATCTATGCCCATTACTAATCCGGGCCCATCCACCTGCTCTGTCAAGAGTCACTCTCATCTCATCAGTTCATAAAACCTTTGAAAAAAACGGTTGTCAGATATTCCTTGGTGTAGTCTTGATGTTTTAACTATTGTGTCTTGTTCAGTGGTGGCGGGTTTCAGCGTCCCTTACCTTGGCTGTATCTCTGAGCACCTTGTACTTCTGGGCACTCTAGGGAGATTGCAGTTCTGGAATATGACAGCACTGGAGGATAATGGGCTCTTGGTCGCTTCACGTTTAATTCTTCTCAACTCTTAATTAATGTCCATCTTTTTTTCCTCAAAAATTTTTTTGCGACCAATTGACTATATTCAACTAGCGATGAGCAAATTTGTTCGGAAAACTATCGCCAAACATAAATTCAGTACAAATATGGCATATTTGGATTCTTGATCAGAAACCCGAACAAAATTTTATCAAATCAGTAAAAATCGGTAAGGCCGGGTCCCTCTAACCGACGCAAAATACGGTCTGTAGTTTACATGCGTAATACGCATGAATGACCCCTAAATTGTGCTCCGTATGTCATCCGTAAGCAAGGTGTGGTCGCGTATTTTGCACATGTCAGCATCCCGTATGTAATCCGTATGTAATCCGTATGGAATCCGTATTGCGAGATTTTCTTGCAGGCTTGCAAAATGGATATTTAACGGTTTTGAGGCCTGCTAACTATTTAAATCATTAGCCTGCACCCTATTTATTGCCTCAGGAACAGGTGGCTGCCTCCATTCTGTCCATTTGTGACCTTGCCTTCACTAGGTGTGTTGCTGTTGTATGTGCAACATGGCAGACAGTCTGACTTTCAACACAACTGAGCAGGTTCTCTTCAACTGGCTTTTGTCACGCAGCTTTGGTCAACCATACCCAGTGATAGTGGATCCGCGGAGGAGGAGACGCATGTGGGTACATCCACTTTTGAGGCAACGACTCACAAGAGGTCATTTTCACCGCCTCTATTCTTTTCTACGGGAGCATCCTGCAAAATTCTACCAATACTGTTGCATGAGCCTTGCAACATTTGATCGACTCTTGGAGACAGTGAGCCCTGGGATAACCTTTCAGGACACAAGGATGCGCAAAGCTATGTCTGCAGAGGAGTGACTTCTACTCACATTACGGTATGTACTACACAACCACATTCTCTATGTTCATGATGTGTTGCCAAAAGTATGTATTTATTGCTTCATGGACTAATTTTAATGCCCTCATCTTATTCCAGATATGTTGAAACTTACAGACCAGAATGTTATGTGTAATATGTACTGAATATCACTTAGTCATTGTGCGACCAAATATATGTGTGTTAGTAGATCTGAAATCCTAACAAGTTTGGTATGTATGTACCTGTTTTTTGTTTAATTTGTGCATTCTAAAATGTCCCTTTTATGTTGTTCTTCAGCTTCCGGTCCACTGGCCTGTCTTATGCCGTCCATGAGTTTCTGATTGGAAGATCTACAATTTCTGGCATAGTCAGGTCGACATGTAGTGAAATATGGTCAAGACTACATCAACTCGTCATGCCCGAGCCCAGGATGGAAGACTGGTTGAGGATATCAAGGGACTTTGAGGAGGAATGCCACTTTCCTAATTGTATTGGGCCCTTGATGGCAAACATATCCGTGTGCGTAAGCCGCCGAACTCTGGCTCCCAATTCTTCAATTATAAACAATACTTTTCTGTTGTATTGTTGGCTCTGGTCGACCCTCAATGCAAGTTTATAATTGTTGACATTGGTGCCTATGGAAGGATGGGAGACTCTTGAGTCATCAATACTTCCATTATGGCTCGGCGGCTATGCACCAATCAGTTTGATCTACCACCACCACTCCAGCTATCAGGCTCCCCTCAAGAATCTATCCCTTATGTCCTTGTGGCAGATGAGGCGTTTCAGTTAACGCGCAATGTCATGAGGCCATATCCCCGGCGCAATCTTAACCACCAGCGCAGAATTTTTAACTTGTGCCTATCACGTGCTCGGCGACTGGTGGAGTGTTCCTTTGGCATTCTTTGTGCCAAATGGTGGGTACTCCAGTCTGCCATTCAGCTGAGTGAACAAAATGTTAATGAAGTAGTTAAAGCCTGTGTGGTTCTTCATAACTTCACCAGGATACATGATTGTTCCTCCTCTGCTGGTGTTGTGCGTGGGTTGGACAATGTGCGTAGGGCAAGACCACCTATCAACCCTCAACGTAGACCGCGCTCTGGCCTCAAAGTGCGTGATATTTTCACAAATTACTTTATGTCACCTGAGGGTGAAACTTCTTGGCAAGAGCATGCTGTGTCTGCTCGGCCTACAACCTGCAACAGTGTGTGACGTCTGCCTGCGGGTCTGGGCTGCAGCCAGGCAACACCCCGAGAAACACTGATACCCTTTACCCCTATACAGGGATCTGGATTTATAGCAGAGCCCAGGAGGCGCTGTCTGAATAGGAGCAGTGACCAGAGCAGGACGGTCGCCAGAAAGGTGTTCCAATACGGGACACAAACGTGGAGATATGCAAGTCTAAACCAGTCGGACAGCAATGGTACAAAAACGGTAGACAGAAGCAGAGTCAGATTCAGGCCGAGAGTCATAAACCAGGAGAGTAGCAGAGGTACAGAATCGTTAGGCAGAGTCAGATTCAGGCCGAAAGTCATAAACCAGGAAGAGTAGCAGAGGTACAGAATCGTTAGGCAGAAGGAGAGTCAGAAGTCCAGGTCAAAGTCAGAGTCAGTCAGAAAGTAATTCACACAGTAACACACGGGGGGGACCAAGAATATATCCGGCGGCTTGCAAGACCAGTCCCAAGGTATTTCAGGAATCAGGTCACCCCTCATAGGTTCCTGAACTGATGATGTCATCAGTACCGCCCCCAGGACCAGGCCAGATGGAGATGCAGTAACCTCTTGATGACTGACAGAGGGGCGGAGCCTGCGTCCACCAGATGCCTGCGCAGGTGCCCTTACTCTGTCAGCACCATAACTCCCGGGCGAGCCATAGCGCCTCCTAGTGACCACGACAGGAGCAGCAGACCCAGAATTTAACGGCGACGTGACAGACCGGCGCCTCCTAGAGGCTAAAGCCGGGACAGTAGGCTCTGAGCCTGACGTGACAGAACCACGGCCCCTTCCAGTGGCCGAGGCAGGAACAGCCGTCCCTGAGTCTGACGATAAAGTGGCGGTACGGCGCCTCCTAGTGGCCGCGACCGGAACAGCAGGCCCTAAGTCTGGCGGAAACGTGACAGTACCCCCCCCTCCAAGAGGGGCCTCCGGACCCTCAAAACCCGGTTTATCAGGGTGAAGGAGGTGAAACCTTCTAATCAACCCCTTGGCATGAATGTCACTAGCGGGGACCCAGGACCTCTCCTCTGGGCCATAGCCTTTCCAATGAACTAAATATTGCACAGACTTTCTCACTAAACGGGAATCAAGGATGCCCTGGACTTCGTACTCCAAGGCACCCTTGACCAAAACTGGAGGAGGAGGGGATTGGACGGGACGAATTGGGGAGCGGTACACCTTGAGAAGGGATTTGTGGAAAACATTAGGAATTTTAAAAGCCTGAGGGAGCTTTAAACGAAAGGCTACCGGGTTAATTACTTCTAATATCTCGTAGGGACCAATAAACCTGGGCCCCAGTTTGGCAGACGGCACCTTAAGCTTAATGTTTCTGGTAGACAGCCAAACTTTGTCCCCAACTCCTAGGTGCGGCCCCGTGGACCTCCGTTTATTTGCGGCCGAAGCCTGCCTGACCTGGGACCCTTTCAAGTTTGTGTTCACCTCTGACCAGATTGTCCTTAAGTTACGTATGGAATTCTCTACTCCCGGAAGCTCCGACATCTTGGCCGAAAAGGAACCAAAACGTGGGTGCAAACCATGATTGCAGAAGAACGGGGTGGTTTTGATAGATTCCTGGTATTGGTTATTTAGAGCGAACTCAGCTAATGGGAGATGTTCCGCCCAATCAGACTGATGTTCCGAGACATAGCAGCGAAGATATTGCTCTAGAGCCTGGTTGGTACGCTCCGTTTGACCATTGGTCTCAGGGTGGTAAGCGGAGGAGAAGGATAATTCAATACCAATACGTTTGCAGAATGCCCTCCAGAATTTGGAAACAAACTGGGTACCTCGGTCGGACACGATATTCTCTGGAGCGCCATGCAGCCTTATCACATGAACAATAAACAACTTACTCAGAGTTTCTGAATTAGGTAATCCAGAGAGGGGAACGAAATGACATTGCTTACTGAACCTGTCCACCACCACCCAGATACATGTTTTCCCCTCTGAGGGTGGTAGGTCAGTAATGAAGTCCATGGAGATGTGGGTCCATGGACTCTCTGGAGCGGGCAAGGACTGGAGCCAGCCGGCAGGCCGATTGTGAGGGGACTTGGCGCGAGCACAGATTTCACAAGCTAGTACAAAATCCTTGCAGTCCTTAACTACCGTTGGCCACCAAAAACTCCTAGTCACAAGTCTGGCGGTATTATTGACCCCAGGATGGCCTGCCAGGACAGAGTCGTGCGACTCCTTCAGAACTTGTAGGCGAAACGGCGCTGGAACAAACAATTTCTGGGGGGGCGTCGAGTCAGGGGCTGGTTCTGGGGATCTACGGATCTCCTCCAGAAGGTCTGGGCTGCAGCCAGGCAACACCCCGAGAAACACTGATACCCTTTACCCCTATACAGGGATCTGGATTTATAGCAGAGCCCAGGAGGCGCTGTCTGAATAGGAGCAGTGACCAGAGCAGGACGGTCGCCAGAAAGGTGTTCCAATACGGGACACAAACGTGGAGATATGCAAGTCTAAACCAGTCGGACAGCAATGGTACAAAAACGGTAGACAGAAGCAGAGTCAGATTCAGGCCGAGAGTCATAAACCAGGAGAGTAGCAGAGGTACAGAATCGTTAGGCAGAGGCAGAGTCAGATTCAGACCGAAAGTCATAAACCAGAAGAGTAGCAGAGGTACAGAATCGTTAGGCAGAAGGAGAGTCAGAAGTCCAGGTCAAAGTCAGAGTCAGTCAGAAAGTAATTCACACAGTAACACACGAGGGGGACCAAGAATATATCCGGCGGCTTGCAAGACCAGTCCCAAGGTATTTCAGGGATCAGGTCACCCCTCATAGGTTCCTGAACTGATGATGTCATCAGTACCGCCCCCAGGACCAGGCCAGATGGAGATGCAGTAACCTCTTGATGACTGACAGAGGGGCGGAGCCTGCGTCCACCAGATGCCTGCGCAGGTGCCCTTACTCTGTCAGCACCATAACTCCCGGGCGAGCCATAGCGCCTCCTAGTGACCACGACAGGAGCAGCAGACCCAGAATTTAACGGCGACGTGACAGACCGGCGCCTCCTAGAGGCTAAAGCCGGGACAGTAGGCTCTGAGCCTGACGTGACAGAACCACGGCCCCTTCCAGTGGCCGAGGCAGGAACAGCCGTCCCTGAGTCTGACGATAAAGTGGCGGTACGGCGCCTCCTAGTGGCCGCGACCGGAACAGCAGGCCCTAAGTCTGGCGGAAACGTGACACAGTGACTCTATTCCTTCACAGCTCCTGCAGTCTCTCTCACCAGTGGTCACCACTCACCTGACTAAAATATTTAACCTCTCTCTTTCTTCAGGTATATTTCCCTCCTCATTTAAACATGCCATCATAACCCCTTTACTTAAAAAGCCATCCCTGGACCAGAACTGCACTGCTAACTACAGACCTGTCTCTAACCTTCCCTTCATCTCTAAACTCCTGGAACGCCTGGTCCACTCCCGTCTAATCCGCTATCTCTCGGATAACTCTCTTCTCGACCCCTTACAATCTGGTTTCCGCTCTTTACACTCTACTGAAACTGCCCTCACTAAAGTCTCTAATGATTTAATAACAGCTAAATCGAAAGGTCATTGCTCCCTGCTGATTCTCCTGGATCTCTCTGCCGCATTTGACACTGTGGATCACCAGCTCCTCCTCACTATGCTCCGCTCTATAGGCCTCAAGGACACAGCCCTCTCCTGGTTCTCCTCCTACCTCTCTGACCGCTCCTTCACTGTATCTTTTTCCGGCTCCTCTTCCTCTTCTCGTCCCCTTACTATCGGGGTCCCGCAGGGCTCAGTCCTAGGCCCCCTCCTCTTCTCTTTATACACTGCCCCTATTGGACAATCAGCAGATTTGGGTTCCAGTATCATCTCTATGCTGATGACACCCAATTATACACTTCTTCCCCTGACATCACCCCTACCCTAATTCAAAATACCAAGGATTGTCTGTCTGCTGTCTCTAGCATCATGTCCTCCCTCTATCTGAAACTAAATCTCTCTAAAACTGAACTTCTTGTGTTTCTCCCCTCTACTAACCTCACTCTACCTAACATCGAAATAACCCTGGAGGGTTCAACCATAACTCCCAAGCAGCATGCCAGCTGTCTTGGGGTCATATTCGACACTGAACTTTCCTTTACTCCGTACATCCGATCACTCAGTCGCTCTTGTCACCTGCATCTTAAAAACATCTCCAGAATCCGACCTTTTCTCACCTTTGAAACTGCTAAGACTCTTACTGTCGCTCTTATTCATTCTCGTCTGGACTACTGCAACTCTCTTCTGATCGGTCTCCCTCTTACCAAACTTTCTCCTCTCCAATCCATCTTGAATGCGGCAGCCAGGGTCATATTTCTGTCCAGCCGCTTCACCGATGCCTCCATCTTGTGCCAGTCATTACACTGGCTACCTATTCGCTACAGGGTCCAGTATAAACTCATCTCTCTCACCCACAAAGCTCTCCACTGTTCTGCACCGCCTTATATCTCCTCTCTCATCTCTGTCTATCGCCCTACACGTGCCCTCCGTTCTACAAATGACCTAAGACTAACATCCCCCGTAATCCGAACCTCGCACCTCCGTCTCCAAGACTTCTCTCGTGCTGCTCCAGCTCTCTGGAATGCACTTCCCCAGACGATCAGACTGATACCTAGCCCTGACCTATTCAAGCGCGCTTTGAAAACCCATCTCTTCAAACAAGCCTACCACATCAACTACTCAGCAAGCTAACTTTGCCCTGTTCCCTCCTTCCAAATATTATTCTGAATCTGCACCCTACTATTCATCTGTCTCCACACCCTTCATGCACATGATAACTGCACTTGATACTTGTCTATTGCACTTAAACACACGGGCTGATGACCGGATCATGCAGCTTTATATGAAAATCCCTATTATAATTGCCAGACCTGAATTAACAAGCATTTCTCACCTACTGTGTCCCCCCATTTCCTTGTAGATTGTAAGCTTGCGAGCAGGGACCTCACTCCTAATGTCACTGTTTGAATTGTCTTAACTTGTATTGAATTTATTGTCTGTACATGTCCCCGCTTAATTGTAAAGTGCTGCGGAATATGTTGGCGCTATATAAATAAAAATTATTATTATTATTATTATTATTATTATGTTATAATTTTTTGGTTTATGTGTGTCTAAATATATATATTTCTACCCCTTATGATTCTTTGAGTGTTTTATTGCATTGGTAAGCGTATGTTAGTATGCTGACACTGTTTTTTATAATTGACACAGAGACGTTAAATGTAGTAGACAAATGTTTACTTTTGCCTTTTTTTGGGTTTTTTTTTTTTCAACCAAAACATATTATTGCCATATGAGAACTGTGGCAATGGGCCAAATTGGCGTTTTTGCAGATGTCAACATTTGTTCAAAATAACATTTGCACACATAGAGACAAAAAAAAAAACATTATGCAATACCAAAATGGCTACATTATAAATTGTGGAAAGTTGGGGAAGGAGAAGGCGGAAGACCAGCCTGTGGTTGCTGCTGGCTACTTTGCCCAACATCACCCTGTGTGGGGGCATACTGTTGCCCATGATGTGGGTAATGTACTGCCTCCTGGGATTGTTGTGGGTACTGGCCAGAGTGATACTGAAGAGGGGCATCTTGTTGGGTCTGGTAGGCCCGTGTCTCATACCCACCAGTATATCCATGTTGTCCCCAACCAGGTTGGGACCAGCCTCCAACACTGGGTGGGAACAAGTGGCCATATTGGTGAGGTTGGCTAGAGTCAGACATATGTGGCTGCTGTTGGGAAGGTTGGGTAGGGGGAGGAAGGGGGTGAGGTGTAGGCCCACGTATTTGAGCATCCTCAGAGCCTGCTTGAGCAAGCATGTGTGTGGGGTGTCTAAGGCGCATTAGATTTCTGGGTGAAAGCTGCCACCTCTCCAGATATTCAAATAATTCATATGAGGTATTGGTGTGTGCAAGCATCAAGCAGGATCTGAAAACATCCTCGAATACGGAGCCTCACCTCACGGGAAAGGGCACGAAGGTAAAGGGCCAGACTGCGTGAGTATGCCTCCTCGCCATCATCAGTATTGACTCTAGCCAAATAGTTGAGGACCCCAGTGTCCACATTTGTACGTGTATCCTGGGCAGGAATCTGGCGCCTTCTTCTTCCTCGCCGGGATGGTCCAGCAGGCTGTTGTGAGGCCCGGATCTGGGCAGTTGGGCTGCTGCTCATGTTGCCCTGCTCCTCCAGTATGGCTGATGGTGCAGCAGCAGACGGTCCTGGTTGTGGATGTGGTCCTGGTGGTGGGGTTTGTGGCACAGGCACTGGGTTTTTCTGCAAGGATTCTTCACCCATGCTTCTTGTAGGGGGAGAAGATGGGCCAGCCACCTCATCCCCTACAGGATCAATGATGGGCTCTGTATCTGAGCCAGTTCCTCTCTCCGTAAGGTTGGACTGAGTTCTGTTATGAAATAGAACAGAACCAAAAATAAATCAATATTTTTTGGCCCTGTAAAGTATCTGTGTAATGTGGTGTGAGGTATCTACTTACGGTCTCAGATCCAGAATAGGGGCAAGGAAGGAGAGGCGGTCATAATAAATGTATTTCCGCTTTAGGTGGCCTGCATCACTACTCCTGGACCGCTGCTGACGTTCCCGCCTGTATTGGTCGCGGATGCTGCACCACCGTCTCATCACATCTTCCACTGCAATGTGACAGGAAATATTCTCAATTTCACATATTTGATATGTCACATTTGCTAACAGTAGCCTAGGCATGTGGCCTTCTGGGGTGTGCTTTCTACCCAGGGTGGCATATATAATTGGGGCATCCAGGCCAGATACACAGGGTCACAGTAGTTCATGTATCAAGTAACTACTCTTACTAACTTGGTAGGCAAGGAGGATGAGGAGCTTGTGGCCTGGGCCAAATTATGGCAGTGTAAAACCATGAGTCACATCAAAATCTACCCGCCTCATGAGTAAAAAAGTAGAAGCACAGAAAGGGGGGGGCTGATTCTATATTCATTTTTTGATGTGAGGTAATTTTACACAGTTTTTGGGTTGTACTTACTCAGTTACTGCTGCTCCTCACGTGGCCGATCACCAAAATCGTGGAACATCTGGTGACATATGCGCCTCCATGACGCCTCCTTTCTTGCCCGGTTGGCATAATGGGCATCACGTTGGTCCAGATTTCTGTCCGCTCCTGCACTAAGACAATAAGCATCTCCACATTGAGGAAATATGGCGCCATGACGCTGATGTACTCCGTGGAGGCGTTCTTCCTGGATGTCTGGAGCGCTTTTTGAGTCCATTTGCATGTCTAACCTTCCTGATGATGGATTGGCCCATTTCCTGTCACCTGCCAAAAGACCTGCGTATTTCTCGCAAGTCACACGTGTGGTCCGTGTGTAATCCGTATTTTTTGCACACCCATAGACTTGCATTGGCGTACTACGGGCGTAGTACGCTGACAATCGCAGCATGCTGCGATTGGCACGGACCGTAGAATACGGACAAGAAATATATGGCTGTTGGGATCAAATCCATAGAGAATCATTTGTCCATGTGTAATGCGTGCTTTTAACGCCTCTCACTCGTCCGTATTCCTCTCTAGTGTGACCCCGGCCTAATATTCGGTAAAAAGTGCAGGAAAATATTTGTATTGCCACAAAAGTATTTTCAGCCCTTTTGCAACTATAATGGTGGTGTATCATGAGCGTTTTGCATGTGGTTAATGCGGGGAGGGGGTTTGCAGAGCTCAGAGGCGTGGCATTCTTGTAAACTTGTTTTTTTGTCCTAACTTTATGTGTGATCAGGGTGCAGGAAACATCCATAATGTCCTGACACCACGACTTGTATCGTTAGCTGCTGAAATCACATGTCCCTCTCAATATAAAGAGCGGACATCTTGTTTTAGTGCTATTTTGATACTGTAACAGCACAGAGAGGCTGCTCCTGACACTGGCACTGTTAGCTGCAAGATTTTAGCTAGTTAGCTAGGTGGTTGTATATTAGTCAGGACTCTTTCATACATCAGTATTTTTGATCAGTATTTCATCAGTATTTGTATGCCAAAACCAGGAATGTCTCCAAAATAAGGAACAGGAGTCAGTCTTTCAATTATATTTTTTTCTCGGTAAGTTCCATTCCTGGCTTTGGCATACAAACACTGATGCAAAACACTGATGCAAAATACTGACCAAACACTGACGTGTGAATGAGCCTTCAGACAGTGCAGCTAGCTAGGGTCCAGTGTGGCTGTTAAATTTACCTTCCAGCATTTTTTTGGGCCATTACTGAGATATACAGACAAAGCTAGCAGGGCACATGTCATATAACTGTGTTGTGCACTGCTTCTATTGTGCTCCATGCATGAGTATAGCATTCTAAATAAAATTATAATTTTTCTGTTGCAAAAAGTTAGACAGCTCACCGACCGTGTCACACTTTGTCATTTTGTTTTGTTGAAAGTAAGCTGTCTGCAGATCTCATGCAACCAAATTTTTTTTCTATAGCTAAACGTCATACAGTAGGGGACCTGACTTTAAAATACTTTGTAGCATCTAGTGTGTTATACAGGTCTGATCCAGAGGCCACAAAAAATTATTGTGTTCCTAATGTCATGCAGTAGGGGACCTGACTTTAAAATAGTTTGTAGCATCTAGTGTGTTATAGAGGCCCGATACAGAGGTCACCAAAAAGTTTTTCTGTTCCTAGTGTCATACAGAGAAAGCTAAAACAAAAAACACAAATATCCTAAAATAAAAAATTTAAAAATAAACTACAAATAATGCATGAAGGTAATCTATAATAATAAATGCCCTAAGCAGCTTCCGGTTGTAACAACTTCCGTCCAGTTGTAACCGGTGATGTCACCGCTCACCTCTTTCCATGTTAACCCTCAACACACACACTCCTCTCACCTTTCACCATCTCCACTCACTCTTTCACTCCACATACGACCCTTTCTCTCACTCTGTCACTCATACTCACGCCGTCATCGCCGCTGATCCACGATCCCCGACATCTTCTTCCGCCGGCGCCCTCCTGGATCCAGACGTCCTCCACGCCGGCGACATGTTCTTGCGGCGACGCCATTTTGGATCGGCGAAATCCCGTGATAGTCAAGATGGCGTCGCCGCAAGAACATGTCGCCGGCGTGGAGGACGTCGGGATCCAAAATGGCGTTGGCGAAATCTCGCGAGATTTCGACCGACACCATTTTGGATCCCGACGGCATCCACGCCGGCGACATGTTCCTGCGGCGACGCTATTTTGGATCTGCAAAATCCCGCGATACTCAAGATGGCGTCGCCGCAAGAACATGTCACCGGCAAGGACGACGTCGGGATCCAAAATGGCGTCGGTGAAAACTCGCGAGATTTAGCCGACGCCATTTTGGATCCCGACGTCGTCCACGCCGGCGACATGTTCTTCCGGCGACGCCATCTTGACTATCGCGGGATTTCACGATACTCAAGATGGCGTCGCCGCAAGAACATGTTGCCGGCGTGGACAACGTCTGGATCCAGGATGGCGCTGGCGGAAGAAGATGTCGGGGATCGTGGAGCAGCGGCGATGAAAGCGTGAGTATGAGAGACGGAGTGAGAGAAGGGGTCGTATGTGGAGTGAAGGAGTGAGTGGACGTGAGTGGAGATGGTGAAAGGTGAGAGGAGTGTGTGTTGAGGAGTGTGTGTGTTGAGGGTTAACATGGCAAGAGGTGTGATGCTATCGCATCCTCCCGATGCGATAGCATCGGGCCATAATCTAGTAATGATAATAAGGGTATTTAGTAAACATAATTTTGATCAAAACAATGTACAAGCCATCCCGCCACGTCAAGGCAACCCTTGTGGGACTGTCCTAACGCTAGTATTTAAAACCTTTCTACTTGCCAAATGGCGTGAATGTGAACAAGGATCGAGGGACTGAACTACTAGTAAAAGCATAGACCAGACAGGATGGCTTTCCCAGCTCAGAAAGAAGGCGGTCACACCCATATATGCACAGAATGCACAATGAAATTAATAAAAAACTGGAGTCTGAACTGAGAAAGTAAGTTAGGCTGGAGTCACACACAACGTAGAAAAATACAGACCGCATTGTACGGCCGTAATACGCATAAATGGTCCCTAAATAGTGATCCGTATGTCATCCGTTTTCAGGGTGTGGCCACGTATTTTTCTCATGTAAGCATCCGTATGTGATCCGTATAGCGTTTTTTTTCTCGCAACCTTGCAAAGTGGACATTTAATGGTTTTGAGGCCTGCACATAATTTAAATCATCAGCACCAACCCTATTTATTGCCTCAACATCAGGTGGCAGCCTCCAATCTGCCCATTTTGATGCTGTGCTTGTGTTGGTGGTTGTTAGCAAACATGTCAGACACACTTCAGTTCACCCTAACTGACTGTGTTCTCGGTTTTGTCCCGTCGCTTTGGCCAGCCATACCCAGTGATTGTGGATCAAAGGAGGAGGAGACGAATGTAGGTGCATCCGCATTTGAGACAGCGCCTCAATAAAGGCCATTTTCACAGGCTTTATGCAGCTCTGAGGACACATCCTGACAAGTTTTTCCTGTATTGTCGGATGACCATTTCTACCTTTGGTGTTTTGTTGGAGACAGTGCATCCAGGGATCACCTTCCAGGACACCCGTATGCGCAAATGTATATCTGTGGAGGAGCGGCTTCTCCTTATGTTACGGTATGTTTCCTCATCTACAGAATGTATGTAGATGATTAGTTTCTCAAATAATTCTGTTACTCAGTAACCCCTTTTTTGCCAAAGCATTATGAATTGGTAAGAAATATATGCTTTAAAACTTAGAACACTTTGATGTGTTATTCCACATTACCTAGCCGTGGTACATGTGCATATGTATTGTTTGCCTAGCTTCTGGTGATCTATATGTAATGTGTGCATCCTTGAGCATGTACTTTAATGTATATATTTTCTACATTTGTTTAATTGTATGTTCCTCTCAACTGGCCTTTCTTATGCAGCACTCCATCTGGAGTTTTTGATTGGGCGATCGACAATATCTGGCATCGTTCGTGCTACGTGTTCTGAAATCTGGTCCAGAGTTCATCATCTGGTCATGCCAGAGCCCAAGATGGGAGACTGGTTGAGAATTGCCAGGGGATTTGAGTTGCACTGCCAATTCCCCAATTGTATTGAAGCCCTGGATGGGAAGCACATCCGTGTGCGTAAGCCACCGAACTCCGGATCCCAATTCTATAATCATAAACAATATTTTTCTGTAGTTTTGTTGGCTCTGGTTGACAGTAACTACAGGCTTATAATTGTAAACATTGGGGCTTATTGAAGAACTGGAGACTCTAGAGTCTTCAATTCTTCCATTATGGGTCGGCGGCTGCGCAATAACCTATTGGACCTACCACCACCACATCAGCTACCAGGCTCAATCAAGAAGCGGTGCCTTATGTCCTAGTGGGGGATGAAGCCTTCCAATTGACCAGGCATGTCATGAAGCCATACCCACGCAGAAACCTTGACCACCGGCGCAGGATTTTTAATTTGCGCCTTTCACGTGCCCGAAGACAGGTGGAGTGCGCCTTCGGCATTCTTTGTGCCAAATGGCGTGTCCTCCAGTCTGCCATTCAGCTGAGTGAAGCCAATGTCAATGAGGTCATCAAAGCTTGTGTGGTCCTCCATAATTTCACTAGACTGCATGATTACTCCTCATCTGATGTCACTAAAGGTGTGGTGGACAATGGGGATAGGCCTATGCCACATGTGCTCCCTTTACGGCATCCTCTCTCAGGACTCAAAGTACGTGATGTGTTCACACAGTATTTTGTTTCACTTCAGGGTGCTACTACCTGGCAAGATCAGGCTGTATCTATGTTGTGATGTTCTTACGTGTGTGAATATAATGTTATTTTTTGTTGTTCTATGATGTGTGTGGTCAGTTTATATGTGATAAAGTTGACTTACTTATTCGAATGCCTAAAATAATTCAAGAAGAGGGCCAAATTTTTTATAAATGCAAAAATAGGTTAGAATACTGTTTACCATAATTTTGTCATATGGCAGATATTGCCCAGGCCATTTAGCCTTTTCTGTATATAACATTTGCATATTTGGACACCCAAATAGGTAACAATAAATGATAATTACCAACAAAAACAAAAAATAAAACAATTTTGTATTTTATAACTGCTGGTAGCTTGGCAGAGGTGATGGCGGGAGGCCTTCATCTCTTTGTTGGGGGTTGGGGTGCCCAGCTTGACCATCACCCTGTTGGGGTGGATGATCTTGGCCCTGTGGGAATATGTGGCCATGTTCCTGCAGCTGCGCACTAAAGAGACCATAAGGATACTGTCGATTAAAATCCTGTGGCTGATTGTAGCCACGTCCATCATACCCCCCAATATGACCATATTGTCCAAACCCAGGTTGGGGCCAGCCTCCAACACCAGGTCTGTACAAGTGGCCATATTGGGCAGGTTGGTTATAGGCTGCCATTTGGCCATGTTGTTGCCAAGGTTGGTTTGGGGGGGAATGGGTGGAGGTGTAGGCACACGTGCAGGCGGACACTCAGATCCTAATTGAGCATGCACAGCTGGTTGTCGAACAAGGCGGAGACGGTTACGGGTTGAGAGCTGCCACCTCTCAAGATACTCAAACAACTCATATGGGTCATTGGGGTGTGTGCATGCATCAATTAGGATCTGAATGGATCCTCGCACACGTAGCCTCACCTCACGGGGTAGGGGACGGAGGTACCGGGCCAGGCTTCGGGAATATGCCTCTTCACCCTCATCTTGGGCAGCCCTGGACAGGTAATTTAGGGCACCTGTGTCTACATGCCTCCGGGTATCAGAGGCAGTGTTGTCCCTTCTCCGTCTCCCACGGCGGCCTACGGCTGCAGGCTGGGGGGACCCCTCAACACGGCCAGTAGGGCTGCTGCTGTTGCCAGGATCTTCTAAGTTGCTGGCTGCTGGTGGCTCTGCTGGGTCTGGACCAGGTGCAGAACCTGATGCTGGGCCTGATGCTGGTGGAGCTTGGGGGTTGCAAAAGCTCTGTTCAGAAGATGGGCCAGCCACCTCTTCACATCCCCCATCCGGGTCTATAATGGGCTCAGTATCCGACCCTGTCTCCCTTTCTGTGAGGCTGGATTGAGTTCTGTTAGGAAATGTACAAAAAACAAAATGTAGCTCTGACCATAAAAAGCATATGTGTCATGTGGTGTGATGTCTGTACTTACGGTCTGAGATCCATACTGGGTGCTAAAAATGCCAAGCGGTCAAAATAGATGTATTTCAGCTTGGTCGGTGCTGCTGCCCCACTCCTGGCCCTCTGCTGTCTTTCCCGCCAGTACTGGTCGCGGATGCTGCGCCAGCGTCTCATAACATCCTCAACTGCAATGTGAAGTGAAAAGTGACTGTAACCTTTGTGAATTGTGCCAAGCAATATTCCTAACATTTCACATAGTCACGTGGCCTAGTAGGGGGTGGTTTTTAGCTACTTTTTTCTTTAGCAAGCATGGATACCTACATACACAGTATAGGATTGTAGGGGCTACATTCAAAACGCTCACTTCGGGCCTTTAAGCTGATTGGTAAAAATGGCAATTACTTACGAATTTGTTGTTGCTCTTCACGTGGCTATTGGGCATAGTCTGGCAACATGTGCACACAGATGCGCCTCCATGCCGCCTCTTTGCGGCCCCGGTCAGAATAATGGGCATCCCTTTGGTCCCAAAGTTCGGGCCTTTCCTGGACCAACACAATTAGGAGCTCAACATTAATGTGGCTAGACATGATGCTGCAGGACTCCGTGGAGGCGTACTATCTGGATATCTGGAGCGCTTTTTGAGCTAATTTGCATGTCTAAGCTTCCTGATGATGGATTGGCACATTTCCTGTCACCAGGAGAAACCTTGCGCATTTCTCGCAAGTCACATGTGTGGTCCATGTAATGCGTATTTTTTGCGCACCCTTAGACTTGCATTAGCGTACTAAGGTCGTAGTACGCTGACAATCGCAGCATGCTGCGATTGGCACGAACCGTATAAAATACACGACAAAAATACGGCTGATGGGAGCTACCCCACAGAGAATCATTGGTCCGTGTGCAATGCGTTTTTTTAACGCCTCTCACTCGTCTGTATTCCTCTCTAGTGTGACGCCGGCCTTAATGTGTATGCACAATGTAAGTGCATATTAATATCCTAAAATAAAAAATTAAAAAATAAACTGCAAATAATGCATAAAGGTAATAATGATAATAAGGGTATTTAGTAAACATAATTTTGATCAAAACAATGTACAGTCATGGCCAAAAGTTTTGAGAATGACACAAATATTATATTTTCACATGATCTGCTGGCCTCTGGTTTTTATGTGTGTTTATCAGATGTTTTTATCACATACAGAAATATAATTGCAATCATATTATGAGCAGCAAAAGGTTATATTGACAGAATGAGTTAATGCAGCAAGTCAATATTTGCAGTGTTGACCCTTCTTCTTCAGGACCTCAGCAATTCTCCCTGGCATGCTCTCAATCAACTTCTGGATCAAATCCTGACTGATAGCAGTCCATTCTTGCAAAATCAATGCTTTTATTTTGTCTGAATTTGAAGGTTTTTGTTTGTCCACCCGTCTCTTGATGATTGACCACAAGTTCTCAATGGGATTAAGATCTGGGGAGTTTCCAGGCCATGGTCCCAAAATCTCTATGTTTTGTTCCCTGAGCCATTTAGTTATCACCTTTGCTTTATGGCAAGGTGCTCCATCATGTTGAAAAAGGCATTGTTGATCGCCAAACTGCTCTTGGACGGTTGGGAGAAGTTGCTCTTGGAGGACATTCTGGTGCCATTCTTTATTCATGGCTGTGTTTTTAGGCAAGACTGAGAGAGAGCCCATTCCCTTGGCTGAGAAGCAACCCCACACATGAATGGTTTCAGGATGCTTGACAGTTGGCATGAGACAAGACTGGTGGTAGCGCTCACCTGGTCTGCTCCGAAAAAGCCATTTTCCAGATGTCCCAAACAATCGAAAAGGGGTTTCATCAGAGAAAATGACTTTACCCCAGTCCTCAGCAGTCCACTCCCTGTACCTCTTGCAGAATATCAGTCTGTCCATGATGTTTTTCCTGGAGAGAAGTGGCTTCTTTGCTGCCCTCCTTGAGACCAGACCTTGCTCCAAGAGTCTCCGCCTCACAGTGCGTGCAGATGCACTCACACCTGCCTGCTGCCATTCCTGAGCAAGCTCTGCACTGCCGGTGGCTGATCCCACAGCTGAAACACTTTTAAGAGATGGTCCTGGCACTTGCTGGTCTTTTTGGGTGCCCTGGAGCCTTTTTGGCAACAAGGGAACCTCTCTCCTTGAAGTTCTTGATGATGCGATAGATTGTTGACTGAGGTGCAATCTTTCTAGCTGCGATACTCTTCCCTGTTAGGTCATTTTTGTGCAGTGCAATGATGACTGCACATGTTTCTTTAGAGATAACCATGGTTAACAGAAGAGAAACAATGATGCCAAGCACCAGCCTCCTTTTAAAGTGTCCAGTGGTGTCATTCTTACTTAATCATGACAGATTGATCTCCAGCCCTGTCCTCATCAACACCCACACCTGTGTTAATGGAGCAATCACTGAAACGATGTTAGCTGGTCCTTTTAAGGCAGGGCTGCAATGATGTTGAAATGTGTTTTGGGGGATAAAGTTCATTTTCTACGCAAATATTGACTTTGCAAGTAATTGCTGTTAAGCTGATCACTCTTTATAACATTCTGGAGTATATGCAAATTGCCATTAGAAAAAATGAAGCAGTAGACTTTGTAAAAAATATTTGTGTCATTCTCAAAACTTTAGGCCATGACTGTACAAGCCATCCCGCCGCTTACTTTCTCAGTTCAGACTCCAGTTTTTTATTCCTAGTGTCATACAGTATGGGACATCTCACATTCAAATAGTTTGAAGCATGTAGTGTTTTACAGAGCCCTGATCCAGAGACCACAAAAAATTCTTCTGTTCCTAACGTCATACAGTAAAGGACCTGACTTTAACCCCTTCATGACCGGAGCTTTTTTCGATTTTTCGTTTTTGTTTTTCGCTCCCCTTCTTTCCAGAGCCATGACTTTTTTATTTTTCTGTCAATATGGGCATGTGGGGGCTTATTTTTTGCAGGACGAGTTGTACTTTTGAATGACATCATTGGTTTTAGCATGTCGTGTAATCGAAAATGGTAACAAAATTCCAAGTGTGGATAAATTGCAAAAAAAAAGTGCAATCTCACACTTGTTTTTTGCTTGGCTTTTTTGCTAGGTTCAACTAAATGCTAAAACTGACCTACCATTATGATTCTCCAGGTCATTACGAGTTTATAGCCACCACACATGTATAGGTTCTCTTTTATCTAAGTCAGGGGTCCCCAACCTGTAGCTCAGGAGCCACATGTGGCTCGCGGTCCCATGAATTGTGGCTCGCGGCTGTCTGCCGGCTTGGTGGATTAGCTGCAGGTCTAGCAAACAGGCTATAGGTATGAGGACAAAATATAAAAATGGTGAATTTTGTGCCTAGTCCTGCACAGACAGAAGAGCAGCTACGGATACAAATATACTGGTCTTGGGGGGTTTAGAGTTAATTTAAGTATGGTACGCTGGAGACAGGATGATACTACCTGTCAGAGAAGGTGCCTGAAGCTGAATGTGACAGTGTGTTGGGATTGTTTGATGGGAGAATACTGAATGGGTGTATTTTGGAGACCTCTGGATCTAAATATACTGCTTCGGGGTGATTTCTGTGGAAAAGCTTTGGTTATCATTATATCTGTAATGGGGGCTCTGGTTGCTGCTACTGTGAGGGGGAGGGAGCCAAATGTTGCTCGCGACACCCTCTCAGAGCGGAATGTGGCTCGCAACGCTCTCACAGAGCTGAATGCGGCTCTCAATGTGGCAATTTTCCGAGACCCGTAGCGTCTCCATTTTTCGTGATCTGGGGTCGGGTAAAGGCTTATTTTTTGTGTGCCGGGCTGGCGATTTTAATGATACCACTTATGTGCAAATATATTCTTTTGATCGCTCGTTATTAAATTTTAATGCACACATTAAGAGAAGATATACAAGAGGGAAATGAAGAGGTGGAGTCTCTATGGGTGGAGATACAAGGAGGGAAAAGTAATAAAATCCTCATAGGGGTTTGTTATAAGCCACCAAATATAACAGAAACCACTGAAAATGTATTATTGAAACAAATAGACAAAGCAGCAAATCACAATGAGGTGATTATTATGGGGGACTTCAACTACCCCGACATAGACTGGGAAACTGAAACCTGCGTATCTCAGAAAGGAAACCAATTTCTGTCAGTGACCAAGGATAATTATCTGTCACAACTTGTGCAGGGCACAACTAGAGGGACAGCCCTTCTGGACTTAATTTTAAGCAACAGGCCAGATAGAATAACAGAAGTACGAGTCGATGGGCACCTAGGGAACAGTGACCACAATATAAGACAATTCCACATGTCCTTCAGTAAGGTGCCCTGGAAGGGGGTTACAAAAACGCTGAATTTCAGGAAAGCAAAGTTTTAGCAGCTTAGGGAGGACCTTCGCCGAATTGATTGGGACAATGTCCTCAAAAATAGGAGCACAGAAAATAAATGGGAAATATTTAAATCAGTTTTACACACCCACTGCGAGCTAGCCATACCGTACAGAAATAAAAGGCTAGGAACAGGAGAACACCAATGTGGCTAAATAAGGATGTAAAAAGGGCAATAAATAACAAGAACAAGGCATTTAAGAAGCTAAAACAAGAAGGCAAAGAGGAAGCATTGAAAAGTTATAGAGAAAAAAATAAAATGTTAAAAAACAAATACATTTAGCAAAAGTGGAAACTGAGAGACTCATTTCTAAGGAAAGTAAAACAAACCCCAAACTATTCTTTAATTATATAAACAGTAAAATGATTAAAATTGATGGTGTCGGCCCTTTAAAGAACAATGAGGGTGAAATCATAGAGAGCGATGTGGGAAAAGCAAATGTTTTAAATACTTTTTTCTTAACAGTGTTCACACAGAAAAAGGATTTGCCAGGGAAAATGCAGAGTGATAATGTAAACTCCCCATTAAGTATTACCTGCCTAAGGCTGGTTTCACATTAGCGCTTTTTAAGCGCACGCACGGCCGGGGGTAGCTCCGCCCCCGAGCCGGCTCTCTGCCCGGCGTGCCCGCCGCTTGCTTGTAGCGCCGCCTCCTAGCGCACAGCGTCGCCTGCGATCGGCGCACCCTATCTTTAGCATAGGGTGCGCAGATCGTGCGCAGGCCGTGCGCTAGTTGCGCTTTGACCTGCGCTGCGCACTTTTGACGGTGCGCCGTGCGCGCCAAAATCAAACTTTTTGGATTTCGGCGTGCTCGGCGCACCGTCAAAAGTGCGCAGCGCAGGTCAAAGCGCAACTAGCGCACGGCCTGCGCACGATCTGCGCACCCTATGCTAAAGATAGGGTGCGCCGATCGCAGGCGCCGCTGTACGCTAGGAGGCGGCGCTACAAGCAAGGGGCGGGCACGCCGGGCAGAGAGCCGACTCGAGGGCGGAGCTACCCCCGGCCGTGCGTGCGCTTAAAAAGCGCTAATGTGAAACCAGCCTTACCCAGGAAGAAGTGCAGAACCACCTTAGTAAGATTAAAATTGACAAATCACCAGGCCCTGATGGCATTCACCCTCGGGTATTAAGGGAGTTAAGTAATGTGATAGACAGGCCTCTATTCCTTATATTTAAAGACTGTATAGAAACAGGGTCTGTTCCTTTTGATTGGCGGCAAGCAAATGTGGTACCAATATTCAAAAAGGGGTGTAAAAGGGAACCTGGAAACTATAGGCTGGTAAGCTTAACATCTGTTGTGGGTAAAATTTTTGAAGAGTTTTTAAGGGATACCATTATGGAATATCTCAATGTTAATAAATGTTTAACTCCATATCAACATGGATTTATGAAGGATCGCTCCTGTCAAATTAACCTGATCAGCTTCTATGAGGATGTAAGCTCTCAAATGGACCAAGGAGAATCATTGGATGTCATTTATCTTGACTTCTCTAAAGCATTTGACATTGGATGTCATTTATCTTGACTTCTCTAAAGCATTTGACACTGTCCCACATAAAAGATTGGTAAGTAAGATGAGAAAGCTTGGGCTAGGGGAAAATGTGTGTAGATGGGTAGGTAGCTGGCTTAGTGATAGAAAACAAAGAGTGGTTATTAATGGGGCATACTCAGATTGGGCCAGGGTTACTAGTGGGGTACCACAGGGTTCTGTATTGGGCCCCCTACTATTTAATATATTTATTAATGATCTAGTGGATGGCTTACACAGTAAAATATCAGTATTTGCAGATGGTACAAAACTATGAGAGGTAGTTAACACAAAAAGGACAGTTTGCAACTACAGACAGATTTAAGTAAATTGGAGAACTGGGCTGAAAAATAGCAAATGAGGTTTAACACAGATAAGTGTAAGGTTATGCACATGGGAAGGAGAAACATGCTACAATTACTTACTAAATGGGAAACTGCTGGGGAAATCAGACATGGAAAAAGACTTAGGCATCTTAGTCAATAAGAAGCTAAATTGGAGTGCCCAGTGTCAGGCAGCTGCCACCAAAGCAAATAGGGTCATGGGATGCATTAGAAGAGGTCTGGGGACACGAGATGAAAACATAATTCTCCCTCTGTACAAATCACTCGTCAGACCACACTTGGAGTATTGTGTGCAATTTTGGACGCTGGTGCTCAAGAAAGACATTACTGAACTTGAAAGGGTTCAAAGGCGGGCTACTAAAATGATAAATGGAGTTGGCTCACTACAATACCCAGAAAGGTTATCAAAATTAGGTCTATTTACTCTAGAAAATAGAAGACTTAGGGGAGACCTAATATATATGTTCAAGTATATCAGAGGGCAATATAGAGATCTCTCCCATGAACTGTTTGCACCAAAGATTGTGACAAGAACAAGGGGGCATTCTCTTCGTTTGGAGGAAAGACAATTTCTGCACCAGCATAGAAGAGGGTTCTTCACGGTAAGAGCAGTGAGGCTCTGGAATTCTCTTCCTGAGGAAGTGGTGATGGCCAACTCAGTGAATGAATTTAAGAAAGGAATGGATGCTTTTCTTGTGAGTAACAGTATAGAAGGTTACGAATAACATAATATTATAGGTAGATGGTTGATCCAGCTTAGGGGAAGGAATTTTTTTCCCTATGGAGAAAATTGGCTTCTACTCTGTGGGTATTTTGCCTTCCCCAGGATCAACAATGCAGAACAGCTGCACTTAAAATAGGCTGAGCTAGATGGACATAAGGTCTTCCTTCAGCCTTCAAAACTATGTTACTATGTTACTATGTTACTATGTTGCGGCGACCAAAAAACGTAATTATGGCCTTTTGAATTTTTTTCTCGCTACGCTGTTTAGCGATCGGGTTAATCCTTTTTTTATTGATAGATCGGGCGATTCTGAACACGGTGATACCAAATATGTGTATGTGTGATTTTTTTTTATTGTTTTATTTTGATTGGGGAGAAAGGGGGGTGATTTGAACTTTTAGTTTTTTTAAAAATTTTTAATTTTTAAACACTTTTTTTTAAACTTTTGGCATGCTTCGGGCGGCGCTCATAGCAATGTGCCTGCAACAACCATAGAGGTCTCCATGACCCCCGATCACGTGACGGGGTTTGCGATGCGCTCACTTCCGACCCGGCGGCCGGAAGCTGTAGTTAAATGCCCGCTGTCAGCGTTTGACAGAGGGATTTAACTAGTTAATAGGCGCAAGCGGATTGCGATTCTACTCTCGCCTATTGCGAGCACATGTCAGGTGTTATAAACAGCTGACATGTCTTGGCTTTGAGGTGGGCTCTCCGCCGGAGCTCACCTCAAAGTAGGGGACTCTGACCGCTGACGTACTATCCTGTCAGTGGTCAGAAAGGGGTTAAAATAGTTTGTAGCATCTCGTGTGTTATAGAGGCCTGAATCAGAGGCCACAAAAAATTCTTCTGTTCCTAGTGTCGTACAGTAGGGGACATCTTACATTTAACTAGTTTGTAGCATCTAGTGTTTTATAGAGGACGATCCAGAGGCCACAAAAATTTTTGTGTTTCTAACATCATACAGTAGGGGACATCTGACTTTCAAATTGTTTGTAGCATATCTTCTTTGTCATACAGGTCTCATTCACGCAATTCTTTCTTCTGTGACTAATGTGATACAACACACCATATTTCACCTTGGAATTTACTGCCTCTGAAATTCAGTTGTTTGCAGAGGTGGTGCAGAGTTTAAAAGCTAATTTTTTGTTGCTAATACTGTGCTCCTACCACAATACCTGAGCAACATGCCTGGGAAAAAGCGATGCCGTAGTGGAAGGGGAAATGGGCTTGGTGTTCAAGATGTACGTGGGGGTAGGTGATAAGGTTAGTAAAAGCGCTAGTGAATTATGTCACATTCTATGCAAAGACATCTGACAGCTTCTGTTACTGTACAGGCTACTCCACTACCTTTCTTTGGCAGATGCACAGCAGTATGCCTCGCTGATGGGGCCCAGAAAGAGCATGGGCTTGAGTGTAGGGCAAGTGCAGCTTCAAATGGCCTCTCCTCCTCTTCCTCCACCTCAACATCACACCCAGTACACTCTACAGAGGTGGCATACAAATTTGCCTTGCTTCCCTCCAAGTCCCAACTCTCCAACCGTACGACTGACTGTACAGAACCACAGATGGGTGAATCTGAAGAGCTGTTCACACATTCTATGCCATATTCATCAGAAGTGTACTCAAAAGCTTCACAGAGGCAAGTGAAGGAAATCTGCACCGATGCAAAAAAGTTTTTTACTTTGGAACTGGGGCAGGATGAAGTAGGGGCCAAGAAGCATCCTGCCCCTTATCATTCCTGTGGGGGAGGTGATCCTGATGAGACTCAGATATCTGAGGCACACACAGACTGTACTGTGCTGTCAGGGCAGGAAGAGGAGGAGGGTGACTCCATTGGCGAGGAATGTGATAACACAGAGGATGATGATGATGTGGTGTTAAATCCCAGTTGGCATGAACATAGAGGCACACAGTTGAGTAGGTCAACTGAGGAGAAAGACGAGGAGGTTATGTTGCGCCGTATGTCGCAGACACATAGTGATGTAGCCACGATGAGCAATGCATCCTCAGCCACAACTGTGGCTGTGACCAGCAGCGTCTGCGGGTCGGCAGTTCGCTGAGGTGGCAAGGGTTGCCTAGCCTAGGCCTTTTTTTGACACTGCAAAGGATGAGCCAACTCATGTAATCTGCCAACTTTGCAAAAATAAAAACTGAGTTGAGGTAAAAACTGCAAAAATTTGACTACTACATGTATGAACCTTCACATGTGCAATCAACATGCGGTACTCTGAGAATCCCACTGTGTAAAAATGCGGACCGGCAGACATCAACATTACAACCATCAGCCGCCCCATCAATTGTATCTGCAGCTTCTTTCTCCTCTGTTACTCTGCCAACTATTAAGATGCAGGTCTTTGACCACATAACCCTGGGTTCTTTACCTGTTCCATTCATGCTGACTGAGAGCCCGCCGTCAGCTGTAATGGAAGCGGACATGCCTGCTGTTTTAGACCCATCTCAGAGAATGAGCACATCACAACTTTCTCTATCCACCGTTACATCGCTGCCTGCACCTCTCTCATGGTCCAGCAGTTATTCTGGTTCACCGTACTGTGCCCTCTCAGTACTGCAGCCAGCCCATGGTACCGCAGTTGTGGTCACTTAAAAGATTATTTCCTCCTATGAATGACAAAGCTAAGAGACTGAATTCCACCATCTCCAATCTGTTTGCCACTGAATGCTGCCTTTCCGCCTGGTGGATACAAACAATTTCCGAAAGCTGATGGCCGTTGCAGTCCCTGATTACCAATTACCCTGTCGCCATTACTTTTCTAAGAAAGCTGTGCCTGCGCTACACCAACAACATCACCTGTTCCTTGACTAATTCTCTGTCTGACAGGGTGCATTTCACCACAGACACTTGGACGAGTAAGCATGCCCAGGGGCGTTACATCTCACTGACTGGGCACTGTGTGACTCTGGTGGCTGTGGGGGCACTCGCTGCTCCACAAGTTTTGGAATCCCCATGTCTTGCAGGACAAACCTCTATATTTCACGCTTCCATGATTCCTAGTACCTCATCCTATATCTTCTGCATCCTTAACTTCTGCCTTAATGAGACATATGTTCCAACAGTGCAGAGAAAATCCTCACCACTTCTGTGCTGCTCAGCCAGGGCTCACCGCAATCAGACAATGTTAAAATTGATATGCCTTGGAGATAGGCCCACAGAAGAAGCAAAGGGTGAAACGTGCGTTGGGGCGAGGGGGCACCGCCGGACCACCCTCATTCTTTGTCTTCTACTTTTGACTGTTGTCACAGCTCCAGAGCTTAGGTAATATGTCTCTACTTCACGTGTAATGCTGTATCTGGTTATACTTACCTTGCTACCTTGCAGGGTTTTATTTTGATCTAGGTATTATTATTATTGAAAGATGCCATAGGCATTAATTCACTTCACTAACCTCTAGTACCCTGTTTCCCTGCTTATTGCTCTATATAGGCATTATTATGATGTTATCATAGTTTCTGCACTGAGTTGTTATAATTTTTACTCAGCTTGGAGCTTTCTTTATGCATTTGCCATTATTTTTTGGTTAGGTTCTCCTTGGTTCCCCTTCCCCTACTGGGTATTTTTTGTATAATGATGATCTGTGTCTTTCATCATTTTTTAAAATATCTATTAATAAATGTTAAATTTTAATTTTGGTTCTCATAGTTTAGCCTGCTGTTTAATTACAGTTAGGGTATATGTTGTTCTATTATCTTGAAGTGCCATCAATTGTTTATTATAGGACAGTTTTTTGTGTAATGTCTTGGAGCTTGCAGTCATGTGGACAGCCCTCCAGGCTGAGTTTGATCAATGGCTGTCTCCACTGAACCAGCATCCAGTGAAGGCTGTGTCCGATAATGGTGCAAATCTGGTGACAGCCCTACATTGAGGCAAGCTCACACTCGCATCTCACAAGGCTCTCGTTCTCAACCTGGTGGTACAGCGTTTTCTCCACCTCTATCCTGGCCAGGGTGAGCTGTTCCAGAAAGCATGGAAGCTGTGTGCTCATTTCCACTGTTAGCATCCGTCAGGTCATCGAGTTGCATCGATGCAGAGGTTTTTGTTCATGCCAGTTGACAGGTTGATATGCGATGTGCAGACATGGTGGAATTCCACTCTGCACATGTTGCAGCAACTGTGGCGCAACAATGAGCCCTGACGCAGCATGTCATGTCGTATAGCTTGGGCCAACGCAGTACAGACGTGGCACATATCACGTTTATGGAGTGGGCACAGATTAATGACCTCTGCACCCTTCTGCACAGTTTCGAAATGGCTACTAAGGTGGTTAGCACTGACTATGCTGTCATCAGCATCACTTTTCTGGTCATCTATATGCTGGAGCCGACTTTGAATAGTCTGCGGGAGGAGATGGTGGTCCCAGAAGAAGAGGAGGAAGCAGAGGAAGATTAGGAAGGTATAACATTGTCTCTAAGTTCCAGACTGTCGTCACACAGGCGGGTGCCAAGGAAGGGTGGATTACAGCAATCGAGGGGGGCTGGTGATAACAAACTGTTATCGAAGGTGCAATATCCGAGGAACAAGTGGAGGATGAAGAGATAATGGGCAAGGAACTGTCAGATAAAAAAGATAACCCTCCTCTGTTGTTCGTGGTTGGAGGAAACAAACATCATTGTTACCCAGCCACCAACACAGCATGGGCTTGGACCTCATGGTAGATCCCGATGATGAGTGTCTTCTTGCTGCACTATCTGCAACATGATCCCTGTATAGTTATGATTAGGAATACTGCTGATTACTGGGTTATATGGTTATGATACCAAATTGTCATGGCTCTGGATGGGAATTCCTTTCTCCATCCTAGACTTTACAGCTTAGGACGGTGAAAGTTCTGTCCTCTGCTGAGCAGCTGACCTTGCTATATCTGTGTATACCGTTTGCTCCCGTGTGCTTGTCCAGTGTATGATCCGGCTTGTCCCTCGTTTTGTGCCTGCACTCTGATTCTGTACCTCTGCTATTTCTCTGGTTCTGATCTCTGGCTTGCCCTCTGACTGCCCTCTTTGTCTGTGCCCTTGGTTACTGAGTTCCTGTCCGACTTTTCTGACTTCGGCTTGTATTTGACCATTCTTTAGTCTGTGCCCTTGGATACTGCGTTTCCCTCTGACTATTGAACACGACTTGTTTGACCACTCTCTATCTTCTTTGCACGGAGCTTAGCTCCTTCTCCAGACACTCCCACTGTGATCACATGTCTCAGATCCTGTTTATTGCAGCTTGCTCTCAGCAGGAGCCATACACTTCTATCAGTTACTGCTGTCTCCCCATTCACTCCCCCTAGTGTTCATTCCCTGGACATAACCTGTGTGTCCGTCACATTATCACTGACCTAAAAAACTTTTTTTTCCCCTTATGTGAGGGTTGTTTTTTTTCATGTTATTATGAATCCTCTGCGTGCTCTCTCAAAGCAGGTCACCAATTTAACCCAGATGATGCAGAAATTGTCTACGGCGCAGAGGACCTTGGCTCAGTCCCATCAGCAGGTGCAGCGGGAGGTTGCTGATGTTCTTCGGGGTGCTACTCTCTCTGGGGCTCAGAGTGGGGGAGCTACTGATGGCTCATTATTTTCTCCTGAACCTCCAGTTAAGTTACCCAATACCTTCTCTGGGGATAATAAAAAATGTTGGGCCTTGAAAGAGGGGTGTAAGCTATTGCTTCCTTTGCGGCCCCATTCTTTGTGGGATGAGGGTCAAAGGGTGGGGATTGTCATCTCTTTATTAAGAGAGGCTCCGCAGGCTTGGGCTTTTTCTCTTACCCTCACGGCTCTGGAAAGAATGTCTGAGGATCGGTTCTTTGAGGCCCTTGGGCAAATCTATGATGAACCAGATTGTGTGCGACTGGCTGAGGATATGGTTATGAGTCTGTCCCAGGGGAAGCACTCAGCCTAGTGGTACTGTTCAGAGCTTAGGCGGTGGGCCGCAGAGGTGTCTTGGAATGATTCGGCCCTCAGGGGATTGTTCTGCCGTGGTCTGTCTGAACACCTTAAGGACGCTTTGGCGGCACATCCTCCGCCGGACACTCTCGAGGAAGCCATGACACAGGCCGTCTGTATGGACCGTAGAGGAGTGATGCAGCAGGAGACCCCCTTGTATCCCATCAAGGTTGATTTCTCATCGTCTGTGGAACCGATGGAGGTGGGAGCTGTGTCCTTTAAGGAGACGTAGCAGGGAAAATAAGCTTTGCTTCTCTGTGGGGCTCGGGGACACTCGAGAAAGGACTGCCCCTCTTGCGCTCCGTCCTCCAAGGTGTTGGGAAACGTCTAGGTCTAGGTATCAGTCGAGGAGGTTACCCAGACCCTCAGGTACATTTTTCCTCAATGTCTAAAATTCTGCTCCAGGTGGAGCTTCGGGTAGATGATAATCTATTCCCTACTACAGCTTTTGTGGATTGTGGTTCCACCATTAATCTGATTGACTCTAACTTGGTTACACTCTGAAATATAGGGACAGTTAGGCTCGAGACGCCACTAAAAGTTGTGGTTATTGACTCCACTCCCCTCACCAAGTGGGGAATCATCCATGTCTCGGAAATGTTCTTGCTGAAGGTGGGCTCTTCTCATATGGAACATATTACTTGCTTTGTTTTGGACAAATTTCCCTGGTTAAAATGTCATAATTCTGTAATTAATTGGGAGACCAGAGAAATTGTCCAATGGGCATCAAATTGTGTTAATCAATGTTGTAATTCTGTGTCTATTTTGTCTGTCGGTCTGGAGGGTATTCCGGAGTACCTAAAGGATTTCGAAGACGTGTTCTCCGAAAGCGAGGCTGAGGTTTTACCACCACATCGTTCTTTTGATTACGCCATTGATTTGATTCTGGGTGCTAAATTGCCCAAAGCTCGGTGATTTAAGGTTTCAGGCCTTGAACGGGTTACAATGAAGGAGTATATCACTGAGAGCCTCCATAAGGGGCATATTCATCCTTCTGTTTCTCCTGTGGCAGTCTGGTTTTTCTTTGTTAAAAAGAAAGATGGTGGTCTGCGCCCTTGCTTCGACTTTCGGGAACTCAATAAGATCACGGTGAGAAACACGTACCCGCTCCCTCTTATTCCTGATTTGTATAACCAGTTGTACGGGGAAAAATGTTTTTCTAAATTAGATTTACGGGGAGCCTATAACCTGATTAGGGTACGAGAGGGAGACGAGTGGAAGATGGCGTTTCTCATGTCCGAGGGTCTTTTCGAATATCTGGTGATGCCTTTTGGGCTGACAAATGTTCCAGTCGTCTTTCAAAATGTTATAAATTTTGTGTTTTCAGACCTCATCGGTGACTTTGTAGTTATATACCTAGATGACATATTGATTTATTCCTCAGACAAACAAGCTCATGGAGGACATTTGCGCACTGTTCTCCAGAGACGTAGAGAGAATCAACTTTCGCTAAGTTGGAAATATGTTCATTTTTTGTGCAGGAATTGTCGTTTTCGGGGTTTATTGTATCTAAGGAGGGTTTTCGCATGGACCCCAAAAAGGTCCAGGCTATCGTCGATTGGGTTCAGCCTCAAGAATTGAAGGGGTCACAGCACTTTCTGGGGTTCACAAATTATTACCCAAAATTCATTAAGGGATTTTCACAGGTGGTTAAACCCCTTACTGATCTTACACTTAAGGGTGCGGATGTAAAAAATTGGTCAACGCCTGCTGTGGAATTGTTTTTGACCTTAAAGTGTTTTATGTCCGCCCCGGTGCTGGTGCAACCGGATCCGTCCAGACCTTTTTATCGTGGAGGTCGACGCTTCTGAAGTGGGGGTGGGGGCAGTCTTGTCACAGGGTCCCACCACTCTTGCCAATCTTAAACCATGCGCCTTCTTTTCCAAGAAGTTCTCTCCAGCCAATAGAAATTATGATGTGGGTAATAGAGAACTTCTTGGGGTTAAGTTGGCTTTTGAGGAATGGAAGCATTTTTTGGAGGGTGCGGCTCATCTGATCACTGTGATTACTGATCATAAAAATTTAGCCTACATCGAGTCTGCCAAAAGATTGACTCCTAGGCAGGCCCGGTGGTCACTTTTTTTTTCTCGGTTTCTGTTTTCCATTACATTTCGTCTGGTTCAAAAAACGTTAAGGCCGATGCATTGTGCCGAAGTTCTGACCCTGTGTCCCCTCCATCCTCCATTCTTCAACCTGGGGTGGTTGTGGCTGGTATCTCCTCTGAATTGGAACGGGAGATCATGGAGGCCCAATCTCTTGCTCCTAGGTCTAAACCAGTTGGCAAATAGTTTGTCCCTGAACAATTTCATTTAAGGCTCCTTCTTGAGTTCCATGAGTCTGTTTTGAGTGGGCATCCTGGGATCTCTGCCACTTGTGGGGTAGTGGCTAGGGTCTTTTGGTGGCCCTCACTGATTGCTGATGTCAGAAAGTTTGTGTCTGCATGTGGATCTTGTGCTCATACTAAGGGTTCTCATAACCGTCCGGCAGGGGAATTGGTGCCTTTGCCAATTCCTGATAGACCATTGACTCATCTGTCCATAGATTTTATCACCAATCTCCCTCCTTCCAGGGTTAATACCATTGTGTGGGTGGTAGTGGACAGTTTCTCTAAGCAAGCCCATTTTGTACCTTTATCTGGGCTACTTTCCGCAGAGACATTGTCCAGGTTGTTTGTGCAACATGTGGTGTGTTTGCATGGTGTGCCGTTGATGTGGTGTCTGACAGAGGTGTCCAATTTATCGCTAAGTTTTGGAAGGCGTTTTGTAAAAATGTGTGTGTTTCTTTGTCCTTTACCTCTGCATAACATCAAATGGCCAGACGGAATGTACGAATCAGTCTCTGGAACTAATTTTACAATGTGGAGCCTCCACTCGACAAGAGGATTGGTGTGATGCTTTGCTTTTAGCTGAGTTCGCTTTTAATAATCGTGTTAGCCATGCCACTGGCATGTCCCCCTTTTTTGCCAATTATGGATTTAATCCACATTTTGGGGAGTTCTCTCATCTGGACTCTGGTTGTCCTGGGGCTTGTTGATGGCCACATGGAATACTAGGTGTGATGCATTGTGGATTCTCGGAGGGTGCGTGGTACTTTGCAGTATCTTGTTCATTGGAAGGGGTATGGTTTGGAGTATCGGTCATGTGCCGGCTTGTTCTGTTCATGCTGATCGGTTGGTTCGAGCTGCAGGCATCCGTCCTGCTTCCTGCCTGCACTTCCTCTCACACAGACAGCAGCGCCACTGGATGACATACTCATTCAGCGGCTGGCTGTGTCAGAGAGAGGAAGCTGCTGGTGACGGTGATGCTTCAGCTGCGGGAGAACGTGCAAAGAGGTGAGAGGGATAATGGGGAGAAGACAATGATGGGAGTGATGGGGAGAAGGCAATGATGGGGTGATGGAGAGGGCAATTATGGGAGTAATGGGGAGAAGGCAATGATGGGGTAATGGGGAGAAGGCAATGATGGGGTGATGGAGAGGGCAATGATGGGAATGGTGGGGGAGGAGGAAATGATGGTCTTGGTGGAATGGGCAATGATGGTGGTGAGGGAGAAGGCAATGATGGTGGTGAAAAGGACAATAATGGGGTGGTGGGGGAGAATGCAATGATGGTGGTGGTGGAAAGAACAATGATGGTGGTGGTGGGAAGGGCAATAATGGAGGTGGTGGGTGAGGAGGAAATGATGGAGGTGGTGGAATAGGCAATGATGGGGTGGGGGAGGAGGACAATGAGGGGTGTGGGGGATTGGGATGAGAGGAAGGGGGACTTATAATAGACTTAGGAACAGGGGGAGTTGGAAGATCACATTATTATTGCCTATTATGTCTAACACAGTCCCTTAGTATATAGTGTACGTACTTACTGTATTATGTCTAACACAGTCTGTTAGTATATAGTATACATACTTATTATGTATAACACAGTCCCTTAGTATGTAGTGTGCTCACTAATTCTGTATTACACCATCCTTATTTACATAGTTTTCTCTTTTATTATGTATAACACCATCCCTTATTACGTATCATCCTCTCTTGTTATATATGGTGCTGTCCCTTATTATATAGCTTCCTCTGCTGTTATGTACAGTGCTCTCTCTTACATAGCATATTCTTGTTAATTTTGTTATTCACAGCGCCCTCTTTCATTACATAGTCCCCTCTCTTTTTAGATATAAAATGACTGCTGATGGAGGAGCCGGTGACCAGATGACCAGTCCATCAGCTCCTCTATTAGAAAAGAAGCTTTCCCATGCTTCATCAGCCATCATTGCATTATACATCTAAAAAGACAGGATAGCTATGTAATGAAAAACAGGGCTCTATGTAGTCCAATATGTAAGGGATGGTACTGTGCATAACAAGAGAGGGCACTGTATAATAAGGGACGGTAATATACATAATAAAGGAGATTATGTAATATACATACATGTATGTGCGTGTGGCTATATATATATATATACAGTATATGTGTGTAAAAAATAGGAACAGCACAAAATACCTTAAAGCAGTGCACGCTTCTCCAGACACCTCAATGTCCTTAGATAATAAACAACAGACAACCCTGGCACAATAACACCACTAAAAAGCTCCGGCAAGTGTCCAGGATTGCAGAACGGCGCTGGAAGAAAACAAATTTGCAAGATGATTTCACCATATTCAAACAGGCAACACTCGATTTCAAATCTGCCCTCACCTCTGCTAAACAGGCCTACTTCACAACCCTCGTATCTTCCCTATCTTACAACCCAAAACAGTTATTAAAAACTTTTAACTCCCTCTTCCGCCCACCACTGCCTCCTCCAACCTCCCTCATCTCTGCTGAGGACTTTGCCACACACTTCAAAAACAAGATTGACCAAACAAGGCAAGTATTCATCACTCAACCACCACAACCCCTTTGTATACCAGACCAATGCCCAAACCCCATAACCTCACTCTCCAACATCACTGAAGGGGAACTTAATCACCTCTTCTCCAAATCGCACCTCACAACCTATGCACTTGACCCCATCCCATCCCACCTCCTCCCCAACCTCACCACCACACTTATCCCATCCCTAACCCACCTCTTCAACCTATCACTAATGTCCGGTACCTTCCCTTCTGCTTTCAAGCATGCCACAATCACGCCTATCCTTAAAAAGCCAACCCTCGACCCAACCGCTAAGTCCAGCTATCGCCCAATATCGTTGCTCCCATTCGCTTCCAAACTCCTGGAACCGCATGTCCACGCTGAACTTTCCTCCCACCTATCATCTAACTCGCTCTTTGTCAATCTACAATCTGGTTTCCGCCCCCATCACTCCACTGAGACAGCCCTGACCAAAATTACTAACGACCTACTTACAGCCAAATCAAATGGACAATACTCTATACTCCTGCTTCTAGACCTGTCCGCTGCATTTGACACAGTTGACCACTGCCTCCTACTACACATCCTCTCCTCCTTCGGCATCAAAGGCCTTGCCCTTTCCTGGATCTCCTCATACCTTTCCAACCGCACATTCAGCGTCTCCCACTCCCACACCACCTCCTCATCTCACCCTCTCTCTGTTGGAGTCCCCCAAGGCTCTGTTTTAGGACCATACTCTTCTCAATCTATACACTTGGTCTGCGGCAACTCATAAAGTCCCACGGATTCCACTACCACCTTTATGCTGATGACACTCAGATCTACCTCTCTGGCGCAGACGTCACCTCTCTGCTGTCCAGAATCCCAGAGTGTCTATCAGCCATATCCTCCTTCTTCTTCTCTCGCTTCCTCAAACTCAATGTAGACAAATCTGAACTCATCATCTTTCCTCCATCTCACAGATCTTCATTACCCGACCTAGCTATAACAATTAATGACATCACACTTTCCCCAGTACCAGAAGTCCGCTGCCTCGGAGTAACCTTTGACTCTGCCCTGTCCTTCAAACCGCACATCCAAGCTCTTTCTACCTCCTGTTGCCTCCAGCTCAAAAATATTTCCAGAATCCGTCCTTTCCTCAACCCTCAATCTACTAAAATGCTTGTGCATGCTCTCATCATCTCCCGCCTCGACTACTGCAACATTCTTTTCTGTGGTCTCTCTGCTAACACCCTCGCACCTCTCCAGTCCATCCTTAACTCTGCCGCCCGACTAATTCATCTCTCTCCTCGCTACTCCTCCGCTTCTCCCCTCTGCAAATCCCTTCACTGGCTCCCATTCCCTCAGCGTATCCAGTTCAAATGACTAATTCTGACCTACAAGGCCATCTATAACCTGTCTCCCCCATATGTCTCTGAACTAATCTCCTGATACCTTCCCTCACGTAATCTCCGGTCCTCCCAAGACCTCCTTCTCTCCTCCAAGACTTCTCCCGAATAGCCCCTATTCTCTGGAATTCTTTGCCCCAACAAGTCCAACTATCAACATTTGGATCCTTCAGACGGAACCTGAAAACCCACCTCTTCAAGAAAGCCTACAGCCTGCAATGACCCCGCTACCTCCTTCTCTCTCACCACTACCGGTGATATCACCTCAACCAACACCGGAACTGCTGCAACCCACCAACCTACTGTCTCCTTCCCCACCATCCTGTAGCATGTAAGCCCGAAAGGGCAGGGTCCTCTCTCCTCTCTGTATCAGTCTGTCATTGTTAGTTTGTTTACTGTAAGTGATATCTGTAATTTGTATGTAACCCCTTCTCATGTACAGCACCATGGTGCTATATAAATAAATAATAATAATAATAATAATAATAATAATAATAGCAATAAAAGAAAAAAGCAGCACCAAAATAATAGTGGTGTGAACTTTTTAATAGCCTAGTGGCGTGGCGACGTTTCGGATATGGCAATCCATTATCAAGCAATGAGTCTGTTACAAACACACACTCTTATAGGGTGCATATACTATGAACATTAATCAATCAACTTCACATAAAATCATACATTATTCATATACATGATTCATGCATTCATAAAGTGCTAAGTGCTGCACCATGCATGAAACTTTCCATATACACACATGGTTTTCAAGTATTTAAATAACAAGTATAAAGTGAAATACAAAGCCACAAAGTGCTAATTGCATTTTAAATTAAAAATTCTCACAGGTGTGCAATTTTATTTCAGGAACATGTGCACATATAAAAAAAAAAAATATATGTATATATATATATATATATATATATATATATATATCTTTGTCGCCATAAAAGGAAGGGGGCCCAGACACATTTCTTGTACAGGGACACCAAGCTGTCAGTGTCCGCCCCCAGGCCGATACCTCATGCCTCGCTGATTGCTCCAGTACCATGCTACAGTTTGTACTGTGGGCGAATTGAGGCCACTTTCCTGGTGTTTATCCCTCGTTTGAGATGTTTTGGCAGCATTTGAGACCATTATAAGGTATTGTACATGTGTTTGTTTTTGACTCCCATTATAGGAATGGAGTTCAGTAATATTCGGTGAATATTGACTTAATCGGCGAATATCGCAAATTCGGTGATCGTAATCCGAACCAAACATTGAAATATTCGTTCATCTCTATTTTCAACAAAACTTTTGATGATTCTGTGATCACATCCCAATATCTTAGGAATTTCAACAGTGCTGCATCACTGTGTAAGTCTTTTAACAATTTTTATAATTTTCAGTCAGTTAAATCTTTTTTGTCCCATGCTGCCAGAGTAAAACAAGCTGCTAAATGATTCTGCACACCTTGATAAAGGGTATTGTATCCTTAAGGACACCTACTCATTTGCGAGAAAAACAGATGAGTGCCATCCGATAAAAAATCGGATTGCACTCTGACCAATGTTATTCAATGAGTTACGTCTCATCTGCGATTTTTTTCTCAGCTGAAATTGGACTGAGAAAAAAATTACAACATGCTGCGATTTGCAGAGTATCTCGGACAAGACTCACCAATACAAGTCAATGGATGTGAGAAAAAAAAATGTACAGCACTCGCACCATGCGAGTGCTGTCCGATTTTTACGCATCGGTGTCCTTTGAAAAGCTGGCAATTCATATGCGGCTACAGTAAAATCACACAGACAAGTTAGAATAGAATAGATAGAATAGATATACACACATATAATATATATATATATATATATATATATATATATATATATATATATATATGTCCGTGACACACACACATATATGTATTTATATTACATAGATTATGTGGTGTAGTGACCACTGTGTCCGCTAGGGGGCGCTGTGTGGATGTCCCAGGAGAGTGGATGAATGGCAGAGTGCCAAGAGGACGGGATACCACGTGACTTAGTCTATTCCTTGGAGAGGGGCCGGGACTTTGTTTTGTTTGATGATGTGTGGCAGGAGGTTGGGGACGTTTCTACTGTTGCACTAACAGATATTGAGACGCTGACGGGTCCTGACATGTACAGGTCAGAGGTAGATGTGACCGGACAAAGGGGTACGTCTGCCCAACGGATGGATCTGACGGTTCGTGACAGGACTGATGGTGACCTGATTGATAAGACGGATGAAGTATTCACACGGTTAGTGGGTAACTGGAAGGAGTACTCGATAGGCCGGGGTGTCTCAGACTCTGGGGGTGACTGTGGCTCTGAGAGAGAAAGGGAGCACAGAATAGAAGGGCTAGAGAAGGAAGTCTCTGAGCTCAAAGGTCACCTGGCAACGTGGCAAAATGTGAATAAAACGCTTAGGGAAGAGATGGAAGAACATGTCAAATGGGAACGAGTCCTAAGACAACTGGCCGAGAACAGGGTCGAGGAGCTCGAGAAAGAAGTCTTGGAGCTCAAAGAAACTGTAAGTGGTCTTCTTCGGGAGAACTTGGACAGTGATGTACAGCGGCCGGGTCCAATAGGTGGTGGGACGAAGCTGCCGGTGCCCATCTTGGCAGAGGGTCGTGAAGAGATGAGATCTCGAGAAGTTGAGGAGCTGAGAACTGAGGAAGACAGTCACTCGGTCAGGTGAACTGTAGTGAGGGAAGTGTCTGTGGTAAAACCAGAGCCTCCTGGCCTGGAAGAGAGTAAGGCCACGACCTTCGAGTTTGTGACTGATGTACCAGAAGACATGCAAGAAGCCTGGGCTGAGGAAGGTGTGCATGAGGCTTTCAAAGAGGCGGTCAAAGCGTGTAAGGTGCATTGGGAGCCTGAGACTCGGCAGTTGGTGATAATATCAGCCGGAGAAGATACATCAAACCGAGTAGCTGTCCTGAAAGAAATGCATCCGCAATGTCTTCACGCCAAACAGCTGGTTAGGCAGAGTAATATGAAAGCGGCTCGATGCCTAGAGTTAGCAAGGGAGGCTATGGATCGGCTGGGTTTGCGGAAAGATGTAGTTCCGGTTCCCAAAGGTCTGATTGGGAGAATCATTGGAAGATTCGGGAAGGTAATGCAAGACCTTGTGAATGTCTCCGGTGTGGTGAGGGTGAGGATCCCTCCTGATGATGAAGACCAGGTATCCAGTGAAGAGGGTAGGATTCCCATCATGGTGGTTGGCTCCGTGGAAAGCCTGAGAAACTTTCGGATGCTCTTGGAGTATCGAGTGGGGTACCTGCAAGAGATTGAGCAGTTGAGGCTGGACCGTCAGCGAATCAATAAAGAGGTACAGAACACCAGGTGGCGGCCGCCTTCAACCCAAGATGTAAGGACCCGAAGGGTTCCTCCAAGTAGTGACATGGCAGGTGGCCGAAGAATGTCAGCAAGTGGCAGTTTGACGGGCCGTATGAGGCTGAGAGACCTTAGTTCCTGTGAGTCGCTGAATGAGTCAGACTCAGGCCAGACAGTAGCCTCGTTTAAGACTTATGACCGCACCAAACGGGAGAGCCGGTCAGTGAGAGAAAGGAGTGTGGTGACTAAACAGTGTCTGATGACGCAGACAGACTGTGACTGGAGGGCCAAAGATTACAGCCGATATTCTGACTGCTGGGGGCGGGGGAGGCCTATCATAGAGATGAGGCCATATGACAGATGGAAACGGTTCTCTCGACCTGTGGGGCAGGGTGTAATGAGTGCCCGGTCTCGAGATCCTGGTGTAATGTTGTGTGTTCAACCCCACAAGTTTGAACAGAGAGGGGAGGTATGTGGTGTAGTGACCACTGTGTCCGCTAGGGTGCGCTGTGTGGATGTCCCAGTAGAGTGGATGAATGGCAGAATACTGAATGACCATTATGTATCTCAAGGTTGGTGGACTTGGGATGGAGACATATGTGTGTGTTGATCAGCAGTGATACTGCTGAGGTGCTGGTTCAATGTGTTAGGGACTAGTTACCTACAAACCCACACAGGGGGTGTGTTTAAGAACGCTAGTATAAAGTGTGTATGAGTGGTTCAAGGACCTGTGATGAGGTCATAGCCATGTGACCCGGTGGGCGTGGCTATGGACCCTATAAGGTGGCCAGGGTAGGTCACATGGGTGAATGCTGGGACCTGCTTGGTCCGTTTTGGAAGGCCCCATCTGGGAGAGATGGGGGCTGTCTTCCTGACAGCAAGGAACGTTGTTTAATGGCTGCACGTGCCTGATGATTCCCTGGATGGACGTCTGCAGCGTGATGAAGGAACTATGAGGAAACCCTGACGTGGATGAGATAACTGAGGCTGAAGAGCCTGTGTATGCATAACCTGTGTGACCACAGGAGTTACAGAGCTGAACTCTGTCATGGACGCTATGCTGACATTATGAAGTTTATGTTGCTGCTGTGGGTTTATGATGCTAAATAAACCGCATGGACTGTGATTGTTATGGAAAACCCGTGCCGGATCTGGTTTTGTGGCGGCTAAGCAAGTATCCCCTACTTGAATAACAGCGGTACCTTACAATAGAGAGAAGAAAAGCCGGTAATTCAGCAGCCGCAGTAGTGTAAAATCACAATAGGAGCCGACAGGATAGAAGAGATGGATTACATACAGTAAATGCATACAGAATAGGTAGATATATAGATGTCAGTGACAAGTATAATTAGTACAGTGTGTGTGCAGCTTACTGGACATGTATTTAATTAATAAAAGATTATTTTTACGAAAAAAATGGCGTGGGCTCTGGCACAATTTTCGTAACCAGCAGAGGGAAAGCTGATGACTGGGGGCAGATGTTTATAGCCTGGGAAGGGGTAATACCCATGGAGCTTCCCAGGCTTTTAATATCAGCTCACAGCTGTATACTTAGCCTTTACTGGCTATTAAAGTGTGGGACCCTAAAAAAAGACGTGGGGTCCCCCTATAAATAATAGTCAGCAAAGGCTATGCAGACAGCTGTGGGCTGATATAAATAGCCTAGGAAGGGGCTAAGGATACTGCCCCCCCGGCTAAAAACATCAGCTCTCAGCTGCCCGAGTAAAGGTGCATCTCTAAAATGCACCAATTCTGGCACTTAGCCTTGCTCTTACCACTTGCCCTGTAGTGGTGGCAAGTGGGAAAATAGTTGGGGGGGTTGATGTCTCCTTTGTAACATCAAGCCCCAAGGTTAGTAATGGAAAGACGTCAATAAGATGCCCCTTTTACTACCCCCATAGTCAAATAGTAAATAAAACAGACACCCAGTAAAAAATCCTTTATTTGAAATAAAGACACAAAAAACTCCTTTAATATTCTTATTTAAACCATACTTACGACCTCATCAAATTCCTGCAAAGCCCTTGATCTACTGTAATAAAAGTAATAATAAACCAACAATATGCCATACCTGTCCGTCGTTGTGTCCCATGCAGAAATCCATATGTGGGGGATATAAAGTTTTCAACCTGGACGGTGCCAAGATGCAACCGCCCTGGCTGAAAACCACTGGTGAATGAGGAGATGCTGCGAGCGCAGCCTCAGTGACTAGCGGTGACGTCACTAAGTCTGCGCTCCCTCACAGCCTGAACTGCAGTGACCTCTGGACTGTGGGAAAATGCCAGTGATGAGGTGACCGCAGTTCATGCTCAGTGTATTCACAGCAGATCACTGTGAGACAGGCTGTATGGTCGTATCATGCAACCTTGCAGACTGCCATCTAGATGTAGCAGAGCTAATTGTGAGGTCACATCCTGCTGATCTTGCAGCAAATATGCTGAAAAAAATGATACCTGCATATTTGCAGCATTTTTCACCACCCATTCAAGTCAATGGGTGAAAAACGCAGAAAAGAACGCTGAAAAAAGAAACATGTCCAAAAAACCATGCAAAGTACAAAATACAGATGACAAAAAAAATGTGTGTACATGTGTGTATCAGCTGACAGGTTCCTTTTAAAAGTTTAAAAATAAAATTGTGATATTATAAAAATACCATATAAATAGTACATTAAAGATATTAAAAAGGTTGATGTTTTTCAGGATTTCAAGTCAGATCCTTCAAAAACTAAGAATATATTGCAAACCTTATTCTTATAGAAACCTTAAAAAAGATATCTCTGCTTGGATCTGCAAAAAATAACAAGCCAATTGATACCTACTGGCTCCCTCCTAGAGCCAGCGAAGATCACTCTGTGGTTTACATCAGACAGGAAGTGGGGAAGTCACCATTACACCAACTGCAGAAATGCTGCAGACTGTGATTGGCTGCAGTGGTCAGGGGACATTAAAAAGCACATGATTGGAAAAACGTCCGATGATGATGTGCTGCTCAAGTGACCTAACTTTGCAGCCAATCACAGGCTGTGGCAACAGTCCTGCAGCTGGCGGAATGATGACGTCTCCATTTGTTGCCAGTAGGGGAGCATAAATTATTTTGTTTTATTTTTTACAAATCAAAGCTCTTTGGGAACTTTTCTTTTTTGCCCAGACAACGCTTTTAAGCTAAATATAGGATGCATAAATGTTACCTATATGTGACCTCTGGGTGATGTTTGTTTTTCTTATTCTGAAGGAAATGATGCTATAGTACATGTGAATAGCAGTGAAATCAGACTGCAGCATGAGTCATATTTAAAAGAAGGCTATTTATGTTATCAGTCCTTGAGGCCAATGGTTTTATTATAATATATCTCAGGCCATGGTGATACAGAACAAGCAAATATTCGCTATAGGCATGGTAGTGAGATGTAAAGACATAATTTGTCTGTGTCACCATGAAGACTTATAGGTTTCTATTTGACTCCATGGGGAAAATAATCAATAAGCATCATGAAAGCAAAAGCTTTTAATATTGTAACATTTTTCTCCTGTGCCAGTTCTAGATTTCAATAAGAATAAAATAGCTATCATGTTTTAGTCATGTTTCTAGTAAGATAATTACTAACATTTTAGTGTAGCTGACCTCTTAAATGGCATATTGTGATTTATACCCCCAAATTGGTCTAGGACATCCTTCTTGTGCCATACCATGTGATTAAAGGGGTTGCCCACTACTCAGAAAACTAGTTCTCAGTCACCAGAGTTCCCCACATCAGCTATACTCATTTCTGGTGCAGGTGCCATTCCTGCTCTCCTGGGACTCGTATGTCTTTGTTATTTTATGTTTCAAACATCCTTCAAACGAAACGGACACCTTTAAAAAGTCAGAGAGCAACAGCACACTCCCACATCTTCCATGTATCAGTTTCATCTAAAGAAAGGGAGAAGGAAGAAACAACTGGTTAACTGCAGAACTCGTGTTAATAATAATCTTTATTTTTATATAGCGCTAACATATTCCGCAGCGCTTTACAGTTTGCACACAACACATTATCATCACTGTCCCCGATGGGGCTCACAATCTAAATTCCCTATTAGTATGTCTTTAGAATGTGGGAGGAAACCGGAGAACCCGGAGGAAACCCACGCAAACACGGGGAGAACATACAAACTCCTTGCAGATGTTGTCCTTGGTGGGATACATACGTGTTGCATACTAACGTCTTACGCACCCTGGGAGAGCACGCATCGACATCGCTGGAACGGTATCTGCACTGGAGGTGGCCATAACAGCTGTTATTTTACATATAGTGATTGAGAACTGGTCATCTGAGTAGAGGAAAACCCATTTAAGGGCTGTCAACTACAGATGAGCGAACCTTTCAAGGCCTCTGACACACCTTCCACCACAGGTAACCCACCAGATGGAGACCCAACTTGGAGTCTCCACATTTAAAAAAAATATTGTCACACAGCACTAAAGTGGCATCAATTTTCATGGAGTAGAAACAGTATAATAGGTCTCTGACTCACCTTCCACTACAGGCATCCCACCAGATGGAAACCCAACTTGGAGTCTCCACATTCCAGAAAATTGTTTGTAACATCAGGATCAATAGCAACAGCAGGCACAGAAGCCACCAAAAAGGTGGCACAAACTGCAATAATGCGAGACCAATGCATGACACTAAAAACGACACCATTGACTAGTTTGCCCAGTCTGCGACTGGAGTGCAAAAGTCAATGGAGATGCATGACTTGTTCATTTTGAGGGGACAGCTGGATGTGCTTATCCGTCAGGACACCACCAGCAGACATGTTCTGAGAGAACGCTGGTGATCAGCCATTCTTCCATTTTTGAAGACCAAAATGCAAAAGAGTCCAATCCCCCCCCCCGATGGCATTGATATTGAGCTGCATATACTCCTACATCATCCTCTTCAGTCGTTCACAATGTGTTAGACTTGTACTCTGTTCTGCTAGTGCATGGGCTGGTCTAAAAAATGTGTTAAACAACTCACAGAAATTGCTTATGCCACTTATACTGCGGCTGCTAATGTTTTTGCGATGACGTCTAGAACCGGGATGTACAGTGTGTGCCTCACTGCTGTCTCACTGAGAAAACCTTTCTTCAGATTGTTTACAAGCGTGTTTCGATACTCCAGCATGCGCATGTCTCTTTCCAGCGGGGGCAAGCATCTGGCAAAATGTACTCTTGTACTGTGGATCTAACAAAGTGGAAACCCAGTCATCAGCACTATTTCTAACCCTAAGAATACGGGCAAAATGTTGAAGATGGTGCAGCAAGAATGTGCTCATGTGTCGGGCACTTCCATGAGGTCCAAGTCCATGGTGTGCTGATGGTGGGTTACACTCCAAGTTGCTTCCTCCATCCTCTCCCACCAACGACGAACAACAGAGAGGGGATCATTATCCTGACTGTTGCGCATCCTTCACCTCGTCCTCCATTTGTTCCTCGGCTCCTGTATCTTCACTAACAGTTTGTCTGGTACCATGAGCTCTCCTCGATCGCTGGAAACCACCCTCCCATTTAGAGATATTGTTATCCCTTCAGCATCCTCCTCTGCATCCATCTCTTCCTCTAGGACCACCACCTCCTCACACAGACTATCCAAAGTGTGCTCCAGCATGTAGATGTCTGGAATAGTGATGCTGTTGACCATCTTAGTAGCAATTTCAAAGCTGTGCAAAAGGGTGCAGAGTTCCTTCATCTCTGCCCACTCCACAAGCGTGATTTGCACCATGTCTGTACTGCGCTGGCCCAGGCTATGCAAAATGACATATTGCACCAGCGCACAGCGTTCGAACATCGTAAATCAAATGGTTAACTGGTAGGTCGAAAAACCTCTATAGCAATGCAAGTCGATGACCTGCGGGGTACGATTGCAGGAGGTGAACACACATTGACCGTGCTTTCTGTAGCAGTGCATCCAGACTGGGATAGTGGCAGAAAAATTGCTGTACCTTCAGGTTGAGGATGTGAGCCATGCAAGGCACATGTCTGAGGTTGCATAGTTCCGCCACCAGTTGTGCATTGTTATTGCGCACGACCTTCCCTGGCTCAAGATTCAGTGGAGACAGCCATTGCTCTAACTCGGCTGTCCAGAACTCTGTGTGACTGCGATTGCTAAGACATATTAAGTTAAACGTTGCCTGATTGCGATGAGCCATGACTGCACAGTACGGAGGTGGACGGGAGTCTATCAACACTGTTGGAATGTGTATGTGATTAAGGGAGAGGTTTAAGGCACAGGTGGTAGCCCTAGAGGAGGTGAAGGAGCCAGAAGCAGTGGAGGAAGTATTAGATACAGAACTTTGTTTCACAAGCATTGGGGATTCAAAGACTTGTGAAGCAGCGCCTTGACCGTCTGTTCCCACAGCCACCATAGTCACCCAGTGCCCAGTCAGCCCCTGCCCATGTTTGGTCATCCATGTGTCAGTGGTGAAATGCACCCTGGCAGACATATATTTTTTAGGGAACCGGAGATGTCGGCGACATGGTGGTGTACTTCTTAGAGAAGTAATGGTGATTGGGCAACTGGTACTGGGGGACTGTGACTGCCATCAACTTTCGGAAACCATCGGTATCCACCAGGCGGAAAAGCAGCATTTCCGTAGCCAACAGAATGGAGATGGCAAAGCTCTTAGCTTTGCCATGTGTAGGAGGAAACATTCTTTTATGTGACCACAACTGCTGGACCAAGACCTGCTGTGCAGAGAACAAGACAAACTGCTTGGCTGAGAGTGAGGTGCAGGTGGAGATGTTATGGTGGATTGTGAAAGATGTGTTGTGCTAAGTGATACAAAAGCAGCAGTCATGTTTACTTCCATAACAGCTGACCAGCCCTCACTCACCCAGATTGTGGTGGGTAAACAATTGTAATTTCTGCGGCCAGAGACCTGTGTGAGAAGACTTGGAATAGTGAATGAACAGGAAGAAGCAGCAGATGGGCTTGATGGGACAGCCAATGGTTGGCGAGGCCTGCTAGTCCGCATTTTAGCACTAAGGCATGTTGATCGCGCATGTGCTGGTTCATGTATGTCGTTGTCAAATTATTGCAATTTTTGCCTCTACTGAGTTTTTTTTGCAAATTTAACAGATAACGTGTGTTGGATCATCCTTTGTGGTCTCAAAAAAATGCCCAGGCTATGCAATCCTTGTCACCCCTGCAAACTGCACACTCGCGATCGGTGCTGGCCACAGCCAGAGTTGGGCCTGGGGATGCAATACTTGTCATGGTTGAATTAATTCATGTCTGTGTGGGAAGCTGCAACATAACCTTCTCATCTTCCTCCTCCACCTTTTCTGTTGAGCTACTCAGCTGCGTACCTCTGGGCTCACACTAAGTGGTAATCTACAACCTCATCGTCATCCTCTCTGTTCTCACACTCCTCACCTTCAGAGTCATCCTCCTCCTCTTCTTGCCCTCACATTACAGTACAGTCCGTGTGTGCCTCTGGTATCTGAGTCTCACCAAGATCTCCGTCACGCAGGGAAAAACAAGGGTGATTGGGGTGCCACCTCTGAGAATTGTACTGTGTGTGATGTTAAGGTGGAGGAAGAGGAAGAGAGGCCACTTGATGCAGTACTTGCTATCCACTGGAGAACATGCTCTTTCTGAGTATCATCTGCAAGGCATACCGCTATGTGGCTGCCAAAAAAAGGGATTTGAGTTGGCTGGTCAGGAACAGATGTTGTCAGTGGTGTTTTGATAGAATCAGACAGTGTTTGTTTATTTGAGATTTCATTCACATTATCACCTAACCCATGTACACGTCGAACACCAAGCCTCTTCCCTCTTCCACCTCGACCTCGCTTTTTCCCACTCATGTTACTAGCCTTCTCCTCTTACACCCTGCAGTTTCACAACCTTAGGCCCACACCTGTCAGTCACCTGTCACTAAATGGACAATTGATATTTATTTTCTTAGATAGTGTGTCTGAACAACACTGTTATGTCTAACAATTTTTAGGTGAAAAATCTGGCCTTCTGATTTGCCACTGAAACACTGTTTTAGCACAAACGATTTTGAGTAGCTAATTTCGCCTCATGGCTGCACCATTATATTAGGACTAATGATTTTTACATGGAAATCTGACTTTCTGATTTGCTATTGAAACACAGTTTTAGCACAAACGATTTGGAGTAGCTAATTGGGCCTCGAGGCTGCAAAACTATATTGGAGTTGGAGTAGATAATGGGTTTTCCAGAGACTTCCACAAAGTTTTTGCACAATCTACTTTGATTCTGGAAAATCGATTTCACACAGGACAAGTTCACTTTCAGCAGCATCAGCACTAGCGTTGAGCGACCTCTCTGCTCTGTGACACTGAGCAAATGGTGCCAGCAAAACAAGATGACCATTTTTATATGGCCGGGGACATGTGACTTCAGCAACCAATCATAGAATACCTTGCGTCATTAAGTTGTGGATGGTTTCTGTGCTGGAATCAACATACATAAAGTTAAGTGAAAAAAAAAGCGTTCGCTGCTCCTGTAATTTATTCAGACGCTCCCTTAACTTCTCCACAACCCCTCATCTCATCAAACACGTTTCCCCGGCTCATCATACAGCACCACTATCCTAGCCACAGTCATACAAAAGCATTAGTGGAAAAGTGATGATTTACTGAACTATGATCGACTTTTTCCTACTTTGAGTAAAAATGCAAGGAAAACGCAAACGCGAATCCGAATGTCCTCCATTTATGCCGAATTTGAGATTGGAGAACATTTTCTGAACACGTTTGCTCATCTCTAGTTATGACAAACTTTAGCGTGTGCGCAAACCTCACCTCACAAGCATATACAAACCTTTAATGTCGTTAAGCATGGATGGCAATCAAAAGCGTCTACATAAATCTTTCTGAGTAGTAGTAACCCCGCAGATGGAGTCATGAACCTATTGCAATAGATGTAATCTTAGATACACGGGCACAAATAATTTAGACCCAGGAGTAGTGGAAGGAGTCAACGAATAGATTTTGCCATTGTCAGCCTCCAATTCTGATGACACCATAGAAATTACTATACCTATACACTGAGGAAGAATGGAGGAAGGATGTTCTGGAGGAGATACCAAATAAAGGCTCTGTGACATGCATAAGCCCTAACATTCTTAGACCCCGGCTTGAGCGTGATGGAAAAATTGAATCTAGAAAAAAATAAGGACCACCATTTTTATGATCAGTCACAACCGTGACCTAATGAATAGCTCCCTCCAAAAAAATACCTTTATTCTTTAAAATCTAACTTGACAGCAAGCAGCTTGCGATTTCCAACATTATAATTTCTCTTAGCAGATGAAAATTTCCTAGAAAAAAATGCACATGGCAATAAATTAGTGGGACCTGGAGACAAAACAGCCCTCACTCCAACCTCCAAGGCATCTGTCTCCACTATAAACGGGCTCTGAAGATCAGGTTGAATAAAAACTGGAGCAAACATGAAGCACTCTTTTAGTTTTTTAAAAGCCCCAATGGCATCTGACGACGAAACCTTAAGATCCGCCCCCCATACATGTGAAATCAGTAAGGGGTTTACCGATTTGCCCCTAATACATTTTCTATGGCAATTGGCGAATGCTAAAAAAATGCTGTAATGCTTTAAGGCCGTGAGGTTGAACCCAATTAATTATAGCCTGCACCTTCGCAGGATCCATCTTAAACCCTTCAGCAGATACAATGAACCCCAGAAAAGATATTTCTTGAACAGATAAAGTGCACTTTTCTAATTTGGCAATGAGAGAATTTTCTCTGAGTCTTTGTAAAACATAACGAACATGTTCATAGTGTGAACTCAGATCAGATGAAAAAATTAGAATATCAGCAAGTCATCGAGGTATACAAGGGTAAACCTTCCAATAGCATCAGAAAAAATGTCATTAATAAAGTTCTGAAAGACAGCAGGTGCATTGGTTAAACAAAAAGGCATGACTAGATTCTCAAATAGACCCTCAGATGTTTAAAACGCTGTCTAACACTATCTCCTTCCCGGATATATATCAGATTATAAGTCCCTCTAAGATCAAGTTTTGTAAACCATTTTGCCCCAGTAAGCTGATTATATAAGTCAGGTGAATGGGTAAGTATTTTTAACCATAATTTTGTTCACGGAAATCGAGGCAAGGGTGGAGCCCCCCATTTCTCTTTTTCACAAAGAGGAAACCAGCTGCTACAGCTGAGGGAGTAAGAACGGATATGACCCGTCCGCAAACTTTCGTTTGCATATTATTTCATAGTGGTTTGTTCAGGTCCCGACAAATTGTAAAGACAACCTTTAGGCTATTTGGCATTAGGAAGAAGATCAAAAGCACAATCATAAGGATGATGGGGAGGTAGTATCTCTGCCTCTTTTTACTAGAACACATCTCCGAAGTACTCAGGCAGACCATCCAGGCTAGAGGAGGAAATCTGCACAGAAAGAAGACATTTCTTATGGCAGTTAGGGCTCTCTCAACAATATTCTTTTGCCACTAGTCAATAGCAGGATTGTGAACATACAGCCATGGAAACCCCAACACCAACCCAGCAGGTAAATTATCCAAGACATAACAAGAGATGGACGCAGAGTGAAATGTTCCCACTCCTAGTGCGAATTCCACCATTACAAAGCTTTGGAGTAACGGTGTCTTGTCAATGGCAACAATCTGAATGGGACTTTCCAATCTAACTTTCCCTAATCCTAATTTAAGAACCCGACCAGAATCAATAAAGTTTGTGCAGACCCACAGTCAATGAAAGCAAGTGCAGATAACCACAGGTTCTGAAATCATAGTTCCACATTCAACAGAACTTTATCTGAGGATTAAAAAGGTACCTGGAAGCTTTGGTAACCTCCTCGATAATCACCCAGATTTAGGCATTTCCCAACTGCTTGTGGGCAAATCGAACAGTCCTTGAGATAATGCCCAGCACGACCACAGTAGAGACAGAGTCAGAGATCACGCTGACGTTTCCTCCCCACAGTCTGAGAGCTGGCTGCTCCAGCCTCCTTTGGTTCCATCTCAGGTAAAGAAACAGACGCGGGAAGAATAGCTGAAACCCCCCCCGTCGCTCACCGTGTCTCTCCCGATTTCTACGATCCATACAAATGGCCTGAGTCATGGCCTCTCCCAAAGAACAGGGTGGAGAATGCAAAGCCAGAGTGTCATTAAGAGTATCTGTAAGACCACGATGAAACTGACACCTATGAGCAGCATCATTCCACAGTTCCTCAGAGGACAACTGCGGGAACTCCGAACTATAATCCTCAGCGATGCGGCCCCCATGTGTCAGGTTCATGATCTAAGCCTCTGCGAACCTAGATCCTGTCAGGGTCCTCATCATAAATCATCACTAAAGCGTCAAAAAAGGCGTCAACAGAAGACTGTTCTGGAGAAAGAGAATGCCCAAGTTTGGGGACCCCCCTATGAAATAGGCACATGATTTTACCCATCTGCTGGGACTCATCCCGAGAAGACAGGGGTCATAGTGTAAAAAATAATTTACAGCTCTCCTTGAATACGCTAAACTGATCCCTCTTTCCTGAAAATCTGTCAGGAAGTGCCACAACTGGTTTGGGATCGGTCAACTGTATGTCAGCAGGTCTAGAACTCATAACTTCAGTCGATATTGGAGAATTTGGGAGGCACCCAGAGTACCAAACTTACCTTGCAGCTGGGACTGTGATGATTCTAGTCTCTGGTGATCCATGACCAGATCCTGAACCATCTGGGTCAGATTCGTCACTTGGTCACAGAGTGCACAAACTGGATCCATTGGTGAGTGGAAAAAAAAGTATATGGCAAGACGTAATATGACACTAGTCACTACTCATAGACAGGCCGTGAGGCAGACAAGTCAGACGTTCCTGGTCAATATACCAGGAGATAGCAGATTGAAGCAATGAGGACAAGACAAAGGGATAGTCAGAACACAGTTCAAGGGTCAGATAGCAGAAAATCAGAACTAAGAAAAACAGAATCAGGCAAACACTCACCAGAAAGCACAAACTACATCTGGCATGGATCAGAGTCAGACAGCTCAGTTAAATAGCTTGGTCAATCTCCAGAGCACAGAACACCTTGATAAAGTTCCTCACCTCCTACTCACAGATTGGACAGCTGGGTTGTCATTGAAAGCACCGACAGCTCAGCACACCTATCACAAAATTGGACAGCCGAGTTGTCAATCAAAACAGTGACAACTCAGCATGACCCAGTTACCTTAGAACAGCATAGCAATCGCTCACTGAGTAGAGGAATCGTGATAATAAGTCAATGAAGTAAAATAAATTATTGTGCAATAGGTTAATGAGCAACAAATTAAACTTTAACAGTGGAGTCAAATGAGTGCCAATACTAATTGCCCATGTTTCTTCCTCTGTCCCATCAAAGAGAATTATAGTGATTGTAGAATAAATAGTAGTAGTAGAGAATATAGCAATAGAGGAACTCATCCTCATGGTGCGTTGTTCTGTGTCTCCGTGTCGCAGACATAACCTGTAGTGAAAATCTAAGCTAACATTTTTAGGAGGATTTCCCATCCATAGCCTTTGTTTAAACCATGTGGTTGGTTAAAAACTATCTTGCAAGGATTTATGAATATGGTGAAGCTAAAGATCTATAAAACTATCCCAAATGTCGAATAAATTTTCAACTCTTCATTCCTTTTGAAGAGACATTTCCACCTATTCCAACTGCATCAAAAAGTCAAGGTTTTCCAAAACAATTTGTATGGAGAGGGTTGTGTGAAAATTTTTTTGGATCCTGCTGCTTCTAATATGTGGAAAAGTTTCCTTACACCAGGATTACATCGATATGTTACAGCATCCAAAAATAAAATTGCTTAATGGGTTTTCCTAACAAACTGACTGAGTCACTGAGTCATTACTTGTACCCAATGCACTCTTTCTTTTATTTTCACTTGTGAATCATAGGCGTCCTGCTGTGAACACAAGGCACTCCAGCAGGTTTAATAGGACTCTTTCCACATCCTGGGGGATACATATTGACCCTCACATATGATCCCTCTCATTGCCTCACATATCCCCTCCTCTGTTCAAACTTGAGGGGTTGAACACTTGTCAACATACAGGGTGCCCGTGATAGGGCATCCACATTCCCTTGCGCCTTCCCTGCACGACGTCCACGGTGAAATTGTAATTTTGCAGAGACAGGAGCTATCTGGTGACCTGAGCATTCCTCTCCTTGGTACTTCTCATCCAGACCAAGGGTTAATGATCCTTCAACAAGCGAAATTGTTGACCGAGCAAATAATAGTGTAGGAAATCTAAGGCCCACTGTTGTGAGTTCATTTTCCCCTTTGTCACTGAGGTCTGGTGAACTCCCTATTCTGGTAAAGGAAGGTAATGAGCCTGATTATCAGGCACCTGAGTCTAATGAGGATGACTGGCTGAGTGGAATCACGGACTGGATATAAGGCTGCCGACGCCCTTCTGCCCTGCGGGTGATTTCTCTGTGGACTTCTAGGAAACCAGTCTGATTCCTGCTCCTCTAAAGCCAAGTTTTCTGTTTTGCCTGTTAGCATTTTTGTTTTGTTTTTTGTTTTCCTTGCTTTTCTGTATTCTGCCATTCCCTTCTGGGGTGTGCTGAATCTCCTTTTGCCTGTAGCTCTGTCTTCAGAATATTCCTGAGTACTGACATTGCTTTTTTGAAGCCTAGCGTCTTCAGGGCCTTTTTCACTGTCAGTCTGTTGGCTCTTATTTTCATAGGGTTTTTCACGGATTGCAGACAGCAGCCTTCCTGTCCTTTTCTATCTAGTTAGCTTGGGCCCCGTCTTTGCTCAGTCTATCTTTCTGTCTGTGTTAGTATTTTTATCTTGCTTCACCGTCATTATATGTTGGGGGCTGCCTATTGCTTTGGGTTCTGCTCTGGGGCAGTTTAGATTTCCCCTTTCTTTCTTTAGGCCTATTTAATTCTCCGGCTGTGATCGAGGGGTCTAGGGCATCGTAGGAACCCCCCACGGCTACTGCTAGTTGTGTTGATAGGTTCAGGGGTCTGCAATCCGATAGCTGCCAACTTCTCTGGTTTTCTGGACTTAGCTAGCATTTCTGTTTTTGCCTCCTACGGTGACTCAATCATAACAGCCCACTTAATGACCAGGCACTCTTTCTCCACTACACTATAATTTTTCTCAGCCGGGGTGAGTTTCCTACTTAGGTACCTGACCGGATGTTGCTTTCCTTTCACCTCCTGCAACAGGACCGTTCTTTGGCCAACGTTAGAGGCGTCCGTCTGCACGATGAAGTCTCTCTTGAAGTTGGGGCTCATGAGGACTGGCTGATTGGAGACATTTGGTGGGTTCGGACTTGTGTGTTGGTGATTTGGTTTGGCTGTCCTCGAGGAACATTAAGCTGAAGGTTCTGTCTTGGAACCTGGGTCCCAGGTTTATCGGACCTTATAAGATCTTCGCCATCGGTAGCATTCCACCTTGCTCTACTACCTACCTTTAGAATCCATAATATTTTTCACCATTGTCTTCTCAAGAAGTATGCGGCATCTGCAGTACCTTCACCTCTACCACCTTCTCCTTTAATTATTGATGGTAATCTGGAGTTCCAGATAGCAAAGGTCTTGTACTCTTGTCTTGTTCATCGGTCACTTCAATATATGGTACATTGGAAGGGGTACGGTCCTGAGAAGAGGATGTGAGTACCAGCTTCTGACGTTCATGTGGCCAGACTGGTTCGGGTCTTTCATGTTGCACACCTGGATAATCCTGGCTCTGAGGTTCCGGAGGTCCCTTGCAGAAGAGGGAGTACTGTCAAGGGGTTACCGTAACAGAGCGGAGCCAGAAGACCGCAGCATCTGGTGGCTCCTACTCCGCTGCTGAGAAGAAGCACTTCTCCAGTATATTAAACGTGTTTATTTCTTTCAGCAGAACAGGGGTTAATTGGCCATGCTGGAAATTCCTGCCTTCAGCTGTAATCGGTTAGCCACTCCTTTCCCCCCTATAAAATCTGGGCTCGATTACCAAGTCCTTGTCTGAGTTAGCTATTGCTGCAAGACATAGGAGTGGGAGAAGTTGGTTTAGTGAAGGAGCACTGGAGGAATTTATTAAGCGACTGTTGCTTTGTTTGTACGCTGGGGAAATTCTTTGTCCCTTCCTGTTTTGCTTTCTCTATAATGACTTTTAGGTTTTCATTGGCTGTAAGCCATAGTTATCAACATTAACACAAATAAACACTTGAAATAGATCACTATGTTTGTAATGACTCTATATAATAAGAGTTTCACTTTTTGTATTGAAGAACTGAAATAAATTAACTTTTTGATGATATTCTAATTTTGTGAGAAGCATCTGAATATATATACTTAGAAATAAATTTTCCTTTTTGTGTTGTGTTTGTGTGTAAATAAATAGTGTTGGTTAAGTACTACTGTCTCCTCATTGTCTGCACTGTTGCATCCTAGTAACCTGTTCACACAAGCAGGCAGTGCTGCAGTGCAAACTATGTACTAGGATTCCGGGTCTGTGAACTATACGGCTCTGGTGGAAGACCAGACCTTCTAATGAAGATATCTCTTGCTTTCAACTGGTTTGAGGAAGGGACGGAGAAAATGATAGCTGGATTGATCAGTTATCCATCTGGAGCTCTTGTAAATAGTAGTCATGCAGGATGCCCTGCTCCCTGAACTCTAGCATATATATACATATATATATATATATATATATATATATATATATATATATATTTATTTATATTTAATTTTTCCCTACATAGAACTTTACATTTATTGCTCCTTTAAAAAAAAAAAAAAAAAAAAAAATAATAATCATTTCTGGTTCTAAAAAAGGGGAAAGAGTATCTGTGCTTTCTACATATAGATGTTTTTCAGTGTATAATTAGAGTAATAGCTCACCATGTTCTTAATATTCTATGTTCTTATTCTTCAGATTATTGGGGCTGGATTGGTGTCATTTTGACACAGCATGAAAAGATTAATTTCATTATATTAAACACTGTAAAGCTGCACTTAGAAAAAATGTTATGAAAACATACTGTAGGCTCCATTCTTATATAATTATTTATTGAAGTAACTGTAACAGCTTTATAAATAATGTAATGTATGGTTTATTACATTCCCTATTTTAGATGAGACCATTCATAACTGCAAATATTGCACCCAGCCTGAAAACACAAAGAAGACAAACTCATTTAATTGCTGACAGATTGCTGCAAACATTCTCATAATCTCAAATATTATGAATTTCCTTAAGTCATTTAAAGGGAATCTATCACAAGATTTTTACTACCTGATCTGAGAGCAACATGATTTTGCAGAGACCCCTGATTCCAGAGATCACTTACTGGGCTGTTTTATCTGCTGCAGATCTACCAGTTCTCTGAATGCTGAGCTCTACATAACCCCACCCACACCACTGATTGACAGCTGTGTACACTGTGCAGAGGCAAAAACTGCCAATCAGTGGTGGGATGGGGGTCATACAGAGGACTACATGGCAGCAAATTTACTAGTCCTCAAGGGATAATTTATCTCTGAAAAAAAGTGATTTTTTTCAAACCTACGCAAAGCAGCTTAGCTAGTGATACATTGCTGTAATCAGGGTCTCTGTAGCAAAAGCCTGATGACAGATTCCTTTTAAGCAATTTTATACTACTCATAGACAGACTTGTGCATTCTACTGATAGACACATTTGACGATTCTCATGGCATGTATGATCTCTCCATTTGTGGAGTAGACTAAAAGTTCTTCAAAGGTTTTAATTTAATGTCAGAGCAGAGGTGTAGCCTGGAGTTCAGCTCGAGAAGGGTGGGGGAACATCTGAGGGAGCCCCTACCCATGTTACCGGGTGTAAAACTAAGGTGGTGCAGCTGTCACATGCTGTGTAGGACAGACTAAGTGCAACACAAAGGGATAAGGGAAGGGGAACCAAACACTAGGGAGGGGGGAGCGGAGACCTCTACATGGATTTAATGTCACCTTGTCTATCCTATCTTCCCTATATAGATTCCGCACCTATCGCCGAGCAGGATGCCTAATCCCTGCCTGACCCTGGCAATAAGCCCTGCTTCGGGGAGGACAAGATGAGCACAAGTCAATCCTCACTACCGCTAAAGACAACTGGGATAGACAAATGAAACAAGGGAACGTTTAGCTTGAGAAGACTCAGATAGAAACACCAACTCCAAAAATGACGATAGCCGACAGCTACTGCTTCAAGCCTCAACAGGGAAATGCAAATAGAAAATCTCATCCGCGCTTGCAAGCAGCAAGCAGGCAGACTGTTAATATTCAGGTCCAGGTGTCGCCATTAGCATCGGGGGAGGTGGCCATTCCTCTCAAAGTAAACTACTGAGACCTTCTGCAGAGAGATGCAGCGCAACAGTCTGCAGCCTCTGACACATCTGTGAGAGCAGTCTAATCGGTATACTGGAACCTCAGGAGATGACTATGCTGTTACTCAAAATCTCTATGCAAAGATTGAGATGTAAGGGGAAAAGATTTCTCCTTGTGGAGAGTGACATACTGGTGTAACAGTCCAGATTAACGCCCCGCCCAGAATATACCCGGGGTTAAATTGGCCTAGGCCAGATTATATCCCTGGCATAGAAAAAACTACATAAGAAAAATCCTCCAAATGGTACGTAAAAAATAGAAATTTTATTGAGTCATATTTTAAAAGAGATAACAATACACACAACAAAAATGAAAAAACATGCAAAACAATGAGCAGGTGGAAAAATTACGTTCAATAATAAGGCTGTGTGCACATGTTGCGGATTCTGCTGCGTTTCCGCAGCGGTTTTGGCCCTGCGGAAATGCAGCAGTTCCGCAGACATGGTACAGTACCATGTTATCCTATGGCATTCAAAACCGTTGTGCTCACGCTACGTTTTTTTCCGCTCGGATTTGCTGCGGTTTACAAACCACAGCATATCAATTGTTTGGGCGGTTTCTGCAGCGGTTTCACACCTTTAACATAGTAGAGGTGTGAAACCGCAGGGCTAAACCGCAGGAAAACCGCAGGTCACTTTACCTGTGGTTTTACCTGCGGATCCGCGCGGAAAAACCCGCTGGTGAATCTGCAACGTGTGCACATAGCCTAATGGTAAATGTGCAACAGCTTGCAATAGTATCCCATAATAAATAAATAACAAAATGTTTAAAAAACGTGCCGGGAAGAATTAAACACTAAAAGCAACTGGAAGTTCTAACACATCAAACTGGATATACTGTACAAGCTGGGTTATAATCATCTTAGAAACAGGAACCCATGTGAATAAAATCATGAGATAGACAAAATGATAATAGTTATGGACCTGTCCTCTCCTCTCCAAGCTGCTTGACATCTAGTGTCACGTTTCCACAATCAGTGATGGTTTGGGGAGCCATGTCATCTGTTGGTGTAGGTCCATTGTGTTTTATCAAGACCAAAGTCAGCGCAGCCATCTACCAGGAAATTTTAGAGCACTTCATTCTTTTGGAGATGGAAATTTCATTCTCCAGAAGGACTTGGCACTTGTTCACACTAAGAAAAGTACCAATACCTGGTTTAAAAACAATAGTATCACTGTGCCTGATTGGCTAGCAAACTCACCTGACCTTAACTCCATAGGGTATTGTCAAGAGGAATATGATTTGGGTAAATTTTTACCGACCCTGGTGTTGCGATCGCTGTTATTCATGGAATAACGGCGACTGCAAAAAAAGTCAGATTTTCCCATTTAATTTCTCTCTCCTCTGATCACACATCAGAGGAGAGAGAAATGAGGTCCCCGATTTTCCCCCGCTACCACCAGTGTCCCTGCATCCCCCGTGAAGTCTCCCTGCTGCCGTCTTCTTCTTGGGAGAAAATGGCAGGCTTCTTGCGCAGTGCGCCCGCCTAGATCTGATGGCCGGCACCCAGCAACAATAGGAAATTTTTCCTATTGGTTCATTTTGATCACTGTGATAGACCCTATCACAGTGATCAAAATTAAAAAATAGTTAATCAAACCCCTTTTATCACTCACTTAGGTAAAAAAAATAAAATAAAAAATGTATTTATTTCCATTGTTCCATTACGGTTAGAGTTGGGCTAAAGTTAGGGTTAGAGTTAGGCTAGGTTTGGGATTGGGATAGGGTTAGGGTTGGTGCTTCGGTTAGTCTAAGGTTAGAGTTGGGCTAAAGTTAGGGTTGGGCTAAAGTTAGGATTGGGCTAAAGTTAGGGTTGGGTCTAAAGTTAGAGTTGGGGCTAAAGTTAGGGTTGGGCTAAAGTTAGGGCTGGGCTAAAGTTGGGGTTACGGTTGGGCTAGGGTTGCGGTTGGGTCTAGGGTTAGTCTAAAGGTAAGGTTGGGCTAAAATTATGGTTGGGTTAAAGTTACAGTTGGGCTAAAGTTAGGGTTAGGCTAAAGTTAGGGTTGGGCTAATCTTAGGGTTGGGCTAGGGTTAGAGTTGTAATTATGGTTGGGATTACTGTTAGGGATGGGATGGGGTAGGGTTGTTGTTAGGGTTATGGGTAGGGTTGGGATTAGGGTTAGGGTTGTGTTGAGGCTAGGGTTGGAGTTAGAATTGGGGGTTCCACTGTTTAGGTACATCAGGGGGTCTCCAAACGTGACATGGCGCAACCATTGATTCCAGCCAATTTTGTGTTCAAAAAGTGAAACGGTGCTCCCTCCTTTCTGAGCCCTGCCATATGCACAAACAGTGGCTTTCCCCCACATACGGGGTACTGGCATCCTCAGGAGAAATTGCACAACAAATTTTGTGGCTCATTTTCTCCTGATACCTTTGTGAAAATAAAAAAATTGGTTCCAAAGTAAATTTTTTGTGAAAAAAGTAAAATGTAAATTTTTTTCTTCCACATTGCTTTAGCTCTCGTGAAGCACCTGAAGGGTTAATAAACTTCTTGAATGTGGTTTTGCACACCTTGAGGGGTGCATTTTTAGAATGGTATCACTTTTGGGTATTTTCTGTCATATTGACCCCCCCAAACTCACTTCAAATGTGAGGTAGTCCCTAAAAAAATGGTTTTGTAAATTTTATTGGAAAAATGAGAAATCGCTGGTCAATTTTTAACCCTTATAACGTCCTAACAAAAAAAATTATGTTTCCAAAATTGTGCTAATGTAAAGGTGACATGTGGTAAATGTTATTTATTAACTATTTTGTGTGACACCACTCTGATTTAAGGGTACAAAAATTAAAAGTTTGAAAATTGCTAAATTTTCAAATTTTTGCCAAATTTCCGTTTTTCATAAATAAAAGCAAGTTATATCGAAGAAATGTTACCACTATCATGAAGTATAATATGTCACGAAAAAAATTATCAGAATCAGTGGGATTCGATGAAGTGTTCTAGAGCTATAACCTCATAAAGTGAACAGTGGTCAGAACTGTAAAAATTGGCTTGGTCATTAAGTAACAAATTGGCTCTGTCACTAAGTGTTAAATATATATATATAAATATATAATGTATGTGTGTATATATATATATATATATATATATATATATGCACACACACAAACATACATACACACTCACACACACATGCATACATACTCACACACACATGCATACATACACACACACATACTGATACACACCTACAGTACACTCACACACACATACATACACACTCACACACATACTCTCACACACACATACATACTCACATACACACATACATACATACTCACACACATTCATGCACACACATACATACATACACACACACATACATACACACTCACACAATGCATACACACACACATACATAATAAGAGCAGATGCTGAAAATTACACTATGTGTACAGGACAGGAGAAGTGTACCCAATGCCAAAATATATGCTAGAATTAATTATAAAAACAACTCAACACTATATACTGTGCAAAACTGTGTAGATATTACACACAGCAGTATTACCTATATTACGTATATACAGCAGTCGCAGTATCACCTATATAATGTATATAGACTGCTGTGCAAACATTATATTGGTGATACTGCAATTATGTACAGCAGTAGCAGTATCACTTATGCATTGTATATACAGCAGTCTATATACATTATACAGGTGATACTGAGACCGCTGTGTATAGCCGCAGTGTGTGTGTATGTATGTATATACTGTATATATTGTGAGAATCATGTGGGAATAGTGGATGAGGGCAGGTATATCTCGCCCAGATACCTTTCCTATGTGGCCTAGTCTGGTCAGTATCGCACCTGGTTACTAATGAATAATGGGAGGCGTATATAAAAGGATGCCAGGTGGTTGTGTGAGTGTCTCAGCCTGGGGACACAGAGAGCCTGTCTGTGTGAGAGACACACGTGAGTGGAAGCAGTGCCCACTGCAACTGTGGTTTGGCTGGACGGGAGAAGCCCGCCAGTTGGTAGTTAGGTTGTACTTTGTTTAGTTAGTGCCGGACAGGCAAGGATTTGTTTTATGTTTTTTCTTTATGCATTGCTTGCACCTTTAATAAACCTGACCCAGTGTCAGTTACACCCGGACCCCGGCTGTGTGCCTGAGTTTCATGCTGAACGCACGTGACCTTTGACCCCAGCAAAGGCGATCCTGGAGTGTTTTATCACATTGTGGTGGAGAACGCGGGCATCACGTAGGAAGCATGAGCATGGAGGACGTGGTGAAAGCGCTGGTACAGTCCACCGCTGTCCAGCAAGAAGCTAATCGGGTGATGATGGCCCAGCTGAAGGAGTTGGTGGACATGACAGCTACCGATCGTTCGCTTCTCCAGCAGGTGGCGCAGCGTCTGGCAACCTTACCTGAGGTTAACCTGGAAGCCGAGTCGAGAGTGATTCATGTGAGTCGGTACTGGCAGAAGATGACGACCGAAGATGACGTCGAGGCATACCTGACCACGTTTGAACGGACGGCGGTGCGAGAAAAATGGCCGAAGGCACGATGGGCCGGCCTGATTGCCCCGTTTCTTTCCGGTGAGGCCCAAAAGGTATATTATGACTTAGAACCTGAAGCCGCGCAGGACTTTGACAAACTGAAAGCCAAGATCTTGGCCTGGCTGGGAGTGACGACCGCTGTCCGTGCACAGAGAGTGCATCAATGGATTTATCAGCCGGATAAACCACCGCGGTCACAGATGTTCGACCTGATTCACGTGACGAAGAAGTGGCTACAACCCGAGGTGTTGACAGCACCAGAGATAATCCAGAGAGTCGTCATGGACAAGTACCTGAGAGCTCTACCGCCAGCCCTGAGGAAGTGGGTAAGCCATGGAAATCCTACCACGGCAGATCAACTAGTGGATCTGGTTGAACGTTACTCCGTGGCGGAAGGACTCCGAGACGATGCTACCCCACCTCGTTCTTCATCATCTCCACGTGGAACCGGTAAGACTGTTCCAGGGAATAGGGGAGAAGGAAAAATCCCTAAGACAGTGGGGGAGGAAAACGGGACTGCCCACACTGCGAGGCTGAGACTAACGAACTTTGGTCTAAGCAAGGGGCCTGTTAGGTGTTTCCGCTGCCAAGAGATGGGACACGTTGCTGCGAACTGTCCGGTCACTACTGAACCCATGCAGTGCGACGTCACAGACTCTAAAAACCGCATGGCTATGGTTGCACGGGTAGTGAGTGTGAATGCCGGTCAAAAGGATGTGGAGAAACACTTGTGTGATTTAACTGTTAATGGAAAAAATGTGGTGTCATTGTTAGACTCGGGAAGTGTGGTGACTCTGGTGAAGGCCAGTCTGGTGTCAGCCCCGACTGGACCATCAGACAAATTTTCTGTAACGTGTGTGCATGGAGACACCTGTTCGTACCTCACCACGGTCATATGCATTACTACTTCCTATGGGTCTGTGCAACATAAAGTGGGACTCGTCCCTGCATTATTGCATGATGTTATCTTGGGCCAGGATTTTCCCCACTTCTGGCAATTGTGGGAGAATCAGTTGATACCCCAGGGTAATAGTGTAAATGATGCTTCTCCCAGGGCGCGTGTGGGTCCCGAACCCCTGGAAGAGGTCTCCCCAGAAGACTCGGGGGAAGAGGCTGCTGGAAATGACCTGCAGTTCCCATTTTCAGTCATGGCAAGTGATACGGAGGCGACCGGGGAAGAGGAGGAGGCCGACAGCCATCCACCTCCCCGTTTGCTGGATTTAGAAGTTCAGAAAGATGACTTCCAAAGCAAGCAAATAAAGGATCCTACCCTTTCTCAGGCTAGGACAAATGTAAAAGTGATAAATGGGGTACCCGTAGAACCTGGCTCTAGGCTGACATATCCTTACATGGTCCTGGAGAATGATTTACTCTATCAAACAGAGAAAAAGGGGGAAGACACGGTGCAACTGTTAGTCGTGCCAAAACCCTACCGGCGCAGGTGCTGGACCTGGCCCACGGACATGTGATGGGAGGTCACCTGGGAGTCCAGTAAACCACCAAAAGGATATTACACTGTTTTGTTTGGCCAGGCATGCATCACGATATTCGTGTATATTGTGAGTCTTGTCCTGACTGCCAAGCCTCTGCGCCTAAGCCCCGGTTCTGTAGCCCTTTGGTACCCCTACCTATTATTGAGGTCCCGTTTGAGAGGATTGGGATGGATTTAGTTGGGCCCCTCCCACGGTCTGCACGTGGACACCAACATATCCTGGTCATCTTGGATTATGCCACTCGTTACCCGGAGGCCATCCCTTTGCGTAACACGGCCACCAAGACGATTGCCAAGGAACTGGTGCAGGTGTTTAGTCGGGTCGGTATACAAAAACAGATACTCACCGACCAGGGGACTCCCTTTAAGTCCAGGGTAATGAAGGAGCTCTGCAGGTTGTTACAAATCGAACCGTTACGCACATCCGTGTATCACCCTCAAACAGACGGGTTGGTCGAATGGTTCAATAAAACTCTGAAGCAGATGCTGAGAAAGGCGATAGACAAGGATGGGAAGAACTGGGACTATTTACTTCCGTATTTGCTTTTTGCCATCAGGGAAGTGCCCCAGTCTTCCACGGGATTCTCGCCTTTCGAGTTATTGTACGCCCGATGTCCTCGCGGACTGTTAGACGTCACCAAAGAAACCTGGGAGGGTCAGGTCACTCTGTTTAAAACGGTGATAGATCACGTATCCCAAATGCAGGACCGTATTGCGGCTGTTATGCCTATCGTCAAAGAACACATGATGCAGGCTCAAGGAGCCCAAAAAAGAATCTATGATAGGGGCGCCAAGATCCGTACGTTTGCACCCGGAGATAGGGTGTTGATCCTGGTTCCCATGGTGGACAGTAAGTTCCTAGCAAAATGGCAGGGCCCCTTTGAGATTAAGGAAAGAGTTGGTGAAGTAAACTACAAAGTATACCAGGCAGGTAAACGGAAACCTGAACAGATTTATCATGTAAATCTGATAAAACCCTGGAAAGATCGGTCTGCCTTGTCAGCGGAGCTGGCCCGTCCCGTCTGCTCGCATACCGTACCGGAGGTACAGGTTGCAGAGACTCTATCGGAGCGGCAAAAGACTGAGGTCAGGCAGTTTCTACTTCACAACCAAAAGTTTTTCTCAGAAAACCCGGGCAGACTACGCTAATGAAACATGAAATCGTAACGGAACCTGGTGTCACAGTTCACGTAAAACCCTACCGAATCCCGGAAGCGCGCCGTGTAGCCGTTTCCCGAGAAGTGAAGGCAATGTTAGAGTTAGGTGTCATTGAGGAATCGCACAGTGCTTGGTCCAGCCCGATTGTGTTAATTCCTAAACCGGACGGCACAATCCGGTTCTGCAATGACTTCAGGAAACTGAATGCGGTCTCAAAATTTGATGCCTACCCTATGCCCCGGGTCGACGAGTTAATAGATCGATTAGGAAAAGCCCGGTATATTACGACCCTAGACCTAACAAAGGGGTATTGGCAGATCCCTCTGGCGGAGGCTGCCAGAGAAAAGACAGCGTTTGCTACGCCGGAAGGTCTATTTCAGTATGTGTATATGCCGTTTGGACTGCACGGAGCACCAGCGACCTTCCAGAGACTGATGGATCGAGTCCTGAGGCCACATAGGCAGTACGCTTCGGCCTATTTGGATGACATTGTCATTTACAGCTTGGACTGGGAGACTCATCTCCAGAAGGTACAAGCTGTGATTGACAACCTGTGGGATGCAGGTCTAACCGCGAACCCCAAGAAATGTCACATCGGGCTAGAAGAAGCCCGGTATTTGGGGTATGTAATTGGGAGGGGTATTGTTAAACCCCAGCTCGATAAGATTCAGGCGGTTCAGGACTGGCCACAACCTGTCAACAAGAAGCAGGTGCAAGCCTTCCTGGGGATCGCCGGCTATTATCGCCGGTTCATACCCAATTTTGCAGCCATCGCTACCCCCCTGACGGATCTTACAAAAGGGAAAGACTCCGTCATGATTAAATGGAGTTTAGCGGCTGAAGAAGCCTTCCATAGCCTAAAACGGGCACTTTGCTCTCAACCAGTACTGGTGACTCCGGACTTCTGCAGCGAGTTTGTGGTACAAATGGATGCCTCTGATACCGGTATCGGGGCCGTACTGTCACAAGTGAGGGACAGAGTGGAACACCCAGTCCTCTATCTCAGCAGGAAGCTGAACAAACATGAGCAAAAGTATGCAGTCATAGAAAAAGAGTGCCTAGCCATTAAGTGGGGTCTAGAGGCCCTCAAATATTACCTGGTGGGCAGAAAGTTCAGGCTGATCACTGACCATGCCCCTCTCAAGTGGATGCACTTGAACAAGGAACGGAATAGCCGGGTGACCCGGTGGTTCCTTGCCCTGCAGGCCTACACTTTTACGGTGGAGCACCGCCCAGGGGTACAGATGGGGAATGCAGATACCCTGTCCCGAGTGCACTGTTTGGCGGGTGTCATTGCTCGACCGGAGTGGTCTGAGCAGAGGGGGGGGGATATGTGAGAATCATGTGGGAATGGTGGATGAGGGCAGGTATATCTCGCCCAGATACCTTTCCTAAGTGGCCTAGTCTGGTCAGTATCGCACCTGGTTACTAATGAATAATGGGAGGCGTATATAAAAGGATGCCAGGTGGTTGTGTGAGTGTCTCAGCCTGGGGACACAGAGAGCCTGTCTGTGTGAGAGACACAAGTGAGTGGAAGCAGTGCCCACTGCAACTGTGGTTTGGCTGGACGGGAGAAGCCCGCCAGTTGGTAGTTAGGTTGTACTTTGTTTAGTTAGTGCCGGACAGGCAAGGATTTGTTTTATGTTTTTTTCTTTATGCATTGCTTGCACCTTTAATAAACCTGACCCAGTGTCAGTTACACCCGGACCCCGGCTGTGTGCCTGAGTTTTATTCTGAACGCATGTGACCTTTGACCCCAGCAAAGGCGATTCCGTAGTGTTTTATCACAATATAGATATATACACTCACTGGCCACTTTATTAGGTACACCATGCTAGTAACGGGTTGGACCCCCTTTTGCCTTCAGAACTGCCTCAATTCTTCGTGGCAGAGATTCAACAAGGTGCTGGAAGCATTCCTCAGAGATTTTGGACCATATTGACATGATGGCATCACACAGTTGGCGCAGATTTGTCGGCTGCACATCCCTGATGCGAATCTCCCGTTCCACCACATCCCAAAGATGCTCTATTGGATTGAGATCTGGTGACTGAGGAGGCCATTTGAGTACAGTGAACTCATTGTCATGTTCAAGAAACCAATCTGAGATGATTCGAGCTTTATGACATGGCGCATTATCCTGCTGAAAGTAGCCATCAGATGTTGGGTACATTGTGGTCATAAAGGGATGGACATGGTCAGCAACAATACTCAGGTAGGCTGTGGCGTTGCAACGATGCTCAATTGGTACCAAGGGGCCCAAAGAGTGCCAAGAAAAAATTCCCCACACCATGACACCACCACCACCAGCCTGAACCGTTGATACAAGGCAGGATGGATCCATGCTTTCATGTTGTTTACGCCAAATTCTGACCCTACCATCCGAATGTCGCAGCAGAAATCGAGACTCATCAGACCAGGCAACGTTTTTCCAATCTTCTACTGTCCAATTTCGATGAGCTTGTGCAAATTGTAGCCTCAGTTTCCTGTTCTTAGCTGAGAGGAGTGGTACCCGGTGTGGTCTTCTGCTGCTGTAGCCCATCTGCCTCAAAGTTCGACGCACTGTGCGTTCAGAGATGCTCTTCTGCCTACCTTGGTTGTAACGGGTGGCAATTTGAGTCACTGTTGCCTTTCTATCAGCTCGAACCAGTCTGCCCATTCTCCTCTGACCTCTGGCATCAACAAGGCATTTCCGGCCACAGAACTGCCGCTCACTGGATTTTTTTTCTTTTTCGGACCATTCTCTGTAAACCCTAGAGATGGTTGTGCGTGAAAATCCCAGTAGATCAGCAGTTTCTGAAATACTCAGACCAGCCCTTCTGGCACCAACAATCATGCCACGTTCAAAGGCACTCAAATCACCTTTCTTCCCCATACTGATGCTTGGTTTGAACTGCAGGAGATTGTCTTGACCATGTCTACATGCCTAAATGCACTGAGTTGCCGCCATGTGATTGGCAGATTAGAAATTAAGTCTTAACACACAGTTGGACAGGTGTACCTAATAAAGTGGCCAGTGAGTGTATATCTATATATATATATATATATATATATATATATACATGCATACTGTATATGCCATGCACAGCATATAGACTGCTGTAATACATTAGGTGATACTGCTACTGCTGTATATAATTGCAGTATGACATACTGCTTATTATATACAGTATACAGGACTAGCGGTATCACCTATACATTGTATATGTATAGCAGTCATTATACATTAGACAGGTCAAACTTCAAATGCTGTATATGCTCCACACTGTATACTGTGCAAAACTGTATATGTATTACACACAGCAGTATAACCTATATTATGCATATACAGCAGTCGCAGTATCATCTATACATTGCATATAGACTGCTGTACATATATTATATAGGTGATACAGTGATTATATACAGCACTATCACCTACAGTGGGTACATAAAGTATTCAGACCCCTTTAAATTTTTCATTCTGTTTCATTGGAGCCATTTGGCAAATTTAATAAAGCTCATTTTGTCTCATTAATGTACTGTACACTCTGCACCCCAACTTGACTGAAAAACCCCCAGAAATGTTGAAATTTTTGCAAATTTATTAAAGAAGGAAAACTGAAATATCAAATGGTCATAAGTATTCAGACCCTTTGCTCAGACACTCATATTTAAGTCACATGCTGTCCATTTCCATGTAATCCTCTTTAAGATGGTTCTACTTCATTGGAGTCGAGCTGTGTTTAATTAAACTGATTTGTAAAGGCACACACCTGTCTATATAAGACCTCACAGCTCACAGTGCATGTCAGACCAAATGAGAATCATGAGGTCAAAGGAACTGGCCAAGGAACTCAGAGACAGAATTGTGGCAAGGCTCAGATATGGCCAAGGTTACAAAAGAAGTCCTGCAGTACTCAAGGTTCCTAAGAGCAGAGTGGCCTCCTTAATCCTTAAATGGAAGAAGTTTGGGACCACCAGAAGTCTTCCTAGACCTGGCCGTCCAGCCAAACAGAGCAATCGTGGGAGAAGAGCCTTGGAGAGAGATGTAAAGAAGAACCCAAATATCACTGTGGCTGAGCTCCACAGATACAGTAGGGAGATGGGAGAAAGTTCCACAAAGTTAACTATCACTGCAGCTCTCCATCTGTCTGGCCTTTATGGCAGAGTGGCCCAACAGAAGCCCCTCCTCAGTGCAAGAGATATGAAAGCACGCATAGAGTTTGCTAAAAAAACCATGAAGGACTAACAGACTATGAGAAATAAGATTCTATGTTCTGATGAGACAAAGATAGAACTTTTTGTTAATTGTTCTAAGCGGTATGTGTGGAGAAAATGAGGCACTGCTCATAACCTGCCCAATACAATCCCAACAGTGAAACATGGTGGTGGCAGTATCATGCTGTGGGGGTGTTTTTCAGCTGTAGGGACAGGACGACTGGTTGTATTTGAAGGAAACACGAATGTGGCCAAGTACAGAGATATCCTGGATGAAAACCTCTTCCAGAATGCTCTGGACCTCAGACTTGGCCGAAGGTTCACCTACCAACAAGACAATGACCCTAAGCACACATCTAAAATAACAAAGGAATGGCTTCAAAACAACTCTGTGACCATTCTTGACTGGCCCAGCCAGAGCCCTGACCTAAACCCATTAAGCATCTCTGGAGAGACCTGAAAATGGCTGTCCACTAACATTCACAGACCAACCTGACGGAACTGGAGAGGATCTGCAGGGAAGAATGGCAGAGGATCCCCAAATCCAGGTGTGAAAAACTTGTTGTATCATTCCCAAGAAGGCTCATAGCTGTACTAGCTCAAAAGGGTTTGTTATACTCAATACTGAGCAAAGAGTCTGAATACTTATAACCATGTCATATTTCAGTTTTTCTTTTTTAATACATTTGCAAAAATTTCAACATTTCTGGTTTTTTCAGTCAAGATGGGGTGCATTAAAGGCTCATACTCACTTGTTAAAGCTTTGTTAAAGAATGCAATGGATGTTTGAAACACGTGGCTGTTTCTACATTCTTGATGGAATGTATTAATATTTCTTAATCCAATAAATTTTTGCAAGCTTGGAAGCTGGATCATCTTGTTTTTTCATATATTGTATATACAGCAGTCTAAATACATTATACAGGTAATACTGTGATTGCAGTGTATAGTCGTAGTATATATACAGCAGTATCACCTATATAAATGTATATACAGAAGTCACAGTTTCACCTATATAATGTATATATGGGGGGAGGATGAAGAGATGAGGTGGGTCCACTGTCCAGTCAGCGTCCGGGGTGCTGAGCAGTGGATGCCGGGGATTGATGAATAGAGCATGCTGTTCTCTGATGCTGGTACTGGCATCAAAAAGAGAGAGAGGCATCCTGTACTTGCCGCAGTGGCGTTTTCAAACTACTGACTAGGCCCTGTGTACTCGTGCTCTCCTGCTTGGCCGCACTGACAAGGGCCGCAGGCACGCTCGCAAGCATGAACGACGGCCGTGCTCACGCACTGACGTGGTTCACTGTGGTCCTTGTCAGCGCATGCTCCGAGATGCGTGCACACAGGACCTAGTTAGAAGTTTTAAACGAACGACGGCCCATTTTGCAGTTCAGAGCCACCAGCCTAGTGGGCATCTTCCTCTTTTGGCAGATTGCCAACCCAGGTCTGATGATGGTGCCTAATATTGGACCTTCATCAGAGTATCTTGCTGGTTCAGAGGGATAAGACAGTGTGCTTCAAATAAGCTGGAAGGATGATAAGAGGAAAATGCCTGAATGCTATTTAAGGAGGCAATATTTAATGTGGCTAAATTAAATGTAGGACGTCCATAAATGGCGACTGTCGTCACTGTGGTAGAGTACTGGATGCTGCGTAGGGAATCAGAATTCAGTTCAGCATGTCCTTTATAGGTAATTACTATCGCTGTGACGTCCTCCTGTCCAGCACCCGGGACCTCTACACGCAGCACTTTGAAGCAGCAACCACAGTCGCCTCACATGGTTGTACTGCCTATAATCTGATCTACAGGGGTTGGACAAAATAATGGAAACATCAACAAAAGTTAGTTAATATGGTGTAGGTCCACCTTTTGCGGTGATTACAGCCTCAATTCTCTGAGGTATGGATTCATACAAGGTGTGAATTATTTCCAAAGGAATTTTAGCCCATTCTTCAGTTAAAACACCCTCCAGTTCTTTGAGCGACGATGGCGGCGGAAATCGACGTATAACTTGAATCTCTAAAATTGACCATAAATGCTCAATAATGTTGAGGTCTGGGGATTGTGGGGGTCAGATGAGATGCTCACCTTCATTGGAATGTTCCTCGTGCCATGCTTTAACGATTCTAGCTGTATGAATTGGTGCATTATCATCCTGAAAGATGGCGTTCCCCTCCGGGAACAGTGCTTGAACCAGAGAATGCACTTGGTTGCCAAAAATGCCTAAATAATCTCGGCTGTTAATTCTTCCATGAAGAATTGGACTGGCGGATCTCCACGAAATAGCACCCCAGATCATCACAGAACCTCCGCCATGTTTTACCGTTGGGAGAAGGCAGTCTGGATGGAATGCTTCTTTCGGCTGTCTCCAAATGTACACTCGGCCGGAGGTCGGAAATAGGGTAACGATGATTCATCTGGGAATATCACATGTTTCCACTGCTCGAGGGACCAATTCTGGAGGTTTCTACACCACTCTAAATGCTTGGAAACATTTGTTGTCATCGAGAGCAGCGGTTTTAGAATTGCAGCTCTTCCGTGGAATCCAGATTTTTGCAGCTCCCGACGTACAGTTTTCGTGGAAACTGCGTTCTGAAGGTGTTCATTGAGCTCAGCAGTGATTTTCGGAGCCGTGGTCTTGCGATCCTCTCTCACAATTCGCTTTAGAGTCCAACGGTCTCTCTCAGTCAACTTTGACTTTCGGACGGACCTGTGCTTTGCTGCAGACGTTTTTCTTTCTCTTTCAAACGCAGTCATTACTTTGGAGACAGTACCTCTTGACACGCCAAGCATTCGGGCACTTTCTGTTACACTAGCACCTGCCATACGAGCACCAACAATTTGGCCTCTTTGAAAATCCGAGAGGTCTGCTATTGGTATCAGATTCTCATCAATGTTCTTACAATTCTGCAAAACAAACAGTTAATTTACATACACATATCACATAACACAAATAATCAACTACAAAACATTACCATATGTCACGGTTTGCATGTTTATAAAATGTTCAAAGATTATGATGCCAAAACGTTAGGTGTGTCCATTATTTTGGACACACCTGCAACCAGCTCTTGGTCACAGTGGATGAGTGCATAAAAAAACGCATTACTGTCTATAGAAATGCATGCGTATGCAAGGACATTCATTTTCACATAATCATGTCCGGGAAATGAGACACGCCCATTGGGTGTGTCTAGTGTCAAGGAAATTCTCCGAACGCATGCACGGAAAAAACGCAAACGCATGCAAAAACCGCATGCAAACGCAGTGTTTTTTTTGCCATCATGCGTAAGCTGATGCGGATAAAAATGCTGCATAAAAATACATTTGTATGCGTTTTGACATGCGTTTGTTCATGCAGACGATACACTGCTCACACAATCGCTAATGTGAACCTAGCCTAACTGGTTGGAATAACGGCAGCTGGAGGGATTGAGATACAGAGTAGAGAGACCAATCAAGCAGAGTACAGTAAGTGGCACAGCAGAAATGACTTGACAATATATTAGAGCTGAATAGGTCTGAAGACTCTGTGTAGCAATGAAGCAGAACTTGGAATATCAGCAGGTACACTGTGGCAATATAGCAGATTCCAGCAATGTAGCAGAGCTGGGCATGTCAGGAGGCGGACTGTGGCAAATCAGCAGATCCCTGTGATGTAGCTGAGCTGGGTATTTCAAGGGGCACATTGTAATAATCCAACAGAGCCCTGTGATGTGGCAGAGCTGGATATCTTAGGAGGCACCATGTGGCAATATAGCTAAGACCCAGGCTTGGTCTGGCCTAGCGGGGTACCGGGTAAATGCCCATTGGGCCCCGAGGGTCACAGGGGCCCTTTAAAATTGCTGCCCCTTTAATGATGATGGCCCTTTAAGAGCTTCAGCATCGCGCCATGCGCTTGCACATACCTTAGTGCGCGGCGCCCCCTGGCTGGCTCCGGCCACCGGCAGCTCCTGGCTGTGATGACTCATCCGCTCACCAGCGCCGCTGCGTGACCTTCAGCGGCCTGCTCTTGATGGGCTGTGACAACCGCCCCGCGCGACTGAGTTCCCGTTCTGTAGCTGGCTGCTGCTGCCTGGCTAATAGCAGCGCCAGCACACAGACAAGAGGAGGAGGCCGCCGCGCTCTGCAGTGCACTGTGCTCACCCTGCTGCTCCCGCTCCCTCTACGCCTCAGTGTGTGTGTAAACACAGCCCTCCGAGTCCGGTGAGTAGTAGAGGCCTGATTAAACCCCTGGGCCCTGTAGTTTGCCTACAGGCCGGGTATTGGTGTGGATGATGCCATTATCCACCTTCTAGATAGGACTCTCTCTCACCTGGAGAAACCTGGGAACACTGTGAGAGTAATGTTCTTCGATTTCTCTAGTGCTTTTAATACCATATAGCCATGTCTACTGAGAGATAAGCTGGGCCTTGTTGGTGTGGACCTCCAACTCTCCACCTGGATCCTTAACTACCTCACGAACCGACCTCAGTTTGTAAAGGTTCGGGACAGTGTGTCAGACACAGTGATCTGCAATACAGGGGCACCTCAAGGTACAGTTCTTGCCCCTTTTCTCTTCACACTGTACACTGCAGATTTTAGGTGCAACTCATCTAGCTGCTACTTGCAGAAGTATTCTGATGACTCTGCAATAGTAGGCCTCATCACAGGAGGAGATGAAAGAGAGTACAGAGATACTAACCAAGCTTTTGTGGAGTGGTGTCAGAGGAACCACCTCAGGATTAATTCCGGGAAGACCAAAGAATTGGTGGTGGACTTTCGCAAGGGCAAAAATCCACCAGTAGTGGTGAACATTCAGGGAAATGACATTGAGATAGTCGACACCTATAAGTACCTTGGTGTGATCCTCAATAATAAGATTGACTGGGCCCATCACTTGGATGCAGTGTACAGGAAGGGCCAAAGCAGGCTTTATCTGCTCAGAAGGCTGAGAGCCTTCGGAGTTAGAGGGGCACTCCTTGCATCCTTCTTCAACTCAGTTGTGGCATCAGTCATCTTCTTTGGTGTGGCGTGCTGGGGTAGTGGCATATCAACCAGGGACAGGAATAGGCTGGACAAACTGATTAGAAGGGCCAGCTCTGTCCTGGGATGCCCCCTTGACCCAGTTCAGGAAGTAGGCGACAGGAGGATACTGGCCAAGGTGAGCTACATGGTGCAGAATGATTCCCATCCCATGCATGAGACCGTGACAAAGATGTGCAGTACTGTCAGTGACCGGCTACTTCATCCTAAATGTGAGAGGGAGCGCTATCGAAAGTCCTTCCTTCCTGCTGCAGTTAGGCTGTATAACCAGCACTGTCCAAAACGGAGAACGACCCAAACAGAGAACTGATAGATCCAAAGTTGTGACAGTCCGGTTACATTTTTTTTTTTTTCTTTCGTATATGTACCTACCTACTGTCAATGTAATGCCTTTATGCATCTGTATCTGTACTTGTTCCTGCCTTGCTGCTGTAATGCTCTGAATTTCCCCATGGTGGGACGATTAAAGGATTATCTTATCTTATCTTATAAGGATCTAGTGACGCAGTGTAGACTGTTATCAGCATTGCTGTTTCCTCAGATTGTCAGCTCTTGTGATCAGGCCCCGGCTCCACGCTCCGCTCTCTCCTGTACAGTGAGGCCTCATTATACCCCTGTATAAGATTCTAGTGACGCAGTAGAGACTGTTATTCAGCATTGCTCCTTCCTCAGATTGTCAGCTCTTGTGATCAGGCCCCTGCTCCTCGCTCCGGTCTCTCCTGTACAGTGAGGCCTCATTATACCCTTGGGCCCTGTATAAGGATCTAGTGACGCAGTGTAGACTGTTATCAGCATTGCCATTTCCTCAGATTGTCAGCTCTTGTGATCAGGCTCCTTGCTCCGGTCTCTCCTGTACAGTGAGGCCTCATTATACACCTGTATAAGGATCTAGTAATGCAATGTAGACTGTTATTCAGCATTGCTGCTTCCTCAGATTGTCAGCTCTTGTGATCAGGCCCCGGCTCCTTGCTCCGGTCTCTCCTATACAGTGAGGCCTCATTATACACCTGTATAAGGATCTAGTGTCGCAGTGTAGACTGTTAATTAGCATTGCTGTTTCCTCAGATTGTCAGCTCTTGTGATCAGGCCCCTGCTCCTCGCTCCAGTCTCTCCTGTACAGTGAGGCCTCATTATACCCCTGGGCCCTGTATAAGGATCTAGTGACGCAGTGTAGACTGTTATCAGCATTGCCGTTTCCTCAGATTGTCAGCTCTTTGATCAGGCCCCGGCTCCTCGCTCCGGTCTCTCCTGTACAGTGAGGTCTCATTATACCCCTGGGCCCTGTATAAGGATCTAGTGACGCAGTGTAGACTGTTATCAGCATTGCCGTTTCCTCAGATTGTCAGCTCTTGTGATCAGGCCCCGGCTCCTCACTCCAGTCTCTCCTGTACAGTGAGGCCTCATTATACACCTGTATAAGGATCTAGTGATGCAGTGTAGACTGTTATTCAGCATTATTGTGTTCTCAGATTGTCAGCTCTTGTGATCAGGCCCCTGCTTATCGCTCCGGTCTCTCCTGTACAGTGAGGCCTCATTATACACCTGTATAAGGATCTAGTGACGCAGTGTAGACTGTTATTCAGCATTGCCGTTTCCTCAGATTTTCCGCTCTTGTGATCAGGCCTCGGCTCCTTGCTCCTGTCTCTCCTGTACAGTGAGACCTCATTATACCCCTGTATAAGGATCTATTTACACAGTGTATACCATGTGGGGCTGTGCTGTATACCATGCGAGGCTGTGCTATATACCATGTGGGGCTGTGTTATATACCATGTGATGCTGTGCTGTATACCATGTGGTGCTGTGCTATATACCGTGTGGTGCTGTGTTATATACCATGTGGTGCTGTGTTATATACTATGTGGGCTGTGGTATATACTATGTGGCTGTGTTATATGCCATGGGGGGTACATTATACATTATATTCTATGGGGGAGGCTGTGTTATATAATATGGGGGGCTACGTTATATTCTATGGGGAGGTGGGCTGTATTATATTCTATTCGGGGTTACATTATATTCTATGGGGGGCTGTATTATCTTTATTATATTCTATGGGGGTGATACATTATACTATATGAGGAGGTTACATTGTGTTCTATGGGGGGGCTGCATTATATTGTATGGGGACTTTATTATACTTTTTGAGGGGGCTACATTTTATTCTATTTGGGCTACATTGTATTCTATTGAGGGGCTACATTATACTATATAAGGGGCTGCCATATATTCTATGGAGGGGCTGCATTATACTATATGAGGGGGGCTGCATTATATTCTATGGGGGGTTGCATTATATTCTGTGGGGTGGCTACATTATTGTCATGATCCAGGTTGGATGATGACAGTTAAAAGCACATGTAACCTTTTTTTTCTTTAAGCTGTGTGCTTAGGTGTGGTTTTTGCCCCCGGTGGCCATTAGGATTATTGCACTGTGGTGGACTCTGTTGCCAGGAGCAAGTGCACAGAGTAAAGCTAAGTGGTGTTTCCCTGTTTGTGCCTTTCCTTTATGTGTGTTTCAGTGCAGTGGTGGGATTAATCTCTGCACCGGCCATTTCACTAGAAAGGGGTAGGTGCAGGGCGAGCTAGGGTTTAAAGGTATCCTGAGCGGCGCCCAGTGTGGAACCGGTCTAGGGATCGGTAGGAGTGTAGTGATACTGATGCAGGGGAGTGCAGGAGGTCTCCACATCCCCGTTCCCTATCGCAGGGCCCACCATTGTAATTATTTCCCTGGTGTTTCCCCTTATTATTTAAATTCGCCCTGCTGGAGGCGGTGTATCCGGTTTTACGTGTATTTCTGAAATTCGCCTGCTGGAGGCGGTGTATCCGGCTGCACGTCTTATTATTTACATTCGCCTTACTGGAGGCGGTGTATCCAGGGTCGCGTGTGTCATATAAATTCGCCCTGCTGGAGGCGGTGTGTCCAGTCACACGTAACCATTACATTATCACCAACCGTAACATTTTTTTCCCTCTGGTGAGCCATGGGCCAAGTGCAGACCGCTGAGCAGTGGCTGCTGGCCCTCACTGAGATTAGTGAGGAGCTGAATGATGTGTTTCAGCAGCACCTGCAGCGGTAATATGGGTCTGAGGCCTATCCTCTGCCTCAACTAGAGGGTCCATATACGGCTTTGGCGAGGATGTGCCGTGCAGTCGCTGCTGGGGAGCAGGACTTGCTTATACAGGCAGACATACCCAGGCAGGTGGGTGGAGTCGGTGTCCCCATGGTGCTGCCTGGTGTTCCCCAAGGTGAAGGGGTATGTCCCTGTAGTGAGCAGACAAATGGCACTGACGCCGAAAATTCTGTATTGTCAGAGAAGCCGTGCCCCCCTGGTCGTGTGGAGGGAGACGACCTGGGAGCGTATATTTCCTCCTCGCCCTCCGAAGGTACCATGTCAGGAGAAGTGTTGGTTGGCGAGGTACCTGAGGGCATACCGGTGCTTGTGAACAGTGGAGCTGAAGTCAGTCTGGTGGATGCTCAGTTTGTCCAGACTCATGGTCTGAGGTATGAGACGCCGGACAGACCCATAAGCGTCCAGGCCATTGACTCTGTCCCACTGAGCCAGGGGTAGTAAAACCAAGTCATAGAAGACATTGTGCTGTTTAGTGAACATCATGACGAGTCCCAGTCATGCTACGTCTTGGAGGGAAATCCAGCACCTATCGTTGTGGGCCCCCCTTGGTCTAGGAGACACAACCCGGTCTTGGATTGGCGGACTAGGGCAGTGGTCAGCTGGGAGCAGTCGTGTGAGGGCTGCTGCCTAGGGGCTACTGTCTCTGCCGTCTCTCTGCAATCATCCCCTTCCTCTCCAGTGGTATCAGCTGAGGTGCTGCAGGAGAGTAGGGGCATGTCTCAACCCTCGCCATTAGCCAGCCCTGAGAGGTGCAGACCTCGTAGTAGGAGGGGTTGGAGGGTGGTGTTTCCCTTGGTGAATTGCGGGGGTGTGAGTGTGGTGACACAGGGGGATGCCTCTGTTGTCAGTTCCAGAATGAGTTCACCGAATTTCGACAAACGAATGTGTGGCAATAAATGTTCAGGTCCGGACCTGTGTGTGAACGAGCCTGTATGGGTGGCCACCAAAAGCATCCAGTGGAAGTGTGTTGCAGGGGTCTGGAATTCTCAGGTGATCGGGCCATATCTGGTATCGGATGTCCAGGGCCCGGAGACTTACCAGCTGGAGTTACCCACATACTTGCCCATACACCTCTCGTTCCCCAGATCGGCGCTTTGGAGATGGGTGGTGCCTCCGGAACATACATTGCCAATACCAGTGGTGTTCGTTTGTCATAAACCTTAAGTGCAGGTAGTTGCAGGTGTGAACTCTGGATCTGGGCGTCCCCGCTGTAGGTGGTTCCCTGATGTGGAGCGGTCTTGAGTTTCCAGAGGCCCCTCATAGAGGGAGGGTACTGTCATGATCCAGGTTGGATGATGACAGTTAAAAGCACATGTAACCTTTTTTTTCTTTAAGCTGTGTGCTTAGGTGTGGTTTTTGGCCCCGGTGGCCATTAGGATTATTGCACTGTGGTGTCCTTTGTGCTAAGTTTGCCCCCGGTGGTGGTGAGCGTCATTGCACTCTGTTTCTTTAGTTTAGTGCACATGATTAGAGTGCAGGTGTGATTGCTGGCTCTGCTATAAAAGAGTCACAGGTGTGGCAATCAGTGTTTGTGATAGTATTCATTTCCAACCATCCTTGGTGGAGTAAGGGGCTGGAGAGAGCTCCTTGCAGCACGGTCAGAGCCCTGGTGTGGAAGGAGTCATAGGGGATTTCCTTGTAGCTCTGACAGAGCTTGGTGGCAGCGTTTCAGGAGGAGAGCTGCATTCTGGTGGTGGACTCTGTTGCCAGGAGCAAGTGCACAGCGTAAAGCTAAGTGGTGTTTCCCTGCTTGTGCCTTTCCTTTATGTGTGTTTCAGTGCAGTGGTGGGATTAGTCTCTGCACCGGCCATTTCACTAGAAAGGGGTAGGTGCAGGGCGAGCTAGGGTTTAAAGGTATCCTGAGCGGCACCCGGTGCGGAACTGGCCTAGGGATCGGTAGGAGTGTACTGACACTGACTCAGGGGAGTGCAGGAGGTCTCCACATCCCCGTTCCCTATCTCAGGGCCCACCATTGTAATTGTTTCCCTGGTGTTTCCCCTTATTATTTAAATTCGGCGGTGTATGCGGTTTTTCGTGTATTTCTGAAATTCACCTGCTGGAGGCGGTGTATCCGGCTGCACGTCTTATTATTTAAATTCGCCTTACTGGAGGCGGTGTATCCAGGGTAGCGTGTGTCATATAAATTTGCCCTGCTGGAGGCAGTGTGTCCAGTCACACGTAACCATTACAATTATGCTCTAAGGAGTGGGAGTGTATTCCCCATAGTCCTCCATATAGTATAATACACTCCTCAGTCCTCCATATAGTATAATACACTCCCAATAGTCCTCCATATAGCATATTATACTATATGGAGGCGTGGGGAGTGTATTATACTATATGGAGGACTTTGGGGCACATAATATTATATTGAGGACTATGGGATGTAAACTGTAGTTGTGCTGCTGATAACATGATACTGTATGGGGACAGATTGATCCATTAGTGAATGTTCTGTCTCCATCATTCTTTCTCAGACAGTGGAAAGAGGCCGGGAAACAAGTGTTGAACGACTTCAATATTTTTGATCACACTCATTTAGCGTCCTGAACTCAGCGCATGTGAATACAATCGAAATGCTTCTGTGTGATGTGCAATATGTTAGCATTTGGGGCCCTATTTTAAACTTGGCCTAGGGCCCCACTTTACCTAAAACCGACCCTGCTCATACGCATGACATGATGCAGCATCACAGATCACAATCTCGCCAGTGCCTCCTATATAAGATACACACACACACACACACACACACCACACTCTTATATGGCCTAATATGTCATATGAGGCCTGTATACCGACTGTACAGACCGCACTATCATCCTCCTGTATGCCGTACCTAGGCAGAAAGTGCGGTCTGTACAGTATCTAAGAGGCCAATACTCTGTATGTCTTATAGGGGGCCTAATAGGAGGCCGACACTCGGTATGTCATATAGGGGGCCTAATAGGAGGCCGACACTTAGTATGTCCTATAGGAGGCCAACAGTCTGTATGTCTTATAGGGGGCCTAATAGTAGGCCGACAGTCTGTATGTCTTATAGGAGGCCTATTAGGAGGCCGACAGTCTGTATGTCTCACAGGAAGCCTAATAGAAGGCCGACAGCCTGTATGTCATATGCGAGGCCAATATGCCTTATATACCACAATATCGGCATCCTATATGCTGTACAAACCATATTCTCAGCCTCTTATAGAAAGTATCTGTTATAGGAGACCGAGAGTGCGGTCTGTATGTGATATAGGATGCTGTTGTGAGTTCATTTTTCCCTTCACCAGTGAGGTGTGATGAACTCCCTCTTCTGGCGAAGGAAGGTAGTGAGGCTGATTACCAAACAGCTGAGCAGGTAGATGATGACTGGGTCACAGGAACTGATGACTGGATATAAGGCAGCCGACGCCCTGCTGCCTTGCTGGTGATCTTCCTGCTGGATTCTTGGAGACCAGTCTGATTTCTGCTTCTCAAAGCTAAGTTTTGCTCTGCCTTTTGTACACTTTAGTTCTGGTTTTGTTTGCCTTGTTTTTTGGAGTTCAGCCATCCCCGGCCGGGGGTGAGCTGAATTCCATTTTTGTCTCTGATCTGTTGATCTCTGGCTCTGTCTTCAGAATATACCTGAGTGCTGATATAGTCTTTTTGAAGCCTAGCGACTTCAGGGCCTGTTTTTCCTATCTGTCTGTTGGTTCATTTTTGGATAGGGTTTTTGCTGATTGCAGACAGCAGCTTTTCTATCCTGTCCTATTGAGTTAGCTTGTGCCCCATCATTTGCTCAACCTATCTTTCTATCTGTGTTAGTGTTTTTCATCTTGCTTCACAGTCATTATATGTTGGGGGCTGCCTATTGCTTTGGGGTCTGCTCTGGGGCTGTTTAGATTTCCCCTTTCTGTCTTTAGGCTAATTTAGTTCTCCGGCTGTGATCGAGGGGTCTAGGGCACCGTAGGAACCCCCCACGGCTACTGCTAGTTGTTGTGGATAGGTTCAGGGGTCTGCAATCTGATAGCTTCCAACTTCTCTGGTTTTCTGGACTTAGCTATTATTTTTGTTTTTTCCTCCTTCGGTGACTCATCCATAACAGGATGCCAAGAGTGTAGTCTGTACGATATATAGGAGGCATCTGTACGATATATAGGAGGCTGAGAGTGCGGTCTGTATGATATATAGGAGGCTGAGAGTGCAGTCTGTACAATATATAGGAGGCTGAGAGTGCGGTCTGTATGATATATAGGAGGCTGAGAGTGTTCTCTTTTGCACACTGTACAGCTTGCTAAAAGACACACGTTTTAGTGGGAGAGGCCAAAAAATGAACACGTAATAAAACCGTTTATGGTAGCCATAGGGTGGGCCCCTAGAGTCAATTCCCCTGGTGGGCCCTAGGCACCCCAGTCCGACCCTGCTAAGACCAGCAATGTAGCAGAGCTGGGTATGCCAGGAGAAGCCCTGATCCAATGGATCAATGCTGAATATATCAGGAAGTAGATATGACTGTATAGAGTCAGATGTAGCAAAGCTACGTCAAAGCAGCAATGCTAAGTTAGCAATAATGTCTAACACAGTTAAAGGTAAAATGTAGATAAGCTGACCTAGAAAAGCAGAGTTGACTTAGCAGTTAGGTTCAGAATAGTGAAGGGTTCTCAGTAGTGGCTATATGCCTGTAATGGGGTACCAGGACCTGTGATACCCAACTCCCTGTATATATATACACACTGTATGTATATATATTCTGATATGTGTATATGAATATATAATGTTGTTAACATAGGGGAAATGCAGTGCCCTAGTTAAGCCACTAGAGGGGGAACACTATAGTTCAATAGCCCTGTAGATAGTTCCCATAGGAGGAGCCAACCGTGGATAAGGTAGAGGGTTTTCCCTGTTTAGAGCAGTAGGGTCGTGGAGCCTGTATAGGGCAGACAGATCCGCAACGTTTAAGTGTGAAGTCCAGCCATCCAGGGCCCAGCGGGCCAGAAGTTCAGCCGAAGCAGCAGTGGTGACAACTGTAGTGGAGCAGAAGCTAAAGCAAAGGTCACAATAGTACAGGGATGCAAGTGGCTCTATGATATGGCAGCCCACTGCATGGGCAGATGCCCTCATGTCCGTGGCAAAATGGATGAGGGAACGCCTAAACATAGTGAGTCTGAACAGGGAGGACGCTGCAGTACCGTATGAAACAGTGTGACCCGGACACTTACTGGGGGATGTAGGAAAGAGTACAGGGAAAGTGAAGAAGGTGAACATTATGGAACCCTTTGCTTATGATGTATAGGACAAGGATGTGCTGCGAAAAGGAGAAAGTTCTACTTTCTAAGTTGCACCTGGATTGTGTCTCTGTTTGTGTGCAATCGTATGGAAGGGGCCTTCAGCAACCCAGAGGAGACCCTGAAGGTGTAGAGAACAGAGAGGCAAGTACACTGACAAAAGGACATTGTTTGTATTTGACAGGAGGCCAGGGTGCGCAGGAGCAGTTATTATCAGCCACGACTATGGCCCTGACGTTCTCTCACATGCCAACTACCCAAATACTCAGAGTGTGTCTGCAGCCTTAGCAGGCCTATAAAGGCTGAGAGTGTGCTGGTTACCTGGAGCAGAGAGACTACTGAGCTATGAGGATTGAGATTTCAGCGATGGTCCACAGAAAAACAGATCTGGGTAGGCTTGAAAATGTAGGTTTGTTATTTTGATTTCTCACCCCTGTCTAGCTACATGTTTATAATAAATGCACATAAAATTAGCAATGTAAGCACAATAGCACATCATCCTAATTATTTTTCTTAAAAACGGCAAAATACGAATCAATATATTAGAGTTTGAACTGCTATGTTCTCTGAATTTTATCCAGACAAAAGATTATTCTGGATTTCAGGACTCCGAGAACAGATTTCCTAATCCACCCACCTAACCCCACACATACACATCTTATTGTACATTTTATATTTTTTATTTATTTTTTAGGTACTCATCGTTAGGTCCAGTTAATGCAAGTAGCTGAGTCTCAATTCCAAAAAGAAACTGTATATAGAAATAGTAAATTTTCACTGCAGTAGCGAATAATGAAATAACTGATCTGTTGTACAATTCACATTTACCACCCACATAAGCTGTTTAAAGTGACTAAATTGATGACTAACATAATCCCTCTACACCGCTTTCCAGGAATAGGAAAATTGATTAGGAAAGATGAAACATAGGCACATCCTTCACTATGTGGTCTTGACCCTAGACTAGCTGGTATGTGTCAGTCCACTTCAATGATCTTTATTTCTGCTTCACAAATTTTCATCTTTTTTCCCTGCACTCCCAATAGTTTAAAAAGCATTTAATTCTTGTTTTATCATGCAATTTTCCAAGTGTGAGATCTCTTATAATAAGTAATCCCTCAGTAGTGATGATTAGTATTAAAGTGCTAACAAAATGTTCAGCAAATGCAATCATGGGAATTCACTATTTTTAATGTTCCTTATTCCATAAATGGCCCATCATTCGAAGATCATAAAACATCTACTTGAACAAGAGGTCAACCTACTGTACATTTTCATGCAAATAAGGGAACTGTCCTTAAAGTGGAAGTTATGTTCCAAAATTGCTTTGGTTAGACAGCTTGAAATTAAGCACGTTTGCAATTAATTTGCTTTTTCTATCTGATGTCATTCACCTGCTATGTCATAGACTGCCCAAATGTGTTGCATTCTAGGAAGAGAAGAGTTGAATCTTAAGATCTCAGCCACCTCTCTCCTGTCCAATGATTTCCCATATAGCTGCTCACCTCCTTCCACCTCCCTCTTACCTCTATCATTGCAGTTTCCAAAGCCATTCTCCTAATCACAGATCTCACTTTCTTGAGCCATGTGATTTTTTTCAAATTTCCTGTTATCTCTAAATGCAAATATAGAGATAATACTGTAGACTCAGAACAAACACTAACAGATACTAATATGTTGCAGTAGGATGGATTCTAGCCAGAATTGTCACTCCTGAAGGAGTACCCAACCACGAACTACAAGGAAGTAAGGAGACTGCAGAGCTGTGACCTGTTCGAGAGACAATTTGAAAATACCCCTTTAAAGTAGTTGTTCCTTTTTGAAATATTGTAGAAACATCCTGGAGAACACAAAAATAGGACAGCACTAGACTCACTGTTGACTTTAAAGGGGTTGTCTCAAGAACAAAGTTGATTTTAATCAGTAGATCTTGGAATAATAAGTTCCCCAATTTAATGCATTAAAGAAAGTTTCTGCGCTGAGATAATCTTATAAATGTGCCCCTGCTATGTACTTTGTAATGGTTGTTGTGGAGACACAGGGGTCAGCTGGTACTCTCGTCCACTGGCTCGAGACCACATTGACCAGAGATCATCCCACTGAACGACCGCTCTCCTTTTTCCTTGCGCATAATATTACTCAGACAACTCTGGGTTAAAGTAAAGCAGAGTAGCAATAATTTATTGAACCACAAAACAGGGAAATAACACATAGAACAGTCCCAACAAAATACCTAAGATGGCTCAAAATTAGAGTCTGTCCCTTCTGCTGACTCGCTGGGATTAGAGCAGCTGGAACTTAGGAGCTTCCAGAACCAATTACCCCCACCAATGCCACCATGCTTTTGGAGGGCACCAACAGAGAGGAGGTAATGACAAGCTTAGGAAGCTAACCGAGAGCAGTGAGGTATGTGGCTAGGTGACCTGATTGTCCCAACCTGGATTGTTCAAGATGTCTTTGAGGGTTCAGTGATGGTCAATCTCTGTTCTTCCAGTTGGGGCTGTGGTCCCCTAAGTGGACATCCTGTAGAGTCAAATCTGTGTGCCTTATGATGGAGCCATGATATTCTGGCAGCTGTCTAGTAGAAAGTTCCTGGTTGTCGTTTTGTAGAGAGTCTCTTCTTCTTTAGATCTCTGGACCTCTTGGATGTCTTGTTACAGAGGCATATCCTTTTTATAGTTCACAACTGTTCTACAAGCCATCATTCACAGGTCAAGGGGAGGGGGTGATGAGATTAACTTGCTTTGCTTGATTATTTATAGTTTATCCTTCAATGTTCTCAAGTCAACAAACAGAGTCATTGTTTAGTGACTCTGCATCCAAGTTTTCAAAGATAACAGTACAATAAACTGTAGGAGCTGCTATAAGAGGTAAATAACAACCGTTCATAAATTAACAAATATCAATTCAACCTACAAGAAGAGTCAACATAAAAATAACAGTCTATGCTTCCTGGCTTACTAAAAATAGACGTATGGATAATCAAGATAAAATACTGTGTCGTCACAGTTTTGTCTGACCACAGCTCCTGGCCAGGGATGGAAGCAAAATTTTGCATTTTCATTTTTTGCTCCCCTTCTTTCCAGAGCCATAACTTTTTAAATTTTGGTCAAAATGGCCATGTGAGGGCTTGATTATTTGTGGGATGAGTTGTGATTTTGAATGACACCATTGGTTTTAACATATCATGTACTTGAAAACGGGAAAAAAATTTCAAGTGATGTGAGATTGCAAAAAAAAGTGCAGTATAACAGTTATTTTTTTTTACCATGTTCACTAAATGCTAAAACTGACCTGCCATTATGATTCTTCAGGTCATTTCGAGTTCATAGAAACAAAACATGTATAGGCTATTTTTATTTAAGTGGTGAAAACAAATTCAAAGTTTGTTAAAAAAGGCGCCATTTACCGATACCCATAATGTCTCCATTTTTCATGATCTCGGGTTGGGTGAGGGCTTATTTTTTGTGTGTCGAGCTGACATTTTTAGTGATACCATTTTGGTGCAGATACAATCTTTTGGTCGCCCGTTATTGCATTTTAATGCAGTGTTGCAGTGACCAAAAAAACGTAATTCTGGCGTTTTTACTTTTTTCGTTACGCCGTTTAGCGATTAGGTTAATTATTTTTTTTATATTGATAGATCGTGCGATTTTGAATGCGGCAATACCAAATATGTGCACTGTATGTACTCGAGTATAAGTCAACCCGAGTATAAGCCGAGGCACCTTATTTTGCCACGAAACATTGGGTAAACTTATTGACTCGAGTATAAGCTGGGTATGCATTGTCCCCTCATCCCCATCCTGGTATGCATGACTCCCCCATCCCTGTCATTGTATGCATGGCTCCCCTGTCCCTGTCATTGCATGCATGGCTTCCCTGTCCCTGTCATTGTATGTATGACTCCCCCGTCCCTGTCGTTGTGTGCATGGCTCCACCGTCGCTGTCCTGGTATGCATGGCTCCTTATTCCCTATACTTGTATATATGGCTATTTATCCCCTAACCTTGTATGCATGATTCCTGTTAAAAAAAAAATTACCTGCCTGCGCACCCTCACTGGTACTGCATCTCGTTCATTCTGGCGCGAGCAGTTCTTCCTGCCGAGCAATCACTTGGCCCTGCTCATTAAGGTAATGAATATACACTCCACGCCTATGGGAGTGGAGAGGTGTGTATATTCATTACCTTAATGAGCTGGGCCGCGTGATCGCTCGGCCGGAAGAGCTGCTGGCGCCGGAATGAACGAGATACAGTGTCAGCAAGGGCGCATGGCAAGGTGAGTAGGATGTGTGCTGGAAGTCGGCGGCTGCGGCTGGCACTGTGCGCTATTACAGCAGCGGCACATGCTTTAGTCACAGCCCCTGGCTCCTGCCTCTGTGACCCACTGCTCCGCCGCTCCCCCGCCATCTTTCTGGGACAATTGACACGTGTATAAGCCAGGGGGGCGTTTTCAGCACAAAAAAATGTTCTAAAAAACTCCACTTATACCTGAGTATATATAAGGGGTGTAACTAGGGAACACAAGTCACCACTTTTGACAGACAGAGCTATTTATCTGAACTTTTTGCGGTATAAGTATTCAGCTAATACACGGGTGCTTGCATGAAAACATGTGAAGATTGCCTGTTTGTTAGGAATTCTACATATGTATTCAGGCTGTCTGGCAGCCGCAAATCATGCAGTTGGTCGACAAACACTAAATCTCCGAGCACGCCAAAATTATCGGACATCACCCTAGTATGCTTGGGAAAACCTGAGCAATGAGTATATTCGCTCATCACTAGTCATGTCCTTTTCTTTGATGCAAGCCTACACACTGAGCCCTCATCTTTCCTGGCAGATGATGGCTGATTTAATCAGCAATCATGTGCCTTTAACATTCACAGGTGAAGCGGAGCTCCACCTATGGCTTTTAACCTGTTAAATGCTGCTGTCAGACTCTGACAGTGGTATTTAACACAAGCTGGCAAGGGGGGAGAATCATAGAATCGTAGAGTTGGAAGGGACCTCCTGGGCCATCTGGTCCAACCCCCTGCTCAAAGCAGGATTCGCTAAATCATCCCAGTCAGATGTCTGTCCAGCCTCTGTTTGAAGACTTCCATTGAAGGAGAACTCACCACTTCTCGTGGCAGCCTGTTCCACTCATTGATCACTCTAACTGTCAAAAAGTTTTGTCTAATATCTAATCTGTGTCTCCTCCCATTCAGTTTCATCCCATTGCTTCTAGTCTTTCCTTGTGCAAATGAGAATATTATTATTATTATTATTATTATTATTTATTTATTGTTATAGCGCCATTTATTCCATGGCGCTTTACATGTAAGGAGGGGTATACATAAAAACAAGTACAATAATCTTAAACAATACAAGTCATAACTGGTACAGGAGGAGAGAGGACCCTGCCCGCGAGGGCTCACAATCTTCAAGGGATGGGTGATAATACAGTAGGCGAGGGTAGAGCTGGTCGTGCAGCGGTTTGGTCGATCGGTGGTTACTGCAGGTTATAGGCTTGTCGGAAGAGGTGGGTCTTCAGGCTCTTTTTGAAGGTTTCGATGGTAGGTGAGAGTCTGATATGTTGTGGTAGAGAGTTCCAGAGTAGGGGTGATGCGCGAGAGAAATCTTGTATGCGATTGTGGGAAGAGGAGATAAGAGGGGAGTAGAGAAGGAGATCTTGTGAGGATCGGAGGTTGCGTGCAGGAAAGTACCGGGAGACGAGGTCACAGATGTATGGAGGAGACAAGTTGTGGATGGCTTTGTATGTCATGGTTAGGGTTTTGTAATGGAGTCTCTGGGCAATTGGGAGCCAGTGAAGGGATTGACAGAGGGGAGAAGCTGGGGAATAGCGGGGGGACAGGTGGATTAGTCGGGCAGCAGAGTTTAGAATAGATTGGAGGGGTGCGAGAGTGTTTGAGGGGAGGCCACAGAGCATGAGGTTGCAGTAGTCAAGGCGAGAGATGATGAGGGCATGGACTAGGGTTTTTGCAGATTCTTGGGTGAGGAATGAACGGATGCGTGAAATATTTTTGAGTTGAAGTCGGCATGAAGTGGAAAGGGTTTGGATATGTGGTTTGAAGGAGAGATCAGCGTCAAGGATTACTCCGAGGCAGCGAGCTTGTGGGACTGGGGAGAGTGGGCAGTCATTTACTGTAATTGATAGGTTCGTAGGGGGGTCACGTGAGATGGGGGAAAGATGATGAATTCTGTTTTGTCCATGTTGAGTTTCAGATATCTAGTGGAGAAGAAGGATGAAATAGTGGACAGACATTGAGGGATTCTGGTTAGTAGGGAGGTGATATCTGGTCCAGAGATGTAGATCTGTGTGTCATCAGCGTAGAGATGATACTGAAAGCCATGAGATTCTATGAGCTGTCCCAGGCCAAAGGTGTAAATAGAGAACAGCAGGGGCCCAAGGACTGAACCTTGTGGGACTCCGACAGATAGGGGGCGAGGTGAGGAGGTGGTGTGTGAGTGGGAGACGCTAAATGTCCGGTCTGTTAGGTATGATGAGATCCAGGAGAGGGCCAAGTCTGTGATGCCGAGGGATGAGAGGGTCTGTAATAATAGGGAATGGTCCACTGTGTCAAAGGCAGCCGACAGGTCCAGGAGGAGGAGGACAGAGTAGTGTCGCTTGCTCTTGGCAGTTAAGAGGTCATTGGTGACCTTAGTAAGGGCAGTTTCAGTGGAGTGGTGTGACCGGAAGCCAGATTGTAAGCGGTCGAAGAGGGAGCGAGAAGAGAGATGGGAGGACAGTTCAAGGTGGACGTGTTGTTCCAGTAGCTTGGAGGCGTATGGGAGAAGTGATATAGGGCGATAGCTAGATACAGAGGATGGGTCAAGAGAGGGCTTTTTGAGGATAGGTGTGATGGAGGCATGTTTAAAGCTTGAGGGGAAAACACCAGTTGTTAGTGATAGGTTGAAGAGATGGGTTAGGGTTGGGATGAAGACTGTGGTGAGGTTTGGGATGAAGTGGGATGGGATCGGGTCGAGTGCACAGGTGGTGAGATGTGATCTTGAGAGTAGAGTGGAGAGTCGATCTTCTGTAATGGTGGAGAAGTTGGTTTTGAAGGTGGAGGGCTGGGAAGTCGGGAGGAAGGGCTCTGGGGGTTGTTGACCAAAACTGTCCCTGATGTTATCAATTTTCTGCTTGAAAAATGAGGCAAATAAAGTTGAATAAAGTTGATCCTTCTACAATGTGACAGCCCTTTAGATATTTGTAGACAGCTATTAAGTCTCCTCTCAGTCTTCTCTTTTGCAAACTAAACATTCCCAAATCCTGCAACCTTTCCTCATAAGACAGGGTTTGCAGACCGGTCACCATTCTGGTCGCTCTTTTCTGAACTTGCTCCAGTTTGTTGATGTCTTTTTTAAAATGTGGTGCCCAAAACTGGACACAATATTCCAGATGAGGTCTGACCAAAGAGGAGTAGAGGGAAATAATGACTTCACGTGATCTAGACTGTATGCTTCTGTTAATACATCCTAGAATTGCATTTGCCTTTTTTGCTGCTGCATCACACTGTTGACTCATATTCAGTCTGTGATCTATTAGTATACCCAAGTCTTTTTCACATGTGCTGTCACTTAGCCCTATTCCTCCCATTCTATATATGCTTTTTCCATTTTTATTGCCCAGATGTAGTACTTTGCATTTCTCCCTGTTAAAAACCATTCTGTTAGTTGCTGCCCACTTCTCCAGTTTATTTAAATCTTTTTGAATCCTCTCTCTCTCTTCTCTAGTATTAGCTATCCCTCCTAGCTTTGTGTCATCAGCAAATTTAATCAGTTTACCCTCAATTCCTTCATCTAAATCGTTGATAAAGATGTTGAGCAATACAGGGCCCAGGACAGAGCCCTGTGGTACCCCACTTGAGACATTCTTCCAACTGGATGTGCAGCCATTTACGACCACTCTTTGGGTCTGATCACTAAGCCAGTTATGAATCCACCTAACAGTTGCCTTGTCCATTCCATACTTAATCATTTTTTCAATAAGGATTGTATGAGAGACTTTGTCAAATGCTTTGCTGAAGTCAAGATATACTATATCTACAGCATTTCCTTGATCCACCCAATCAGTGATACCGTCATAGAAGGAAATTAAGTTAGTCTGACATGACTTATTAGTTACAAACCCATGCTGACTCTGTTTAATCACTTCATTCTTATCCAGGTATTGACATACATGTTGTTTAATAATTTGTTCAAAGATCTTTCCTGGTATAGAAGTCAGACTCACCGGCCTATAGTTACCTGGGTCCACCTTCTTCCCCTTTTTGAAGATAGGAACAACATTTGCTCTTCTCCAGTCTTCTGGCACTTCTCCTGTTCTCCAAGAATTTTCAAAGATTATAGAGAGGGGTTCAAAAATTTCTTCTGCTATCTCCTTCAGTACTCTGGGGTGTAATTCATCTGGACCTGGAGACTTGAATTCATTTAGGCTAGCTAAGTGTTTCCTCACTATCTTTCTGTTTATAGATATCCTGGATTCTTCTATTCCCTTAATAGGACAGTGAATAACAGTTGATGTTACATTTCCTTTCTGAGAGAAAACAGATGCAAAATAGGAATTTAAAAGTTCAGCCTTCTCAACATCCTGTCTTACCATTTCATCATTTTCATCCTGTAAAAATCCTATAGCATCTTTGACTTTTCTTTTACTTTTGACATATCCCCAAAATCCTTTATTATTGCTTTTGACATCTCTTGCAAGCCTCAATTCATTTTCAGCTTTAGCTAATCTGATTTGTGCCCTGCAGGTTCTGCAGACAGCATTATATTCTTCTTTAGATATGCCTCCCTCTTTCCATTTTATAAACATTTTTTTCTTCCTTTTTAGCATGTGCTTAAGTTCTGTGTTCATCCATCCTGGTTTCCTTAACTGCTTCCTATTCTTCCCTCTTTTCGGAATTGTTAACAACTGTGCTTTGAGAATTTCATTTTTCAAGATTTCCCATCCTTCCTGGACATTTTTGTCTTTAAGGATATCCAGCCATTGGATCCCTCCAATTCTCTTTCTGAATCCCTTAAAATCTGCCTTTCTGAAATCTAACCTTGACGTCTGAGTCTTCACAGGTCTTCCGCCTCTAGTTATCCAAAATTCTAAAATAGCATGGTCGCTACCTCCTAGGGTCCCAGCCACTTTTACCTCCTCAACCATTTCCTCCCTGTTTATAAGGATTAGATCCAAGGTAGCAGTTCCCCTTGTTTTCTCCCTTACCTTTTGGAAGATAAAGTTGTCAGCAAGAGAGGATAAGAATTTCCTTGACCTGTTAGTTTTGCCTGAGAGAGATTCCCAACAAATGTCTGGATAGTTGAAATCTCCCATGACAACTGTGTCATATTTTTTGGAGAACTTGGCCATTTGATGCATAAAGAGTTCATCCATAGCTTCAGCTTGCACAGGCGGCCTGTAGTAAATGCCTACAATGTTGTCCTTTCCATTGTTCTGTCCTTGTATTCTTACCCAAACAGTTTCCACAGAACTCCCAGTCTCTGAAGCTTCAATCTCTGTGCAGATATACGCGTTTCTAACATACAATGCGACACCCCCTCCTCGTTTATCAAGTCTGTTTCTTGCAAATAAGTTGTATCCTTCTAGTCTTGTATTCCAATCATGTGTATTGTCCCACCAAGTTTCAGTGATTCCAATGACATCATATTTCTTTTCCTGTGTTAGTAGTTCCAATTCTCCTTGTTTGTTGCCCATGCTTTGTGCATTAGTATAGAAACATTTTAGTTTGTGATTGGTTTCTCTTTCTCCAATATTTTTATTAATTAGATTCTTTCGTCTTTGTTCTTCCTTTCCACTTTTAATAGCAGAGTTCTCAATAGCATTTGTCAGGTGTATGGCTTTTTCTGGTCTTTTGCTTCCCTTCCCATGTTGTTCTAGTTTAAAGCTCTCCTTGCAAGTGTAGCAAGGCGACTTCCAAATACATGCTTACCAGTCTTCGTAAGGTGCACCCCATCTCTAGCAAGTAGTCCATCGTATAAGTAGTTCACTCCGTGATCCAGAAATCCAAATCGTTGCTGATGGCACCATCGACGTAGCCACGTAGCCAGTTGTTCACCTGCAGAATCTTATTCCACCTCCTTGTTCCATGGCCATCCACTGGGAGGATGGAAGAGAAGACCACCTGCGCTCCCAGTTCTTTCACTTTCTTGCCTAAGTCTTCAAAGTCTCTGCAGATGGTTTCCAGGTCGTTTCTTGCAGTGTCATTTGTCCCCACATGTAGTAGCAGGAATGGGTAGTCATCTGTAGGTCTGAAGAGTCCTGATATCCTGTCAGACACATCTTTAATTTTTGCACCTGGAAGACAACACATTTCTCTTGAAGTTATATCCGGTCTGCAGATAGCGGCCTCAGTTCCTCTCAACAGGGAATCCCCCATGACCACCACTCTCCGTTTCTTCTTCACAACATTTTTCTTTCTCCATCCAGGAGGACTCTGAAGGTGTACAAGGTTGCTGCTTGTTGGCAAAGTCTTATCCTGATGTATTTCTTCATTGTTTTCCTGCGTGAGAGCCTGGTACTGGTTTCTGAGCAGTATGGGTGCTGACTGCCTCCTGATCCTCCTGCTTCTCTGGGTCACATGTCTCCATTCCTCTGTTTCTTCAGGTGCACTTCGAATTTCTTCTCTTTCTGTAACATGAAGAGATAATTCTGCTCTGTCCAAGAACTCTTCACCTTCCTTAATGATCTTCAACGTAGCTAACCTCTCTTCGAGATTTTGCAACTTTTCCTCCAACAGGGACACAAGCTTGCATTTGTGGCATGTGAAGTTTGGCTTTTCCACTGGTAAGTCTGTGAACATGTAGCAAGAAATGCAGCTCACCAAATGGCTCCTGGCCTCTTCCATCTTGAGATTTCTTAAAAACGATGAAAGATGAGCCCAAATTCGGCGCGCGGTTTTTCCGATTTTCCACGGCCAAAACCCAGTGATCGTTGAGCTCGCGGAGACTCTTCACTTATCCCAGAAGGCACTGGGAATATGCCTCCTCAAGACTCTTCCCCTGGTTTTCCGATTTCCTCTTTTCTGCTGCAACGGCCAAAACCCAGTGATCGTTGAGCTCGCGGAGACTCTTCACTTATCCCAGAAGGCACTGGGAATATGCAAATGATCTCCTCAAGACTCTTCCCCTGGGTTTCCGATTTCCTCTTTTCCGTTGTTGTCTACCTGGACGACATTCTGATTTTTTCCACTGACTTGGTCACGCACCGGAGGCAAGTACACCTAGACTTAAAGAGGCTCAGAGAGAATAGACTGCATGCCAAGTTTGAGAAATGCCTCTTTGAACAATCTTCTTTGCCTTTCCTCGGTTACATTGTTTCCTCCTCAGGATTGAAAATGGATCCAGAGAAGTTGTCTGCTGTACTCAGGTGGCCTAGTCCGTCTGGGCTGAAGGCCATACAGTGATTACAGGCCTTCGCCAACTACTTGTTAGGCGTCAGATTCCTGCAGCTGCACAGCAGGAATCCAGAGCCATACATCCAGCGGTCTCCCATTCCTTTCCGACCGCTCAGGGGCCTACACAGCAATCTCGGCGATCAAAGTGCCCTGCTCAGACCAGTTCTCTGGGTCTGGATGTTGCTGCCACCTCTGGACCAGCAATGGTAGCGCAACCTGCTTTGCAGGAAACCACTCCAGAGGCTAAGTCCTCTCGCCGCGCTACTGGGCATGCCCACGAGACGATCTCCCAGTGGAGATCGGGAGTCACGTGCTCAGGTCCTTGTCCTGATCTGATTGGCCCATCTCAGAGGTCTGGAAGGTCCCGGAAGCGCATGGCTATAAAAGGCCCACATGGCCGCTTGGCCATGCGCTAGTATAGACTATACTTGCTATGTGTGAATGGTGATGGATGTGTGATTCTGGTGACTGATTCATTATGAAACCCCTTCCCTCTGATATTACGCATGTGGATAGGGAATTAGAGTTATAGTCAGCGCCAGTCAGTGGCAAGCCATACGCCACAGTGCATACCGCACCGCTACTCTAGCGTCTGATAGTGTGAAGCCTCACGGCACTATCATAAAGCGGCAGTAGTTACCGCCGCGCTGCAGTTAGCAGCACTTACCGGCGTCCGCGGTAGTGACGCCGCACGCATGGTAAATCAAGACGGACACCGACTTCTGTCTTGGGCCATGTCCTGTGACCATATACCGTGTGTGCATGCCAGCTGAGACCTGTGAAGCTAACAGGCTCGGCGTTTATGCTTTAGCGCCTCTGTGAGTTAGCAGAGTCCGCTCTGCGCACCTCAGGTGACGTTTAACCTGAGCGCAGTATACCGCCATATAGCGAGTCAGCCATTACTCAGCAGCGGTTGTTACACCTACTGCACGGTGGACCCCGGGCGGCGAACGCACTTCCTATTATTTAGAGCTCCACCTCAGCTGCGAATGCTACGGTAGCCGCTGCTAAGGCAGTCACAGAGGCTATCTCACACGTACCCACACTCACGTGTATGCCGACAATATCTCGCCTCCCGCTCCCCGACAAGTTCTCGGGTGACGGCGCCACCTGTAGGGGATTCATGAGTCAGTGCTCTATCCAGATTGAGTTACTGGCTACACGGTTTCCTACAGAGCGGGCTAAGGTGGGGTTTATTGTTTCTCTTTTATCTGGCAGGGCATTAGAGTGGGTTACGTCATTGGGAGCGTGATGATCCCGTGGTTCAGGGGGCTGCTCAGTTCCTCGTGGCTCTGAAGCAGGTACTTTTGGGACCACGGATCACGCACGACACCTCTCTCCAATTATTGACCCTAACACAGGGGTCTCTCTCAGTCAGCCATTATGCCGTCCGATTCCGGACATTGGCTTCCGAACTAGAGTGGCCCGATAAAGCACTCATCCCTGTGTTTTGGAGAGGGTTAGCAGAGCATGTCAAAGATGCTCTAGCAACCAGAGAGGTCCCCAGAAGTCTGGAGGAAGTGATTGCCATCTCCACCCGCATTGATCTCTGATTTACGGAGTGCGGGCTGGAATGTGCGCAATCCAGATGAAGGGTTAACTTGGCTCCCACCTTCACGGAGCCGCTAAGATCTCCCGCTCAGGAGCTTACACCCTCCGAACCTATGGAGGTGTCTCGCGCCGGCCCCAATCCACGTCCGGTGCGAAGCTCCGCACGTTCTTACCAGTGCCGACAGTTTGGTCACTCGGCTAGCACGTGTCCTCTGCGGTCAGAAAAGCGATCACGTCCAGTGGTTGTAGGTGGTGGTCAGGCAAATATGAAACCCTTTTCTCCCAAATCGGTATTCCGAGGGACATTAGATAGCAGGGCCTCCACCTGGGAGGTAGAGGTTACCGTGGATTCCGGGGCTGAGGGGAACTTTATGTTCTCGACCTTCGCCCAGAAACACGCTATTCCACTGGTGTTACTGCCCCAACCTCTGACCATCAGGGTGGTTAATGGTGCACCTTTACCATCTCAGGTGACCCACCAGACAGCCCCACTCGGGCTCTCAATCTCACCCTCTCATCGTGAGATTCTGTCCTTGTTCATTTTGCCAGATGGCATCGACCAGGTGCTTCTCAGAGTTCCCTGGCTCCGTTGTCACTCCCCTCATATTGACTGGGCTTCAGGGAATATACTGGGTTGGAGCAAGGACTGTGAGGGAAGGTGCCTGAGGGGCAGTGTTCAAGTAGCTTCCACTGAAGTGCCCGCGGATCTCTCCGCGCTTCCTAAACCTTACCACCAGTACGCGGACGTCTTCTCTAATAAAATCTGCGGAGACGCTCCCGCCGCACCGTCCTTACGATTGCCTGATAGATCTTCTGCCAGGCACGGAACCTCCTAGAGGCTGTGTGTATCCGCTGTCACTCCCTGAGACAGAGGCTATGTCTCAATATATCCGGGAGAACCTGGCTAGAGGTTTTATCAGAAAGTCGGTGTCGCCGGCTGGTGCAGGGTTCTTCTTCGTGCAGAAGAAGAGCGGAGAGTTACGTCCCTGCATTGACTACAGAGGTCTCAACGCCATAACAGTTAAAAACAAATACCCTCTCCCGTTGATCTCTGAGCTATTTGACAGGTTGTGAGGGGCCCGGATCTTTACGAAATTAGATCTGCGGGGGGCGTACAACCTGATCCGCATTTGCGAAGGAGACGAGTGGAAGACAGCCTTTAATACCAGGGATGACCACTACGAATATCTGGTCATGCCCTTCGGCCTTTGTAATGCGCCTGCTGTCTTCCAGGATTTCGTCAACGATGTCTTCCGTGATATGCTCTCCACCTCGGTGGTGGTCTATCTGGATAACATCCTCATCTTCTCGCCAGATTTAACCTCCCACCGGAGAGACGTCTGCAGGGTCTTCGACCGTCTGCGGGCAAACTCTCTTTTTGCCAAGCTGGAGAAGTGCCAGTTTGAGCAGGAGTCCTTGCCGTTCCTGGGCTACATCATCTCAGCCCTGGGGTTGGCTATGGATCTGGCAAAACTGCAAGCGGTAATGAACTGGCAGGAACCACACTCACTCCAAGCGGTGCAGCGCTTCCTGTGGTTCGTCAACTATTACCGCCAGTTCATACCTCACTTCTCCACACTGGTAGCTCCTTTGGTTGCTCTCACAAAGAAAGGAGCTAATCCTAACGCTTGGTCTGAACAGGTCTCCAAGGCCTTCTCGTCTCTAAAATCCCATTTTGCTGGCGCTCCCATCTTACACCGTCCCGATGTGGATAAACCGTTTATCCTGGAGGTGGATGCCTCTTCCGTCGGTGCAGGAGCAGTCCTTTTCCAGAAGGATGCTCAAGGTCGGAAGCATCCCTGCTTCTTATTCTCTAAGACCTTCTCACCGGCGGAGAGGAATTACTCCATCGGGGACAGGGAGCTGCTAGCAATGAAGTTGGCCTTTTTCGAGTGGAGACATCTCCTGGAGGGAGCCCAGTTTCCCTTCCAGGTGTATACGGACCATAAAAATCTGGTCTATTTACAAACGGCCCAGCGCTTGAACTCTTGTCAAGCTAGGTGGTCGCTCTTCTTCTCCCGCTTCACCTTGCACTATCTCTCTGGAGAGAAGAACGTCCGTGCGGATGCTCTCTCGCGCTCGGTGGTCTCAGCGGAGGAAGGGGAGGCTGAGCCACGGCTAATTCTCCCTTCGGAGAGCTTTGTGACTGTGGCTCCAGTTGCTCTCGAGTCAGTGCCGCCGGGCAAGACCTTTGTGCCTCCTCAGCTACGGTCGGAGGTTCTCGCCTGGGCACACGCGTCCAGGGTGGGTGGTCACTTTGGCAATAAGCGGACCACAGAACTCCTGGCGAGGTCGTATTGGTGGCCGCACATGGCTTGAGACACTAAGGAATACATACAAGCATGCGTCTCGTGTGCACGGAACAGGTACTCTAGACAGAGGCCGGCTGGGTTATTGTATCCTCTGCCAGTGCCGGTTAGACCTTGGGAGATGGTTGGCATGGATTTTGTGGTTGGCCTGCCCAAGTCTGGTGGCAGTACGGTCATTTGGGTGGTCACCGACCATTTTTCTAAAATGGTGCATCTGGTGCCACTCGCATGGTTGCCTTCCGCTCGTGGTCTTGCCACACTGTTCATAAAACATGTATTCCGTCTGCATGCCGGACAAAATTGTTAGTGATCGAGGTCCCCAGTTCGCGTCCCGGTTTTGGAGGGAGCTCTGCAGCCTACTCAGCATTGAGCTAAACCTGTCCTCCGCTTACCATCCCGAGACGAAAGGCTTGGTTGAGAGAGCCAACCAAACCTTGGTCACGTACCTGCGGCATTTTGTCTCTGCCAGGCAGGATGACTGGGCATCCTTGCTACCATGGGCTGAATTTGCCCTGAATAATGCAGTGGCTGATTCCACTGGTCAGACGCCGTTCCTTCTAAATTACGGCCAACATCCACGCGTCCCTGTCCCGATGCCAGTGTCCTTTGCTGACTCCAGAGTGACAGACTGGGCAGTGGAGGCTCACAACATTTGGGATTGCACTCAGGATGCTATTCGTGCCTCTAAAGAAAGAATGAGGGCATCCGCCGACACACATCGGCGACCCGCTCCAACCCTTTCCCCCGGCGACTTGGTGTGGCTCTCTGCTCGAAACATCAAGCTGCGTGCCGAGTCCACCAAGTTCGCGCCGCGATACATCGGACCTTTTAAGGTTCTCGAGCAAATCAGCTCGGTGGTCTACCGCCTGGCTCTTCCTCCACATTTAGCCATTTCTGATGTTTTCCATGTGTCCCTTCTCAAACCTGTTCACATGGCCTGGTTCTCTGAGTCATCTGCCGGGTCATCAGACTTGTCTTCGGACGAGTTTGAGGTTAGCGCCATTGTGGGACGCAGGAATGTGCGTGGCAAAAAGTTTTATTTGGTGGACTGGAAGGGTAAAGGTCCAGAGGCCCGGACCTGGGAGCAAGTGGAGAACATCCACGCTCCTCACCTGATCGCAGCCTTTGAGCGTAGCGAGGCTCAGAGGGGTGGGGGCCTTAGGAGAGGGGGTAATGTTAGGCGTCGGATTCCTGCAGCTGCACAGCAGGAATCCAGAGCCATACATTCAGCGGTCTCCCATTACTTTCCGACCGCTCAGGGGCCTACACAGCAATCTTGGCGATCCAGGCGCCCTGCTCAGACCAGTTCTCTGGGTCTGGATGTTGCTGCCACCTCTGGACCAGGATTGGTAGCGCAACCTGCTTTGCAGGAAACCACTCCAGAGGCTAAGTCCTCTCGCCGTGCTACTGGGCATGCCCATGAGACGATCTCCCAGTGGAGATCGGGAGTCACGTGCTCAGGTCCTTGTCCTGATCTGATTGGCCCATCTCAAAGGTCTGGAAGGTCCCGGAGGCGCATGGCTGTAAAAGGCCCGCATGGCCTCTCGGCCATGCGCTATTATAGACTATACTTGCTATGTGTGAATGGTGATGGATGTATGATTCTGGTGACTGACTCATTATGAAACCCCTTCCCTCTGATATTACGCATGTGGATAGGGAATTAGAGTTATAGTCAGCGCCAGTCAGTGGCAAGCCATACGCCACAGTGCATACCGCACCGCTACACTAGCATCCGATAGTGTGAAGCCTCACGGCACTATCGTATAGCGGCAGTAGTTACAGCTGCGCAGTTAGCAGCACTTACCGGCGTCCGCGGTAGTGACGATGCACTCACGGTAGGTCAAGACGGACACCGACCTCTCTTGGGCCGTGTCCTGTGACCATATACCGTGTGTGCACGCCAGCTGAGACCTGTGAAGCTAACAGGCTCGGCGTTTATGCTTTAGCACCTCTGTGAGTTAACAGAATCCGCTCTGCGCACCTCGGGTGACGTTTAACCTGAGCGCAGTATACCGCCATATAGCGAGTCCGCCATTACTCAGCAGCGGTTCTTACACCTACAGCACGGTGGACCCCGGGCGGTGAACGCACTTCCTATTATTTATATTTAGTGCGTTCCACCGTCCCTAACACTACTGCAGGCAATTCATTCCTAACTTCTCCACCCGAGTGGTGCCCATCTCAGCTCTGACCCGGAAAGGCACAAAAAATCCCAAGGATTGGCCTCCAGATGCAGAGGAGGCTTTAGTTTCTCTCAAAAAAGGCCTTTGCTATCGCAGCTGTCCTCCATCGTCCTAACTCTAATGAACAATTTTTTCTTGAGTTCGATGCTTTCTCAGTAGGTGCGGGAGCAGTACTTACCCAGAAATCGTCCACCGGACGAATGAACTCGTGTGGTTTTTTTTCCAAGGTTTTTTCTTCCGCAAAGAGGAATTATTCGAGATCGGGAACTGTTGGCTGTCAAATTGGCTCTGCAGGAGTGGAGGCATCTTCTTGAACGAGCTCTTCATCAGGTAGTCATATACACCGATCACAAAAACCTTGCTTACCTCCAAACCGCACAAAGGCTGAATCCCCATCAAGCCCGCTGGGCTTTGTTTTTTGCTCGATTAAATTTTGTTCTTCATTTTCATCCAGCTGACAAAAATGTCAAGGCAGACACGCTTTCCAGAGCTTTTTTACCTCCTGATCAAGAAAAAGAACCGCAGCACATCATTGAACCCTCAAGGTTAGTCGCTGTCGCTTCTGCTGATCTTACCCGGCTTCCCCCTGGGAAAACTTTTGTCTGCTCCTGAAAGTACGTGTGTCCTTCGGTGGGGTCACTCTTGCAAGTTGGCTGGTCACGCCGGTCGGAGGAAGACTCTGCAACTCATCACCCGATACTACTGGTGGCCTGCTATGGCTAAGGACATCCAGGAGTACGTCGCAGCCTGTCCTTCCTGTGCCCGTAACAAGACGGCCAAACACCTACCTGCAGGTAGGCTTCAGCCTCTTCCAATTTCATCCGCTCCCTGGCAACACATTGCGATGGACGTCATCACAGATCATTCAGTCTCATCTGGCTGTTCTGTGGTGTGGGTAGTGGTGGACCGCTTCTCTAAGATGGCCCACTTGATTCCGCTACCCGGTCTTCCAACTGCTCCTGAACTGGCAGATCTGTTCATCCGACACATTTTCCGTCTCCGTGGTTTCCCTCTCCACATCGTGTCCGACAGAGGAGTCCAGTTCACCTCAAAATTCTGGAGAGCAGTTTGTAAACTGGTAAGAATTGAACTGGATTTTTCCTCAGCATACCATCCCCAATCCAATGGACAAGTGGAGAGGACTAATCAAATCCTGGCTGGATTCCTGCGTCACTTTGTCAACGCGCATCATGATGACTGGGTTGACTTACTGTCCTGGGCTGAATTTTCCTACAACAATCAAGTAAGTGAATCTTCTGGAAAGTCTCCCTTTCAGATTGTCTTTGGACTGCAACCCGGAATTCCTCTTCCCATCTCCGGATCATCTGGCGTTTTGGCTGCCGATACTTTCTCCGAAGATTTTTCTAAGGTTTGGAGGGACACCAAAACTGCTCTGGAGAAAGCCTCCAAGCGCATGAAAAGGCATGTGGATAAGAGATGTCTGGATGCGCCTGCCTTTCGCCCCGGAGACAAGGTATGGCTCTCCTCCAAGTATATCCGTCTGAAGTTGCCATCCTACAAGTTGCCTTCTTATTTACGTGTGCCTAACTCCTTTCATGTTTCTCTCCTCAAACTAGTAGTTTTGAGCTCCTTCTTTAAGGATCCGGTACCACTCCTGACCCTGTCTCGGAGGATGATGTTTTTGAGGTAAAACATATTCTGGCCGTTAAGAAAGTAAGGGATAAGACCTATTACCTGGTGGACTGGAAGAGCTTTGGTCCTGAGAAGAGATCTTGGGAGCCTAAAGAGAACATCCAGGCTCCTCTTCTTCTTAAAAGATTTCACGCTTGAAAAAGAGGGGCTGTAAAGAGGGGAATACTGTTACACCCGGTCCCTGTCCTGGCTCTGCGCCCCGGTCTGCTGCTGCTCCCCGTCCAGGGCACTCACCTCATGCCTTGCGCACTGTCCATGTGCAGTCACCGGCTCCCTATGTGTCCCACGCTGCTTCTCAGCGTTCAGGTCTCTCCCCTTCCCCTACCTCCTGGTGTCCTGTCGGCAGGTCGTCAGTCAAAGCTATTATGGCACGCGTGCGTGCTCTCCAGGCTTCTTAAAGGGACAGCGTGCATTTTTCAAAATGGGTAGCTATCCAATGGCAGCGCACTGGCTGCTATTTATGGCCTCTCCTCCATAGGGAGAGCGCCGGAGCAACGAGTATCAATCATTGCTACATCCATTTCTGTTACTAACCTGTCTGCTCTGCGTAGCAGTTCCTGTGCATGTTCTTATGTTGTCTGTCTCCACAGAAATATCTGACTCCTGACAACCCTGGTTATACCTGCAACCATCTGGGCTAAAGCCATCCCGTTCCACCAACAGCCATCTGAGTCTGAGAACTGTGTCAAGGTTGCTGGAGCCAGCTACTTACCAACTACCCGGATCCAGGACCCGTCTCATTACGGACTCTGCTGTCATTTCTGTTATCCCTTTTGGTCCCGCTGGGACAGCTGCCACGTGTCCGGGGTCTAACTGGAGGTAGTACCTGTGTCCTCCGGGTATTCCATTCTGGTCTTGTCTGAGGGACTCTACTACGGGTACCCGGGGCTCACTATTTACGCCCCCTTTGGAGCCCCCCGGACCGTGTTCCCGAGGTTCAACTTTAAAAATAAAAACCGAATGTGAACTTCATCAACTCTGCCTCCGCTTCCATTCATTACACCAATTAACCAATGGCAGAGCAGATTACTATTTCTGGCCCCTCCATAGGGAGGGTGCAGGAGCAACGAGTATCTACTCTTGCTAATCCTGGTTCTGTCTCTGTTCTGCCTGCACTGTATAGCATTCCATTTTGCAGTTTGCTTATACTCTTTGTCTCTGCAGAATATCAGTGACCAGTGGTTCGAATATTCCAGACAACATCTGTACCATAACTCTCAAGATCCATCCTATTCCGCGACTCTGCCATCTGTACCCGTGGACAACACTAAAGTCGCCAGAGCCAGCTTCACCTCATATACCCAGTGTCCGCCAGTCAGCTCCACTATATCTGTAATATCTTTTTACCCGTTTGTCCCACTGGGATAGCTGCTACGTGTCCGGGGTCTAACTGGAGGTAGCACCTGTGTCCCCCAGGTATCCCACTCTGGTCCTGTTCGAGGGATCTTACTACGGGTACCTGGGGCTCACTAGTCACGCCCCCTTCGGAGCCCCCCGGACCGTTGTCCCGAGGTACCACTCCAAAAATAAAAGACGAATGTGAACTTCATCACCTGTGCCTCTGCTTCCATTCATTACACACCCCTCATAGAATATAATAAATATAATGCAGCCCCCCATAGAATATAATGTAGCCCCGAATAGAATATAATACAGCCCACCTCCCCATAGAATATAATGTAGCCTCCATAGAATATAATGTAGAATATAATGTAGCCCCCATAGAATATAATGTATAATAAACCCCCCATAGTATATAACACAGCCTCCCCCATAGAATATAATGTATAGTGTACCCCCCATGGTATATAAAACAGCCACAAAGTATATAACACAGCCACATAGTATATAGCACAGCCACATTAGTATATAGCACAGCCACATAGTATATAACAGAGCCACATAGTATATAGCACAGCCACATAGTATATAGCGCAGCCACATAGTATATAATGCAGCAACATAGTATATATCAGAGCCACATAGTATATAGCACAGCCACATAGTATATAGCGCAGCCACATAGTATATAACACAGCCACATAGTATATTACAGAGCCACATAGTATATAGCACAGCCACATACTGTAGTATATAACACAGCCACAGAATATAACACAGCCACATAGTATATAACACAGCCACATAGTATATAGCATAGCTACATAGTATATAGTGCAGCCACATAATTTATGACGCAGACACATAGTATATAGTGCAGCCATATAATATATAACACAGTCACATAGTATATAGCACAGCCCACATAGTATATAGCACAGTCCACATAGTATATAGCACAGCCCACATACTATGTAGCACAGCCTACATAGTATATAGCACAGCCTACATAGTATATAGCACAGCCCACATAGTATATAGCACAGCCCACATACTATGTAGCACAGCCTACATAGTATATAGCACAGCCTACATAGTATATAGCACAGCCCACATAGTATATAACACAGCCCATATAGTATATAACACAGCCCACATAGCATATAGCGCAGCTGTAAGGGAGGTCCAGGACCATAGCCATGGCAGAGCACTCTTGTGCATCTGTGCCCTGGCCTCCTCTTACATGAAAACAGCATTCTCTCACCAGCATACCTGTGTCTTCTCTCACTGCGCCATCAGGGATACCAATGTGGTGCTGAAGCCTTTCTGCAATTGGTTCCGCAAGAATTGAGACACAGTCCGGTTCAAATGCAACAAGTGAAACTTTACTTGAACAACTTGGCAGCACATTCTTGTCAGTTACAACATCAACAGCAAGTTCCATGCAATTCTCATCCTGTTCTTTCCCTGTACTCACTTCCACATCCTTCAGTACATTAGAGGGTAATAGCTCCTTAGGCGATACCACTGCATTCTCCCTGTTCAGACTTCCTGTGCTTGGGGATTCTCTGGCCCTTTTCACCCCGGTCCTTAGAGCATCGGCCCATGTAACTATTTGCCACACATTATTCTGCGCCCTGAATATTCTGCGCCCTGTACTTTCTCGGACCACTTCCTGTCAGGATCCTGTCAGTGCCGGCGTGCAGCCTCCGCTGAGCAGGGACTCATCCGCACTGTAGGGGGGCCCGGGGTCAGGTACAGCCAGAAAGTACAGATACACAGGACCTGTGGACGCTGAGTTTAGCAAGCAGTCACAGGACCTACGGTCATGTGACTGCAAGGGGGTGGGGCTTAGCATCCTGCTTTCAGAGATGGCAGGACACTACAGAAATACTCAGTCAGGCAAAACAGAGGTCATGCACAGAGATATCAGTAAAGTACCAGGGATGAGACAGAACGGATAGTCAGGGCCAAGCAGAAGTCAAAACCAGACAGACATAGAAGGTACCAAGCAGAATCCAAAGCAATATCCAGAGAACAGACTGAGTCGTACACAGAGAATCAAGCAACCAGAACACAGCACAAACACACTCAGGGGTCACCACATAATGCCAAGGGCGAAAGTATAACTGACGGGGGATGGGAGCTTCCTGAGGCTATTAGAAGCTTTCCCAGAACCAATGAGGGGCCATCATAATAGGTCTCAGGTGTGCAGGTAAGAGTTTGCACTGAGATCAAAACATTAACCCCAGAAGTGCCGGTCACCCAGCACTGGTATCATGACAGTACCCCCCTCTCAACGGGGGGGCCTCTGGACCCCCAGGCTTGCCCCGGTACCTAGCATGGAAAGCCCGAACCAGGCGATCCGCATGCATCAACCGGGCCGGCACCCATGACCTGTCCTCCTGCCCATACCCCTTCCAATGCACTAGGTACTGTACTGACCGCCGTACCAACCTGGAATCTACGATGTGACCAATCTCATATTCCACATGTCCCTCAACTGAAACCGGAGGAGCAGCGGACTCGGATTCTCCCTGGACTGCTTCAAAAGGTTTCAGTAGAGATCTATGGAAGACGTTAGGGATCTTGAAAGAGGGTGGAAGGCACAGCCTGTACGCCACTGGATTGATTTTTTCCACAATCTTGTACGGACCAATGAATTTGGGGCCCAACTTGGCTGACGGAATCTTTAACTTAATGTTTCGCATGGAGAGCCAAACTTTCCCTCCAACCTGAAACATGGGACCAGGTGTTTGTTAACTGTCCACGAAAAACTTATACCTGCCTTGAGACCTAGATAAACGCCGCTGGACTTCTGCCCATGTATCTTTTAACCGCCGAACAGAGTCCTCAGCCCCGGGACACCCCGAATCCAGACGAGAAAACTCACCAAAATGTGGACTGAACTCATAGTTGATCAAGAAAGGGGACATACGAGTGGATTGACTCACCCGACTATTGAAGGCAAATTCAGCCAACGGCAATATATCACACCAGTCATTCTGTCTAGCAGAAGTCAGACATCTGAGGATCTGTTCCAGAGACTGATTAGTGCGTTCCTTCTGACCATTACTCTCAGGATCGTATGCGGACAAAAAGGACAGAGATATCCCTAATTTTTTGCAGAAATCACGCCAAAACTTAGCCACAAACTGCACACCACGATCAGACACCACATTCAGGGGTACCCCATGCAAGCGGACCACATGCTGCACAAACAATCTGGATAAGGTCTCAGCTGAAGGTAATGCGGACAGGGGAACAAAATGAGCCTGCACTGAAAATGTGTCCACCACTACCCATACCACCGTATTACCCCTGGAAGAGGGAAGATTGGTAATAAAATCCATGGACAGGTGGGTCCATGGTCTCTCGGGAACTTCCAAGGGCATCAGCTCCCCCGCCGGCCGGCTATGGGAGCTTTTAGAACGAGCGCAGACCCCACAACAAGAAATGAAATTTCTTTATATCAGAACCAATGGTAGGCCACCAGAAGATCCTAGCCACCGCCAGTCGCGTGGCTGATATACCAGGGTGAGCACACAACCTGGATTCGTGGAACTCTTGCAAGAGTTTAAGGCGAAGTTGCTCTGGGACAAACAACTTGCCCCCTTGCTTGGCCGCAGGAGCCAGTGACTGGGCCCCCTCAATTTCCTGTTCCAATTCAGACGAGATCCCTGCTAACACCACCCCAGGGTGCAGAATGGAGGATGGTGGCTCAGGGGCAGACACAGGGTGAAAACTATGAGATAAGGCATCAGCCTTGACATTCTTTGACCCTGGACGGAATGTAATAGTAAACTGGAAATGAGAAAAAAAAAGTGACCAACGGGCCTGTCTGGGCGTTAATCTTTTAGCAGACTCAATGTATGACAAATTTTTGTGATCAGTGACCACAGTAACCGGGTGACTGGCCCCCTCCAAAAAGTGCCTCCACTCCTCAAACGCCAACTTGACCGCAAGAAGCTCTCTATTGCCTACATCATAATTTCTTTCAGCAGCAGAGAACTTCCTGGAAAAGAAAGCACATGGCCTGAGTTTGGTTAGAGTGGCAGGCCCTTGGGACAACACTGCCCCCACCCCCACCTCGGAGGCATCCACCTCCACCACAAATGGTTTGGACGGATCTGTACCAACACAGGAGCAGACATAAAACACTTTTTCAGCGTCGCAAAGGCCTCTTTTGTGAGCGAGGACCAATTTCTCACATCCGCACCTTTGCATGTTAGATCCGTGAGAGGTTTGAACACCTGCGAAAACCCCCGGATAAATTTGCAGTAATAATTGGCGAACCCCAAGAAGCGCTGAAGACCCTTAAGATCTCGGGGTTGCACCCAATCCGCAATGGCCTGCACCTTCTTGGGGTCCATGCGAAAACCCTCACGGGATATAATTAATCCCAAAAAAGACAATTCTTGCACACAAAATACACATTTCTCCAATTTGGCATACAGATGATTTTCTCTCAGTCTTTGGAGAACAGTTTGTACATGTACCAGATGAGAATGCCTGTCGGAGGAGTATATCAAAGTATCATCTAAGTAGATAACGACAAAACGACCAATGAGATCCGAGAATACCACGTTGATGAAATTCTGAAATATGGCGGGGGCATTGGTAAGACCAAACGGCATGACTAAATTTTCAAACAGTCCCTCGGATGTGAGCAACGCAGTTTTCCATTCATCCCCCTCTCGGACCCTTATCAAATTATATGCCCCCCGAAGATCCAGTTTAGAAAACCACTTTGCCCCTGATAGTTGGTTACACAAGTCGGGAATCAACGGATGGGGGTACATATTCCGTACAGTAATCTTATTAAGCTCCCGAAAATCGAGACAAGGACGTAACCCGCCATCTTTTATCTTTACAAAAAAGAAACCTGCCGCCACAGGTGAGACTGAAGGATGTATGTACCCCTTGCACAGACTTTCAGCAATGTACTCCTTCAAAGTCCAAGCGCTCAGGGCCGGATAAATTAAACAGACGGACTTTAGGTAATTTAGCCCCTGGGACCAGCTCGATAGCGCAGTCAAAGGGTCTATGTGGCGGTAACATCTCGGCCTCGCTTTCAGAGAATACATCTTCGAAGTCCTTCAGGCATTCCGGAATACCTTCCAGCTCGACAGATGATACAGACACAGATTTAACAGGTTCAACCAGCAGTGCGGATTTATCACATAACCTAAAATCGTTAAACCCCCATTGAACAATCTCCCCCGTTTTCCAATTAATAACTGGGTTATGGCGTTGTAACAAGGGCTTGCCCAACACCAACCCTGCAGGTAGATTGTCCAGAACAAAACAACTAAGGTTTTCCACATGAGTAGCGCCCACTCTGAGCGAAAACAAGTCCGACATAAGAATTCCATCCTTAGTGAGGGGAGACGAGTCAATGGCCACCACCTTGATCGGAACCTTGAGCCTAACTGTCCCTATCTTGCAGTGTGTGACCAATTGGGAGTCAATGAGATTAATCGATGATCCGCAGTCCACAAAGGCTGTAGAGGGAAAAGAACTACCGTCCACAAACAGTTGCACATGAAGTAACACTTTAGAAAACGAGGAAAAGGGTACCTGAGGGTCTGAGTAGTCTCCCCGTTGACTACCCAGACCTAGTCGTTTCCCGCCGACTGGGTCGAAGACGGGCAATCAGGACACTCCCTTTTCCAATGTCCCCTTTTACCGCAGTAAAAGCATAACTGCTTGTCCTTCTGGCATTTCCTCTCCATATCCTTCAGGGAGAGGGCGCCTACATCCGTGAGCTCAGGGGCAGTCTCTTTTCCACAATGGAGTCTCCACCTGCATCACCCCTCTGGCCCGCAGCCTGCGGTCCATGGCGTCCTCGAGAGAGTTAGGTAGGGGATGTAACGCCAAGGCATCCTGCAGCCACTCGGACAAGCCTCTGCGAAAGAGTCCTCGGAGTGCAGCGGCATCCCAAGAGACCTCTGCGGCCCAGCGGCGGAATTCAGTACAAAACCACTCAGCCGAGTGTTTCCCCTGACAGACGCTCATCACCATTTCCTCTGCCAATCGCACTCGGTCAGGCTCATTATAAATGTGCCCGAGGACCTCAAAGAATGCATTCACAGACAGTCTCACAGGGGCAGTGGGAGGAAGGGAGAAAGCCCAAGCTTGTGGGGACCCTCTTAATAACGAGATAATGACCCCTACCTTCTGGTTTTCATCTCCAGAGGAACGTGGTCTCAAACTAAAAAAAGTTTGCACCCCTCCATGAAGACCCTGAACTTCATTTTGTTCCCAGAAAAAAAGTCAGGCAGTTTAACAGGTGGTTCCGGGGACACCAGAACAACATCCCTCGCCCCAGCCCCCAGAGACCCAGCAGATAAAGCCCCTCGCAGTCTCAGAAACCTGCTGCTGAGAACGAGCCAGAGCTTGCTGCTCCAGAGATAAACCCTGAAACATCTGAGTCAGAATTTCCATCTGGTCAGCCAGAGACTGTATGGGACCATAACTCTCTGCACAAAAAAACCCCAAAAACTTAATGGTCAGTTATAATGTCAGGATCCTGTCAGCGCCAGCGTGCAGCCTCCGCTGAGCAGGGACTCACCCGCACTGTAGGGGTACCGGGGTCAGGTACAGCCAGAAAGTACAGATACACAGGACCTGTGGACGCTGAGTTTAGCAAGCAGTCACAGGACCTACGGTCCTGTGACTGCAAGGGGGCGGGGATTAGCATCCTGCTTTTAGAGATGGCAGGACACTATACAGAAATACTCAGAGTCTGGCAAAATGGAGGTCATACACAGAGATTTCAGTAAAGTACCAGGGATGAGACAGAATGGATAGTCAGGGCCAAGCAGAAGTCAAAACCAAACAGACATAGAAGGTACCAAGCAGAATCCAAAGCAATATCCAGAGAACAGACCGAGTCGTACACAGAGAATCAAGCAACCAGAACACAGCACAAGCACACTCAGGGGTCACCACACAATGCCAAGGGCGAAAGTATAACTGACGGGGGATGGGAGCTTCCTGAGGCTATAAGAAGCTTTCCCAGAACCAATGAGAGGCCACCATAATAGGTCCCAGGTGTGCAGGTAAGAGTCTGCACTGAGATCAAAACATTAACCCCAGAAGTGCCGGTCACCCAGCACTGGTATCATGACACTTCCTTTCTCTGGCTATGAACTGCTGCAATCCTGCTGCTTGACACCATACTTTTGTCCTATAGACTCCGAATGGCTAAGCTTCTCTTCTTTAATGTTACGTGACTGCTGTGGCATCCTGGGCCTAGAGCCCATGTGGACTATTTGGGCACCCTTTCCTTCCTTCTACCTAAGGGAACATTTCTAGCTTACAACACAGAAGCCCCTCCTACAGTTAACTGTTTCCTATCCTAATTCCTACTGAAAACTCTATACATTAGGATGCCCCCATCTAGTGGCCAAACATGAGCACTACACTTTCCCTATCAAAAGTACAAACACAATATGCAGTATTACAATGCTAGAAATACATTACTGCACTAAGTAACATATTACAATATGCACATTTTTTTTTTACAGAAAACGGTAATACACATATTAGTGAAGCAGTACCATTATTCATATATGCAAATATAAGAAAAAGATAGATGGCACTCACTGTCTCTAAAATTAATTTCATTACGGGTCCTGTAGAAGCGTGAAACGGCCGTCGTTCTGAAGGAATATCCACAAAAAACTCTCCTGCCTCTGCATTTTTAAGATGTCTCAATAAAGAAATGAATTTTAGAGATGGTGAGTGCCATCTATCTTTTATTTGTATATTGCAAGCACTTTAGACTCTTTTGGATGTGCACCCCGTCTAAATTGAGTGAGGTGTCTATTACAGCCATATGATTGTGACCCATTATACAGCTGTGTAAGTTTAGGCTGTGCCGCATTCTTTTCTCTGTTTCTGGACCTTGTACCATTATTCATAAGCGGTAATACATATAATCATGTAGCAGTACCACAATAAAGCAGCAATTACACACTAACCTATATTACACTAAAACATATGGTAATATTATTCTATCCCCTTACACAGCAATCAGCAATAGCTTGGATGATTTCATGAACTATTTTCATTTGGATCCACCTCTGGGATATATACCCATTAATCATTCATATCTTCTGTACAGAGTCTATGAATGGATCTTTCTAACCAGAGGCAAAAATAGAATGTCAAATGTGCTGGGAAACTTTACTTTTCTCCATTCTTAAATCTTTGCTGAAGGACACAAAGTAGATAAATTAAACTAAACAGCAAAGTCTAGAGGAGATTTATGACCCAAGAAAACTTTCCAATATATAATAGGGAACATTTATAAAAAAGTGTCATTTACCAACAAGTAGTCAGCAAATAGTATTATTCTTATCAAATATGTGTCTAGAGGCCTCCACACATAGACAAACGTCAACTGAACTCGTCAATATAAATAGGTTTAGCCCAGAGGTGTAGCTAGGGGTTTGGTTCAGGGGGGAGCAAAACTTTTGAGTGGACCCCTAAGCAGGTAACCCTGATTACAAATATGGTGGCATACCCAAAAATTGGATGCAGGAGAACCTCAGCAGATGACCTCACTGTTACTAAAAAAAAAAATCTCTATACAAAGACCAACACTGATATTACCGCCATATGGTGACTATATAGTGGTAGATACCAGTCCTGCAGACCATATGAGAAATTACAGTAGGCCTATTGATGGTGACTTACAGCTGACATACTTTCTGGTGGAGTCATTCATTTTTTCCTGTCTTTTCCATCTGGCCCAGACCGACATGGCAACTTCTCCAGTCAGTACTCTGCTGCAGAGATTACAATAAAGACACATATGACTTCTCACATTTTAGGCACCATCCTTGTCTACCCCCAACTGGCACAAAATCCTCATCCTGCTATCACCCCAATGCTGAGCCGCTGTTGCTATATGTGTCCCTATTACTGCACCTATGGTGTGGTACCGTATGTTCTCTGATTTTACTACTACTGGAGACCTAGATCCCACTATCATTGAACTCAGAAATTATGATGTCAACAAAAGTGCCCTACAAATATTGTAAAATATCCCCACAGTGAATTCCTCCAGAGTACCCTCCACACACACAGTATGATGACCCTACTGTACTCCAACTCCTCAACTCCCCTGGAAAAGTATGGTGACCCCAACACTGGATGATCCTCCAACTGTGACCTCGACACAGCCCTACATGCAATATAATGGGCCTACATACAGTATATTGGTCCCACACCTCTCCACACTGTATAATTAAAATTTTTGACATTGTCTGTTTACTTCCCCACACCTTCATCGAAATCATTTCCCGTTTATCAGGGAAAGGAACACCTAAAGGCAATAAAGAGAAGAAAAAATTAAAAACAAATACTCATGAAAATGCTAAGCTTTTTTAGGACAGACAACTTTGTAAATTAAACATAATATTTAAACCTCTAATTCAAAAATCCATTTAATTTCCTTTTTTTTCAAAAGTTTAAGTCTATCAAGCCCTTTCCTCTGTATTGGGACACTATCAATTACCTGATTTCCAAAAAATGTTTTTGAAAAGGCTACTCAGTGAGGCCAGTTCTGATGGTGCTTTTGTGTTTGTAAGTGCATGCCCAAATCTCCATTGTTGTCTCCTCCACATGCCACACGGACAGGAGAGAACATATATGTCATGTCGGACGCTGTTCACACCACAGCATCCGGCAGGCAGAGGTAGTTCCACCTCCAGCCACTATAGCCTCAGTGGCGCCGGCCTGATCTTCAGGCTCTCGGGGGTTAATCCTGCTGGAGACCAGGTTGGATGGTTAGTCACGCCCACGGTCTTTAAATAGTCATGCTGGCCTATGGGCGTCGCCGATTATAGCTTGTGTTTCATACCAAGTGGTTCCGGTCTGGAGTGGAGGTGTTCAAGAGAGAGAGATTCATATCTGGTGTCGTATGATCCGTCGTTATCCTTTCTCCTTCCCATATTTGTGTTTAGTTGTGCCCTGTTCACATTACTGTTTATTCCTGTGGGTGTGCGGCGCAGTGCAGTTTAAGTTCTCCCTGTCTGTCATTATTTGTGTGGGAGCTTTGGTGGTGACTTCTCACTGGGTGGAGGGTGGAGGGTTAAGTGCAGGGCTGAGCAGGAGATAAGGAAAGGTCGGAGGCTCAGGCATTTGCACCTTCAGCAAAAACCCTGGGTTGAGGGTCAGACAGGGTTTCCCCTAGTAAAGGGACACCACAGGGGCCCCGGGTCTTTCAGCCTTAGTTGAACTAAGCCCCCGTGACATTATAATCGGCCCACATTTTTTCAGGAGTCCATGGATCCATTAGATTCCATAACCCGCCAGTTGGCGGCGCTGTCCATACAGGTCTCCGAGTTGAATGGGGCAGTTCAGCAGCAGGGCCTGGTAGTAGCAAAGGTGCAAACGGCATCTGCAGGTATCGGTGCAGAGCCGAAGTTTCCGCTGCCAGAACGATTTTCAGGCGATCGCAGCAAATTTGTCGTATTTCGGGAGGCCTGCAAATTATACTTCCGCATGCGGCCAATATCCTCAGGTAATGAGGCCCAGCGAGTAGGGCTGGTGTTGTCATTACTGAGTGGTGACCCCCAAGCATGGGCATTTTCCTTACCACCTGACTCTGCTACATTTCATTCGGTCGATAATGTTTTTTCTGCCCTCGGGCTCATTTACGATGACCCTGACCGACTGGCTCTAGCGGAATCTAAAATCCGCGCCCTCCGCCAGGGGGAGCGCTTGGCAGAAGACTATTGTTCGGAATTTCGCCGCTGGGCTGTAGACACACAGTGGAATGACCCAGCACTGCGGAGCCAGTTTATTCATGGGGTATCAGGGAGGGTGAAACAAGCCCTCCTGATGTATGAGACTCCGGCATCATTGGAGTCTGCCATGAGTTTGGTGATACGTATTGATCGCCGTTTTCGTCAGGGGGCACAGGAGACGCTACCTCTGGGGGAAAACAGAGGTGCAGGTGTGGTTGAAGTAGATGAGTCCCCTGAACCTATGCAGATTGCTGGCGTGGCACAGGTTCGGCCTCGCGCTCCGGGAGTCCGGAAGTCCGGAGCATGTTTCTACTGTGGTAAAGGTGGTCATTATGTTAACGTTTGCCCGGTACTACCTAAGAGGGTCACACCGGCGGAAAACTGTTAAGCTCAGAGGGTATGGAGGAGACCCAACTGAGCGTATGCGTATCCTCCATGATGGTATCTCAATGTATGCTCCCTGCCAAGGTTATTGTCGCCGGCAGAGAGCTACCTATATCAGTGTTTGTGGATAGCGGTTCCGCCACCAATCTCATAGATGAGGAGTTTGCACACACCGCCGGGTTTAAGATTGAAAAACTTCCTCACCCCATACAGGTGGTGACCATTAATGCTGTTCCCCTCCCTCAAGGGGAGATTACTGAGTTTGTGGCAGAGGTGAAACTCCACATTGGGGTCCTACATTCTGAGTCGGTTACATGTAGGGTCCTCCGTAATCTCCCAGCTCAAATGGTCCTGGGTTTTCCATGGCTGTCCAGGCACAACCCGGTAATTGATTGGAAAACTCAGGACATAGTACAATGGAGTGGTTTCTGCCAAGACAATTGCTTGGCCACATGTGTGTCCGCCGTGACGCCCAGCCTGCCGGAGGCTTTGCAGGATTTCGCGGATGTTTTCTCTGAGAAGGGTTGCTCAGAACTGCCTCCACATAGAGCCTATGACTGTGCTATTAGGCTAAAACCCGGGGCCAAATTACCTAAGGCCAGGATGTTTAATATTTCTGGTCCTGAGAGACAAGCTCTGAAAGACTACATCGCGGAGAGTCTGAGCAAAGGTCACATCCGGCCTTCGTCCTCGCCTGTAGCCGCGGGGTTTTTCTTCATTAAGAAGAAAGATGGGGGGTTACGCCCGTGTCTGGATTTCCGAGAGTTAAACCAGATTACTATCCGTGATCCCTACCCAATGCCGTTGATCCCGGATTTGTTCAACCAGGTAGCGGGGGCAAAATGGTTTTCCAAGCTGGACCTCAGGGGGGCGTATAACCTCATAAGGGTCCGTCAGGGGGATGAGTGGAAGACGGCGTTTAACACTCCTGAGGGTCATTTTGAGAGTCTGGTTATGCCGTTTGGGTTGACCACCGCGCCTGCCGTTTTCCAACATTTTATTAATGATGTCTTTGCTCATGTCCTGGGGAGATTTGTGATTGTATACCTGGATGATATCCTCATTTATTCTAGCGATCGGGACACTCATTTGCAGCATGTTAGGCAGGTGTTACAGTTGCTCCGGGAGAACCAGCTCTATGCTAAGCTGGAAAAATGTTTATTTTTTGTCCAGGAGTTGCCCTTTTTGGGATATATTGTGTCCGCAGCTGGTTTTAAAATGGACACCGCTAAGGTGCAAGCGGTGTTGCAATGGGAGAGGCCGGAGAGTCTGAAAGCACTCCAGCGGTTCCTGGGGTTTGCGAATTATTATAGGAAATTTATAAAACACTTTTCGACTGTCGCCAAACCGCTCACGGACATGACAAAAAAGGGTGCCGATCTGGCGAACTGGCCTGAGGTGGCTATACGTGCATTTGAGCGTCTGAAGAATAGTTTTGCTTCAGCCCCCATTCTGGTGCAACCAGACGTGTCTAAACCTTTTGTGGTAGAGGTTGATGCGTCGGAGGTGGGAGTGGGGGCAGTACTGTCTCAAGGCTCGTCCTTGAGCGAGATGCATCCATGCGCCTACTTCTCCAAGAAGTTGTCGCCGGCCGAACGGAATTATGATATCGGCAACAGGGAGTTGTTGGCCATCAAACTGGCTTTTGAGGAATGGCGACACTTCTTGGAGGGGGCGGCTCACCAGGTCACAGTTATCACCGACCATAAGAATCTGCTCTACCTGGAGTCGGCCAAGCGTCTGTCTCCTAGGCAGGCTCGCTGGGCATTGTTTTTTACTCGTTTCAATTTTCTTGTGACGTACCGTCCCGGGGCTAAAAACACCAAGGCGGATGCTTTGTCTAGGTGTTTTCCGGGGGGAGAACCTCGGGAAGAGCCGGTACCCATCCTCCAGAAAGGGGTAGTGGTCTCGGCTCTCACGACTGAGGTAGAGGCGGAGATTGCCGAGGCCCAAGTGGAGGTACCACCAGGACTTCCCGCCAACAAATCATTTGTACCCCTGCATCTTCGGCCTAAGGTGTTGAAGGAACACCACGATTCGGTACTGGCTGGTCACCCAGGGGTGAAGGGCACCTTAGAGCTGGTATCGCGTCGTTTCTGGTGGCCCAAAATCCGGCAGGACGTGGTCTCGTACGTGGCAGCTTGCATCACGTGCGCTAGGGCTAAGTCACCCCGAACCCGTCCTGCTGGCACGCTACAGCCTCTGGGGGTACCCAATAGGCCATGGACAGAAATCTCCATGGATTTTATCACTGACTTGCCAGCCTCGGCAGGGAACACGGTCATCCTGGTGGTGGTTGACCGTTTTTCAAAGATGGCGCATTTTGTGGCGTTGTCCTCTTTGCCCAATGCTAAGACGTTGGCTCAGGTATTTGTGAAGGAGGTGGTCAGACTCCACGGAGTACCGTCTGACATAGTATCTGATAGGGGTACGCAATTTGTGGCGAGGTTTTGGAAAGCTTTTTGCTCAAGGTTGGGGATCAAGTTGTCACATTCATCGGCGTTTCATCCACAGTCTAATGGACAAACTGAGCGCATGAACCAAAATCTTGAACAGTATTTACGATGCTTTGTGTCCGACAACCAGGAGGAGTGGTCTACTTTCCTTCCTCTGGCCGAATTCGCATTAAATAATCACCGCCAAGAGTCATCAGGAGAGTCTCCATTCTTTTGTGTGTACGGTCAACATCCTCAGTTTTGTACCTTACGTCAGGGTGACTCCGGGGGTGTCCCGGAGGAGGATCAGCTAGGAGCCCAATTGTCATCAGTCTGGAGGCGGGTGAAACAGCGTTTGTTGAGCATGAGTGCCAGGTACAAACGGGTGGCTGACAGTAGACGCGTGCCAGGTCCGGACCTGTGTGTGGGTGAATGGGTGTGGTTAGCTACGAAGAACATAAAACTCAAAATCCCTTCTTTAAAACTGGGTCCAAGGTTTATTGGGCCTTTTAGGATTTCTGCCATCATTAACCCAGTGGCTTATCGGTTGGAACTTCCCGCAGTGTACAAGATACACAACGTGTTTCACAGGGCTTTATTGAAAAAGGTGGTAGGCTCTGTGGACACAACGCCGATGCCACCTCCAGTCATGGTGGATGGCGAGTTAGAGTTCGAGGTCGCCAAGGTAGTGGACTCTCGAGTAGTACGCCGTACTCTTCAGTATTTGGTGCACTGGCGGGGGTATGGTCCAGAGGAGAGGTCTTGGGTTCCAGCCTCAGACATACATGCGGATCGGCTGGTCAGTTCTTTTCACCGTCGTCATCCGGACAAGCCGGGTCCTATGAGTCTTGAGGGCCCTGGGGTCCCTCGTAGAAGACGGGGTACTGTCATGTCGGACGCTGTTCACACCACAGCATCCGGCAGGCAGAGGTAGTTCCACCTCCAGCCACTATAGCCTCAGTGGCGCCGGCCTGATCTTCAGGCTCTCGGGGGTTAATCCTGCTGGAGACCAGGTTGGATGGTTAGTCACGCCCACGGTCTTTAAATAGTCATGCTGGCCTATGGGCGTCGCCGATTATAGCTTGTGTTTCATACCAAGTGGTTCCGGTCTGGAGTGGAGGTGTTCAAGAGAGAGAGATTCATATCTGGTGTCGTATGATCCGTCGTTATCCTTTCTCCTTCCCATATTTGTGTTTAGTTGTGCCCTGTTCACATTACTGTTTATTCCTGTGGGTGTGCGGCGCAGTGCAGTTTAAGTTCTCCCTGTCTGTCATTATTTGTGTGGGAGCTTTGGTGGTGACTTCTCACTGGGTGGAGGGTGGAGGGTTAAGTGCAGGGCTGAGCAGGAGATAAGGAAAGGTCGGAGGCTCAGGCATTTGCACCTTCAGCAAAAACCCTGGGTTGAGGGTCAGACAGGGTTTCCCCTAGTAAAGGGACACCACAGGGGCCCCGGGTCTTTCAGCCTTAGTTGAACTAAGCCCCCGTGACAATATATCACAAAATTAGATGAACACGTGTATCTCTCTCTGAGGTGACACTTTCTCATATGGGGATGACAAAAGGAGTGCCCTTTGATCATGTTGCCACAACAAGCGGAGCCCAAGCAAGGAAAATTTTCAAACCTGGGACTACTAAGTGTGGTTTGTCAAGACATTTTGAGAGTACCAAAATCTCATTTGACCAGTCTGTCTTTCAAATTTCTGCCTTGTCTATATGAAAGAAGAGGCCAAGATTGGCAGCCAGCAATCGAGGGAAGAACCATATGTAGTTATGGCCACTGTCTGTTTAAGATGCTCAATATCTGTCCACTAGCAGGGTAAAAGGTAGAAACAAATGGAATTATTTTTATAAATCGTTTAGGAGTAGGACATGTGCCCCCAAGACGTCCTCACGTTTAAATCCTAGTGTCCTATACATTAAATAGGAGAATACTCGGGACTACAGAACAGGAAAAGGACTTGGGTATTCTCGTTACTAGAGCTGAGCGACTTTTGGTTTTTTAGGGTCGCGTTTCGTTTCGTGAAACCCGACTTTTCCACAAGTCGGGTCGAGCAAGATCGTCCGATTATAGGGAAAAGTCGGGGTCGTCCCGAAACACGAAACCCAATGTAAGTCAATGGGGAATAAAAGTCGGCAGTGAGAGGAGGACAGGAAACACACCTACAGTGCCCATTTGAATGCCAAAAGCATCAATTCTTCTTACTTAAGCTTGTCAACCTTAATTAACTTCATAATACAAGTTACGCACTGAAAAATGGGGGTTATTTGGCTAAAGTTGTGGGGGGGGGAGGGCTGGCTGCAGGTTTTCATGTGCCCTGGGCGAAAGAGCGCCCCTTTAACACATACCACAACTCATCATGCTCCGATACGGCAGATAAATAGCGGTATAGTACAATGAAAAATACCTCACGTTTTACATCTCATGATGAGGCCCATCTATTTCTCCATACAGAATCATTGGTCCCATATAATGTTTGAAACAGTATATGATGAGCTCCACATAATGCTACAGTATATGTTGGTCCCCATGGATGAAGCTCCACTGTCTTATGGGCCCAAATAATGCTCCAAACATAATGGGCCCCATTTCTAATGCTCTAGTGTATAATGGGCCCTGTAAATGCTGCTCCAGTGTCTGATGTCCACCTTTGGAATGTTCCAGTGTATGGTGGGCCCCATCTATCATTCTCCAGAGTATAGTGCTCCCCAAAAATTGCTGTCCCAACATTGAAAACAATCAAATAAGTCTCCTCGCTAGGGAATCCCTGTACTTGTCTGGACAGGTGCTGTAGCTTGCTTAACAGCTCGCCAGCCGTTCTCACGCCCAGTATGGATTGCACGTGATTGCACAAAGGTTAGAAAGGGTACCGTATCCCTGGATAACATGTATGGATAGCGTACACATTCAAAATATATGTCTCAGGAGGCAGGCTCAGACGGTGTTAGGCCCAGTATGGATTGCACGTGATTGCACAAAGGTTAGAAAGGGTACCGTATCCCTGGATAACATGTATAGATAGCGTACACATTCAAAATATATGTCTATACAGCATGAGGCAGGCTCAGACGGTGTTAGGCCCAGTATGGATTGCACGTGATTGCACAAAGGTTAGAAAGGGTACCGTATCCCTGGATAACATGTATGGATAGCGTACACATTCAAAATATATGTCTCAGGAGGCAGGCTCAGACGGTGTTAGGCCCAGTATGGATTGCACGTGATTGCACAAAGGTTAGAAAGGGTACCGTATCCCTGGATAACATGTATGGATAGCGTACACATTCAAAATATATGTCTATACAGCATGAGGCAGGCTTAGACGGTGTTAGGCCCAGTATGGATTGCACGTGATTGCACAAAGGTTAGAAAGGGTACCGTATCCCTGGATAACATGTATGGATAGCGTACACATTCAAAATATATGTCTCAGGAGGCAGGCTCAGACGGTGTTAGGCCCAGTATGGATTGCACGTGATTGCACAAAGGTTAGAAAGGGTACCGTATCCCTGGATAACATGTATGGATAGCGTACACATTCAAAATATATGTCTATACAGCATGAGGCAGGCTCAGATGGTGTTAGGCCCAGTATGGATTGCACGTGATTGCACAAAGGTTAGAAAGGGTACCGTATCCCTGGATAACATGTATGGATAGCGTACACATTCAAAATATATGTCTATACAGCATGAGGCAGGCTCAGACGGTGTTAGGCCCAGTATGGATTGCACGTGATTTCACAAAGGTTAGAAAGGGTACCGTATCCCTGGATAACATGTATGGATAGCGTACACATTCAAAATATATGTCTATACAGCATGAGGCAGGCTCAGACGGTGTTAGGCCCAGTATGGATTGCACGTGATTGCACAAAGGTTAGAAAGGGTACCGTATCCCTGGATAACATGTATGGATACTGTACACATTCAAAATATATGTCTATACAGCATGAGGCAGGCTCAGACGGTGTTAGGCCCAGTATGGATTGCACGTGATTGCACAAAGGTTAGAAAGGGTACCGTATCCCTGGATAACATGTATGGATAGCGTACACATTCAAAATATATGTCTCAGGAGGCAGGCTCAGATGGTGTTAGGCCCAGTATGGATTGCACGTGATTGCACAAAGGTTAGAAAGGGTACCATATCCCCAGATAACATGTATGGATAGCGTACACATTCAAAATATATGTCTATACAGCATGAGGCAGGCTCAGACGGTGTTAGGCCCAGTATGGATTGCACGTGATTGCACAAAGGTTAGAAAGGGTACCGTATCCCTGGATAACATGTATGGATAGCGTACACATTCAAAATATATGTCTCAGGAGGCAGGCTCAGACGGTGTTAGGCCCAGTATGGATTGCACGTGATTGCACAAAGGTTAGAAAGGGTACCGTATCCCTGGATAACATGTATGGATAGCGTACACATTCAAAATATATGTCTATACAGCATGAGGCAGGCTCAGACGGTGTTAGGCCCAGTATGGATTGCACGTGATTGCACAAAGGTTAGAAAGGGTACCGTATCCCTGGATAACATGTATGGATAGCGTACACATTCAAAATATATGTCTCAGGAGGCAGGCTCAGACGGTGTTAGGCCCAGTATGGATTGCACGTGATTGCACAAAGGTTAGAAAGGGTACCGTATCCCTGGATAACATGTATGGATAGCGTACACATTCAAAATATATGTCTATACAGCATGAGGCAGGCTCAGACGGTGTTAGGCCCAGTATGGATTGCACGTGATTGCACAAAGGTTAGAAAGGGTACCGTATCCCTGGATAACATGTATGGATAGCGTACACATTCAAAATATATGTCTATACAGCATGAGGCAGGCTCAGACGGTGTTAGGCCCAGTATGGATTGCACGTGATTGCACAAAGGTTAGAAAGGGTACCGTATCCCTGGATAACATGTATGGATAGCGTACACATTCAAAATATATGTCTCAGGAGGCAGGCTCAGACGGTGTTAGGCCCAGTATGGATTTGACGGCCCAGATTACACAGCGGAGGAGCAGGGAGAGGTAAAGATTGCAAATGCTGGGGCCCTGCCCAAGCAAGGGGGGCCCACTCGTGGGCGTCGGTACTGGCACTGGGCCCCTCATAGTACAGCGGTGTGTCTGACGGCGGATGTGCACCACCACCGTCAGAGACACTTGATTGCACTATGAGGGACCCTGTGCCAGTGCCCGCGCCCAAGAGTCGGCCTACCCACCTGTCCAGGGCAACGGCACTCGCACGGTGTCGTGCGCTAGGTGTTGACCCCGGCCATGGGGGGGGAGGCAGCACAGTTAGGGAGTTTTAGAAAGTGGCATATGTTGATGTTGGACATTCAGCTGATGCAAAAGGCGAAATAAGTGAAGTACCAGGAAGAGGTGGACCAAAGCAAGCCATTTTTCTGTCACCCTATGTGTCATCAGGGGAAGGTGGGACAAAATCCTTGGAAACCCATGCGTGGTTCATTTTAATGAAGGTTAGATCATCCACATTTTGGGTTGACAGACGGGTCCTTTTTTCTGTCAGGATTGATCCAGCTGCACTGAAGACTCTTTCCGATAGCACACTTGCAGCTGGGCAAGTGAGCTCCTGTAAGGCATATTGGGCCAATTCAGGCCAGGTGTCCAGGTTAGCGGCCCAATAGTCAAAGGGGAATGACCTGTGTGGGAGAACATCGATATGGGAGGAAAAGTAGTTTGTAACCATTGTTGACAACTGCTGTCTCCTGTCACTTTCCATCGATGCAGTATTACCAGTTGTGTGAGCGGTATTTGAAAAATCAGTCCACAACATTGTCATGAAACCCCTGTCTCCAATGCTACTTCTGCTGTGTGCACCACGAACACCTCTGCCAAGCTGCCCCCGGCCCGTACGGCTAGTGTGAGAACCATCACCGCTGCTGTGTGCTGGGAATGCCTCAAGCAACCGATTTACCAGAGTTGCTTGTTTATTAGCCAATATTAGGTCAAGGTTCTCCTGTGGCATGATGTTTTGTAATTTGCCTTTATAGCGTGGATCCAGGATGCTGGCCAACCAGTAGTCGTCATCGTTCATCATTTTGGCAATGCGGGGGTCCCTTTTTAGGATCCGCAAGGCATAATCTGACATGTGGGCCAATGTTCCCGGTGTCAATGATGCACTGCGAGTGCTGGGTGGAGGAGCACTTTCTGGCAAATCCACATCCCTCCAGTCACGCACAAACCCTGTACCAGACCTTGCCATGCCAACATTTTCACTTGCCCCACGAGATGCATCCTCCTCCCCTAAGTAATCATCCCCATCATCCTCCTCCTCCTCCTCCTCTTCTTCCTCCACCTCGTCCAGGAGAGGTCCCTGAGCAGACAATGGCTGAATGTCATCAAGGATTCCCTCCTCCTCTTCCTCCTCATCAACATTGGCTGCAGACGCCTGCTCCTTAAGGTGCGTCAAAGTTTGCATGAGCAGACACATAAGTGGGATGCTCATGCTTAGGATGGCGTCGTCTGCGCTTACCAGCCGTGTGCATTCCTCAAAACACTGAAGGACTTTACAAAGGTCTTTCAGCTTCGACCACTGCACGCCTGTCAACTCCATGTCTGCTCTCAAAGTGCCTGGCCGTGTATCCTCCCACAAATGCATTATGGCCTGCCTCTGCTCGCACAGCCGCTCCACCATGTGCAGGGTGGAGTTCCACCTTGTTGCAATGTCGATAATGAGGCGGTGGTTGGGAAGGTGGAGCAATCGCTGCAGCTTCTGCATACGAACGGAGTGTACAGTCGACCGGCGGATGTGCGCGCACAGTCTTCGCACCTTCTGGAGCAGGGCTGTTAACTCCGGATAATTTTTGAGGAAGCACTGCACCACCAGGTTCAAGGTGTGAGCCAAGCAAGGTATGTGGCTGAGTTTTGAAAGGGTTATGGCTGCCACAAAATTACGGCCGTTATCACTAACTACCTTGCCTGCCTCAAGATGTACACTGCCCAGCCATGACTCAGTTTGTCGCTTCAAGTACTCGGCCAGCACCTCGGCGGTGTGTCTGTCACCCAAACACATCATCTGCAACACAGCCTGCTGACGCTTTCCACTAGCTGCTCGATAGGGGGACACATCGTGTGCAACAGTGGCAGCTGCAGATGGAGTGCTCGTACGACTGGGCTCTGTGGACGAGCTTTCGCTTCTGGAGGAGGAGGAGGATCGAACGCCTACAGCCAACTGTTTCCTATACCGTGGGCTAGGCAGCACTGTCCCACCACCGCTGTCCCCTGTGGACCCTGCATCCACCACATTAACCCAGTGCGCAGTGATGGACACGTAACGGCCCTGGCCATGCCGACTGGACCATGCATCAGTTGTGAGGTGCACCTTTCCGCTCACTGACTGCTTGAGTGCATGGACAATGCGGTCTTTCACATGATGGTGGAGGGCTGGGATGGCTTTGCGAGAGAAGAAGTGGCGACTGGGTAGGTCATAGCGTGGTACTGCATAGGCCATGAGTTCGCGGAAAGCTGTGCTTTCCACCAACCGAAAGGGCATCATCTCAAACGAGATTAGTTTGGCAATGTGGGCGTTCAAACCCAGTGTACGCGGATGAGAGACTGAGTACTTTCTTGACCTACTCATAGTGTCTGGGAGGGTGAGCTGGACTTGAGAGCTGCATATGGGTGGACAGGGCGGACTGAGAGAGGGTTGATGATGGTGATGGAGTTGGTGTTCTTTCTGATGGCCTAGAATCAGTCTTTCGTTGATATAACAGTGGGATTCCCTGACTGCTGTGGTCTTGCAACGACACCTCAACATTTGCTGCTGTGCTAACCGGTGGGCTTACAGTGGGGGAAACAATGTAGCGTTGCTGACTACCTTCGTTGTGATCAGTTGCACATGTGGCACTTGAGGTTTGGTGTTGTGTCCACGCTTGCAAGTGCATGCTGGTTAAATGTCTAAGCAGGCAACTGGTATTCAAATTTTTCAGATTTTTCCCTCGGCTAAAGGTCTTTGCGCACTTCTTACAGATAACCTTGGCCTGATCATGAGGATTTTGTTCAAAAAAGTGCCACACTGCACTCTTCCTACTTTGGCAGACATTTTGCGGCCTAGCACGCTGTGATCTTTTGACCCTCTGGACAAGCTGTCCAGCAACTCTTTTGATGTTTGGAACCTGTCTTTGGAGTGCTCCGGGCCTGCCAGATAACAGCTGTTGCGATGTCGATGTCTGCTGTGGATGCTCCTCATCTGAGCTATTGGAAGCAGCACCCTCTTCCCCCAATGGATGCCAATCTGGGTCAACAACTGGGTCATCCATCACCTCCTCTTCTATGTCATGTGCACCTTCCTCTGTGTCACCGTGTATGGTGGTATAGTGTGCGGGAAGGGGCACCTGAGTCTCATCAGGGTCAGAATCTGGCTCTGTACACTGCGAGGACAATGTAGTGCTCTGAGTGAATGTACCAGCAGAATCATCCATCAGCGGCTGTGCATCAGTGCACTCCATGTCAGATTCATCTTGGCCTGGGTAATTCACCATTTCACTTGATAATCCAGGCATGGTATGTGAAAACAGCTCCATGGAGTAATCAGTAGTATGGCCTGCGTCATCCTTCAATCTTGGTTGGGGTGAAGGACACAAGGAAAGGTGTGGTTCATGAACATGAGCCTCCAATGACGACTCAGTGCTTTTACTTTTTACAACTGAAGAAGAGGAGGCGATAGAGCTGGAAGCTGAGTCAGCAATGTAAGACAAAACTTTTTCCTGATGCTCTGGCTTTAAAAGCGGTTTGCCAACTCCTAGAAAACTAAGCGTTCGAGGCCTTATGTAGCCAGACGATGACGCAGGGTCAGCACCTCCTGCATTCGGTCCTATTTTGCTCTTGCCACTACCATCAGATCCACCACCAACACCATCATTACCAGCTGCCAACCCCCACCCAATTCCACGGCCTCTTCCACCAGCCTTCCTCATTTTTGGTAGAAATGTAGACAAAATCCAACAAACTATATAGTAATGTAAAACAAGGTACAAGGTGTCTATAGGACAGGGGAGATTTAGAATTTCTGCACACACTTGTGGACAGTGGACACTTTTGGATTGTGTGAGGCCCACTGATATCTGAGTGCTATGTGACAGGCTCGATGGCACAGCTGTGACCAAAGTGACGAGAGGATAAGGGAGATTTTGAATCTCTGCGCACACTTTTGGACACTGGACACTTGTGGATTGTGTGAGGCCCACTGATATCTGAGCGCTATGTGACAGGCTCGATGGCACAGCTGCCTGTGACAAAAGTGACGAGAGGATAATGGAGATTTTGAATCTCTGCGCACACTTTTGGACACTGGACACTTGTGGATTGTGTGAGGCCCACTGATATCTGAGCGCTATGTGACAGGCTCGATGGCACAGCTGCCTGTGACAAAAGTGACGAGAGGATAATGGAGATTTTGAATCTCTGCGCACACTTTTGGACACTGGACACTTGTGGATTGTGTGAGGCCCACTGATATCTGAGCGCTATGTGACAGGCTCGATGGCACAGCTGCCTGTGACAAAAGTGACGAGAGGATAATGGAGATTTTGAATCTCTGCGCACACTTTTGGACACTGGACACTTGTGGATTGTGTGAGGCCCACTGATATCTGAGCGCTATGTAACAGGTTCGATGGCACAGCTGCCTGTGACAAAAGTGACGAGAGGATAATGGAGATTTTGAATCTCTGCGCACACTTTTGGACACTGGACACTTGTGGATTGTGTGAGGCCCACTGATATCTGAGCGCTATGTGACAGGCTCGATGGCACAGCTGCCTGTGACAAAAGTGACGAGAGGATAATGGAGATTTTGAATCTCTGCGCACACTTTTGGACACTGGACACTTGTGGATTGTGTGAGGCCCACTGATATCTGAGCGCTATGTGACAGGCTCGATGGCACAGCTGCCTGTGACAAAAGTGACGAGAGGATAATGGAGATTTTGAATCTCTGCGCACACTTTTGGACACTTGTGGATTGTGTGAGGCCCACTGATATCTGAGCGCTATGTGACAGGCTCGATGGCACAGCTGCCTGTGACAAAAGTGACGAGAGGATAATGGAGATTTTGAATCTCTGCGCACACTTTTGGACACTGGACACTTGTGGATTGTGTGAGGCCCACTGATATCTGAGCGCTATGTGACAGGCTCGATGGCACAGCTGCCTGTGACAAAAGTGACGAGAGGATAATGGAGATTTTGAATCTCTGCGCACACTTTTGGACACTGGACACTTGTGGATTGTGTGAGGCCCACTGATATCTGAGCGCTATGTGACAGGCTCGATGGCACAGCTGCCTGTGACAAAAGTGACGAGAGGATAATGGAGATTTTGAATCTCTGCGCACACTTTTGGACACTGGACACTTGTGGATTGTGTGAGGCCCACTGATATCTGAGCGCTATGTGACAGGCTCGATGGCACAGCTGCCTGTGACAAAAGTGACGAGAGGATAATGGAGATTTTGAATCTCTGCGCACACTTTTGGACATTGGACACTTGTGGATTGTGTGAGGCCCACTGATACCTGAGCGCTATGTGACAGGCTCGATGGCACAGCTGCCTGTGACAAAAGTGACGAGAGGATAATGGAGATTTTGAATCTCTGCGCACACTTTTGGACACTGGACACTTGTGGATTGTGTGAGGCCCACTGATATCTGAGCGCTATGTGACAGGCTCGATGGCACAGCTGTGACAAAAGTGACTAGAGGATAAGGGAGATTGGATTGCTTTTAAAAAAGCAGTTTGCGGAGCAGTGGGTAAACAGCAATGCCAGCGTGTCAGGAAGCCTTAAAAGGCAGCCCAACAACCAACACCACTGATACACCACTATATAGCCTCCCCTTGCACTGCACACACAGTGACTTGTGTGTTGTGCAGGCCAAATCGCTAGCAGCAGAAGCAGTTTTTTTGTCTTCTTCCTTGCCTAACGCTCTCCCTACAGAATCAGCAGCAACCTCTCCCTATACTAAGATCGGCAGAAGTAAGATGGCGGTCGGCGTGCACGCCCTTTTATACCCCCTGTGACGCCCACCAAAGCAAGCCAATCACTTGCATGCCCTTCTGAAAGATGGTGGTGACCCGTGCCTAGGTCATCACGTTGCCCACAGTGTCCGTGGATCCTGATTGGCTGAAAAAGAGCGCAAAACAAACTTTTGAAACGCGACTTTGGCGCGTAAGTCGCCGACCTCGTGGCCGACCTCATCCTAGGGTCGGGTTTCGTTTCATGAAACCCGACTTTGCCAAAAGTCGGCGACTTTTGAATTTTTTCGACCCGTTTCGCTCAACTCTACTCGTTACAAGTAAATTGAGCAGCAGTACTCAATGTCAAGCAGCAGTTCCAAAAGCAAACAAAATTTAAGATGTATAAAAAGAGAGAAAATTCTGCTATCTCAAAGTATTATTACCTCTTTATAAATCACTGTTGATACCACATCTTGAATACAGGATCCAGTTTTGGGCTTCACTTTCTTAAAAGGATATTCAGAAGTTAGAATTAGTTCAAAGATGGGCAACTAGATTATTACTAGGGATGGAAGGCCTCTCATATGATGAGAGGTTGGAAGGTTGCAAAAGTTGGGGTTGCATCAGAGGAGATCTCATTTACATGTATAAATATATGTGTGGCCAGTACAAAACAATGGCACATGACTTATTCCCTCCAAAGACCATACTGAGGACTAGAGTCACTCATTACGGGTGGAAGAAAGGTGATTCTGGCAGCTAAACATGAAAGGGTTCTTTACAGTTAGAGCAGTCAGACTGTGGAATGCCCTACCACAAAAGGTAGTAATGGCAGACAATATGACAGCTTTTAAAAAATAATAGATGATTTCCTTGCTAGTGACAGTTAAATTAGTGACAAAATGTACAATTGGTGGAGAAAGGTTGAACTTGATGGACATAGGCCTTTTTTCAACCTACAGTATGTAACTATGTTTGTATCTACAGATTTCAATAACTAGATACCCCCTAGACCTAAATTTATGACGCATCTCCTGCAATCTCCTATCTACCGTATCCTCACTTGAGACCATTCATCTGACCCTTATAAATTTACTCCAAGGTAGAGAACTGATCATTTTCCAGGCATGATGTAGTGCAGCGGTGTTCACACTGTGCAGTAATCAGGCAGTGACCCAGGAAAAGTTCAAAGCAGATGTATTTTGATGTCTTAAACTCACAAAACAAAGAGCACACGGTAACCTCCGGATCGCAGCCGGGGTGTCTAAACAGTCTGTATCCGAGACCTGTTGCCATGGGTGACTGCCCCACCATGTCACGCTAAGGGGTGCCAGACGTTTGCTTCTCTTGGTACTGTGTTACCTCACACAAACCAACTGTTGCAGAGCCACCTGACCTACTGTGTGAAAACAAACACTGACACACCAAAACCCTTTACTGCAGGGTTTTTAAATGGAATCTGTGGCAATGGGCCACTTGTAAGACCCGGCTGGATGGAGCAAACTGCCCCACTACCATCCTGTGGTTCGCTCCAAATAGCTTGTCCCAGGCTACCCTTACTTTTATTCTGCATTTCAACCACAGCTAAATCTGTGACTGCAATGCACTTCAGCCACCTTAATACACTTCTATGCGCATCCTTGGGGATACATTTCGGCCCTCACATATAATACCCGTCTCTGCCTCACATATCCCCCTCCTGTCAAACTTGTGAGGTTGAACATTGGACACCAAACAGGGCACCTGTGACAGGGCATCCGCATTTCCCTTTGACTTCTCCACCCAATGTTACACCGAGAAACTAAAATTTTGTAGGGACAGGAACCATCTGGTGACCCACGCATTCCTCTCGTTTGCATTACTCATCCAGATGAGGGGGGAATGATCTGTCACCAACCGAAACTGTTGCACAAGCAAATAGTAGCGCAGGGACTCCAAGGCCCACTTAATCACCAAGCACTCCTTCTCCACTACGCTATAATTTCTCTGCTCAAGTAGGTGACTGGATGTTCATCCCCGTTCACCTCTTGTGACAATACCACACCTAGGCCTACCGCTGAGGCATTGGTCGTACTATAAAGGTTTAACTGAAGTCGGGAGAGGACGGGCTGTCCACACAAAGCCGACTTCATGGACTGGAACACCTCCGCTTGAGGGTTCCACCGTACCATAATCAACTTCTTACCCTTTAACAGATCAGATAGGGGTGCCAATCTCCCAGCAAAATTGGGTATAAACCATCAGTAGTACCCAATGATGCCGAGGAATGCTCTCACCTGTTTTGTACTTAAAGGCTTGGGCCAGATATGGATGGCCTCAATCTTATTTATTTGGGGTTTGATAACCCCGCGGTCAATCATGTACCCTAAGTACCGAGCTTCCGTGAGACCTATCGCACATTTTTTGGTTTTGCTGTTAACTCCGTGATTGAGTGAATCCAGCACTGCTTGTATCTGAGACAGATGGGAACGCCAGTCGGTACTAAAAATGATGATATCATCTAAATATGCTGATGTGTACTTCTGATGAGGCTCTAACACTATATCCATCAGCATCTGGAATGTAGCCGAAACCCCATGTAATCCAAAAGGCAAGACAGCATAGTGAAAGAGACCCTCTGGCGTGATAAAGGCGGTCTTTTCTTTTGATGATTCTGTCAGTGGTTCCTGCCAATAACCTTTGGTAAGATCAAGCATGGTGAAGTACTGGGCCTCCCCCAGTCTCTCAATTAGCTCGTCTACCCACGGCATAGACACTTCATTCAACTTCCTAAAGTTATTACAGAATCATAATGACCCGTCTGGCTTCTGAATCAGTCCAGTTGGGATAGTCCACTCACTCTGGGAATCCTTCATGACTTCAAACAGAAGCATCTGCTTCATTTCAGATGCAATGGCTTGCCTCTGGGCTTCTGGCACTCGGTACGGTTTCATCCGTACCCTTACCCTGGGCTCGGTGACAATGTCATGCTGGATCATCGACGTCCAACCCGGCAGTTCTGAGAATATGTCCTTATTCTGCTGCACCAAAACCCGAGCCTCCCATCACTGCTGTTTTGTGAGACCGTCATTCATCTTAGCATCACCCTCGGCCGCATAATTGGCCGGTGACAGAGGGTTCCCTGTTGGTACGATCGGAGTCGCCTCCATGTCCAAACATTCCAGGTCCTTCCAGTCTTTTAGCAGGTTCACATGGTACAGCAGTTCTGGCTTTCTCTTTCCGGTCTGGTACATTCTATAATTCACTTCTCCCACCTTCTCTCGTTTCTCTTTTGGCCCTTGCTACTTGACCATGAGTTAACACTCTGTGGTGGGCACTAGTACCAACACCCAGTTCCCTTCTTTAAAGATCCTGACCGTGGCTCTTTTATTATATGTGCGGCTCTATGCAGCCTGTGCATCCATCAGATGCTCCTTTACTATGGGCCAGATTGACGCAAACTGGTTGGCGACCCCCTATGGCAGGTATCCCTGACTCGGGATCCTTTGGTTCCATGCTCGAAATAACCCTGGGAGTGTTAACCCTGTGCTCCCACAGGGACCTGAACAGGGCCAACACAGTCCCATATGGAAAGGTCTTTAACGCTCCCACCACATGTTTTATTTCTCCACCCAGGGTGGAAAACGTAACCTCCACGGTCAGGTACTCTTGGAGTTCCCCATGTAAACACACCACCCCCACTTTCCGACTATTGGGGTTGTTGGCATCTAGTGACTCATGGACCAGAGTCACTAAGCTCTCTGAGCCCAAGAGAGGCTCTGTCCGTTGACGAGTACCTGGCACAGTTAGGGATTGCTGCATGCAGTGCCTATAGTTGCCGTACAGACTGACTGGGTGTACATAGACGCTGTGCATAAACCCACAGTCCATAGGTTCAGGGGGCAGTTGGCAGCCACATGTCCAGGCCCTTGGCATTGTCAGCACCTGATAGTGGAGGCACCATTAGTCTTTGAGACCATTTTGGGGGAACTGATCTCCAGCCACTCTCACTCTGGGGTAGTCTCTCAGTATGGACTCAGGGCTGACTCTCCCCAGCAAGGAAATGCAACCTTTTCCCGCAGTATGCTGATGCCGCCGCATGAGTCGTTTTGACGATGCGGCGCCCGCATAAAATTCCAACATGATGCATGTGGTGGCATCCGCATACTGTGGCACAGCCTGCGTACCACCCAATGTTAAAGATAGGGTACGCAGGCCGTATGAAGCCACAAGCAGAAATAGGCGGCGCTGACAGGAGGGGGCATGGCAGAGGCGGGGCTTCACAGAGGAAGTCCGCAACCCTCCATCCGTAAATGTGAAACCAGCCTAACTCTCATTGCTGGGTAGCAGATTTTTTTCTCCTTCCAACTTTAAGTAGGATGGATCCATTGATGTTGACGCACCTTTGGCTTCTGATATTCCAAACTGGTTTAGTATTGCGGAAATTTAGAACTTTGGTTGAGAAGAAAACTCCCATCTTCCTCTCTCTGGATTTGGATTCCCAAATAATATGTCACATTTCCAAGGTCCTTAGTCTCAAAGTGATGGTTGAAAATTTCATCTAGCTTTGCAATTTCTTTTTCATTGTGCTAGCTCAGTAAGCTCCCATGTCTGGAGTTGGTGAAGGGACTCCAGCTCCTCATTAGCGGCATTTATCCACTTCTGCTTCTCGTGAGCAGACAGTTTTTGCATCTCTTGACTGTGGCTCTGGTTCAGGAAGTGTTCTGACCATATAAGAAAGACGTCTAGCTGGGATACCTTTGTTCAGCCTTTCTGATCTCCTGACTGGAGGTTGATTTGGTTCTTGTGTCTTCCTTGGTGGCTTCAGAGCTTATCCACATTTCAGTGTTTTCCTTCTCGGCATCTGAGGTTGAATAACTGATGTAACTTCATGGAATTTGAGCGATAGAGTTTTCATCAATCACTATATCTCTGCTGATTGTGGACACCGCGTCATAGGATAACCGACTTGTATCTATTTGGCATACCTGACTACAGGTCACTGACCACCTATGCTACGGACTACACCCTTTTTCTGATCTCTGTCTACAGTTTGTGAGATTTTCACATTAGCATTTAATAATTAACCCTAGTACACTGATGAAGGTCTATCACGACCGAAACATTTGCTACTAGTGGCTACTGTCTGTATTAAAATTCTAATTTTTTGCACCATAAATCCTTTAAGTGTGCCCAGTATGTATATCTGAAGTAGTCATCAATAAATGTGAGAAAATATCTCTTCTTGCTGGGAGTTTGAATACTCATTGGACTACATAAATCTGTATGTATCAGATCCAGAGGCTGTGCAGATCTAGTGGTGCTTATTTTAGGAAAGGATTTTCTGGACATTTTCCCTTTAAGACAGCTAATGCACTTCATCATTTGACTACACTGGCTGGTTTCAATATCATTTGCAAGTACAGCTGTCTTCCTTACTGCTTCTGGGTCTCTGTGCCCAAGACGCCTGTGCCATACATGGATACAGTTCTTATGTAGATCTAGCACTGTACACTCTTTCTTTGCATTTTAGCTGATAAAGTTCATCTTGGAGTTTTCTTTCTGCAAGAGTGTGACCCTTCTTTGAGGTGATTCGGCTGTTATCTTTAAAAGTAACTACATTCCCCTTTTGCGTTAGCTTCTTTATAACAGAAGATTGCTTTCAAGGCTGGGAACATAGAGTACATTCTTTACTGGGATCTTTCTGCTTTGTGCTGAGGAAACTGGACAGTGAAGGTAGCAGTTTCCTACTGCTGCTGAAGTCATATAGCTAAGATGACCTTTTCTGACTTGCTTTCATTAAGGTTAGTGAAAAAATCCTTGTTATTTGTCATATGACTGCTTGCACCAGAATCTATACACCATATATGCTTTGCAGCACGGTGGCTCAGTGACAACATCTACAAGGAGTTTGTATGTTCTCCCCGTGTTTGCGTGGGTTTTCTCCGGGTACTCCGGTTTCCTCCCACATTCCAAAAGACATACAGTTACGGAATTTAGATTGTGAGCCCCATCGGGGACAGTGATGATAATGTGTGCAAACTGTGTAAAGCACTGCGGAATATGTTAGCGCTATATAAAAATAAAGATTATTATTATTTGAAAAGATTATTATTGCAGATGGGCCTGTGCTGGCATTAAATGCAGCTTCAACACATGCAGAATCTTCCTTTACAGCTGTTTTAACCCTTTGATGACTGTTCTGCATTTTAAACTGACTCATTCTTGCTTTCCAAATTCTGCAGTCTGCTTTAAGGCTTTTTACAGACAAAACATTCACGAGTTTCTCTTAGATTGCTCTTATATTTAGGGAAATCCTGTGTTTTTAATGCATAACTGCTGCTTGCATGCTGCATTTTCTCTTGAATTCATCCACAAGTTTGCCTTTAACATACTCTAATGTCAGCTCATCATCTGACCGTGCATCTAGTGCAGTCACGAGTGTGTCATAATTCTCTGGAAGACCACTTAATAGAAGTGCAGCAACATGAAAATCTTTAATTTCTTCTCCAATACCCCTGAGACGCGCCACAATCTCTAGGGTGTTTCTTATATAGTCCTGTATATTATGTCCATCACTTAGCTTAAACTGATACAGCTTTCTCATGAGATTACGCTTATTGCTGAGATTTGATCTTTCATGTACTTTCTGTAACTAATCCCACATGTCCTTTTCAGTTGCACATTTGCATATATGCACAATCTTATTATCATCTACACTGAGGAAGATCATGCTTTGTACTTTCTGATCCTTCTCTAGTAATTCATCTGGTAATAGATGAGGCACTTGTTCCTGAGTATATTTCCACATACCTTCACTTATGAGCTGCATCTTCGCCTTGAATTTCCAGGACTGGTAGTTCTGGTTAGTGAGGCTTGGCAAAGAGAACTTGACAGGATTGCTGCTAGTGGACATCTTCTCTGTTGCTCTGTGCTGCTCTGGTGTCTGTGTCACTCCTAACCTGTTGGCAGCGGATTATTCAAGATACTCTCCAAGTATGTGACAACAGAGATTCTTTACTCTGGGACAAGTAGGAACAATATATGATAAGCTTAATAGATCAGGAATAAATTATTTGTGTGTTTCTATCCATAGAGCATCTACAGCAGGCTGCTTCTTCTCTCATACACAGAAGCTCTCCCTGTGTGAGCCTCTGGGAGTTTTTGTTTGTTCTAACTTTATGAACAGCATACAAATCTAGCAACTACACACATAGACAGGTAAGGAGTGGTTGCACCCAACATATTCCAACACTGGGTCTAGATTGATCAAAGCAAAACTTATGTATAAATCTTTGAAAGGTCACAAATATTTTGTGTAACTCAGATCTGCGCAAAATGTAGCCACTTTTGGTATTTATACATCAGTTTCCCCCAGGAATGCCAAAAAGCGATCGGGATCCAAACACAGGAGTGATGTCACAGCTCATCTGAATCATGATGAGCTGTGGCATTTTTTACATCAGAACTCTTACTGGAATCATTGACTGGAGTAAGATTTGTGGTGTGACACACAGAGGCACACACCACTTGTCAGTTTCTCTTGATGCATTAAGAGGCAATTTTTAATGAAGCAGGAGCACCTGACAGCAACACGTACCCTCATGAAGATCGGCATTAAAATCACCAGTCTTCATGAATCAAAGCCCTAGTCCTATAGAGTAAAGTTTGCAGTAGAATGATAGCCTAGTAAAACTGAAATATTTTTGATCAAAAAAGGAAAATGCAGAAAATGATGGTACGATTCTCCACTCCACATCTACTGCACTATGATGTGCTTCATATATACTCATCTAAATATGGTTGCACCATTCTTTGTCTAATGTTTCTGTAAGGGGATGAACATAAAGCCCCTGTTCCCCCTTGACAAAAATGTTACATTGTATTGTGTAATGTGAATGGTGATATGCGTTAATGTTGGCATTGTGTGTTGCTTGATAGTAGGGAGAGTTAGAGTTAACGATTGGGACTAGCCAAGGCTGGGAGGGCTAAGGTGAAGGGATATATACAGTTTCCTGTGAGAACATCAGCTGAGGCACAGTGTGGGTAGAAAGCAGACCTAAGGACTTGTTGGTGTCGCTAATGTGAGAGGAGAGCATGAAAGGGGATAGCAAGATTGTAGTGGAAGGAAAGAGAGAAGTGACAAAAAATAGAATGCTTGATCGGAGACGGGTCCTGAGACAGGACACCTAGCAATGCAGTACGGCCCAGAGTTTATAACTTATAAAGGTATTGGGCTTAGACGGGACAGAATATGTGAGATGAAGAGAGCGCCATGAGTGGGAGTTCCAGTGCATCAGGGGCAGAGAAGATAAGGTTCAGCCATACTGGCAATATAGTTCCCTAGAGGGGAAAGAATTTGCAGAACCACAGGTTGAGAATGGGACTCTTGCTAACTGGACTGTAGTACTGAGCTGGGTTGTGAAGAAGTAGAGGGGAATGATGAAGATAAAAGACAAGTGAGTAAAGATGATGGAATTGAAATTGTGCATGAAAATACTCAGTGTCGTGAAGGAAACAATCATGAAGTTGTGTACCCGCTATCTACTGTGTATAATCCTCACCAAGTTATCATTTAGTAAAAAGTTTATTTTTGACTTGTGGTCTTCATTGAGCAGTCAACCATCTGGTCCTGGCCAAACAAAGTCATTGGTAACATGTGACCGGCAAGGCCTAGCACCACCATTGCAGAAGTCCACACACCCAGCCAGGACCCCCACCTTCATGTAATGTGCCAGGGCATAAGAGACAAGTTCCTCACCTAGGGCTATCAACCCATACCACGTTACATTTCCACCTTTTCTTTTCAATGTAGAGTTCATAGAATTTGCATATTCAAAATCTAATGCTAGAGGCAGATCTTCTGATGTCAGAGGGCATCTCGTGTCTCACCTACAGAGATTGTTTGGTACAATAACTCACAAATTATTATTTTCCTTTACAAGAAATTGTCTTTCCACTAGTTCCTCTTGAGCAGCTGTTTTCGGATGATAAAATAACCTGTGCATTCCGTGTGGGTGGTAGTGGGTGGAATGAATTATTAAAGCGAGTATATCATACATAAACAGTTTGTTCCCATACAGCTCACATTCTGCATTAGTGAATAAATTACTGGGGTTTTCTTTTAAACAATATAAATTGTGGAGCATTTTATAGATTATTAGAGTCATGAACGGTGAATAAATGCACTGGATATACAAGCAGACATTATTTGTCTGATTGGTTAATAGGGAATGAGTTTGCTGCCTTTTTTTTGCTCACGTGCACATGAAGATGCCCTGAAATCCACTGAAAAATCCAGATGTTAAATGCAGATGTTGATGGAGATTTTTCAGCAGATTTAATATATATATATATTTTTTTTAAATTCATAATCCTAAAATATACAAATGCATTAGGCTATGTGCACACGCTAGCATTTTTAAACGCTCAGGAAAAGGATCCCCTTCCAAGAAATCGTGCGTCTTTTTCCGCGCATTTTTTGCGCGATTTTTGACGGGTTTTTGACGCGTTTTTTGACGCGTTTTTTGACACGCGATTTCTGGGATCATTGGGGATGGCTAAAAACGCTCAGCAATGCGGAAATTAATGAGCATGCTGCGTTTTTAGCAGGTAAGCGATTCCTGAGCGGTTAAAAACACATGCATTGGCACAGAAAGCCAAAAACGCATGCAAATTAATTTGATGCATCTTTTAAGTGTTTCTGCAGCATCTGAGCCGGCTCAAACGCTGCGGAAACGCTTAAAAAAACGCATCGTGTGCACACAGCCTAACACATTTTTTTTGCAGATTTTCAATGTGAAATCTGCCTGGCAAATCTACCACTTTTTCACTGCTAATCCACTGTATATGCACTTGACCTAGCAATCATGCATCCTGAATCAGTGGGTAACATGAAATTATTCTGAAATATCGAATATTGTGGAGAATGTGTTTCTATATATTTCAACGTGGGTAAATATTTGAAAGATTATAAGAATAATGAATATGCATATGAAAGAGCTGAAAATTACTCTTCCAAATAATTGTACAGATTGACTACAATGCATGATTTGTACTATAGAAAATAGTTTGGATTGCATACACTATTTGTAGATAAACAGAATATTTAAAGGGAACCCGTCAGCAGGATTGTGCACAGTAACCTACAGTCAGTGTCAGGTCGACACCGTTATACCGATTAAAATGATACCTGGGTTGATGAAATCCATCTTGTGGTTGTTGTTTAACCCCTTAACGTCCAATGACGGGCATAGCCCATCATTGGACGTCTCCTCTGCTTTGATGAGGGCTCCGGCGGTGAGCCCACATCAAAGCCAGGACATGTCAGTTGTTTTGAACAGCTGACATGTGCCCGCAATAGGCGCAGGTGGAATCACAATCCACCGGCGCCTATTAACTAGTTGAACGCCGCTGTCAAATGACAGCGGCATTTAACAAGTGCTGTCCGCCATGACGCGCATCTCTGACCCCCGTTACATGATCGGGGGTCAGCGATGCATTGGTATAAGAACCAGAGGTCTCCTGGAGACCTCTATGGTTGTTGATGCTGCATTGCTATGAGCACCACTCGGTGGTCGGCACTCATAGCAATGCTGTCATTCTGCTACATATAGGCTATTGAAGCATGCCAAAAAAAAAAAAAAAAAGATTTTAAAAAAATATAAAAAAAATTTCAAAAAAAAAAAAAATAAAAAAAAAAATCACACATACACATATTAGGTATCGCCGCATTCAGAATCGCTCGATCTATCGTTAAAAAAAAAAAAAAAAAAAAAAAGAGATTAACCCTATCGCTTAACAGCATAGCGAGAAAAAAAATCAAAATTATGTTTTTTTGGTCGCTGTGACATTGCATTAAAATGAAATAACGGGCGATTAAAAGAACGTATTTGCACAAAAGTGGTATCATTAAAAACATCAGCTTGGTACGCAAAAAATAAGCCCTCACCCAACCCCAGATCACAAAAAACGGAGACGCTACGGGTATCGGAAAATGGCGCATTTTTTAACAAACTTTTGAATTTTTTTTACACTACATGGATAAAAAAGAACCTAGACATGTTTGGTGTCTATGAACTCGTAATGATCTGGAGAATCATAATGGCTGGTCAGTTTTAACATTTAATGAACCTATCAAAAAAGCCAAGCAAAAAACAAGTGTGGGATTGCACTTTTTTGGCAATTTCACCGCACTTGGAATTTTTTCCCATTTTGTAGTACACGACATGGTAAAACCAATGGTGTCGTTTAAAAGTACAACTCGCCCCGCAAAAAATAAGCCCTCATATGGCCATATTGATGGAAAAATAAAAAGTTGTGGCTCTGGAAAGAAGGTGAGGGAAAAATGAAAATGCAAAACCAAAAATACCCCTGGTCATTAAGGGGTTAATCTTTATTTGTAGTTTTTAGTTAATGATATGCTCGGGCTTTGGGGCGGGCTCCATGTGGTGCTGTGATTATGTAATCATAATGCAGCATAATCGCATGTTTAGTGTCCTAGTAATCACATGTTATTGATCAAGTCCCCCCCCCCAAAAAAAAAAAAAGCAGCAGCCATCAGTGTGTATAAAGATGCGACAGCTGCTATTGCCCATCTTGCTGTAGAAAAAAAAAAAAATTCCTACTCCAAGATGGCACCACCTGCGCATGCATAGTAGCAGCTATCAGATTATCTATACACACTGATAGCTGCTGCTGCTCAGGCGTGGAAGGAGCCATTTTCAAGTTGATTTTTTTTCCCACCTGAATAGCATCAACCACATTTATTATTGAGACACTAAACATGCGATTATGCTGCAGCCCAAGTGCCACGGCTGGCTCCTGCCTGCAGTAGGTTTTTATTTTCTTCAGTATGTACAGGTATTCATTATGTAGATTAGAGGGCAGGTCACTGAGGGATCATTGACCTGCCAGCAGTCTGCATTATGAATACCTAATCAGATCACCACATCAAGACCCCCCACAGGCCGCCCTGGAGCACGAGAATATCATTAACTGGATTAAACAACAACCACAAGATGTACTTCATCAACCAAGGCCGGGATCACACATGCGAGAAATTCAGATGAGTCTCGCATCTTAATACCTGGCACTGCTGCCGGCACTCAGGAGCGGAGCGTGCAGCTGCATGTATTTCTATGCAGCCGCACGCTCCGCTCCCGAGTGCCGGCGGCAGTGCCGGTATTAAGATGCGAGACTCGTCCGAAATTCTCGCATGTGTGATCCCAACCTAATCAGTATAACGGCGCCGACCTGACCCTGTGTGTAGGTTACTGTGCACTATCCTGCTGACAGGATCCCTTTAAGGACTATATTGCATAGACCTTTTTACTAGCCCTTGCTGTTTACTGTTACTTTTTTACAACAGAGTATTTTTATACGTGTGTTTTTCTGTGTTTCAGTCTTTTGGTGGTGTGAACACTGTCATACAGACTTGTGTGCATGTGTTTGTGTCTAATAGATATTTGAGGCTAAAGGATACTAACAATACTGGAACCTGACCCTAAGGGTACCGTTACACCTAGCGACTCACCAGCGATCCCGACCAGCGATATGACGCGGTCAGGATCGCTGGTGCATCGCTAGGTGGTCGCTAGTGAGCTGCCACACAGGCAGATCTCACCAGCGACATCGCTGGGGTCGCTACTTACCTGTCAGACGCGGCGATCCTGCGTCCTCCCGCCCGGCTCCACACGTCGCTCGTCGGCGCCACAGGAAGCCCAGCAGGAAGTGACCGACGAGGAATGGTCCAGCAGCTTCTCACGCGATCAGCGATAATCAGCGGGGGAGCCGGTCTGAGGTAAGTATCACATGCAGCGATATCGCTAGCAATATCGCTGCAATGTCACAAAATCGGTGACTTTACAGCGATATTGCTAGCGATATCGCAGTGTGTAACGGGGGCTTAAGGCTAAGTTCACACGAGTATTTGGTGCATTTTTGGCATTGCATGTTTTCTTGTGTAAAAAAGTACAGTGCATTATATTCAGCAAAGTATATAGGATTTATAGGAATCTCATGCCCACTGTGTTTTTTTTTTTCTGCACTGCATAAACTAAACTGAGGTGCCGGGATGAAGGACTTTATTACTTGATCGGAGACATTATTACAGGATGGGCCCCAGGATGGATGACATTAACCTAGAAAGGGGCTAGGATCGTGGACATTATTACAAGATCGGGACAAAGGCAGAGGACATTATTACAGAGACCCTTACAGATGACCAATAATAGGAAGAAGAATGAGCTGTGGGTGCGAACAGGGCACCGAGTCAGGAACTGCTGGGGCCGTTCCTGTTGTTGCAGGGGGAAGGAAACTGAGGACGGAGGAGACCCATGACCTGCAGAGAGGGGGCATGGTGAGTCAGGAGAGTATAAGGGGGTTTGTGTGGTAAGAGAGAGGGGCTTCCCGTTGGAGAGCAGAGTGAGAGGGGAACATTGCTGTACTGTGGGGAGGGATAGGCCACAGAGTAGAGATCCTGGACGAGTGCGGCGAGAACTATCAAGGACTGGTGGGCGTGCAGAAAAAAGCATGCCGAGTGAAGGGTTACAGAGGACTACACTCTCTTGCACGGCATCTGAATGGATTAGGGGCTTCGCACGCAAAACCATTGACCGCCTGCTGCTGCCAGAAATAGGACCACTGTTAGGCGGGGAAGCCAGAAGACTCAGAACCAGCCTCAGCTGGCAGACAAACGGACTCAGAAAGAAATGGACAACTGAGTCACGATAAGTGAAACTGATAGTGTTAATCTGAATTACTGTATCCCTGTTTAACCCTCAGCCCTTTAACTGTATTTCCCTTGCTTTTATCCATGCAAGGAGGTTATTCCTGTATTGATAAACTGAATAATTGTTTAACCCTTGCTCTGTGCTTCTGTGTCACTGCATCCATGTACCTGTGTTACATTTGGTGTAGTCGGCAGGATGCAGTCTTTAGACACAGAAGCTGCAGACAAGTCTACCATGAGTGCCCCGAGGTCCAGCTTGCCATTGGGGAACATGCTCAGCAATCTCCCAAAATTCTCGGGGAGTAACATGATGCTGTGGGAATGGACTGAGAGGGTTAAGTGCATGTTGCGGATGCACCCCATGACATCTGCTATGTAAGCTGAGATTGCTTTGATGGCGAGGCTCAGTATTCTGCCATGTTCCACCCCCCCATGAGTGGGATACACTGGATAAGGTGATGCAAATCCTGGAAGAAATGCATGGTGATCCCACTAGTGTTGGGGAGCTGCGGATGCGACTGTTTCATCACGTCCAGCGGGAAGGAGAGTCTGTGACCCAATATATTAATGCGTTGAAGGAGGTGAATGCACAGATCATTTAGCAGGATGATGTGGGGGGCCATAGGAATGGGATTCCCGGATGTGATACTGAGAGATCAGTTTGTGTTGGGTCTCAGGGACGCACCGCTCAAACAGGCCTTGCGAGAATGCCTGCGTTCTAGCCCACGTATGACTTTCTTAGAAGTAGGGGCGGAGGCACTCGTGAGAGAGCAGGAACAGGGGGTGGCAGCCCTAGCAGGGACAGGGGCGTACATAAAAATCATGGGGCCCCATAGCAAAAGTCTAAATGGGCCACCCCCCCAAAAAAAAAAGTTCACCGCCGGGCCCAGCTCACAGTCTTGCATCTCCACACAGCCTCAGCTCCTCATGCTCCGCCTCCAATAGCCACCTTCACATGTGCAACTACGTCCGGCCGGGTCCAGCATATACTGCTCTCTCTTCCTGGAAAGCTACGTCAGCCAGAAGGCGTGGCATCCTTATGCAAATCCAGCCAGAGAGTTCAGCCCAGAGCAGTGCAGGAGTCACGGTCTGTACTGAATTGTAGTCTATATTATTGCAACCACTACGGGGCACAGAGGCAGATAATGTAGTTAGATGACAGCCGGGGTCGGTACACTGGAGAGGCAGTTCGGTAGCAGAGGATCAAGCTGATAACATAGTCAGATGACAGCCGGGGGTCAGTACACTGGAGAGGCAGTTCGGTAGCAGAGGATCAAGCTGATAACGTAGTCAGATGACAGCCGGGGGTCGGTACACTGGAGAGGCAGTTCAGTGGCAGCACTTGGCTGGAAGCACAATAATCTCACACTGCAGCAATCACAAGGCCAGGTTTATATAGGGTGTGTAATTAGCAATCAGAGGGCCAATTAGAGAACACAGTGTGGAGCCGATCAGGAACAACAGTCACTGGTATCTGGGTTTTAGCAAGGAGCTGTTGCGCTAACTTGAATAGCTCAGGAGGTAGAGATGCTGGTTCATGGACAAGGAGGTACTGGGTTTGATCCCTGGAGTTAGGAGGGGTCAGGTACAGAGTGACAGTAGCATGCAAATTTAATCAAAGGTACACGGCACAGCACAGCACAGCCCAGGGGCAGACTCTGACAGCTTGTTGCCCTGTGCAAGAAATCTGTCTGGGCCCCTTCCTCTTATGCCGACAAAGCTAAGCATAATTATATATACACTCACTGGCCACTTTATTAGGTACACCTAATCACATGGCGGCAACTCAGTGCATTTAGGCATGTAGACATGGTCAAGACAATCTCCTGCAGTTCAAACCGAGCATCAGTATGGGGAAGAAAGGTGATTTGAGTGCCTTTGAACGTGGCATGATTGTTGGTGCCAGAAGGGCTGGTCTGAGTATTTCAGAAACTGCTGATCTACTGGGATTTTCACGCACAACCATCTCTAGGGTTTACAGAGAATGGTCCGAAAAAGAAAAAAAATCCAGTGAGCGGCAGTTCTGTGGCCGGAAATGCCTTGTTGATGCCAGAGGTCAGAGGAGAATGGGCATACTGGTTCGAGCTGATAGAAAGGCAACAGTGACTCAAATTGCCACCCGTTACAACCAAGGTAGGCAGAAGAGCATCTCTGAACGCACAGTGCGTCGAACTTTGAGGCAGATGGGCTACAGCAGCAGAAGACCACACTGGGTACCACTCCTCTCAGCTAAGAACAGGAAACTGAGGCTACAATTTGCACAAGCTCATCGAAATTGGACAGTAGAAGATTGGAAAAACGTTGCCTGGTCTGATGAGTCTCGATTTCTGCTGCGACATTCGGATGGTAGGGTCAGAATTTGGCGTAAACAACATGAAAGCATGGATCCATCCTGCCTTGTATCAATGGTTCAGGCTGGTGGTGGTGGTGTCATGGTGTGGGGAATTTTTTCTTGGCACTCTTTGGGCCCCTTGGTACCAATTGAGCATCGTTGCAACGCCACAGCCTACCTGAGTATTGTTGCTGACCATGTCCATCCCTTTATGACCACAATGTACCCAACATCTGATGGCTACTTTCAGCAGGATAATGCGCCATGTCATAAAGCTCGAATCATCTCAGATTGGTTTCTTGAACATGACAATGAGTTCACTGTACTCAAATGGCCTCCTCAGTCACCAGATCTCAATCCAATAGAGCATCTTTGGGATGTGGTGGAACGGGAGATTCGCATCAGGGATGTGCAGCCGACAAATCTGCGCCAACTGTGTGATGCCATCATGTCAATATGGTCCAAAATCTCTGAGGAATGCTTCCAGCACCTTGTTGAATCTCTGCCACGAAGAATTGAGGCAGTTCTGAAGGCAAAAGGGGGTCCAACCCCTTACTAGCATGGTGTACCTAATAAAGTGGCCAGTGAGTGTATATCCACACACACATGTATATACAGTATATTACATAGTCCCCTTTATGTATATTGCTGTCCCTTATACAGTGCCCTCTCTTGCTATGCACAGCATCGTCCCTTACATACTGAATTATATAGAGCCCTGTTTTTTATTACATACCATCCTCTCTTGTTAGATATATAATGCAATGATGGCTGATGGAGCATGGGAAAGCTTCTTTTCAAATGGAGGAGATGATGGACTTGTAGTCTGGTCACCGGCTCCTCCATCAGCAGTAATTTTATATCTAACAAGAAACTGGACTATGTAATAAAATAAGGCGCTGTGAATAACAAAAATAACAAGATTACACTATGTAAGTGACAGCACTGTACATAACAGTAGAGGAAGCTATAGAATAAGGGACGGCACCATGTACTGTATAACTAGAGAGGAAGATATGTACAGTGGGGAAAAAAAGTATTTAGTCAGCCACCAATTGTGCAAGTTCTCCCACTTAAAAAGATGAGAGAGGCCTGTAATTGACATCATAGGTAGACCACAACTATGAGAGCCAAAATGAGAAAACAAATCCAGAAAACCACCTTGTCTGATTTGGCAAGATTTATTTTACAAATTATGGTGGAAAATAAATATTTGGTCATTAACAAAAGTTCATCTCAATATTTTGCTATATATCCTTTGTTGGCATTGACAGAGGTCAAACCTTTTCTGTAAGTATTCACAAGGTTGGTGTCACGGGGCAGAACTGGGAAAACAGGGGACGAGGAACCTGGGCCCCTAAACTGCCCCTCGGGCTAAGGGGGAGCCCTGACTTTCCTTAACTTGGGGGTACACTTGATGGTAGTGAGGCCCAAGCCACTATCTCCTGTTTAGCCCTGAACTAAACTCCTAACCCCCTCCCCAGGAGGTGAGACAAGGAAATAAGTGTACTGCACCAAATACCAAAGGAAAGATAAGACAGACACCTCGGGGTTAAATCAACTAAAAAACAAAACTTAGCTTTCTCTTTTGCAATGCACCGAGCAGCAGAGTAAGGCACCAGATCAGCATTCAGCATAAGCACCACTGGAGGTATAGTTTTCATGAGACCTACTGTCTGTGCTGAAGTAAATGGGCGAGCTGTTCACTGCTTAATTGATACAGGGTCGCAAGTGACTACCATGCCAGAAGCTTATTTTAGACAACATTTCCCAGAAGTGTCGTGGCCAGAGTGGCTAGTAATTAGATTGACGGCCACCAACCAGTTGCCCATCCTGGTCGCAGGGCTGGTCTGGATGGAGAGCAGAGTGTGTGGGAAGGATGTTGGACGAAAAAGGTTGCGTTAATAGTTGGAGATGTCGGCAGCGGGCCCGTAATGACCCTTGGAATAAATGTACTGAAAGAAATTGGACAACTCCTGATCAGTGCGTCCTTGAGACATAACAGCAGACGCCAGTGTGAGCTGCAGTGGACGGACACTTTGGTGAAGGATTTTTCCACTGATCACCCATATGAATTGAATGTGAAGGGATTCTTAATCGTGATATATGTGGACCTCTGTTTATGCAGATAAAATCTTGAGAAAGGCTGAATAGCCGAAACGTCAATATTTTTTTTTGTCTGTATTATCTTGGTCCAACGATACGTGTTTTTCTGGAAGAATAAATATTGGATTCATGCAATACTGTGTACAAATGGAAGCTATGTTAGGCTGGGATCACACATGCGAGAAACTCGAACGAGTCTTGCATCTTAATACCCGGCACTGCCGCCAGCACTTGGGATTGGAGTGTGCGGCTGCATGTATTTCTGTGCAGCCACACGCTCCGCTCCCGATTGCCGGCGGCAGTGCCGCGTATTAAGATGCGAGACTCATCCGAGTTTCTCGCATGAGTGATCCCGACCTTAGAGCGTTATCAGGAGGTCTTCGCCCTCCATGAAGATGATTTCAGTTGCACCCAGGCCATCGCCCATGAGATTCCTATGGGATGTGCTGCACCAGTATGGGAAAGATATCGGCAGAAACCTCCTCAGATGTATAAAGAAGTAAAGGATGCTAGCTCACATGTTGCAGAGTGGAGTGATACGGGAAAGTCAGAGCCCGTGGGTGGCTTACATTGTCCTGGCTCGGAAAAAGATGAAACCCTGTGTTTCTGCGTTGATTATAGAAGGCTGAAGGCTTGCAGAGTGTGGGACTCCTTTCCACTGCCCTGAATTTAGGAATCCCTATCTGCCTTGGAAATGGCGAAGTACTTTTCATTCCTCAATCTGACCAGTGGGTATTGGCAGTTGTCCATGGCTGAACATGACCAACCGAAGGCGGCGTTCATATTGCCCCCGGGACTGCTTGAGTTTAACCGGATGCCCTTTGGCTTGACCAACAGCCCCACCACGTTCCAGCCCTTGATGAAGAGATGCCTGGGGGACTTGAATTTTGAAGCAACACTTATCTATCTCAACGATATCATCATCTACGCAGCCACTTTGGAAGAGCACCTTAATCAGCTGGAACAAGTGCTAAGTCAACTGCAGAGCCATGGCCTGAAGGTGAAGCCACAAAAATATCACCCCTTTCACAAGCAGATTGAGTATAAGGGGCATGTTGTATCGAGTGAAGGAGTGAGACCCTCACGAGAGAAGGTAGCGGTCGTATGGTGAAAAATGTTCAGGCTTTCTTGGGGCTTACTGGGTACTATTGAAGATTTGTCAAAGATTTCAGCCTCCTTGCCAACCCCTTACTGGAACTGCTAAAAGGAGTGCCGGCCAGCTCGAAGAACCAAACTATTCAATGGGGAAGGAGTCAAGAAGAAGCCTTTGAAGCCTTGAAAATGGCCTTGACAGAAGCACTAATACTCGCCTATGCGGTTTTCTTACAACCCTTCATTCTTCACACTGATGGAAGCTTACATGGACTGGAGGCAGTTCTATCACAAATGCAGGGAGGAACAGAATGAGTGGTAGTCTATGTGAACGAGTCTCTTCACAACTCAGAGCGGAACTGGACAATTATAACTCCTTCAAGTTGGAACTGCTAGCATTAGTGTGGGTGATGACTGAGAAGTTCGCAGAATACTTGTCTGGGTCAGAAGTCCTGGTGCAGACAGATAATAAACCCCTGGTCTACCTGAAAAGTGTGAAGTTGGGGGCCTTAGAACAACAATGGGTGGCCTGCATGGTGAAGTATCGGTACAAGATCACCTACCAGGCCAGGACTGAGAACACCCATGCTGATGCTCTCTCGAGGGTGACTCAAGAGCGACCCAAATGTGACCAAGATGAAGAGCTGGAGGCAGAAGACATTCCTGGTTTCTGGGACTTTGCCAAATCATTGGTGGCAACGTACGGACAGATCGGAGAGGCATCTGGAGAACAGTTGCTGGGACAGCCCCGGGACGACTGGGTGCGACTTCAACAGGCAGATAAAGAAATCGCCCAGCTGCAACAGTGGGTGGCCTTGAAGCAACTTCCCAGCCGGCGGGAGAAAGACGCTCTTTCTCCAGGAGCCCTGTGGATTTTGAGGCAGTGGGAGAGGCTCCAGTTGGAAGATGAATTGCTATTCCGGAAAGGACAGCTGCTACGAGAATTAGGGGTCACTTGGCAAGTAGTGCTCCTGGAAAGGTTGATCAGAGTAATGGCTAAGGAGACCCATGAGAGAGGGGCTCGTTTCGGTCCAGAGAAGACGTTTCAGTGGTTGCAGAAGCTGGTGTATCACCCATGATTGAGGGCTGCGATGGAGGAGGCTTGCCAAAAATGTCAGAGCTGTGTGCTAGCCAACCCCAGAACAGAGGACCCTGATAAGACCATCGTGACTTCTGCCCTCTTGGAGGTACTGATGATTGATTACCTAACTGTAGGCCCGGCGCATTTTGGGTATGAGCATTGTCTGATGATGACCAACCATTTCACAAAGTTTGCTGTAGTGAATCTGATCCGAGACCAGACTGCTGGTAGAAGAGAAAAAAGAGAGAAAAACGCACAAGTGTAGAGGAAGTTGTGGAGAGGTGAGGAGGGTATTCACCTGACCACGTTGTGAATGTCACAACCCCATTGTATCCCCATAAAGCAGTGGTTCCCAACCAGGGCCGCCATCAGGGCATTTTTGCCCTGACTGGGGTATGGGGCTCGGTCAGCAGAGGGGGCCCGCTTCAGGCCCCGTCTCTTCTGCTGATCAGGCCCCAGCAGCAGGATTTTCCGGTGCAGTAACTGAAACCTATGTCCGAGATGCAGGTTTAGTCACTCTATTACCTTGTGGGCAATAGTTAATGCTGCCAGCCAATCAGAAGCTCGCAGTGATGTCAGCTCGCACGTCGCTGACGTATGACATCATCGTCATTCGGCAGCAAATGCGCACTTGAAATGTCGGGAGAGATCATCGCCGCAGGAGCGCGACCAGGTAAGAGGAAAGTTTTTTTTTTTACTTTTATTGAAAGCAGCAAGCTGCAATATGTTTCATAAGGGGCAGGATTGGAGACACGGGGGCAGAATGGAGGCAAGGGGCAGAATGGAGACACGGGGGCAGAATGGACACAGGGAGCAGAATGGACACAGGGGGCAGAATGGAGACAGGGTGGGGATTGGAGACACGAGGGCAGGACTGGAGACACGGGGCAGGAATGGAGACATGGGGAAGAATGGAAACAAGGGGCAGTATTGGAGACACGGGGGCAGAATGGAGACAAGGGGCAGAATACACACATGGGACAGAATGGAGACACAGGGGGACGATTGGAGACATGGGGGCAGGATTGAGACACGAGGACAGAATGGAGCCAGGGGGTAGGATTGGAGACACGAGGGCAGGGTTGGAGACAGGGGGCAGGATGGGAGACAGAGGGACAGAATGTAGACGTGAGGCAGAATGGAGACAGGGGGCAGAATGGTGACAGGGGGCCGGGATGGAGACACGGGGGCAGGATGGGAGTCACGGGGGCAGGATGGGAGACATGGTACAAGATGGAGACATGGTGCAGGATGGAGACAGATGGGACAGGAATATGGGACAGGATGGAGACAGATGGTGCAGGATCATGGGGCAGGATGGAGACAGATGGGGCAGGATGGAGACAGATGGGGCAGGAACATGGGGCAGAATGGAGACAGATGGTGCAGGATCATGGGGCTGGATGGAGACAGATGGGGCAGGATCATGGGGCAGATGGGGCAGGATCATGGGACAGATGATCCAGGATCATCAAACAGATGGGGCAGGATGGGACATCACATGGGGGCAGGATAGGAGAACATATGGCTGGAGACAGGAATGAGACACACGGGTGCCAGGATGGGGGATATTATTACCATAGGGGCTAATTAAGGGACATTATTACTGCAGTGATGTATTTATTTTATTTTTTGAGGATACTATTTTAAATGGGTGGGTGGTCCTGTTACTGTACAGAGCAACACTGTTGCCTATTTTTCTTAATCTGGTGTAGTTTAAAATTTTGGAAAAAAATAAGTAATGTGTTCTGCAAGCAGTGCTCTAGATATCTGTGTTATTTCCTGTAGAGACGAGCCCTGGCTGGAAGAAGTGACAGTGGTCTGTGCCGGATGAAGATTAAAAGCGAAGATGAAGGACTTCACCTAGAGACGTCACTGATGAGTCAGTGTGAAAGAATCGGATTGCACTCTGTCTCTGACCAATGTTATTCAATGGGATACATCTCATCTGTGATTTTTTTTTCTCAGATGAAATCGGTCTGAGAAAAAAAATCGCAGCATGCTGCGATTTGCTGCGCATCTCGGGCGAGACTCGCTAATACAAGTCAATGGATGCGAGAAAAAAATCACACAGCACTCGGACCATGCGTATGCCATCCATTTTTTAGAGATACCTTACCATCCTGTGGCATAAAACACTGTAAATGGTCCTATAGATGACTGTAGAATAATAGAGAATGATGGTTCCAGAGAAAAAAAACGCATTGCTTACGGATTGCATACGCATGTTCCGTTTAAAAAAATTGCATGCCACTCGCATTGTATTCACATGATACTCGCATGGCACTCGTCCGTTTTTTCGGTCCTGATATCGGAACGTTTTTATTCTCACATATGGGTATGAGCCCTAAGGGAGAAAGTATCTTCTTGTGAAGAGTGCAAGGTATAACGAGACTTATAGGCCATGCAATGTTAATAGGAGCTTATAAGTCTCCTTATGCCATCTTCGTACTCTCTATAAAAAGATGTTTCGCATTTTCCCCTTAGATCCCCAGTCAGAGGCCTCTCACTCCACCAAATCACATCTCCTGTTTTGCATTGAGGATGCGCAAGTCCCCCAAAACACATATATGCAAATGGACTATCTGATTTGGCTTCTTATACTAAGTCATGTGGCAAGGCTCATTAAAGGGTTGATATTGAATTTTAGGAATGCTACATTCAAGGGTAGTGCTAGAGTTCAACTTCTCTTCATCTCTGAAGAGGCTATTTACATGAGATAGGAGATAACAGTTAGTGCTTATAAGTTTCTCTGGAGAGGAGAGGGGGAGGATTAGTAGCTAATACAGTCACAGACATTCTGCTACAAGTTTTCCTGAAATGACCATTGCACTTTAAGCCTATTTATTAGTAAGGGACGTTCACTGCTAAACAGAATTATAATGTGGTCAGGTGCAAGAGCAGGCATACCAGAAGTGCACCATATGCAGTTACACAAGGGTGCAGTAGATTTGAGAACCTATTTTTACCCTCATTTGTACCTTCGATTACCAGAATTTCTATTAGAAAATATGTAATAAAATCTGCATAAATTGGTTCAGATTCGCTGTCTAACACACGACTCTTCAAAAGTTCTCTGGCAAATCAGATTAGTGTGGATATAGACTTAAAGAAGCATAATTTACTATGTATTAAGTTACACATAGGGGCCTGAGATTTTTCTGGCAGACAAATCGGGGACAATGGCACTATTTTTTATGAACATTAGGAGCCTGTTTACATCTATTGGACTTACTGAGTATGATTCAGTTTTGGCCACACATTATATTTCACTGCTCCCGTCATCATATTTGCTCCCAGGCATACCCATGAAATTTCCCACATTTTTTTACATCACGTCCAGAAACGTATATGTATTTTATGGGGTATACAAGCACAAAGTAGTAATTATTTGTGACATGTAATAAAACATGGTTTTCTAAATATTTTAAAAGTATAAATCTGAAAATTGTGACGTGCATTTGTATTCAGCCCCTGTAGTCTAATACTTTGAAGGACCACCTTTGACTGCAATTACTGCTTCAAGTTTTTTGGAGTACGTTTCTACCAGCTTTGCACATATAGAGCCTGAAATTTTCGCCCATTATTTTTTGTAAAATAGCTTTATCTCGATTAGATTGGATGGAGACATTTGTAAACAGCAAATTTTCAATTCTTGCCACAGAATCTCAATTGGATTTAGGTCTGGACTGTAACTGGGCCATTCAAACACATGAATATGCTTTGATCTAAACCATTCCATTGTATCTCTTGCAGTATGTTTAGGGTCATTGTCCTGTTGGAAGGTGAACCTTCGCTTAAGTTTCAAGTCTTTTGCAGCAGCTAACAGGTTTTCTTCCAGGATTGCCCTGTATTTGGTTCCTTGCTTTTTCCCATCAACTTTGACCAGATTCACTGACCCTGCTGAAGAAAAGCATACCTACAGCATGATGCTGTCGCCAACATGTGTTGTCAGGGATGTTCAGTGTTAGGTTTCCACAGCACATATTGTTTTACATTTAGCACAAAGTTCTACTTTGGTGTCATCTGGCCAAAGGACATTCCTCCACATGCCATATGGGCAACCCAGTAAGCATAATGGAATAAGGTCCTTTGGTCATATAAGATCAAGCTAGAACTTTTGGGGCTAAATGCAAAATGCCTTGAAAACAACATCCCCACCATAAAAAATGGTGATGGCAGCATCATCTTGTGGAGATGCTTTTCTTCAGCAGGGACAAGGAAGCTAGTCAGGGTTGATGGAAAGATGGATGGAGCTAAATACAGGACAATCCTGGAGGAAAACCTGTTAGGCTACATGCCCGTGATCAGGAATAGCAGCGTTTTCGACGCAACGCACTTGTGTTCAAAATGCTGCGTTGTACAGTACAAGCACAGTGGATGGGAGTTCTATAAATCCCATACCCACTGTGTTTCTATTTGACGCTGTGTAAATTCACCAGCGGCGTGGATTTACGAGCCTCAGCATGTCAATTTCCACAATAGATATATATTGGATGCAGTAAATCCACATTATTCAATGAAAACATTTACCTGTGTGATTAGAACGCAGCACTTCGGACGCAGCGAAAATATGCTGCGTCCAAAGCGTCACTCTTCATGATCATTGGAATGTAGCCTTAGAGGCTGCAAAAGACTTGAGACTGGGGCATAGGTTCACCTTCCAGCAGGACAACAACCCAAAACATACTGCCAGAGCTACAGCGGAATGGTATAGATGAAAACATATTCATGCGTGTGACTGGCCCAGTCACAGTCCAGACCTAAATCTCACTGAGAACCTATGGCAAGACTTGATAATTACTATAGATATAAAACTTGTCATTCAGATGTGAATAAATGATGACATTTTTTGAACAACAGGAATCCAAATCTGTAAACGTTTCGGTATATACAATAGACCTTCATTAGTACACTTAGTTTTGCCCAGGAAGAATTCTTGATCCAGAGGAACAGCGCAAAGTTAGGCAAACTGTATCCACTGCTGCAGAGAGAGAAGCTGCCTGTTTTTCAACATTGTTGATGCTGTTCACAGACATTCTTCATCCAATCTCACTACCATAGTTGGCAAAGAAGAAAGGGCAAAAATGTCACCCCTAGATGTGCAAAGCTGGTAGAGAAGATATGCCCCAAAATACTTAAAGCAGTAGTTGCAGTGAACGGTGGTTCTAAAAAGTATTGACTCAGGAGGGCTGAATACAAATGCATGTCATAATTTTCAGATTTATATTTTTAAACTATTCAGAAAACCATTTGTGTTGGCATGTCACATATAGTTCTAGTAAAATACATTTAAGTTTGTGGGTCTAATGTGAAAAAATTGTGGAAAAGTTAATGGGATATGAATACTTTTTCAAGGCACTATATCTTTACAAGATATTTTTTTAAGTCTAGTTGGAGCAGGTCCACTCTGAAAATTCACTCAAAAAACACTCAAAGAAATGAAGATATTATTCCTATGTAAAAAAAAGGCATGATGTGCATTATGTTCCGGCCTTTTGAGCGTCTATTAGCCAATTTGAGGTTTTCAAAAAGTGCCAAGCTGTTACAAGAAGTGAACTGATCATTCTTCAGAAGAAAAAGCAAAAGGTGGTGAGGTATAGTCAATCAAAAAAAAAATCTAACATCTAACGTGAATACCATAACGTAGAACTAAATTTTATTTAAACCATTTAAAATTGTATCACAGACAAAAATTGTCAAAAATAGCAACCAGCCGGTCCAGTAAAAATATGGTGGATATTGACACTAGGCCCTATCAGTCCTTAGTAAACCCTAGAGAATAGCAGAACAGTGACAAGCATGTTACATGCAGAGGGGTGCAATGCTAGTACTGATAGAAAATATCATATACCACCCATACATGCTCATACAGGACCTTACTAGGACCAACTGCACATGAGTATCAAGCAGGCAAAACAGCGGTCATACATACAGTCCAATGTATAATATAAATGCTTTATTAAATATATAATATAATAAACAATGTGACAGGTACAAGGGTATAGCAGGGGGACATATGCATGCTCAAACAACCGCAAATAAATAAAAAGGGCTAGAGGGACCACAGGTTACTGCATCTAAAACATTCCTTTTACATGATGAAATATCATATAATGACATAGCCACTGAAGATAGGGCAAGTGCCATACAAATCAGTAGTATAACCCAACAATAGCGGTTATATATACAACAATAGAGGGTCAGTACCTAAAAGATGCAGGAAGTGAGGGTCCTTCAGCCCACCCCAGGAGGGTTTATGGCCCCGAAAACACCCATGACCCCCACTTTTTATGCTCTTGGGCGGAGGCGCAACATTGCGTACAAGCTAGGGTGCCAATCTCCGCTGTTAGGAAGGGTGTACTAGGGTGTATTAGGGCCTGAGAGGGCCTAGTGTCAATATCCACCATATTTTTACTGAACCGGCTGGTTACTATTTTTGACAATTTTTGTCCGTGATACAGTTTTAAATGGTTTAAATACAATTTAGCTTTATGTTATGGTATTCATGTCTGATAATTCTTCAGGTGTTTGTCACTTGGACGACACTCCATGCTTACAGTACAAATCAATAAAAAAGCTAAACATGCCCATAAGATGCCTGGGCATCTTTTGGAGCATTTTGTAAGTGTTTTCGCTCAGAAGATAAGTACAAGTGCCTTCTGCAGAAACAAAACCCTTTCACACATATTAAACAGATTTTTATTTGCAGAAATGTTGGCAACAAATTTGCTTATTAGTTTACAACCTTTGCTTCCTTTCTGGTCCATATGTTTTTATAGTGGACCAAAAAATATAATTTTTGTATTTTTGCCTTTTTTAACTTAGAACATAGGATTTTATAAAAATAGATTACTGCAATATGCAATATAGACAACATGAAAATTAGTCATAATGAATGAAAAAAAAGCGAAAATATAGATGAAAAATTATGAAAATTAACAAATCCAAAGCACTGATAAAATAACAGATGAAACTAGATGTTCATGTGGTTGATTTTCACTTTTTATATAGAATCGTAGCCTGCTGTGTGAACTTTCTGTTATGTAAATTCTACATTAAACCCTCCTAAGCCGTCCATATGGGCATAGAGATAAGTTGAATGAAATGATACCTTGATATCTGCGATCTGATGTTTTATTTCAGAGAAAGCCACATTTTTCTTAATACTTAAATAAGTGGCAAAGATCTATGGGCGAGACGTAGATCTCAGAGAGTGTTTGCTTTCAGAGTTTTTTTAAATGAAAGGGGGCATTACCAGTGTTAGACATGTAATAACTGACAGCCCGCTAACCTTTTATGTAAAATAAGCTCTGGAGGCAGATTTTTAAAAGCGTACATATAAAAAAATGTAGATTTTTCTGGAATAAGACATTGGATCACAGATATCAAGGTATCATTTTATTCAGCATTCCATGGCCTACATGGTCATATAGACTGCTTAGGAGGGGTGATCCTACTGACAGATTCCATTTAACCCTTTACATCAAGCTTGCAGGAGGCAGAGTATAAAACTGGAAACAGAATGAATTGCTTTAAATAATATCAAACAAAATGAGGAATCTCAGGCTTGAGAAATTGTAAGAATGACCTTTTCACATAACAAAATCTAAAAAACAAAGATCCTAATTGTTTCAAATACAGTTATATAAGTTCAATAGTTTAATCTTCCTTGATCTTCCATGAAATCCTCAGACTGAAGTAAAATCCGCAGAATGAAGTAAACTTTCTTGGACTCTGTGATCACCAGCACAGGCAGAACTATTTGTCCCAAAGCCGATTTCTTAATCAGAACAAAGCTCTGTACTCCTCAGCGGTTTCCTTGAGACGAGAACAGATAGAACTCTAGGGACAGCTGGAGTTTAGTCACTGGGCCTCCTTATTAGATTGCTGGATCATGGCCACTACTGCTATCCTTCTGTACCACTGCTCTGCTTTCATCTGGTACTTTTTCCTCACTTACGCTCTTTTAACAGTCAGAGCAACAGAACAGCCAGCTGGAGTTTTCTTATATGGTGGGCAATGGAAATACTTAACAGTACTTAACGTGGTAAGTGTTTTGTTTCATTAACATTCTTTAACTTCAAGCATCAAATTTAATATTGCTTCCATTAAAGGCTAGAGAATAAATTCACTTTTTGTTTGTCAAGTATTATTGCAATTTTTAAAATTTCATTATTAGGAAAAGTTAAAAGAATATTTAGTGAAGAGTCAGCATGCCTGTTGCTAGACTATGTCCTATGCAGATAAATGGAAAAAATGTGGATATCACCCGCACTGCTGTAACATTAATGATCCAGGCAAATAGATGATGACACCATAGTCAGCGCATCTATCCCTCTTTTGTGCTCACTTAAACAGTCACTGCTCACAATTAAATATGAAGCTTTGCATGCGGACCAGGTGGAGATGGAGTAAGACATAACACAGGAGATTGTAGCCAGCCCAGCCTCATCTCATCTGCTCAGCACGGATTGGGTAACTATGAGGAGATGGACATGTGGGAGGGGAAAGAGGATGAACAGGAGCTAGTGGCTAGTGCAACAGAAGCTAGTAACCATACATCCTTTGACCTGTCACTACTACAAGGATGGGCTGAGGATGGGAATGAGGAAGAAGAGAGGGAGGGGGAAGAGGAGATAGAGCGTCGTCATCATGGTGGAGACATCAAAGTGTTTGCTGTATTGAGCTTGGCACATATGGCCAAGTTTACTTTATGTACCACTGCCTTTCCCGTGACCCTCGCGTTACCTTCATCTTTACCAAAAAAAAGAGTACTGGTTGTTCCCCCTGATAGACCCATGCTACAAGGAGAACTTTGCATCTCTTTTTCTTGAGTTAGAAAGGTCATCTAAAATAGTGCTATACCAGAAGGTCATTGTGGAAAATATGTTGAAAAAATTCCCATCAGACAATGCTAGTGGCAGGGCACAAGCTTCCTTGCCCAACCAAGGAGAGGCCAGGGAGACACACAGCAGAGGCAGGAGTACACTGTCAAAGGTATATGACAATTTTATGACACCTGCCCAATGTCCAGGGCCTGATGACCAAGTATTTTTGACAAGGAGGGAAAAGTTTTAAAAGATGGTCAAGCAATGCCTGGCATACTCCCTACTTCCTTTGTGACTTACAACTATTGGGTCTCAAGGCTGGACACCTGGTATGAACTGTTCCTCTATGACTTGGAGGTGTTGTGCTGCTCTGCCGATAGCGTCTTGTCTGAGCAGGTTTTTAGTTCCTCCGGAGGGATCATAACATAGAGGTGCTTTTGCCTATCAATTGAGAATGCTGACAGTCTCACTCTCATAAAAATGAACAAAGCCTGGATTTGCCTATACTTTTCCTCATCACCAGATGACGGCAGCTCATAATGTGTTGTTAATATTCAACATTTGAATGATACCTGCAAGTTGTTGCCTTTCAGGGGTCTATGGATGACCATCCTTCTAATGTTTGACCTGGCTTTGCACTTTCTGGATTGTATAAGTGCATCAACTACACTTTCAAAATATTTACATTCCAATATGTTTTATGTATTCAGTGAGTCATCCATAGAGCTTAACATGGTTATTAATGTATTACGGTGGTAAGTTAAACATCACAGTCAAAAAGACTTCTTGATCAGATTGCTCATCCATAGAGTAATGCAGGCTTTCTGTCACATTTTTGTGGTAACAGTGTAAAAAAGTTTAAAAATTTGGCTAGGTTACATTTCTTACCCATACACTATTCTTTGGTCTGGGTTACATTTCTTTGATATTTAGCACTCCAAAAAAAGCATTAAAAAATTTCTTGCACATACACTATTCTGTGGTCTGGGATACATATTTGTCATATATAACACTTGAAAAAATCGTTAACAAATTTGCTGGGTTAAATTTCACAGTCATAGAGTATTACGTGGTCTTGGGTACATTTCTATGATATATAACACTCTCAAAAAATGTTAAAAATTTTTACTGGGGTAACTTTCTCACCAAAACACTATTTTGTATTCTGGGGTACCTTTTTTACGATATACAAAACTCCAAAAAAAGCATTACATATTTTTACTGTGCTAAATTTCTTACTCATACAGTGTTCCATCTTCTGGGACAAATTTCATTGTTATGTAACGCTCCAAAAGCTTGTTCCAAATTTATTCATATTATATTGCTAACTCATAGACTATTCCGTGGTCTAGAGTACATTTTATTGGTATATAACCCTCAAAAAAACTTGTTTCAAAATGTATCGGTATTATACTGCTCTTCCAAAGGGTGTTATGTCTTCTTGGGTGCATTTTGGGAGTATCTAAACATCCAAAAAATTGTTCAAAATTTTGTCAGTACTGTATTATATTGCTCATCCATAGAGTATTACATGTTCTTGAGTACATTTCGGTGGTATCTAACCCTCAAAAAAATTGTTACAACTTTTGTCAGTATTACATTGCTCATGAATAGAATATTATGTGTTCTTGGGTACAATTCGGTGGTATCGAACCATCCAAAAAATTGTTCACAAATTTATCTATATTATATTGCTCACCCATACACTATTACATGTTCTTGGATACATTTTGTTGCTTTATAACCCAAAACAAATTGTTTAAAAATGTATCAATATTATATTGCTCATCCATAGGGTATTACGTGTTTTTGGGTACATTTTGTTGGTAAATAAACCTCCAAAAACTTGTTTAAAAATTTATCCGTACTATATTTCTCATTCATAAAGTATTACATCTTATTGGATGCATTTTGGTGGTATCTAGCCCTCCAAAAAATTGTTCAAAAAATTTTCAGTGTTATATTGTTGATCCATGGAGTATTTAATGTTCTTGGGTAGATTTAGGTGGTATCTAACCCTTTAAAAAATTGTTCACAAATGTATCTGTATTATATTGTTCACCCACACACTAGTATGTGTTCTTTGGTCAATTTTGTTGCTATATAACCCTCAAGAAACTTGTTTAAAAAATTTTCAGTATCATATTTCTCATCCATAGACTTTTATTAAAAAAGTAAAAAAAAGGTTATTTACATATTCTTGGGCAGATTTCAGTGGTATATCAGTCTCAAAAAACTAGTAAAAAAACATACAAAAACTTGGTAAAAATGTTTTGGTATTATATTGCTTCAATTATGTCTTCTTGGGTGAAATTTATTGCTATAAAATAATCAAAAGACTTATATATTCTTGAGTAGATTTTGATGGAATATAACCCTCAAAAAATTTGTTTAAAAATTTATCGGTATTATATTGCTCATCCATAGACTTTTAGTAAAAATGTTAAAAAAGTATTTTACATATTCTTGGGTAGATTTCAGTGGTATATAAGCCTCAAAAAACTACCGTATTTTTCGGACTATAAGACGCACCATACTATAAGATGCACCCTAATTTTCAGAAGGAAAATTGGTGAAAAAAATAATAATGTTTCAAATGGGGGTCCATCTTACAGTCCGAATTCAGCTTACCTGGGAAGGGATCCGGCACAGGTGGAGGAGTGGTCACAGGGGTCATTCAGTGGTCCAGGCTCGTGCGGTGGTGGCTCTGTGCTGGGGCAGGTTGGTTGTGCTTGAGCAGCTGGGCTGTACTGGGGCAGGTGGGCTGTGCTGGGGCAGCTGCGCTGGGGCTGGGGCAGCTGGGCTTTGCTGGGGCTGGGGCAGCTGGGCTGTGCTGGGGCAGCTTTGCTGGGGCTGGGGCAGCTGTGCTGTGCTGGGGCTGGGGTAGCTGTGCTGTGCTGGGGCTGGAGCAGCTGTGCTGTGCTGGGGCAGGTGGGCTCTGTTGGGTAAGGGTGGCGGCTCTTTGTGCTCCGGTGCAGGGGCGGCGGCCAGCAAGGGATGTGCGGGGGCCTCCGGGCTTGGAGGAAATGCCGGCGGAGCCGCCGCCCCTGCACCGGAGCACAGAGAGCCACTACCCCTGCACCGGAGCACAGCCCGCTGCCACCACCGCACTACAGAGCCCCACGGCACCTGCACCAGCCTCCAGCCATGATCGGAGGTTAGTATATTGCGACCATAAGACGCACCCCCCACTTTCCCCAAAATTTTTTGGGGAAAAAAGTGCGTCTTATGGTCCGAAAAATACGGTAGTTCAAAATGTTATCGGTATTATATTGCTCACCCATAGACTATTCCGTGGTCTGGAGTACATTTCCTTGATATGTAACCCTGAAAAGTGCATAGCCTTTATGAGTCTAGGAGTACCTATATATGACAATTTGAGCAGAATGTGTATGAGGCCCTCCTTTATGTCTAATACATGTTGTATCTGAGTCCCTAATTTTTGGCAATTCTTGCCTCCTTCATAAATGAAACTGAAATTTACTATTTTTTTAATGAAAAAAACAATTTTGTTTTATTTTACATTACATGTTTTTTTAAAAACCTTTTTAAATTTGGTCTTATATACAGTACAAGTCATTTTACAGGAAAGAAAATGATTCTTAACTTTTTTTTCCCTGTAAAATGCAATTTCTCGTCGGTTTGGAATGATTTATTGTCACTCCTTAAAATTGAGTAAAAATGTGGCACCATTGTTCTCAGCAGGGATCTGAGAGTCAGAGATGCTTCCAGGGGTCTTCCCCATGCTGTTCTCCTTCCATTCAGCCCTTTTCACTGTCCCCTAGATCTCCTTGTAGGATCTGCTGGAAAAAAGCTCTGCTTTCCAATTAACTCCCATTATGCTCGTTACTCGAAACGTGCATACGAGTATTAGGAATTACTTGGTTTGAAGAACGAGCACCCAAGCATTTTAGCGCTCGCTTACCTCTAGTTATTTTTTCATATCACAATCTGTATTAAAATTTTAGAATAGAAACCTTATAGGATCCGATTAGAATAGACCATCAGTATTTGATTCTCAGGGATTCAACCTGTTCATCCTCTGCTCATCATGTTAAACAAATTTGAACAGAGACACAATGGCTCATTTACATGGTACTTCAGCTCAGTCCCACTCATTTGTTAAATAGATAACTGTCTAATTTTTTTTTACACATAATCATGTAAATGTTTAGAAGGAAATTGAAATAGATACAATTTTCTAAACATTTCTGTAAAAGTTTATCATTTTTTATAGGTTCTGCAGAGTTTATTCTATGCTGTGACTGTTCTGACGGATCTGCTCTTTCCAGTAAGAGGGATTAAGTTAGTGAAGTGTATTACCTATTGCAGAGACCTTCTCTTCTCGGTTCTGGCTTTTCCGGCAGCAACCGTAAGTGTCAATCTTATAAAATGTACAGTGATCCCTTCATGGCATTAGCGTCAGTGTTAATCTTAATGTAGCTATCAGTACTTCTTTATTGATACATTGATGTGCCATTCAGAGTCTCCTCTTCAAGTGCTCAAACTTATAGGGTAACTGTCATTTTATAAAAGTTTTTACACATTATAGAAGTTGCATAGTGTTTCATCAGTGAAGGTCCAAGTACTTAGACCCCCGGTCAAAACATCACTATGAAGTCCGCAGTGCTTGTGTAAGCTGTGTGCACAGAGCACTCAAAGAGCTGTGTACGCACCCATTGACTTACAAATTACCCTGTACACCTCTCTGTGCACGCAACTCAAGAAGGAGTTATAGACTTCAGAGTGGTGTTTTGACCTATCAGTGAGGGTCTTAGGTCCCTCAGAAACACTATACAGTGCCTATAATAAAACTTTTATCAAATGATAGCTACACTTTAAAGGGCATCTGCCAGTAGGATCAACCCTTCTAATCCATCTATATGAGCACGCATGCCATAGAAAGTTGAATAAAATGATACTTTGATATCTATAATCCGATGTTTTATTCCAGTGAAAGCCACATTTTTTTTAATGTGTAAGTAAGCTGTTAAGATCTATGGGCCGGACATAGATCTCCCTGATAATTTGCCTGCAGAGCTAATTTTAATTAAAAGGTGGCATTACCAGTGACATGTAGATCAGGAGAGCAGAGAGTGGCCACTAATTATTTCACACTGGTAACTCCCTCTTTCATTTAAAAAGGTCATTGGAGGGAGATTCTCTCGAAAATCAGTGTCCAGCCCATAGATCTTAAAAGCTCATTTACATATAAAAAACATGGATTTCTCTAGTATAAGACCTCGGATTGCAGATATCAAGGCATCATTTTATTCAGCTTCCTATGTCTTACATGTCCATAGAGGTGACTTAGGAAGGTTGATCCTACTTACAGATTAAAGATAAGAATTACTGCACTATGGGCATACAAACATGCATACACCAGTGCACATATTCTACTGCAACTATATAACTAGCTTACATGATATGTGATATTGTTTCACTGTTTTTTTTTTTGGAAGCATGACTGGGAGGCCTGAGATATGCTGTGCAGAGAAGTCACTTGCCAAAAAGTGATTGGGCCTGCCTTTAAAGGAAATACAATTGTTTTGGCAAGTAGGGCCTGGTTAGTATTCTACATAGTAGATAGTGACCTAGCAAGAGATCTTGGCCTGACAGAGATCTGTTATGTAGGAGGTGGGCCTTTGAGTGTTTTATGTGGGCTTCTGCTTGACCGATGAGTTCTGAAATACTTCATCAGCCGACATAGGGCCGTGGGAATTACTCAGCTTGGGACGGCAACCGGAGGGTGGTAAGAGGGCTGTACTCAAACCAGAATGAATGTTTTACTTTTTTTATTTATTTTATTCACTTATATAGTACCACTACCCGGGACTTTACAAACATAATCATCACTGTTCCATTTGGGTTCATAATCTAAATTTATTTATCCCTATCAGTATGTCGTTGGATAGTGAGAGAAAAGCGGAGGACTCAGAGGAAACCCTGGTAAACACAAGGAGAACATACAAACTCATTGCAGATATTATCCTTGGTCGGATAGGAACCCAGAAACCCAGTGCTGCAAAGCGACAGTACTAACCACTGAGCCACTATAGTCTTGTCATGTAGAAGGGTTAAGAAATTTCCTTTTGGTTGAAAAAACTGCAGGAAGGTCCGATTGCCCTGTAGACTTGAGATGTAGCTGAGTAGTACAGAATGCATGGTCTGAGCATCTTGAGGAGTGATTGTCTATTGGATGTAGCTCTGATGTAATGTGGGGTAGACGAAGATCTTGGAGATTAAATCCTTGAGATAGAGAATGATGACAAAGAGATGAAACACAACACAGAGAACTGTGCAGTTGAAACAAACTCATGTAGACTAAACCCTTGGAAATGTAGATACAGTGACACACGGAGATTTGAGCCCTAGAGAGTGCGGGTTGAAGAGACAGAGGGTTTGTGTGAATGACTGACTCCTGAAATTTGTCAGGAACTGGAAGCATCGAGTGAGACTGTGTGAAACAGCACAATGTTGGTGTGGTCTCTGTGATAGAAATAGAGATTAAAGCGAGAGAAATGCATTTATTGTTCTATGAATGTTCAGGGATTTTTTTTGTCTTGGAACATTCAAGGATAATCCCTTGTTTGAGCACTGAAACCATTTCACATATTGTGCCTACTATAGTGATAGTAATGGATATGCATGGAGTTCTACTGTGTTTGCTGTTTTGTTTAGTAAAGTTAAACTATCTGAATTTATTTGGCCCACAAATGACTTAATTTGAAGGCAACCTTTAGATAACCAAATTTTGCAAGTGTCCAGTTAATTATTATTGACTGAAAGGAATGCAAATAATTTGGTTTAATTCTGGAATATGATTAATGTGAACCATGACAATCCAGTGGCCAGCGTAATTGTGTTCAGAAGACACATGTTGCATGAAGACATGGCATATCACACCCCAAACTTTCTGATAACACTGAAAACTAGATAACTAAAAGGAACACACATGGATACTGCTTTAAAGTGGAGGAATTTGGCCACATCCATCTTTATTAAAGGTTATATCAAAACCACACTTTTAGGATATGTTTCCACGGTCCGTAATCGCAGCGCTTTGGACGCAGCTCCATCCAAAGGGCGGCAGGCTTTTGTACTCGCGATGATTTCGCATGTGTTCATTGAACCATGATGAATCCTATACATAGACTGTAAGCAGATCACTATTGACAGCGGCATCAGAGGGGATAAATGCCCACGATCAGCGCTAGGACCGATCATCGGCGTTACTGCAGGGTGTCAGCTATGATGTATATATGACATTCGCTGATGATTTTGCCAACTCTACTATTGAGCCAGCATGACCTTTGCGCCATACAAGTGTGGCAGTTTGCAGGAAAGAACTTCCTGCTGTGCCATAGATGTACGGTGTATGAAAGGGTTAAATGCATGTGTGAAAAATTGAAAATGTAGCTGGTCAAGAAAGGGGATAAATGACCTGATCTTGAATTGGTTGTCATTTGCACAAACCATGTTGCACTATCTATGCAAACTACATATGTGGTCAAAATTGTTGGTACCCCTCATACCCCAGCTGTTTCAAAACTGCAAATCCCCATAGAACCATGAATGGCTGAGAGTAAAACATTGGACTATTCTGAAGTAGCTTTCTATGAGTCCTGACCTAAATCTTATTGAGCATCTTTGGAAACAGCTGAAACATGCTGTCTGGAAAAGGCAACCTTCAAACACGAGACAACTGGAGCAACTTGCTCTTGAGGAGTGGGCCAAAATAGCTGTCGAGAGGTGCAGAAGTCTCATTGACAGTTACAGGAATCGTTTGATTGCAGTGATTGCCTCAAAAGGTTGTGCAACAAAATATTAAGTTAAGGGTACCATCATTTCTGTCCAGGCCTATTTCATGAGTTTTATTTTTATTTTTTTAAATTCTGTGGAAGCATGGTTGAAAAGCAATGTCTGACTTTCATTTGTTCATTTTCATAAATTTTTGATTTATTATTACTTTTGTCAGATTCAAGTTATTTCTGTCACCATTGTGGGTTTTTCTGTCAATAAACGAGGGGTACCAACAATTTTGACCACGTATGTATACGGTATAGGAAGAAAATGTGTGCCTCAACTATAGCTGCCTCTGGAAGTAAATAACTAGAAAATGAAAAAAAAACTGCACATTTTTATCTTTTACAGATTTAGGGCTCATTCAGCCATCAGTTGTATCCATGTTTCTCAATAATAAAATTAGAACCTACTATATTCGATGGGGGTTGACAATGAACAGTTAATATTTTTGACACCTACAACTGACCAAGATATTATATAAAATAATACTACAAAGCAATGGTCTCCACATTGTACCTCTCCAGCTGTTCAAAAACTACAACTTTTAGGTTCTCTGGGGACATGCAGTTTTGAAACAGCTCGGAAAGCATCTAGAAAGCCACAAGCTGGACACCACTGCTTTATGGTAAGTGATGTATATACTGAATTTTACTGTAAAACACCTCATTCACTATTTTTCTTTCATTACAGTTTGTGTTTCTGTCGTTTTGGGCTTTGTATTCCTATGACAGACAGTTGGTTTACCCTGAGGGTCTAGATAAAGTCATTCCACAATGGCTTAATCATGCTGTGGTAAGTAAACAATTCTACATTTTTTCCCGTTCCCACCAAGTAAAATTGAAAATGTAATTCATACGGAGTCATATGTAGAATAACATGACCGAGGTCGGTTGGTTTTGGTGCTCACTCCACCCTACTAATAAACATTACATTTTTCAAGGAATCTATCTTAACTTTTAAAACTGTATAGTGATGTTCTGTACCTGGAAGAATTAGAAAGCGGCAGAAGATATGATCACTTGTAAACATAACAAATAACACTACTGGTCTTACCCTAGATAGGAGGCAGCCGTAAAACTGATCAATTGCCCAGTGATTTTTTTCCAATAGTAGCACCATTCTTGACCATGGATTGTGCCTGGTATTAAAGCTCATGCCCAGTCATGTGCATGAGGTTGAGCTGCACTTCCACACGCAGCTTGTGTGCACGTGTTGCTGGTTCTGGAACAAATTCTGGATAGCCCCTTTATATGATTTAGTAATGATTTACAGTTTATATAATACAATGGCCATATTACGTAAAAAATACAGTAAAAGTTTCAGATAGGTATGAAAACATGCTGCAAAGTGAGAATGCTTTCTAAAATAGAGATGCTGAAGGTTTATTTTTTTTACTCAAATAACAAAGGGCCAAGTGAATGAACATTTAAATTTAAATAGCATTTAAATTTATCGAGACCTGGGTTATTAATAAGTTAATTGAATTAGGACAGATCACATCTTCATTTCCTTAAGTGTATTGCTTTATCTTGTTTCACTCCCTCATATGAGCTTTTACTCTTCACACTTTGTCTTCTTTATCCATCAACCTGCTGAACGAGGTTCAGAGACCTTTTTTGGGCTTATTTCTGACAACCATTAAAGGGTGTGCAGCCCGAAGTGCTCTTGGAAGATAGAAGCAGAAGATTTTGTGGCTCATAATTTTACAAAAGTGCAGATTTTGTCAGGTGCATTGTGAAAAATGTCCGTTCTTTACAAGGATGGAAAAGAAAGCAGTGAACTAAAACTAATTTTACATCTGAAAGCACTTGTTATTTTAGCTTCAATCTTTTTAATTTCTCTACACTAGATAAACACTATCACAAGTCCAGGATATTCAGATTTAATGGAGAGTACTTGTGTCTATCTTTTAAATAGATATCTTTTACCAAGACAAATGAGTGCGTATTTTCTACAGCTATATCTCCATATTGTGACACTCAGAGAAATCTTTTCAAGTGAATAAGTACTACAATGCAAATGGAAGATGAAGTTCTGCTTTCGATGGCTGTGAATATTCAGTTAGTGATATAAACAAGACAATTGGGATTTTGTATATGAATATTCATCTATGTAAGAGAAATAACTGAAAGGGATGTTAATGTGCATTATATAAATCTCCATCACAGCCCTACCTACGGCCAAAATATCCTATGAGATATGAATACTTTTAATGAGGTCGGTGGAGGTTCACCCATAAGACCCGATGCGCAGGAGGTGTAAAACAGACATTTTCCATCAAATGTCTGTCATGCTCGCCATGTCTGTCATGTCCGCCATGTCTGTTTTGCCTCATGACCCCTGGAGCGGTGTGCACGCGCATCTCATGTCTGCTATCCTGCATGTTCCCTAGAGCAGTGTGCACACTCACCTCATGACTGTTGAGCTGCGGGATGCCTGCGCTTCTGCTCTGCCTTCTGTGATCGTCTCATCATGTCTAGAACCCCTGATCATGTATCCTTCCTATGTTCCAGCAGAGGCTGGTTCTGCATTCATCTCTGCATGCCTGGAACTCTGATCATGTGACCTGCTTAGGTTTCAGCACTGGATCTGCTATCATCTCTGCATGTCTGGAATTCTGATCATGTGACGTGCCTAGGTTTCAGCACTGTGTGACACCTCTTCTCTTTGTTTTTGAACTTATACCCAATTACAGGGTAAGCCATTTGTATGGATACACCTCAATAAAATGGGAATGGTTAATGACCCTGATTGGTGAGCTGAATTTGCAGAATGGGCAAAACAAATATTGGAACAGGACCCTCAATTTACACAGAACATTATGTTCAGTGATGAGGCACTGAACATACACCTAAATAAAATGGGAATGGTGACAGTTTTCTTGCGAAGGGTGTCTTGCATTGAAATCTGCTGCAATGACCCAGGTACTGCGTTCACCAGACATCAACACAATTCCTATCCGCTCCTCATGTGTTAACCTCTGTGACATGTCAATGGCTGCAATCAAATAGAAACTTGTAAATAACTCATGAAAGAATAAAGTTACTGTGACATATTCAGCTGAGTCGATTTCTAGAGTAGACCCTCTGGGTCCTGGCACCCACCCACCTAGAATGAGCTGACCATGTGAGGACCACCCCCTATGTAGGGAGTGACAGGGGCAAGACCAAGGGGGTGAGCCACCACAAGTGCTGGACCCAGATGGCCGGCTCAAGGAAGACACAAATGTGAGTGTCTGGCCACAGGGAACGTGCAGGATACAAGCAGGGTACAAGACAAGGCAAAGTGTGGTCACAGGGTTTCTCCGGTAAAGCGTGGTCTCAGGGCTTCACCAGGTACAAGACACAATAACGAGGACACAGTGATACATAGCAAGGTGCGTGCGGGGGCACACCAAGGTCCAAGGCATGGTACATGCCAGGTGGCACCCCAGGGCCCAAAGCATGGTGCGTGCTAGGAGACACGCCAGGGTTCAAAGTTCAAGGCCGGATGCATGCTTATGGAACACGCCAGGGTCCAAGGTTCAAGGCAAGATGCGTGCTTAGGGAACACACCAGGGTCCAGGGTTCAAGGCAGGATGCGTGCTCAGGAAACACGCCAGGGTCCAAGGTTCAAGGCTAGGGCCTGCATGTGTTAGGTGGCACGCCAGGGTTCAGGCAAGGGCCTGAGTACTAGGCAGGGTTATGGCTAGAACTTGCACATGCTTAAGGAGCACAAGGAGGCAAACCAGAAAGCAGGCAAGGACGTGCGCATGCCAAGAGGCACGAGGTGCACAGTGCAGGGACAGCGTGATTGCAAGGAAGCAGGGAAAGCACGACTGGGGCACTAGAAGACTAGTCGGGCTGAGGCACAGGCAGGTGGGCACGGCTAAGGAGGTCACGGCTGAGGCACAAACAGGCGGACACAGCTAAGTCACTGGCTGGCGAGCACGGCTGAGGCACATGCAGGCGGGCATGACTGAGGAGGGCACGGCTGAGGCACAAGCAGGCGGGCAAGGCTAGACCAGCTGCGTGCATAGGGCACGCAGAGAAACAAGGCAAGGCAGCAAGACTAGGCAATGTACAGACACAGTACAGAGCAAGGAGCGGAATGTAGACTGAAGCACAGAGCCGGGTACAAGAAAGAGAAGTGGAGCGTATGCTAGAGCCCAGAGCCGGGTCAAGGAAGAAACTAGATACAGAGCTAAGAGTGGAACGTAGGATGAAGCACAGAGCCGGGTAAGAGAAGATAAGCGGAGCATATGCTAGAGCCCAGAGCTGGGTCAAGGAATAAACTAGATACAGAGCTAGGAGCGAAACATAGGCTGAAGCGCAGAGCTGGGTAAGAGAAGCGGAGCGTATGCTAGGGCCCAGAGCCGGGTCAAGGAAGAGCACTGAGAACAAGACAAGACTTGTGCTAAAGGAGCATGAAAGGTCAGAATACAAAGATATAGCTGAAGGCAGAGTACATGGCCAAAGCCTGTACAGACAGCATGGCAAGGCATAGTACAGAAACAGGGTAGTGCAAGAGAGCACGATAGGAAAGAGCATAAGAAAGAGGCAGAGCCTTTGCCAAAGGAGCACAACAGAGCAGAGGAAAGAAAAGCCACACAAGGCAAGGTACAGGACATGAGACAAAGTACAGGAGACGAGGCAGGTACAGGACATGAGACGAAGTACAAAACTTGAGACAAATACAAGACAAGTAGAGGACATGAGATGAAGTACAAGCACAGGGCATGTGCAAAGAAGCACAACAGGGCAGAGTGCAGGGGCACAGAATACAAGGAGTGACCGAGCAGAGACCAAGCAGGTATAGCAGGGAAGCCACACGATAATCAGTCCCCTCCCATAGGAAGAGGCGGCCTGATATAGGGCATGGATACTTGGACTTCTGGGTCAGATCCTCATGGATCACAGAGAGGATTTCCGGGTCAGGTCCTTCAGAACCATAGATAGGACTTCTGGGTTGAGTCTTCCAGGACCATAGAGAGGATCACTGGATCAGGTCCTTCAGGACCATAGAGAGAATCATTGGATTAGGTCCTCCAGAACCATAGAGAGGATCGCTGGGTCAGGTCCTCCAGAACCATAGAGAGGATCACTAGGTCGGGTCCTCCAGGACCATAGAGAGGAACGCTGAGTCTGGTCCTCCAAGTCCATAGAGAGAGTCGCTGGAACAGGTCCTCCAGGACCATAGAGATGAATGCTGGAGGCAGCATGGAGATGAGCGTGCACCGGGCACAGGCAGCAGCTGAAGGATCCAGGACAGGAGATGAGTGTGTGCACCAGCAACGGCGCGCAGCCGCAAGGTGGAACGCGAGTGCGCACCAGCAACGCCGAGCAGCCGTAAGGTGAGATGCGTGTGCGCTTTAGAGGGGGCTTCCGGAGCGGCCACAAGGACCCTGCTCCGGGAATCATGCGGAGCAAATGGCATGGCAGGCAAGACAGTGGGAATCATGCAGCGCAAGCGTCATGACTGGCATGACGGGCATGACAGTTACGATAAAACCAAGCACACCATTGTTTTGCTTATGAAATTCTCAATAAGTTTGATGTGTCACATGACCCTCTTCCCGTTGAAAAAAATAAAGTTGGATCCAAAATGGCCGACTTCAAAATGTCCGCCATGGTCACCACCCATCTAGAAAAGTTTTCCCCCTCCCATATATTAATGTGCCACAAACAGGAAGTTGATATCACCAACCATTCCCATTTTATTTAGGTGTATTCATATAAGTGGCCCACCCTGTACTTATATAACAAGAAAGAATAAAGGAACATGATTGTTTTACCAAACGTTGCAACCTCCTAGTTCTACAGAGCCATAGTATGTCAGAGATAGACCTTTTGTACCTTCTTATGCCTGGAGCCACAAACTGATTTTTTTTCTATCAGATCCTATATTATAGAGATATTTTCCAATAAATGAATTACGGTACTTCTAGAGTAGCAAATTCATACAGCCGCATGTACAGTACAGACAGAACTGTGTATGGGGATACTCTTGCCACCTTAAAAGTTCCATGAGTCAGTCCTAGAAGTTTTCATTACGTTTGTTTTGTGACTCATAACCTGTAGTATATTTTAGATTTTTTTCCACAAATCTGCTTTCTTAATGCACTGCATTAACATCAGGTGTTGTACAGCAATCTAGAAAAATCAAACTCAGATGAGATGATAATTATTAACAAACTTGTCGACAGTGACCAAAGGCCAGCAAAATTGAGAATGCAAGTTTGGACTATTTTACAGACTGTAAATCAGGATCAACACCAGGTACGCTATTTGGACAAATGTATTGGGAAACACGTTTTCATCCATGATATCATGTTTTTTATTAAGTCCCTTAGTCCCTTAAGTCTGAAGTGTATAAAATCAAACTCATAACCATGAAGTCTGACTTTACAAACATTTGTGAAAGAAGGAGTCTTTCTGAAGGGCTCACTGAATTCGACTGTAGTCCTGTAATAGAATCCCACCATTGTAACAAGTCAGGTCATTAAATTTCTTCTCTCCTAAATTTTCCACCATCATCTGTAGAAACATTTAGAAGCTTCAGCAACTCAACCATAAAGTGGCAGACCATGTAAAGCTACAAAGTGGGGTCTCTGAGTGCTGAGGTACTTAATGCAGAAAAGTCACCATCACTCTGCTGACTCAATATTGCAGAGTTCCAAACCTCCTGCGGAAATTAACATTATAACTTAAAGGTGTTCTCCAAGAATAAGATATAAAGGAAACTACAGCCTGTCTTAGTTACTTGTCAGTATGGACTGCAAACTGAAGACTTACAGCTCCAGAGACCTGTGTCTCAACTGACAAGAGCTGTATCACACATACCTCAGTCAGCAGCTGGAAGAATGGCTGTCATACTCTGTGTGAAAAAATCTGTTTTAACCCACATTGTGATGGACAAGGAGATCTTCAGCTTCATCCTCCTCCTCTATCAGTCAGACAGTTTTATAGCAGTGCACAGAAAATGACTGCACCTAACTGAAAAACAAATAAACATTGAGGAGGATGAAATTGGAGATAACCACCACTATGCCCTTCCTTGAGGAAGGTATATATTTCTTCACATATGACAGCTGTACTCCTGGCTGCCGACTGAGGCATGTGTGACACAGTTCTTGTCATTAAGATGCAGATCTCATGAGCTGTAGGTCTTCAATCTGCAACTCATACTAACATGAGACTAGAATGGGCTGAAGTTTGGATTATACCAGGGATGCCATTTTATCTAATTCTTGAAGAACTCTTTTAAATTGAGTGCTGGAACATTGATGGCATGGTTTTCCAGGGCTAAGCAGCTGTATGTAAGCTTTACATTAACATCCAGAATGTAAAGCTCGCAAGGGCAGGGTCCTCTTCCCCCTGTATCAGTCTGTGATAGTTAGTTTGTTTACTGTAAGGGTATGTGCACACGCTGCGGATTCCGCTGCGTTTCCGCAGCGGTTTTGGCCGCTGGGGACCCGCAGCAGTTTTAGCTGCGGTGTACAGTACCATTAAAATGAATGGTAAAAAAAAACGCTGTGTAGACGTTGCGGAAAAATCCGCGCGGATTTTCTGCGGTTTTGAAACCGCAGAAAGAAGTGACATGTCAATTCTTTCTGCGGAATCCGCAGCGGGTTCCTATCTCCACCATTGTGGAGATGGTGAATCCGCAGGACCAAACCGCAGGCAAAACCGCAGATAATCCGCAGGTCTTTTGACCTGCGGTTTATCTGCAGTTTTTGCAAAATCCGTGCAGATTAATCCGCAGCGGATTCCGCAGCGTCTGCACACACCCTAAGTGATATCTGTAATTTGTATGTAACCACTTCTCATGTACAGTACCATGTAATCAATAGTGCTATATAAATAAATACTACTACTAATAATAAAGCTGCAAAGGGTGTAAAACTCACCATCAGTGAACTCTGGAACAGTGCAAACATGTTCTGTGGAGTGACAAATCATGCTACTCTATCTGGCAGTCTGACGGACGAGTTTGGGTTTGGCAAATGTCAGAAGAACAGTACCTGCCAAACTGCATTGTGCCAGCTGTAATAATAATAATAATCTTTATTTATATAGCGCCAACATATTCCGCAGCGCTTTACAGTTTATCTGTAAAGGAAACATAATCCCAAAGGTTGCTTTTTTCAGTGATTAGGCCTAGGCCCTTAGTTTCAGTTTAGAGAAATCTTAATGTTTCACCATCCCAAGACATTTCAGACATTTGTAGTTTCCTACTTTTTTGGGAACAGATTGAGGAACACTGTTTTCTGTTGCAGCAGGACTGCAACTAATGCACAAAGCAAGGTTCATAATGGCATAATGGGTGGAATTTGATGTGGAAAAACCTGTTGCGTTTGGCGCTGGTCGGCGCACAGTCAAAAGGACGCATGTGCCGCCAAATGCATACCTGCGCACGGCCTGCGTCTCCAGTGCTAAAGATAGGGGATGCAGGACGCATGCAGCATCATGCACCCGTAGACGGAGCTACCGGAGGAGATGCGGCAGGGGGCGGGGCTTAGTCGCAGCCGTGTGCAGGCCGACGCTGCAGCCTGAAACGCTAATGTGAAACCACCATTACCCTGCACATTTTGTGCAGATTGTGATCTCATATAGAATGGTACTATTCTTAGGATAGGTTCCCACACTGTTTTTGAGTATGAAATACAATCATATAATGAAGACCACCCTACCTTTTATGTGGTATTATCCAGAATACCCTGTGCACATTGCTTAAAGGGAACCTGTCAGCAGTGTGATGCATAATTAGTAACCTACACACACTGTCAGTTCGGCGCCGTTGTACCGAATAAAATTATACCTTATTAGAAGTTCTATTTGTGCCCTGCCAGCCCCCAAAAATTGGTTAGGTCACAGAAGAGCTTATCTCACAACCTTGCAGCCTTTACACTGTAATTTTCATCCTCCTGAAGCCCTAGATTCATTTCATTGCACCAATAAAGTATGATGTCAACAAAAGTGCCAAACACTGTATGATACCATCACAGTGAATTCTTCCACAGTACCCTCCACACACCAGTATGATAACCCTACTGTACTCAACCTCAACTCCCCCGGGAAAGTATGCTGACCCCAATACAGTATGATCTCCCACCTGTGACCCCCACATATGCCTCCATGCAGTACTGTATAATGAGCCTGCATACAATATAATAGCCCCACACCTCACCACACTGTATAAAGTTCCCACTAGCCATCCAAACAGTACAATGGTCCCCACACAGCTCTCCACACAGTATGATGGACAACACATAAACCTTCACACAGTATAATTGCTTGCATTCAGCATAATGACCCCCACATAGCCCTCCCTGAAGTATAAAGGTTCCCACATAGCACTCCAAATATTATAATGGCCCCCACATAGCCCTTCAAATATTACAATAGCTCCCCCATAGCCCACCATATAGTATAATGGGCCCCAAAGTCTTCCATATTGCATTCTGCACCACATAATCATCCATATAGTATAATGCACTCCCCATAGTCCTCCAAATAGTATATTAAACTCCCCATAGTCCTCCACACAGAATAATGCACCCCATAGTCCTCCATACATTATAATCACTCAAACAGAAGAAAAAAAACTTAAAAAATAACTTTTACTCTTAATTCCTTACAGAATGCCAATGTATGAAACACTTTTTTTTAAAACCTGGAACTTGACATTAGAAGAGTTTAAACAGTGATAATTAAATAGAGGCTTATAGACTCTAGTTGGCCCTATAGAGCTGTCAAGCCTACCTTGGTGCAGAAGTTGGCACCCTAATAGGTCGACATACCCATGTGGGCATGGACTTTGTTTCCTGGTGACTTGGGGGAACAAGGTGTCAAATCACTGGTCCTCTGACCCACTGAGGTCTCTCTCCAATAAAGGTCCCTTGATGAACCCCAAGGATATAGGGGGAAACTCATTGGGACAAAGGAATTGGAAATAGTAATGTTGACTGAACAACTAAGTCACCTCTGGGATTCTCTTTATGTATGGAGTGGGCTACTACTATTAGAAGTAGTACAGTTTAGGACATGAATGCACACGTGAATTCAACTTTGTTATACAGCAGGATTACTTGATGGATTATTACCATGCATTATGACCTTTTTTGCAAACCCACCATTACAGTGCTATTTTGCTACAAATCCATATCTGAGAATCTCTATGCGATGTGTATATTCAATGCCTAGCACAGCGAACATTAGGGTTATCAGGGACAGTCAACGGTGAGGGCACCATGTCAACTTATTGAGGTGCCAACCTCTGAGGCTAGGTAGGCTTGACAGCTCTATAGGGCCGACTATGGTCTGTTAGCATTAGCATTTAGTTTGTTTTTTTTTCAGATAGAAATGCCTCACGAATTGAGGTGTTGCCTTTTTTTGCCATGTTAGGGTATGTTTCCACGGTCAGTAAACACTATGGCCCGCAGCGTCCAGATGTTTCAGCATAGTGGATGGGATTTTAAGAAATCTCATCTCCACTATGCGTTCAGGTGGCAGACCTGCGTAACCGGACATGCAGCGCGTCTTTATAGACAGCAGTATGCCTATTTACGATGCGGAGATGCTAACTATAGGATTATTAATGTATAGGTGTCTTATTGACACCTCTCCATTACTAAGCCGGGCTTGCTGTCACCTTACAATACAAAGGTGACATCAACCCCACAACTATTACCCCATATGCCCCCGCTACAGGGCAGTGTACACGCATCACCTGGCCTTTTCCAGCAAAGAAAACAAGAAAAAAAAAAATCTCCAAAACAATAACATGAAGGTAACAAAGTGTCAATTCTTCTGATGTAAAATAAATATGAGCTTGTTTGTTTTTCAGCACTCAGCTGTGTTTCCTATTGCAGTCTTAGAAATTGTAACATCTCCACATCACTATCCTCCAAGGAGAAAAGGACTCATCCTCTTGGGGATTTGTTCAATATCATATATAAGCTGGTAAGTAAACAGTAACCGCTTGTGGGAATAGCAATAAATGGATATAACAATAATAAGATGGCATGTTGTGTATGTAGGTTTTATACCAAAATCTTCACTTGCAGTAAGCTATGATGATAGGAACAAATTATTCTCCAGAGTCTGTAGGTTTTCCATATCATGCATCTGTTGTAGAATTACACCACACATTTGCCACATAAAAGCCTCAATAGTTCATAATGTAAATGTAACTTTGGATATTTTAACTGATATCATTGAGCTAATTCACAGCTTTGTGACCTATACAGATGCTAATACGCAACAACTGCTAAAGAGCAACATGTAAGAGCTACAGTATATATTACAAGCAATGTGTTTGAGTCAATCTGACATTTTGCTTAATGCATTAATGTCACACAGACTAACATTTCTCCAATTCTGATATCTATCTATCATGAGTGTAATTACATTCTTGGTCAACTGTTTTACCTTTGCAAATAGCTTTCTCTTGTATCATCAGTTTAGCAAGGTTTATTTTACTTCTAGAAACAGTTGCATTGAGTATTCATATTCATGTCATGCACGTTCACATCACTGCCATGTCTATGATGTAAAATGGGCTGCTGTACTAAGCACTTACAATAGAGACACGAGTTTGGGTGAATTACCGTCATTTGCAGAATATAAGACACACCGGACCATAAGACACACCCCTGCTTTTATGGTAGCTTACTAGGGGGAGGGGAAGCTGCGAATGAGCGGGGTCGCTGCTGCAGGAAGCAGGCAGCCGAAGTGGAGTGATACTGCGGGTCGCGGGCTGGGAGGAGGGGGCTTTCAGAAAATGTCAGTTGAGTCTCTGCACTTCCAATCACTTTCCAAAATAGAAATATTACTAGTGTATTTTTGTTTATTTTTAATTATTTATTTTACTCACTTATATAGCGCCATTCATTCCACAGCGCTTTACAGACATTATTATCGCTGTCTCCATTGGGGCTCACAGTCTAGATTCCCTATCAGTATGTCTTTGGAGAGTGGGAGGAATCAATTAGTAACATGCAAACCGGATTAACAAATTAGTAATTTAAATCAGATTAGTGTTTATGACCACATCAGCATCAGTTCTTTTAGATAAACTTGCAGAGTTTTGGAAGAAACTCTGCAGAAGAGTTCTTTCAAAATCTTGGGAGAACTAACCGCATATTTTCTGTGTATATACAGTTATGCAAATCCATCTGTTACTTCATTTAATCTCAGACAGAGTGGTTGAAGTTGAGATCAGGGCTCTGTGTGGCCATCTCATCGCTTACTAGACTTTTGTTCTTCTTTACTCTGAAGATAGTTCTTAACCCCTTCCTGACATCCGACGTACTATCCCTCCATGGGACCCGGGCCCCTATGCCCATGGACGGGATAGTACGTCTACCGCGATCAGCGGCCCCCACGTGGTGAGTGCCGCTGATCGCGGCCGGGTGTCAGTTGATTATCACAGCTGACACCCGGCACAATGTGTCACCGCCCCCGACACGTTAACCCCTTGCACACCGCGATCAAACATGATCGCGGTGTACCGGGAGTTAAAGGGAAGCATCGGCAGGGAGGGGGCTCCCTCCGTGCTTCCCTGAGCCCCCCACGGCAGCGCAATGTGCAGCGCTGCTGCGGGGGGCTCCTTTCCTCCAGGCCCCCGAATCCAAGATGGCGACGGGGGCCTTCGGGGGCCTGGAGGAAGCTGGCTTCCTCAGTGCCTGCAAAGCGCAGGCAAGAGGAAGTCTTCTTCAATGCCTGTGACAGATCGCTGATCTGTCACAGTGATCTGTGATGTGACAGATCAGCGATCTGTCACAGGACAGTGATGTCCCACCTTGGACTATGTAATAAAGTAAAAAAAAATAAAAAAAAAGTGTAAAAATAATTTAAAAAAAATCGCCAAATAAATTAGTAAAAAAAAAAAAATATTCCCCAATAAATTCATTTTTTGAAAATAAAAAAACCCCAAAACAATAAAAGTACACATATTAGGTATTGCTGTGTCCGTAACGACCCGCCCTATAAAACTGTCCCATTAGTTAACCCCTTTAGTGAACCCCTTAAAAAATAAAAATAAAAAACGAAGCAAAAAATAATGATTTATTATCATACCGCCAAACAAAAAGTGTAATAATGCGCGATCAAAAAGACGCATATAAATATCCATGGTACCGCTGAAAACGTCATCTTGTCCCGCAAAAAACGAGCTGCCACACAGCATCATCAGCGAAAAAATAAAAAAGTTATAGCTCACAGAATAAAGCGATGCAAAAATAATTATTTTTTATATAAAATAGTTTTCATTGCAAAAAACCGACAAAACATAAAAAAAGACCTAAATGAGGTATCGCTGTAACCGTACTGACCCGAAGAACCGCTTTATCAATTTTACCGCACGTGGAACGGTGTAAACGCACTCCCCCAAAAGAAATTCATGAAACGCTGGTTTTTGTTCATTCTGCGTCCCAAAAATCGGAATAAAAAGCAATCAAAAAATGTCACGTGCCCGAAAATGGTACCAATAAAAACGTCAACTCGTCCCGCAAAAAATAAGACCTCACATGACTCAGTGGGTCAAAATACGGAAAAATTATAGCTCTCAATATGTGGTGATGTAAAAACTATTTTTACAATAAAAAGCGTCTTTTAGCATGCGACAGCTGCCAAAAATAAAAACCGCCATAAATAGTAAATCAAACCCCCCGTTATCACCCCCTTAGTTAGGGAAAAATAATAAAATTAAAAAAATGTATTTATTTCCATTTTTCCGTTAGGGCTAGGGTTAGGGCTAGGGTTAGGGTTAGGGCTAGGGTTAGGGTTAGGGCTAGGGCTAGGGTTAGGGTTAGGGCTGAGATTAGGGTTAGGGGTGTGTTGGGGTTCGGGTTGGAGTTAGAATTGGGGGTTTCCACTGTTTGGGCACATCAGGGGCTCTCCAAATGCAACATTGTGTCTGATCTCAATTCCAGCCAATTCTGAGTTGAAAAAGTCATATGGTGCTCCTTCCCTTCCAAGCTCTGCCATGCGCCCAAGCAGTGTTTTACCCCCACATGTAGGGTATCAGCCTACTCAGGACAAATTGCAAAACAATTTTTGGGGTCCAATTTCTCCTGTTACCCTTAGGAAAATAAAAAATTGGGGGCAAAAATATCATTTTTGTGGAAAAAAATGATTTTTTTATTTTCACGTCCGAGCGTTATAAACTTCTGTGAAGCACTTGGGGGTTCAAAGTGCTCACCACACATCTAGATAAGTTCCGTGGGGGGGTCTAGTGTCCAAAATGGGGTCACTTGTTGGGAGTTTCAATAGTTTAGGTACATCAGGGGCTCTCCAAATGCACATGACACCCGCAGACCATTCCATCAAAGTCTGCATTCCAAAATGGCACTGCTTCCCTTCCGAGCCCCGACGTGTGTCCATACAGTAGTTTTCTCCCACATATGGGGTGTCAGCGTACTCATGACAAATTGGACAACAACTTTTGCGGTCCAATTTCTCCTGTTACCCTTGGGAAAATGAAAAAATTGGGGACTAATTGATCATGTTTGTGGAAAAAATACGATTTTTTTATTTTCATGCCCGGGCATTATAAACTTCTGTGAAGCCCTTGGGGGTTCAAAGTGCTCACCACACATCTAGATAAGTTCCTTAGGGGTTCTTGTTTCCAAAATGGGGTCATTTGTGGGTGTTTCCACTGTTTAGGTACATTAGGGGCTCTCCAAAGGCAACATGACACCCGCAGACCATTCCATCAATGTCTGCATTCCAAAACGTCACTACTTCCCTTCCGAGCCCTGACGTGTGTCCATACAGTAGTTTTCTCCAACATATGGGGTGTCCGCTTACTCAGGACAAATTGGACAACAACTTTTGGGGTTCAATTTCTCCTGTTACCCTTGGGAAAATAAAAAAAATTGGGGAATAATTGATCATGTTTGTGGAAAAAATATGATTTTTTTATTTTCATGCCCTGGCATTATAAACTTCTGTGAAGCCCTTGGGGGTTCAAAGTGCTCACCTCACATCTAGATAAGTTCCTTAGGGGGTCTAGTTTTCAAAATGGGGTCATTTGTGGGGGGTTTCCACTGTTTAGGTACATTAGGGGCTCTCCAAAGGCAACATGACACCCGCAGACCATTCCATCAATGTCTGCATTCTAAAACGTCACTACTTCCCTTCCGAGCCCCGACGTGTGCCCATACAGTAGTTTTCTCCCACATATGGGGTATCAGCATACTCAGGACAAATTGGACAACAACTTTTGGGGTCCAATTTCTCCTGTTACCATTGGGAAAATAAAAAAATGGTGACTAAAAGATCATGTTTGTGGAAAAAATATGAATTTTTTATTTTCATGCCCGGGCGTTATAAACTTCTGTGAAGCACTGGGGGGTTCAAAGTGCTCACCACACATCTAGATAAGTTCCTTGGGGGGTCTAGTTTACAAAATGGTGTCATTTGTGGGGGTTTCCACTGTTTAGGTACATCAGGGGTTTTCCAATCGCGACATGGTGTCCGATCTCAATTCCAGCCAAAAACGTCAAATGGCGCTGCTTCCCTTCCGAGCTCTGCCATGCGCCCAAATAGTGGTTTACCCCCACATGTGGGGTATCAGCGTACTCAGGACAAATTGTACAATAACTTTTAGGGTGCTGTTACCCTTGGAAAAATAAGAATTGAAGGTGAAAAGATCATTTTTGTGGAAAAAATATGATTTTTTAATTGTACCACTGTACGTTATAAACTTCTGTAAAGCCCTTGTGGGTTCAAAGTTCTCACCACATATCTAGATAAGTTCCTTGGGGGGTCTAGTTTCCAAAATGGGGTCACTTGTAGGGGGTTTCCACTGTTTAGGTACATCAGGGACTCTCCAAACGTGACATGGCGTCTGATCTGAATTCCAGCCAATTTTGCATTGAAAAAGTCAAACAGCGCTCCATCCATTCTGAGCTCTGCCATGCGCCGAAACAGTCGTTCCCCCCCACAAATCAGGTATCAGCGTACTCAGGACAAATTGCACAATAACTTTTGCAGTCCAATTTCTCCTGTTACCCTTGGTAAAATAAAAAAAATTGAACCTGAAGTATTTTTTTTGTGAAAAAAAGTTAGATGTTCATTTTTTTTTAAATATTCAAAAAAATTCCTGTGACGCACCTAAAGGGTTAATAAACTTCTTGAATGTGGTTTTGAGCACCTTAAGGGGTGCAGTTTTTAGAATGGTGTCACTTTTGGGTATTTTCTATCATATAGACCCCTCAAAGTGGCTTCAAATGTGATGTGGTCCTAAAAATAAAATGGTGTTGTAAAAATGAGAACTCGCTGGTCAACTTTTAACCCTTATAACTTCCTAACAAAAAAAAATTTTGGTTCCAAAATTGTGCTGATGTAAAGTAAACATGTGGGAAATGTTAGTTATCAAGTTTTTTGTGTGCCGTATCTCTGTGATTTAAGGGCATAAAAATTGAAAGTTGGAAAATTGCGAAATTTTTGCCAAATTTCCGTTTTTTTCACAAATAAACGCAAGTTATTTGAATGAAATTTTACCACTAACATGAAGTACAATATGTCACGAGAAAACAATGACAGAATCACCGGGATCCATAGAAGCGTTCCAGAGTTATGACCTCATAAAGGTACAGTGGTCAGAATTGTAAAAATTGGCCCGGTCATGAACGTGCAAACCACCCTTGGAGGTGAAGGGGTTAAAGGAAAGGTCTGCAGGTCAAACCTTTTTTTAATCTAAATCCTTATCTACTTAGTGCCATAATATAAGCTAGTTTTTGATATGCCTGCATTAAAGCTTCCCCACCGTTCCCTAACTACACTATCTAACAGCTATTTCTTTTTTTCTGTGTGATGTCACATTGTTTGAGCATCCCAGTGCACCATGGGATACAGTACTCAAAGAAAGCATCATCGGGGCAGAGGCTGCGGTCACTGCCGCAGCCCCTTTATGCTCCCAGAAATGAGGTGTCATCTGTAATGCTCATTGCAGGGCCTGGGCTAGTCCCTGCTCTGTCCTCGCATGCTGTTATTCTTCGATGTGCACAGTCACAGAATTCTCTATGTTGCCAGCTCAGTCAGACCAACATTAAAGAGCTAGCAACAGAGCAGTGCAAACTGTCAGTGTGGGTAGTCAGGATACTCAGTGATCAGAGACTAGCCCTGGCAAGTAACATCCCTGATCTCTGAATGCTGGGTATCCTGACTGCCTGCTCATTACTACTTTTCTGAGCTGGCAATGCGGAGCACACTGTCATTGTGCACATCACACAATAACAGCGCACAAGGAAAGAGTAGGGAGTAGCTCAGCCCCTGAAATGAGCAGGACTGTTGAGGCTTCATTTCAGGGAGGAGGCAATTGCTGTGACAGTGAGCGCTACCTGTGCCCCCAAATGCTTTGCTTCATTTGAGTATCCCAAGATGCACTGGGACACTCAAGCAAAGAATCGTCACACAGGAAGAAGGGAAAAAGATGCAATACCTGTTAGATAATGAAGTTAGGGAACAGTAGGGAATTTTTAATGCAAGTATATTAGAAATTAATTTACATCACGGCACTAAGTAGATAGGGATTTAGATTAAGATTTATTTTACCTTAGAACCATCCCTTTAATGACATTGGCTGTATTTTTGGGTTCTATGTTTGGGGTGATTGCACTGCTACAGAAAATTTTTTGGAGCCAATGAAATTTCACCCTCGATGCATTATAGGAAAGTATCTGCCTATATTTATCAGCAATGTGGACACAAAGTTTACATCCATGGAAGATCTGTGGTTTATTCTCCAAGATGTTTGGAACAATCTCCCTGCCAATTTCCTTCAAAAACTGCATTCAAGTATACCTAGAAGAATTGATGTTATTTTGAAGACAAAGGCTGGTCACTCTATTTTGTTCATTCACTTTGCAGTTTGATAACTGAAAAAAATGAACTATTATTACATTTCTATCTTCAAATGCATTTTTTCTTTCCAGAATTTTTTCCACGTCCGCCTAAAAGTTTTGAACAGTACTGTACAGTGGGAAAAAAAGCATTTAGTCAGCCACCAATTGTGCAAGTTCTCCCACGTAAAAGATGAGAGAGACCTGTAATGGATATCATAGGTAGACCACAACTATGAGAGTCAAAATGAGAATATATACAGTTGTGGCCAAAAGTATTAACACCCCTGCAATTCTGTCAGATAATACTCAGTTTCTTCCTGAAAATGATTGCAATCACAAATTCTTTGGTATTATTATCTTCATTTAATTTGTCTTAAATGAAAAAACACAAAAGAGAATGAAGCAAAAAGCAAAACATTGATCATTTCACACAAAACTCTAAAAATGTGCCAGACAAATGTATTGGCACCCTCAACCTAATACTTGGTTGCACAACCTTTAGCCAAAATATCTGCGACCAACCGCTTCCGGTAGCCATCAACGAGTTTCTTATAATGCTCTGCTGGAATTTTAGACCATTCTTCTTTGGCAAATTGCTCCAGGTCCCTGATGTTTGAAGGGTGCCTTCTCCAAACTGCTATTTTTAGATCTCTCCACAGGTGTTCTATGGGATTCAGGTCTGGACTCATTGCTGGCCACCTTAGAAGTCTCCAGTGCTTTCTCTCAAACCATTTTCTAGTGCTTTTTGAAGTGTGTTTTGGGTCATTGTCCTGCTGGAAGACCCATGACCTCTGAGGGAGACCCAGCTTTCTCATACTGGGCCCTACATTATGCTGCAAAATTTGTTGGTAGTCTACAGACTTCATAATGCCATGCACACGGACAAGCAGTCCAGTGCCAGAGGCAGCAAAGCAACCCCAAAACATCAGGGAACCTGCGCCATGTTTGACTGTAGGGACCGTTCTTTTCTTTGAATGCCTCTTTTTTTCTCCTGTAAAATCTATGTTGATGCCTTTGCCCAAAAAGCTCTACTTTTGTCTCATCTGACCAGAGAACATTCTTCCAAAATGTTTTCGGCTTTTTCAGGTAAGTTTTGGCAAACTCCAGCCTGGCTTTTTTATGTCTCGGGGTAAGAAGTGGGGTCTTCCTGAGTCTCCTACCATACAGTCCCTTTTCATTCAGACGCAGACGGATAGTACGGGTTGACACTGCTGTACCCTCGGACTGCAGGGCAGCTTGAACTTGTTTGGATGTTAGTTAAGGTTCTTTATCCAACATCCGCACAATCTTGCGTTGAAATCTCTTGTCAATTTTTCTTTTCTGTCCACATCTAGGGAGGTTAGCCACAGTGCCATGGGCTTTAAACTTCTTGATGACACTGCGCACGGTAGACACAGGAACATTCAGGTCTTTGGAGATGGACTTGTAGCCTTGAGATTGCTCATGCTTCCTCACAATTTGGTTTCTCAAATCCTCAGACAGTTCTTTGGTTTTCTTTCTTTTCTCCATGCTCAATGTGGTACACACAAGGACACAGGACAGAGGTTGAGTCAACTTTAATCCATGTCAACTGGCTGCAAGTGTGATTTAGTTATTGCCAACACCTGTTAGGTGCCACAGGTAAGTTACAGGTGCTGTTAATTATACAAATTAGAGACACATCGCATGATTTTTCGAACAGTGTCAATACTTTTGTCCACCCTCTTTTTTATGTTTGGTGTGGAATTATATCCAATTTGGCTTTAGGACAATTCTTTTTGTGCTTTTTCATTTAAGACAAATTAAATGAAGAAAATAATACCAAAGAATTTTCATTTTCAGGAAGAAACTGAGTATTATCTGACAGAATTGCAGGGGTGTCAATACTTTTGGCCACAACTGTATATATATATACAGGGGTTGGACAAAATAATGGAAACACCTAAAGTTTTGGCATCATAATCTTCGAACATGTTATAAACATGCAAACTGTGACATATGGTAATGTTTTGTAGTTGATTATTTGCGTTATGTGTATGTAAATTAACTGTTTTTTTTGCAGAATTGTAAGAACATTGATGAGAACCTGATACCAATGGCAGACCTCTCGGATTTTCAAAGAGGCCAAATTGTTGGTGCTCGTATGGCAGGTACTAGTATAGCAGAAAGTGCCCGAATGCTTGGCGTGTCAAGAGTTACTGTGTCCAATGTAATGACTGCATTTGAAAGAGAAGGAAAAACATCCGCAGCAAAGCACAGGTCCGGCCGAAAGTTGAAGTTGACTGAGAGAGACCGTCGGACTCTAAAGCGAAATGTGAGAGAGGATCGCAAGACCACGGCTCTGAAAATCACTGCTGAGCTCAATGAACACCTACAGAACACAGTTTCCACAAAAACTGTTCGTCGGGAGCTGCACAAATCTGGATTCCACAGAAGAGCTGCAATTAGTAAACTGCTGCTCTCAATGACAAATGTTTCAAATCGTTTAGAGTGGTGTAGAAACCTCCAGAATTGGTCCCTCAAGCAGTGGAAACATGTGATATTGTCAGACCAATCATCGTTTACCCTATTTCCGACCTCCGGTTGAGTGTACTTTTGGAGACAGCCGAAAGAAGCATTCCATCCAGACTGCCTTCTCCCAACCATAAAACATGGTGGAGGTTCTGTGATGATCTGGGGTGCTATTTCGTGGAGATCCACAGGGCCAATGATATCCCTTCATGGAAGAATTAAAAGCCGAGATTATTTAGGCATTTTGGGCGACCAAGTGCATCCTATGGTTCAAGCACTGTTCAAGGGCTGTGGGGTACTCGGTAGCGGGCCGGTGTCGGTGGGATGTGTCACGGCAACTGTGACCCGGTCCGTGGCCCTGGGCGCCCATATCAATGGTGGTTTGTAGTTAATGGAATGGAATAGTTTGTGACGCCACCTGTGGTGTTTGGCAAGCAAGAGGTTAAGCCAACGCTGCGTGCAGATCCTCTGGGGCTGATGGTGTGCTGCAGCATAGATGGTGTAGCTCCCCACAGGTGAAGCTGTAACCCCAGGGCAGTGTAATTGCAATAGATGAGGATAGGCGCAGGCAGTGTGAGAATGCTGGTACCCAGATGTAGCGGTGCTGACGGTGTTGGCGCACAAATGAATGGCAGACACCAGGGCTTGCAGTTCCAAAGCTTTACTCACAGTCCGTGATACGCACTGGTGCCTCCGTGCAGAGACTCGATCAACCTCCCGGGCAAGTCAGGATTCTCCTCTCCAACACTCCGCCAACATGTACCTTTATTGAACGACTCCTCTATTGCGCCTTAAGGTGTGAAGAGCTCCAGTACCATGGTACTCTGGAGTTCCTCCTTTCAGATGTTCCTAACAACTCTACTCGTATGGCAGACAGCTGTAGCCTCTGCAGGGGACGCCCTTCTCTGGAGTCCTGGCTCTCTATTCAGTTGCTGTTGTGCCCCAAGTTTTAGATGGGAGTAGTGCATTTACAGCCAACTACTCCACCGGTGTCTGCTGCAGAACCATAAGTGTCCATACAACCTCAGGGACCGGACCCCAGCCTTGCGCTGAGAACCGATAGGCAGGGTTCCTCTTCCAACCCACATATCCTCTCTGCTCTCCTACTCCTTCCTTCCACACTGTTCTTTCTCTCTCTTATGGAAGCTTAGGTTGCAGTTCTAAGTCTTTCTCCTTCTGTTCCTTTCCCTTGCCAGCTGGCTCAGATCACTGAGGCAGCTGCAGCACTCCTTCTTCTCTCCCTCTTCTAGGGATCTCCTTCCTCTCGGACCCGTCCTCAGACTCTTCTGACTGACTGTCCTTCTCTCGCCTGACCTCCCGTCAGACTGACCTCTCAGACTCCTCTCTCAGACTGATCTGTAATTCTAAACCTTCCCAACCTTTTATATGGATCTCAACTCCACCCATCTCCCTGCACATCCAGTGTTCCATGCAGGGAACCACTAGAGGTGCTCTGCTACTCTCCAAGCAGTGAGCCGCAATGTGGTTGTGCAGAACTACCCTGTTGTGTGGGGTGCGAGTGTTGGAGTGTGGAAAGGAGCCCCCAACTTACCTAGGCGGTGGGGCACTACACCTTTGGAGAAGGTGCAGTACCTCTGTGGCGACTGAGCCTCAGGGGCGCCACAAACCCCCCCGTGAAACACAGCACGTCCGCGGGCTGCAAGGTAAACAAAGTTGACAGCAAAGAAACATAAAAAAATTTTGTAGTGCAGAACAAACTTTTCTTATACTAAACTTCCTAGTATAGGAGGTACTTATTCTTGAACGTTACAAACAATTCTTATTTAACTAACTAAATTTCAAGTCAAAAAGTGCAATTCTTCATTCTAAGTGCCATTGTCTGTGACTCACTATCACTTCAGTATTATTCAGCTTTTCCTTCTCTAGTACACGTTTTCTTTATCATTTTTCTACTTTCACTGTCTCTTCTAGGCGCATGGCGCTGACCGCAAGTACCTGGTCCGTCACCAGTCTACTTTCAATTCTTTATTCTTAATTCTGTATCAAAACATTTCCAACTCTATCTAAAAGCCATTTCTCAGTTACTAATACTCTTTTAAAACACATTATCAACAATAAAACATTTCAAAGATTCTTGTAACTGCTGGACACCGCTCCCAGCCAGGATTTCTTGCAGTTTCCTTTGAGGTAAACATCATCTTCGAAAAGTGTCCATGCAGAACATCATCTTCGCAAAGTGTCCTTATGTAAAACCAAGAGAAAGCATCTAAAGAGGCGCAAACTATTTACAAGAGAGTTTGTGATACACTCCAAGTTCATGATCACTGTAGTTCAAAATTGAAGAACGCTGCCACTGCAAAAACTAGGCAAAAAAAAGTGCTACCAGAAAAACATGATAACAACAAAAATAGAAACAGGCACAACGATGCAAACAAAACCTCCTGGGTAACGAGATTTACTGTAAATTTTCTAATTGTGATCCCCTCCTGGGGTTCTAGAAGCTGAACTGGGACTGTCCTCATCCTGATTCTGGTTTCTTGCTAACCGCATGTACTCTGCTTCCCACAGGGAGAGATAGGGACTGGTCGGGGTAATTGAAAGGGCCATAGAAATGTCCACTGCTGTTGGCGATTCAGCCAGTGCCGTCACCGATTCCTCTGGATCCGACTCCTCAGTGTCCATTGGGACTTCAGTCAATGGTACTCCAGTCGGAGATTGTCGGCTGAGGTCAACTGGGCCATTCCTATCCAGGGGTTCGGCCCCCAAAGCTAGGGTCAACCCCGGGGCAGTATTCATACCTGGCGTTTCCAGCCGCGGCTCCGGTTCCGGTACCGGGTGGCAGATAGCAGCAGCCGCAACTCCCGGGGTGACTGGTGGGATGGGCCACAGTTGGATCCGTGCTGGGGCCAGGCCGGTCTCAGCCGGGGTCGTTGATGGAGGTCAGTACAGCCACACCCGGTCTGGGCGGGGGCGCGGTCCTGTCCCTCCGTTCTGCTCCAGAGCCCTCATGTATCTTCTCCGAACGGGACTCACCCAATGGCAGTATTGGGTGTGCGGTGGTGGCGGCCGCTGCTGAGGATGTATCAGCGGTCGCAGCCTCCGCGTGGGCGGCCTAGGGGCGAGTGACCTCTCCTCCCCCTGTTCTTTTGACTTCTTGTCTTCTTTCATCATGGCGTTCTGGTGTTCTTCCTGCTTCGGCCCCTTTCCCGCCACTGGCTTCTTCTGCCCCTCCTTCCGGGGGCGGCGTCTTCTTCCAGCGCCTCCATACCAAGCCAGTATACGGCCCCCTCGGGGGGTGGGCCATGTCGCTGTCACATAGTAATTCAGGCAGGGAAGGCCCAATACTGGTCGCGGTCTTTTCCTAGGACCTCCCATCTCTTTACGCCCTTCTTTTCCGCACCAGCGGCCATTTCTAATGTCCATTTTACAGTCTATTAAATTAGGTCTTATACACATTTTCAAAAGTATAAAGTCTCACAAATTTCAGGCGCACAGAACCTGATGGTATCGGGTCTCGTCATCCTGTTCGTGACGCCAACTTGGGTCACCCTCCCAGGGCTGTGGGGTACTCGGTACCGGGCCGGTGTTGGTGGGATGTGTCACGGTAGCTGTGACCCGGTCCGTGGCCCTGGGCGCCCATATCAATGGTGGTTTGTAGTTAATGGAATGGAATAGTTCGTGACGCCATCTGTGGTGTTTGGCAAGCAAGATGTTAAGCTAACGCTGCGTGCAGATCCTCTGGGGCTGATGGTGTGTTGCAGCATAGATGGTGTAGCTCCCCACAGGTGAAGCTGTAACCCCAGGGCAGTGTTTATTGCAATAGATGAGGATAGGCGCAGGCAGTGTGAGAATTCTGGTACCCAGATGTAGCGGTGCTGGCGGTGTTGGTGCAAAAATGAATGGCAGACACCAGGGCTTGAGGTTCCAAAGCTTTACTCACAGTCCATGGTACACACTGGTGCCTGCCTCCGTGCCGTATCCTCCGGGGCAGAGACTCGATCAACCTCCCGGGCAAGTCAGGATTCTCCTCTCCAACACTCTGCCAACATGTACCTTTCCTGAACAACTCCTCTATTGCGCCTTAAGGTGTGAAGAGCTCCAGTACCGTGGTACTCTGGAGTTCCTCCTGTCAGATGTTCCTAACAACTCTACTCGTATGGCAGACAGCTGTAGCCTCTGTCGGGGACCCCTTCTCTGGAGTCCTGGCTCTCTATTCAGTTGCTGTTGTGCCCCAAGTCTTAGATGGGAGTATTGCATTTACAGCCAACTACTCCACCGGTGTCTGCTGCAGAACCATAAGTGTCCATACCACCTCGGGGACCGGGCCCCGGCCTTGCGCTGAGAACCGATAGGCAGGGTTCCTCTTCCAACCCACGTCTCCTCTCAGTTCTCCTACTCCTTCCTTCCGCACTGTTCTTTCTCTCTCTTATGGAAGCTTAGGTTGCAGTTCTACGTCTTTCTCCTTCTGTTCCTTTCCCGTGCCAGCTGGCTCAGATCACTGAGGCAGCTGCAGCACTCCTTCTTCTCTCCCTCTTCTAGGGATCTCCTTCCTCTCAGACCCGTCCTCAGACTCTCCTGACTGACTGTCCTTCTCTCGCCTGACCTCCCGTCAGACTAACCTCTCAGACTCCTCTCTCAGACTGATCTGTAATTCTAAACCTTCCCAACCTTTTATATGGATCTCAACTCCACCCACCTCCCAGCACATCCAGTGTTCCATGCAGGGAACCACCAGAGGTGCTCTGCTACTCTCCAAGCAGTGAGCCGCAATGTGGTTGTGCAGAACTACCCTGTTGTGTGGGGTGCGAGTGTTGGAGTGTGGAAAGGAGCCCCCAACTTACCTAGGCGGTGGGGCACTACACCATAGGAGAAGGTGCAGTACCTCTGTGGCGACTGAGCCTCAGGGGCGCCACAGGAACGCCATCTTTCAGGATGGTAATGCACCAATTCATACAGCTAGAATCATTAAAGCATGGCACGAGGAACATTCTAATGACGTTGAGCATCTCATCTGGCCCCCCCCAATCCCCAGACCTCAACATTATTGAGCATTTATGGCCGATTTTAGAGATTAGACGTCGATTTCCGCCGTCATCGTCGCTCAAAGAACAGGAGGGTGTTTTAACTGAAGAATTGGCTAAAATTCCTTTGGAAACAATTCACACATTGTATGAATCCATACCTCGGAGAATTGAGGCTGTAATCGCCTCAAAAGGTGGACCTACACCATATTAAACTAACTTTTGTTGATGTTTCCAGGTTTTCTGCAACCCCTGTGTGTGTATATATATATATATATATATATATATATATATATATATATACACTTCTAAAACTAAATGCCATAAAGGGCATCTTTCAATGTCAAGTGCAGCAGTTGTTATTTGGTGATTACCTTGACCAATAATACAAATTCATTATTTTACTATCAGTTCTCTCTATGTGTCATCAATTTCCTAGTACACATGATAACAGTAATTTTGTGTTCTAAAGTGACTGAACCTTCCTATTTTGATACTAGAATTGAGGCTATTCATCTGCTTTTTTATGTATTTCTAAAAACTGACTGAAATACTGTTCACTGTATACTTATGATCACTGTTCACCATATATCCATGATTAAATAAACATGCGGCTTTATAAGGACACAATAAACACTGAAATTATTTGGAATCTAATTTACAATAATCTATCATCTGATCATCCAACATTTGCTTTTAGAACCATCGAGGAGAAATGATACTTCTTGGATATCGGTCAGACGCCTCTCTCACAGCCAAACCAGATCTCACACTTTGCACTGATGAGGAGCAGTACCCCGAAACACAGTGTCAGCAAATTGAGATTCTGGCTTGGCTTTTATCCTAAGTCATGTAACAAGGCTCGTTAAAGGGTCGACATTGACTTCTAGGATTGCTACTTCCAATAGGTGGCACTAGAGTTCTAGTCCTCTTCCTCTCTGAAGAGACAATTTGCATAATTTGCTTTTAGAAGGAATGGCAAGAAAATCAATTTAATTAGATATTTAATTAAAAAAGCTTAATTAACATGTTCTGAACTAACAATTTGTGATTTTTCTTTTTATGATTTTAATACAAAATTAAAGTGACAGTTCTAACAGGTATCTTCAAAGATGTTGAGCTTAATTGGAGCTTAATTGTCTCCTCTCCAAATCGCACCTCAAGACCTGTGCACTCGACCCCATCCCATCCCAACTCCTTCCAAACCTCCCCACCACTATTATCCCATCCCTAACCCACCTCTTCAACCTATCACTAACTTCTGGTACCTTTCCTTCTGCTCTCAAACATGCCACAATCACGCCTATCCTTAAAAAGTCAACCCTCGACCCAACTGCTATGTCCAGCTACTGCCCAATATCGCTGCTCCCATTCGCTTCCAAACTCCTGGAGTTGCACGTCTACGCTGAACTTTCATCCCACCTCTCATTTAACATAGTAATTAAGGTTGAAGGAAGACTTTAAGTCCATCTAGTTCAACCCATATCCTATCCTAACTTGCCCGAACATGTTGATCCAGAGGAAGGCAAAGAAACCCCCATGTGGCAAACAGTAAGCTTCGCATTGGGGAAAAAAATTCCTTCCCGACTCCACATACGGCAATCAGACTAGCTCCCTGGATCAACGCAATAGTAAGGAAACTAGTGCATATACCCTGTAATATTATACTTTTCAAGAAAGGCATCCAGCCCCTTCTTAAATTTTAGTAGGGAATCACTCATTACAACATCATATGGCAGAGAGTTCTAATTTGCTCTTTGACAATTTACAATCTGGTTTCCGCCCCATCACTCCACTGAGACAGCCCTGACCAAAATTACTAACAACCTACTTACAGCCAAAGTGAACGGACAATGCTCTATAATCCTGCTTCTAGACCTGTTCTCTGCTTTCGACACAGTTGACCACTGCCTCCTACTACAGATCCTCTCCTCCTTTTGCATCAAAGACATCGCCCTATCCTGGATCTCCTCATACCTTTCCAACCGCACATTCAGCGTCTCCCACTCCCACACTACCTCCTCATCCCTCCCTCTCTCTTTTGGAGTCCCCCAAGGCTCTGTTCAAGGACCCCTACTCTTCTCGATCTATACACTTGGCCTGGGGCAACTCATAAATTCCCATGGATTCTAGTACCACCTTTTATGCTGATGACACTCAGATCTACCTCTCTGGCCCAGACATCACCTCTCTGCTGCCCAGAATCCCAAAGTGTCTATCAGCCATATCCTCCTTCTTCTCCTCTCGCTTCCTCAAACTCAATGTGGATAAATCTGAACTCATCATCTTTCCCCCATTTCACAGATCTTCCTTACCTGACCTATATATCACAATTAACGACATCATGCTTTCCCCGTACCAGAAGTCTGCTGCCTCAGAATAACCCTTGACTATGCCCTGTCCTTCAAACCACACATCCAAGCTCTCCCACCTCCTGTCACCTCCAGCTCAAAAATATCTCCAGAATCCATCCTTTCCTCAACCCTCAATCTGCTAAAATGCTTGTGCATGCCCTCATCATCTCCCGCCTCGACTACTGCAACATCTTTTCTGTGGCCTCCTTGCTAACACCCTCGCACCTCTCCAGTCCACCCTTAACTCTACTGCCCGACTAATTCATCTCTCTCCTCGCTACTCCTCCGCTTCTCCCCTCTGCAAATCTCTTCACTGGCTCTCATTCCCTCAGCGTATCCAGTTCAAATACTAATACTGACCTACAAGGGCATCTATAACCTGTCTCCCCAATATGTCTCTGAACTAATCTCCCGATACCTTCCCTCACGTAATCTCTGGTCCTCCCAAGACCTCCTTATCTCCTCACCCAACCTCCTCCAAGACTTCTCCCGAATATCCGCCATCCTCTGGAATTCTTGGCTCCAACACGTCCGACTACAGTTAGGTCCATATATATTTGGACAGAGACAACAGTTTTCTAAATTTGGTTCTAGACATTACCACAATGAATTTTAAACAAAACAATTCAGATGCAGTTGAAGTTCAGACTTTCAGCTTTCATTTGAGGGTATCCACATTAAAATTGGCCGTGTCTCTGTCCAAATGTTGTCTCTGTCCAAATATACAGTATATGGACCTAACTGTATCAACCACATTCGGATCTTTCAGACAGAACCTGAGAACCCACCTCTTCAGGAAAGCTTACAGCCTGCAATGACCCCACTACCTCCTCACCACTACCGGAGATATCGCCTCAACCAACACCGAAACTGCTGCAACCCCCCAACCTACTGTCTCCTTCCCGACCATCCTGTAGAATGTAAGCCTGAAAGGGCAGGGTCCTCTCCCCTCTGTATCAGTCTGTTATTGTTAGTTTATTTACTGTAAGTGATATCTGTAATTTGTATGTAACCCCTTCTCATGTACAGCACCATGGAATCAATGGTGCTATATAAATTATTAATAATAATAATAATATAATGTTGAAATATGTCTCAGGGGGTGCATACTAGAGATGATCGAACCTTTCATTGTTCAATTCAGTTTGGATTGACGAATCTCCTGATGTTTGCCGACATTGGCATACTATTACACCTAACTTGAGCATGGTTTAAATCAGATTCAGTAAAGGAGTCTGTGTCATTCTTTCAATTACAGGACTTTATTCTGGGTGTGTGTTTTTTATACAATATGGCTATGGGATTAATAATGGGGGCATCTTAAACAAACCACTACAATATTCGTAGTATACCCATAGTATAAGATAGGGCCGAGAGCTATGCGATGTTTTATCGCATAACACTCGTCCGTGTTATATGGTAGTGTGCTTTAGAAACATTTTAGGATAGCAACATAGGTAGTTGACTGAAAGTAAGTGCAGGCCTGTCGGCCTGTAGCCCTATTGCTACAGGCAACACAAATGAAAGAGACACAACTTGGACTCCAAACATTTCCAAACATTATTGTCACACACCACAAAAGTGGCATCAATTTCCCCAGAGAAGAAATAGTATAATGGGGCTCTGACACCCGTTCTACTACAGGCAACCCACCAAATGGAGACCCAACTTGGAGTGTCCACATTTAAAAAATGGTTTGTAACATCATCAGCAGTAGCAACAGCAGGCACAGAAGCCTCGACAAAGGTGTCACAGACTGCAATAATGCAAGATCAATACAGCACACTAAAAACAACACAATCGCCTTGTCTGCCCAGTCTCTGTCTGGGGTGCAAAAGTAATTGGAGATCCATGACTTGTTTATCTTGATGAAAGTTAGGCGGTCTACACTTCCAGGTTGCAGTCGGATGTGCTTATCTGTAAGGACACCACCAGCAGTGCTGAAGACACGTTCTGGCTGCCAGGCACGAATAAACCTCCAAAGCTTTACAGACGAGTGTGGCGCCCCTGAGGGTTCAGTCGCCACAGAGGTATTGCACCTTCTCCTGAGGTGTGGTACCCCACCATCCAGGTAAGGAGGAGACACCTGACCACGCTCCAACACCTGCACCCCACACCACAAAGTAGTGTAGCAAAGCACCTTTGGCGGCTCCCTGCTTGGAGTATAGCATAGCACCCCTTGGTGGCTCCCTGCTTGGAACACGAAACGTGCTAGGAGGTGGGTGAAATTTAGTTGACACAAAAGAGCGGGAAGAGTTGAGTTAGTCAGTCAGTCCTTGCACTCAGTCAGAGAGTGAGGATGTAGACGGATGGAGTGTGAGACAGAGAAGATCCCTGGGAGACGGATGGGAGAAGGAAGTGCTGCAGCAGGCCACAGTGATCTGGGTCTGCTGGCACAGGAAAGAGACAGAGAAAGAAAGCTTGATTCTCCATTGGAAAGAAGGATTAGCATGGAACGTAAGGAGAATAAGAAAACAAGGACCAGGGTTAGAGGAGAACCGTTTTCAAGTTCTAAGTGCAAGGCCGGGGTCCGGTCCCCGAGGTTGTACGGATACTAATAGTCCTGCAGCAGACACCGGAGGAATAGAAGTAGTGATCACTTTATTCCCACACAAGACTTGGGGGCACAACAGCAACGTATTAGTGAGCCGGGACTTAGTAGCAAGGAGTCCCCGAAGCAGGCTACAGCTGTCTGCTATACAAGTAGAGTTCATAGGAACATCTGATAGGAGGCACTCCAGTGTAACTCAGTACTGAGAGTACTTCATTCTTAGGCGCTATAAGAGGAGACGTTCAGAAAAGGCATATATGTTGGTGGAGTGTTGGAAAGGAGTCCTTCATCTTGCCTGGAAGTTGGCTGAGCTCCTGACCCGGAGGACACGGCACCGAGGCGGGCACCTGTATGCTCAACAGACTGTGAGTAAAGCTTTGGAACTACATGCCCTGGTGTCCTCCACTTATTCCGTCTGCCAACCTGCCCAGCACTGCTACATCTCATGCGCCTGACACTACACCATCTACGTGTCACTTCACCTACACTGCCCTGGGACTACAGCCCTGCCTGTGGGGGGCTATAACATCACTGCTGTACCACACCATCTGTCCCAGAGGATCTGTCTGCAGCGTCGGCTTACATTTCTATTGCCGAACACCACAGGTGGCGTCACTGAAACAATCCCCTTTGCAATGGAGCCCCAGGGCCACGGACCGGGTCACTGCTGCCATGACAACCCCCCATTGAGAAGATCAACCGGCCCGGTACCAAGTACCCCATGGCCCTGGTGAGTGATGGCGCTCCAATTTGGCATCACGAACAAGATGACAAGACCCGATGCCATCGGGTTCTGTGTGCCTGTGATTTGTTGGACTTAAAACTTTTGGAAATGTGCAGAAGACCAAATTTAATAGACTGTATAATGAATGCTAAAAATGGCCGACAGCACGGTGAAGAAGGGCGTGACACTATGGGTGGTCCTAAGAAAAGAGCGCGGACTGTCCTGGGCCTCCCCTGTCTGAACTTCTATGCGACAGCCACATGGTCCACCCCCCCCAGGGGTTCGTATACTGGCTTGGTAAGGAGGAGTTGGAAGAAGACACCGCCCCCGGAAGGAGGAGCGGAAGCGAGTGGCGGGAAAAGAGCCAAGGTGGGAAGGAGAGCGCCAGAGCGCCATATTGGAAGGAGAAGGGAGGAGGCCTGCGGAGAGCGAGGAGGCTGAGCTGAAACTCCCCGGCACCATGGCTGAAGGCTCCGACCCGGCTTCCAGGATGAACCGCCAGCAGCTGGAGGACTAGATTGCCCAGCTGACGTACCATTTACAACTGAGGCAGGAAGCCTTGTGGACCTTAAATCTGCAGCGCACCCAGGAGGGGCCGACACCCGCGGTACCCGTGTCACCGGTACCTGCCATCACTACACCGGATCTCTACCAGGAAGACCCTGTAGTGTCTGACACTGCTGCAATGTCACCGGAAGTGTTTATTGTCATCTCTCCGTTGCCACCGCTGCTGTGTGAAGCTTTGGGAGTTGAAGCGGAGGAAGAGAAGCTCCCGTCTGGACCTAGCGCGGCCGCGCAGGTCCCACCGGAGTTCCCCGTGGACCCGCAGCCGCCATCTGCTCCACCACCGCCAGTATCGGGACCCACTACCCCTGTGGATACCCCTGCATCTGCCCACCATCTTAGGCCTGCACCGGAACGGCAACACCACCGGGAGGCACCAGGTATGGATGCTGGCCCTCCCAACGGGCTACCCCCTGAATTCTCAATGTCGGAGGCTGGCCTGCTGGAACTTGAAATGGGGGTGTTGGACGAGTCATCCGGGGGCACCAGGCTGACGGAGATGGGGAAGTGGAAGAAAGCCCTGTTGAGAAGGGTACGGTTGGAGCAGGCGCATACTATGCAACACCTTCAGGGTTTGGAAAGGCCTAGGCAGCTTTGGGATTTTGAAGTGCATCATGGGTTACCTTGGCCGCAGCTGCAAAATCACAGTGTAACATCATACCAGAGCCAACAGACCGCGGCATCACCAGATGTTAGGACCAGAGCAGCAGTATCACCCGCAATTGTGTAACCGCATCCATTGGTACCAGCTGCCACTCCCACTGAATTATTGGTAGCAGAGACATCGCCGGCAGTTGTTGATATCACAACACCTGTTGTACCTCAGGCAGCCACCATGCCAGACGAGAACCAGTTTCCAGAACCCCAGGAGGGGACAACTAGCCATAATGTCGACTTAAACTAACTTTTGTTACCCAGGAGGGTATTTACACCGTTATGCCTTCTTTTTGGTTATCATGTTTTTGCTTTCTTGTTTTTCTGCCCAGTTGTTGCCTAGTTTGATTGGCAGCATTTACACTTGAACTATGGAGATCATGGACGCTGAGTGATTCAGAACTGCAATTGTAAATAGTTTGCAAATCTTTAGGTGCCTTCTCTTGGTTTTACATAGGAACCTTTCCTTGAAATAAGGACGACCTCGTTATAAGGACATTTCCAGACACGTTGGCCGGACCAGTGTCTACCATTGAACTTACTAATAATACTTAATATTTTTGACTAGAACCTAGATAGTGATAGGACAGATTTTATAGAGTTTCATTGAGAGAGAAATAATGTGTTACAATATTTGAATAAAGATTGGATAAAGATATGCAGATGATGAACCAAACACCAGCAGTTGTCACTTAAGGGTAAGGAGAAGAAAAGTAGAAATTGTGAAAAACGACAGAAAGGAAATGTGTTGCTAGAAAATGCGTTACTTGAATCGGTAGTGAGTTTGCTTTCATAGCACTTTAACTTAAGTAGCAAAACTTTGAATTTAGATAGTTAAAAATTGTTTGCAACGTTCAAGAAACTGTGCCTCTCATATTGAGAAGATTAGATAAGAAATGTTTATTTTGCATTACAAAATTTTGTATGTTCCTGTCTTGTCAACTTTGTTTTCTTGCAGCCCGCGGATATGCTGTGTTTAACGGGGGAGTATGTGCTGAAGACTAGTGTTGAGCGATACCGTTCGATACCCAAAAATATCGTATCGGATGGTATCGTCTGATACGAAAAAAATATCGGGTATCGCCGATTCCGATACTGGAAGTCCCATTCAAGTCAATGGAACTTCCGGTATCGGAATTAAAAAAAGCCCTTTATTTCCTTGTTGGCTAATTCTACATAATTGAAAACAAATAAGAATCATGTAGAATGTATTGTGGGAGGTGGAGGAGACATTAAAAGCATAGTGGTTTATTCAAATCACATGGCATAGCATTAATTCCAATTTTTTTTTTCAGTACGTTCGGAGTTAAAAAGATATTGACTATGTTAACCTTTTTTATATTTTGTCAGATATGTATGTTTCACAACTTCCATGCTCTTCACGTTCTTTTGTACTTCTCCCACACTTTCTCCTTCATGATCCGCAGCAGTAGCATTTTTTTCATCAACTTTTTCTTCACCTTATTCATCTTCTTCTTCTTCATCTTCTTCCCATTAATTTTTTTTCCATTCTTCATATTCTTCTTATTCAGCTATTATCAATTTTAATATGCTATTTCTTCATCTTCTTCCTATTCTTCTTTGTCTTCATTTTCTTATGGTGACAGACATTCCTGTAGTACTTATCTATAAAAGTTATAAGATTACACCTTACGTTCTGCCTGTCACTAAAGATTTACAACAGGATTTGTCCGCGTTCAGTTTGGCCTGCAGCAACAGGCATTTTCCAGGGGCACCACGAGGAGGAACGGACTCACCCCCATTTACTGCTTAGTCTTCTTCTGCTTATAATTTTGATTTCTTCTATGCTGATTTTTAGTCTTATGCTTAATGTTCTTCTGCTTTCTGTTCTTCTGCTTTTGCTTCTTCTGCTTCTTGTTCTTCTGTCTTTTGTTCTGTATCTTGGTGGTTGTCTTCATGTTCTTTGTCCTCTTGGTCTTATTATTTAGGGTCATATTTCTGGTCTTCTTTGGTGTGGTCTTCAGGGTCGTCGTCATCAGGGTCGTCATGGAGATCAATAAGGATTACCAAAGACAATTTCAAAAAGCTTGATCTTGGAAATGTAGCAGAAGATACAAGAAGGCTGAGAAACTGGCGAGAACCAGCAGACAGTGCTGGCACCCGGATGGGTAGCAGAAGGAACAAGAGCCAATGGCACTACCGAGGACCAACTGACGGTGCTGGACCACGGTTACTAAGCAGAAGGTACCTGTGCTAAAAAGCACTACCAAGGACCAGCTGATGGTGCTGGACCTCGGATACCGAGATGGAGGCACCTAGGCCAAAGGCTGTGGCTAGAACCAGCAGACAGTGCTGGCACCCGGATGGGTAGCAGAAGGAACAAGAGCCAATGGCACTACCGAGGACCAACTGACGGTGCTGGACCACGGTTACTAAGCAGAAGGTACCTGTGCTAAAAAGCACTACCAAGGACCAGCTGACGGTGCTGGACTTCGGATACCGAGATGGAGGCACCTAGGCCAAAGGCTCTGGCGAGAACCAGCAGACAGTGCTGGAACCCGGGTGGGTAGCAGAAGGTACCCATTCAAAGCAAAGTAGCCAGGCCGCAAGCCGGCCGCAGTTACCGAAACCCACAGTCCTACAGGGGGTCCATGTCCCATTGGCACTACGGATCCAGCCTTCAGTGCCAGTTCCCGCAGCCCACATAAGAGTCACCTAAACTGCAGGCACCGTAGAGTCGGCTAACCCGGCCGCAAGACGACAGGACAACGGATTGGTGGCATAGTGACCTTGACACTACCCGGAAACAGCAGGCGTGCTGGAACCAGGCTGGGCAACAGGGAGTCCCCGTGCCAAAGACACTGCCGAGAACCAGCTGACGGTGCTGGAACCCAGATGGGTAGCAAAAGCTACAAGAGCCAATGGCACTACCGAGGAACAGCTGACGGTGCTGGACCACGGTTACTAGGCAGGAGGTACCTGTGCTAGAAAGCACTACCAAGGACCAGCTGACGGTGCTGGACCTCGGATACCGAGATGGAGGCACCTAGGCCAAAGGCTGTGGCGAGAACCAGCAGACAGTGCTGGCACCCGGATGGGTAGCAGAAGGAACAAGAGCCAATGGCACTACCGAGGACCAACTGACGGTGCTGGACCACGGTTACTAAGCAGAAGGTACCTGTGCTAAAAAGCACTACCAAGGACCAGCTGACAGTGCTGGACCTCGGATACCGAGATGGAGGCACCTAGGCCAAAGGCTCTGGCGAGAACCAGCAGACAGTGCTGGAACCCGGGTGGGTAGCAGAAGGTACCCATTCAAAGCAAAGTAGCCAGGCCGCAAGCCGGCCGCAGTTACCGAAACCCACAGTCCTACAGGGGGTCCATGTCCCATTGGCACTACGGATCCAGCCTTCAGTGCCAGTTCCCGCAGCCCACATAGGAGTCACCTAAACTGCAGGCACCGTAGAGTCGGCTAACCCGGCCGCAAGACGAGAGGGCAACGGATTGGTGGCATAGTGACCTTGACACTACCCGGAAACAGCAGGCATGCTGGAACCAGGCTGGGCAACAGGGAGTCCCCGTGCCAAAGACACTGCCGAGAACCAGCTGACGGTGCTGGAACCCAGATGGGTAGCAAAAGCTACAAGAGCCAATGGCACTACCGAGGAACAGCTGACGGTGCTGGACGACGGTTACTAGGCAAGAGGTACCTGTGCTAGAAAGCACTACCAAGGACCAGCTGACGGTGCTGGACCTCGGATACCGAGATGGACGCACCTAGGCCAAAGGCTCTGGCGAGAACCAGCAGACAGTGCTGGAACCCGGGTGGGTAGCAGAAGGTACCCATTCAAAGCAAAGTAGCCAGGCCGCAAGCCGGCCGCAGTTACCGAAACCCACAGTCCTACAGGGGGTCCATGTCCCATTGGCAATACGGATCCAGCCTTCAGTGCCAGTTCCCGCAGCCCACATAGGAGTCACCTAAACTGCAGGCACCGTAGAGTCGGCTAACCCGGCCGCAAGACGACAGGACAACGGATTGGTGGCATAGTGACCTTGACACTACCCGGAAACAGCAGGCGTGCTGGAACCAGGCTGGGCAACAGGGAGTCCCCATGCCAAAGACACTGCCGAGCACCAACTGGCGTTGTTGGAGCCCAGGGACAATCATGGTGTAGGCCGAGGCCTACTTGGTGGTAGTTTTAGATTGTTTGTAGGCTACAACAGACTGTCAACGTGCTCCAATTAGGCATCTGTCTCCACTCTGTTTCCAGGATTTCACGTGACCACCAACACCGCCAGTTTATGCATATTGGGGGATCTGCTGACGTTACAGAACCCCAGTAACACAGGAACACGTGTGGAATGCATGGACGGCAACTGTGAGCAGGAACTGGCGGTGTTGGAGGTCAGGGGAAATACTAGAGACAGAGTGGAGACAGAGGCCAAATCAGAGAATGTTTAAATCTGAAGTAGTTACAATTTGGAGGCAGCAGCAGTTTGCCCTCCACACAGCAGAGGATCAGCTGACGTTACCGAACCCCACTTTCACATGAACGAGTGTGTTTTTCTGTGTGGACAGCACTTCCGAGCACCAACTGGCGTTGTTGGAGCCCAGGGACAATCATGGTGCAGGCCGAGGCCTATTAGGAGCCAGGTGTAAAGCTGAGGTATTTTGACTTTGGAGGGAGCAGGACACTTTGCCCTCCACACAGCAGGGGATCAGCCGACGTTACCGACCCCCACTTTCACATGAACGAGTGTGTTTTTCTGTGTGGACAGCACTTCCGAGCACCAACTAGCGTCGTTGGAACCCAGGGACAATCATGGTGCAGGCCGAGGCCTATTAGGAGCCAGGTGTAAAGATGAGGTATTTTGACTTTGGAGGGAGCAGGACACTTTGCCCTCCACACAGCAGGGGATCAGCCGACGTTACCGACCCCCACTTTCACATGAACGAGTGTGTTTTTCTGTGTGGACAGCACTTCCGAGCACCAACTAGCGTTGTTGGAGCCCAGGGAGAACCAGGGTGCAGGCCGAGGCCTACTTGGTGGCAGGTTTAGATTGTTTGTAGGCTACAACAGACTGTCAACGTGCTCCAATTAGGCATCTGTCTCCACTCTGTTTCCAGGATTTCACGTGACCACCAACACCGCCAGTTTATGCGTACAGTAGCCGTCTGCCCAATCCACACGTGTTCCTGTGTTACTGGTGTTCTGTAATGTCAGCAGATCCCCTGATGTTTGTCTGCCAATGTCTCCTGCTCTGTCCACATTCCCACCACTTGCAGTGGGAAGGTGGACAGCGCAGGAGACAGTGCCGGACACACATTGGGGGATCAGCTCACGTTACAGAACACCAGGAACACAGGAACAAGTGTGGAATGCGTGGACGGCAACTGTGAGCAGGAACTGGCGGTGTTGGAGGTCAGGGGAAATACTAGAGACAGAGTGGAGACAGAGGCCGATTCAGAGAATGTTTAAATCTGAAGTAGTTACAATTTGGAGGCAGCAGCAGTTTGCCCTCCACACAGGAGGGGATCAGCTGACGTTACCGAACCCCACTTTCACATGAACGAGTGTGTTTTTCTGTGTGGACAGCACTTCCGATCACCAACTAGCGTTGTTGGAACCCAGGGACAATCATGGTGCAGGCCGAGGCCTACTTGGAGCCAGGTGTAAAGCTGAGGTATTTTGACTTTGGAGGGAGCAGGACACTTTGCCCTCCACACAGCAGGGGATCAGCCGACGTTACCGAACCCCACTTTCACATGAACGAGTGTGTTTTTCTGTGTGGACGGCACTTCCGAGCAACAACTGACGATGTTGGAGCCCAGGGATAGTCATTTTGTAGGCTGAGGCCTACTTGGAGGCAGTTTAAGATAAGACGTTGTTTGAATTTGGAGGCAGCAGCAGTTTGCCCTCCACACAGCAGGGGATCAGCTGACATTACTGACCCCCACCTTCACATGAACGAGTGTGTTTTTCTGTGTGGACAGCACTTCCGAGCACCAACTAGCGTTGTTGGAGCCCAGGGAGAACCAGGGTGCAGGCCGAGGCCTACTTGGTGGCAGTTTTAGATTGTTTGTAGGCTACAACAGACTGTCAACGTGCTCCAATTAGGCATCTGTCTCCACTCTGTATCCAGGATTTCACGTGACCACCAACACCGCCAGTTTATGCGTACAGTAGCCGTCTGCCCAATCCACACGTGTTCCTGTGTTACTGGGATTCTGTAATGTCAGCAGATCCCCTGATGTGTGTCTGCCACTGTCTCCTGCTCTGTCCACATTCCCACCGCTTGCAGTGGGAAGGTGGACAGTGCAGGAGACAGTGGCGGACACACATTGGGGATCTGCTGACGTAACAGAACCCCATTAACACAGGAACACGTGTGGAATGCGTGGACGGCAACTGTGAGCAGGAACTGGCGGTGTTGGAGGTCAGGGGAAATACTAGAGACAGAGTGGAGACAGAGGCCAAATCAGAGAATGTTTAAATCTGAAGTAGCTAAAATTTGGAGGCAGCAGCAGTTTGCCCTCCACACAGCAGGGGATCAGCTGACGTTACCGAACCCCACTTTCACATGAACGAGTGTGTTTTTCTGTGCGGACAGCACTTCTGAGCACCAACTGGCGTTGTCGGAGCCCAGGGAAAATGAGGTAGTAGGCCGAGGCCTACTTGGAGCCAGGTGTAAATCTGAGGTTGTTTGACTGTGGAGGGAGCAGGACACTTTGCCATACACACAGCAGGGGATCAGCTGACGTTACCGAACCCCACTTACACATGAGCGAGTGTTTTGTCTGTGCGGACAGCACTTCTGAGCACCAACTGGCGGTGTCAGAGCCCAGGGAAAATCAGGTAGTAGGCCGAGGCCTACTTGGTGGCAGTTTGCGATTGTTTCTAGACTACTACTAACTGTCAACGTACTCCAATTAGGCCTCTGTCTTCACTCTGTTTCGAGTATTTCCTCTGGCTTCCAACCACGCCAGTTGCTGCTCTGAAATGCCGTCTGCACAACCCACACTTGTTCCTGTGTTACTGGGGTTCTGTAACAGCAGCTTCTCCCTAGAGGTGAGTCAGGCAATGTCTCCTGCTCTGTCCACATTTCCACTACAAGTAGAGGGAATGTAGACAAAGCAGGAGACATTGCCGTGCTCAACTCTGGAGATGAGCAGATGTTACAGGACCCAGGTACCACAGGAACAAGTGTGGATTGTGCAGACGGCACTTGAGAGCAGAAACAGGCGGTGTTGTAGGCCGGAGGAAATACTCAAAACAGAGTGGAGACAGAGGGCAAATCAGAGAACATATTAAATCAGAGGTAGTCAGAAGTTGTAGGCAGCAGGAGAGTTTGCCGTACACACAGCAGGGGATCAGCTGACGTTACCGAACCCCACTTACACATGAGCGAGTGTTTTGTCTGTGTGGACAGCACTTCTGAGCAACAACGGGCGTTGCTGTAGCCCAGGAAATAAAGTTCAGGTCATAGAAACATGAACACAACAGGAGACCTGGATCCTGTTGCCAGCCAATTATTTATTCTGGAAGAGGACTGGCAAATTCAGGTGAGATCCAGGCCTTGTTCATTTTCACAAAAGTAAGCCGGTCAACATTATCGGTGGATAGTCGCGTGCGACGGTCTGTTACCACACCACCTGCAGCACTAAAGACACGTTCCGATAATACACTAGCAGCAGGACAAGCCAGCACCTCCAATGCATACTGGCTAAGCTCTGGCCATGTATCCAGCTTAGAGACCCAATACTTGAACGGGGAAGAGCCGTCTGGGAGAACACTAACAGGGCACGACAAGTAGTCTGTCACCATCTGACCACCACCTCTTTGTGCAGAGCTTCCTCCACTGCCTCTACCCACATGGCTGCTTTGAAAAGCACTACCAGCAACACTTGTGGGGGGAATGGAGAACATGATGGCCTGCACAAGTGTTTCTTGGTACTCCCGCATTTTTCGCTCCCGGTTCAACTGTGGTATGAGGCTTTGTAAGTTGTCCCGGTAGCGAGGATCTAGGAGGGTGTACACCCAATAATCAGCCGTGTGGAGAATGTTGGCGATGCGACGGTCATTTAACAAGCACTGCAGCATGAAATCAACCATGTGCTGCAGACTGCCAACTGGACCGGAAACGCTGTCCCCAGCTTGAGGCAGCATCTCTGCTTGCTCAGCATCACCCCACCCTCGCTGTACACACTGACTACTAGAGCCTTGTGTACCTCCCTCCTCTGGAGAGATGTGTTCCTCCTCCTCCATTAACTCCTCGTCATCCTCCTCACTAAGTGTCCCCTGCCTGGGCCTTTGTGTGGAAGCACGTTGCGCAGACTTACTAGAAGCAGATGGCATTTCTGACTGCTCATCCTCGACCTCTTCAAAAACCTCCTCACTTAGTGCTTGTAAGGTTTTTTGAAGCAGAGAGATGAGGGGGACAGTCATGCTGATTAGTGCATCATCTGCACTGGCCATCCGCGTGGAGTCATCGAAGGCACGCAAAACTTGGCAGATGTCCCTCATAGTGGCCCACTCAGTGGTGGTGAAGTGTGTCCGGCGCACAGTGCGACTTGTTTGCGCCTGATGCAGCTGGTACTCCATTACTGCTGCCTGCTGCTCACACAACCACTCCAACATATGTAACGTTGAATTCCACCTGGTGGGGAGGTCACATATGATGCGATGTTCTGGCAGGCGGAATCGGCGTTGCAGAGATGCAATGCGCGATCTTGCCATGCTGGAACGCCGCAAGTGAGCACACTCTAGGCGAACCTTGTGCAGCAGTGCATCAAGATCCGGATAGTCCCTCAGAAAGCTCTGCACGACCAAATTGAGCACGTGTGCCAGACATGGTATGTGAGTGAGGTTGCCTAGGCCCAGAGCTGCAACTAGATTTCGGCCATTGTCACTCACTACCAAACCTGGCTGGAGATTCGCTGGCACAAACCACACATCGCTCTCCTGCTTGATGGCATTCCAGAGCTCCTGTGCTGTGTGGCTCCGATTCCCTAAAGAAATTAATGTAAGGACGGCCTGTTGACGTTTGGCCACACCTGTGCTCATATCTGGCCTAACAGGCTCACGCAGTGCTGATTCCGAGGAACTAGAGTAGGAGGAGGACTCAATATGTACAGACTGCATTCCTGCAATCCTTGGAGTTGGCAGAATACATACAGAGCCACTCTCCAGATCTGTACCCGGCTCCACAATATTGACCCAATGGGCAGTGAGGGAAAGGTATCGTCCCTGTCCATGGCTACTGGTCCACGCATCGGTGGTCAAGTGGACCTTGCTACTGACGGCATTTAGTAGCGCATTTTTAATTTTTCCCTCCACATGCTTTTGCAGGGCAGGGACAGCTTGCCTGCTGAAATAAAAGCGGCTGGGCACATTGTATTGTGGAACTGCCAATGACATAAAGTTCCGGAAGGTGTCAGTCTCCACCAGCCTGAATGACAGCATCTCAAGGGCCAGTAGTTTGACAATGCCGGCATTCAGAGCCAGTGCTCGGGGATGGTTTGCCGAGTATGGCCGCTTTTTCTCCCATGCCTGTGCTACCGATTGCTGGTGAGTGGCCTGGGAGTGTGCTGATGACTGCGAACGTGGTTCAGTGGGTGGAATTTCACTGGGTCTCTGGACAACAGTGGCAGTGGTTCTTCCATGGCGTTGCAGTGAGGAAGTCGAACCAGCTGTGTGTGAGCTGGAGGAAGAAGCCCCAACACGAGCTGAAGAGGTGGTAGATGCTGCTGAAGGTTGGCCTACATCTTCAGTGTGTCTGTGTAACTCCACCTCATGCTTGGTACGCACATGTTTCCACATATTTGTGGTATTGAGGTTGGTCACATTTTTCCCTCGTTTCACTTTCTGATGACACAGCTTGCATTTGACAAAGCAAATGTCATCTGCAACTGTGTCAAAAAAAGACCGCGCACTGCAAGTCCTGGGAGCGCCCGTTTTGTGTTTTGGAAGAGGATTGCTCCTCACGGGTGCCAAAGTGGAGGCTACAGGCAACCAAGTCTGCCCCCGCCCTCTCCCTCCTCTTTTGGCCGTTCGGGGAATCTCTTCCTCAGAGCTGCTCCCATCACCTTCCTGTGGCTGACGCCATGATGGGTCAAGGACCTCATCATCTCCACTCCCCTCTTCAAGCACTGGCTGGTCCTGGGTTGTCTCGCCAGCACCGTACGCACCAGAAATTGGCAACTGAGTCTCATCATCATCTGATGCATACTGAGGTGTGCTGACCATAGGCACTGGCCCACCCGCCTCTTCAGATTCAGAGGGACAAAGCAGTTGCGCATCACTGCATACTCCCTCTTCTTCACACTCTAGAATGCTGCTTGGCTGGCCACCTCTTTCCAAGCCAACAGATTCTGAGAACAGAAGTAAAGATTGAGATGGCTCCTGTCCAGGGCTCTCAGACTGCCTGGGCAATTTGGCAGGTGGTGAAGAGACAGATGGTTGCTCTTCAGTGCTCTGGCCTTGGGAGGATGCGGAAGTCATTGAAGTGGATGCGTTAGCTGCCATCCATCCAACAACGGCTTCAATTTGTTCGTCACGCAGCAGTGGGGTACGGCGAGGTCCTACAAAGCTGCGCATGAAGGACTGTTGCCTGGTAAAAGTGGGGGATGCCGGGTCACTGGTGGCCACAGCAGACACTGAATCCCCACGTCCTCTCCCTGCTGAATCCCCCCGTCCTCTCCCTGCTGAAACTCCACGGCCACGACCACGTGCCTTACTCCCTGCCTTCTTCATCTTGGTAGACTGATAAAGATAGGCAGAAAAGTAAAAAAGGGATGGCTTAGTGTTCTTATTCCTGAACACCTGCTAACCAGTATAAGAAACACTAATTTGGCTAAGAGTGTGTGTACTACACTATAATATGATCTAATGTGGCCTAGACAACTGTAAAGTGGAGTGTTTGGTGAACTTTATTTCCTTTTTTTTGGGTGGGGGGAAAGGAAAGGATGTGACCAAAGTTTGAAAGCTATAGTATCACAAACTTTTTGGAGCGATTACAATGCAGGAAGCTAACCAATTGATGAGGCTCCAAAAAATAGGGTGATACTAGCCTGGCTGGCCCTGAAGGGCACAAGCCAGCAAAAAGGCTCCTCTATCTAATCCTATATAGTGTTTGCAACCAACCAATGACAATGGATGCGGTTGGATGCACACTAATATAGGAGCAAAAATCTGGCTAAATTAGCTGCAATAAAAGGACTATGTATGAGGCAGTGACGCACGCTGAGCGGACTACAGCTAGCGGTGGCTGTAGAACACACTGCAACGTGAGCTGCACTCACACACAGACCTATCAGACAGCCAAAAACAGTGCAGAGAAATGGGCTATAGCACTGAAAGGCAGCTGAAAGGCTCCGCTGTCCACTCCTTTAGTGTTTGCAACCAACGTATATGGATACGTATGGAAGCACACTATACAGGAGAAAAAAAAAGCAGCAATAAAAGAAAAATGTGTATGAGGCAGAGACACACGCTGGCCGGCCTACAAGCAGACGTGCCTGCAGGACACACTACACAGCGTGGGTCTGCACTCACACAGCCCTTGCAGACAGCTGTGAAAACAGCGCTGCTAGGGAAAAGCAAGCTACAGTGGTGGTTTATGTAGCCTGGGTTAAGCACTATATGTTTTGTGGAATCGCTATTTCTAACTGTCCCTCACAGTCTTCAACAGCAGCCTGTCCCTAACTGAATTCACAGCAGAGTGACCAGAAATGGCGGCTGCAGCGCTTTTTATAGTGCATCATGACATCATTTCAGCAGCCAATCACAGCCATGCCAGTAGTTAACATGCCTACATGCCTAACAGGATTTGCCCACACTTCTGAGGATCCCCATTGGCTGAATCAAATCGAGCGGGCTCCTAGCATTATGGGAACTTCCGATTCCGGTATTCGATATGAAAAAAGTATCGGAACTAAGTATCGGAATTCCGATACAGCTAATATCGGCCGATACCCGATACTTGCGGTATCGGAATGCTCAACACTACTGAAGACACATTCTGGCTGCTAGGCATGAATAAACCTCCAAAGCATGACAGACAAGTGTGGCGCCCCTGAGGGTTCAGTCGCCACAGAGGTGTTGCACCTCCTCCTGAGGTGTGGTATCCCACCATCCAGGTAAGGTGGAGACACCTGACCACGCTCCAACACCTGCACCCCACACCACAAAGTAGTGTAGCAAAGCACCTTCGGCGGCTCCCTGCTTGGAGTATAGCATAGCACCCCTTGGTGGCTCCCTGCTTGGAACACGAAACGTGCTAGGAGGTGGGTGAAGTTTAGTTGACACAAAAGAGCGGGAAGAGTTGAGTTAGTCAGTCAGTCCTTGCACTCAGTCAGAGAGTGAGGATGTAGACGGACGGAGTGTGAGACAGAGAAGATCCCTGGGAGAGGGATGGGAGAAGGAAGTGCTGCAGCAGGCCACAGTGATCTGGGTCTGCTGGCACAGGAAAGAGACAGAGAACGAAAGCTTGATTCTGCATTGGAAAGAAGGATTAGCATGGAATGTAAGGAGAATAAGAGAACAAGGACCAGGGTTAGAGGAGAACCCTTTTCAAGTTCTAATCACAAGGCCGGGGTCCGGTCCCCGAGGTTGCACGGATGCTAATGGTCCTGCAGCAGACACCGGAGGAATAGAAGTTGTGACCACTTTATTCCCACACAAGACTTGGGGGCACAACAGCAACGTATTAGTGAGCCGGGACTTAGTAGCAAGGAGTCCCCGAAGCAGGCTACAGCTGTCTGCCGTACAAGTAGAGTTCATTGGAACATCTGATAGGAGGCACTCCAGTGTTACTCAATACAGAGAGTACTTCATTCTTAGGCGCTATAAGAGGAGACGTTCAGAAAAGGCACATATGTTGGCGGAGTGTTGGAAAGGAGTCCTTCATCTTGCCTGGAAGTTGGCTGAACTCCTGACCCGGAGGACACGGCACTGAGGCGGGCACCTGTATGCTCAACAGACTGTGAGTAAAGCTTTGGAACTACATGCCCTGGTGTCCTCCACTTATTCCAGCGCCAACCTGCCCAGCACTGCTACATCTCTTGCGCCTGACACTACACCATCTACGTGTCACTTCACCTACACTGCCCTGGGACTACAGCCCTGCCTGTGGGGGGCTATAACATCACTGTTGCACCACACCATCTGTCCCAGAGGATCTGTCTGCAGCGTCAGCTTACATCTCTATTGCTGAACACCACAGGTGGCGTGACGAAACACTTATAAACTTTCACCACCATAAGCACACTGAAACAACTCCCTTTGCAATGGAGCCCCAGGGCCACGGACTGGGTCACTGCTGCCGTGACAACCCCCCGTTGAGATCAACCGGCCCGGTACTGAGTACCCCACGGCCCTGGTGAGTGAGGGCACTCCACGAGCTCAGGGCACTATTCCATTTTTGAAGACCAAATTGAAAAAGGGTGCAAACCTCACCTGATGGCAGTGATATTGAGCTTGAGATACTCCTCTCCAGTCATTCACAATGTGTCAGACTTGTACTTTGTTCTGCTGGTGCACTGGCTGGTCTAAAAAATGTATGAAATGACTCACAGAAATTGCTTCTGCCACTTGAACTACTGCTAATATTTTTGTGTTGACAACTCGACGTTCTCGGGATTGGAAGTCTATAACTGCAATGCAACTAAACAAATAAAGTAGCACTGTGTAGTGCTATAGCATGCAAATATAAAATATGAAAATTGAATTGCATTATTGCACTAGATAATATGAAAAAGTGAGAATACTTAGTGCATAAATTGGCCAATTCATGTGTACCCGTCAGCCACAATAAGGCGATTCTTGTTGCTGAGACCTGCCTAATGTGAATTCTCTATTAGATTAAAGTCTACATCTCTATGGGAAGGTAGGATCCTGCTGTAATTGAAAAACACCTGAGGCTGAGAGATGGAGTGCTCAGTCAGAGAGCTAATGTATACAAATATCAAAAGACAGAATGCCACTTCCAAACAGAAATCAAGTGTGAACAGGTGCTTAGAAAGAGCAGCTGTCTCCATATACAACTAAACAAATAAAGTAGCATTCTGTAGTGCTATAGCATGCAAACATGAAATATGAAAATTGAATTGCATTACTGCACTAGAAAATATGAAAAATTGAGAATACTTATCACATAAGTTGGCCTATCCATGGGTACCTGGCAGCCACGATAAAGCAATTATCGTTGCTGGGTTCCTACCTAATGTGAATCCTCGCTTAGACTTAAGTCTACATCTCTTTGGGAAGGTAGGATCCTGCTGTAATTAAAAACACCTGAGGCTGTTTTTTCCAAACAGAAATCAGGTGTGAACAGGTGCTTACTAAGAGTAGCCATCTTCATATACACATGTACAGTGATATATTAATATCAGTCTTTAGATATTTATAACTGTATTGCACACTGTGTGCCTCACTGCTGTCTTGGGGAAAGCCAGTCTTAAGATTGTCTACAAGCGTGTTTCCATACTCAAGCTTGCATGCATCCCTTTACACGGTGGGAAGCATCTGGTAAAATTTACTCTTGTACTGTGGATCTAACAGAGTGACAACCCAGTAGTCAGGACTATTTTTAACCCTAAGAATCGGGGCATCATGATGCAGATAGTGCAGCAAGAAAGTGCTCATGTGTCGGGCGCTTCCATGAGGTCTAAGTCCATGGTGTGCTTCCTCCATCCCATAAAGCCACCACAGACAACAGAGAGGGGATCATTATCCTCTTTATCTTCTGACTGTTACGCGCCCATTACCTCTTCCTCCTCGTCCGCCTCCATTTGTTTCTCAGTCCCTGCACCTTCAGTAACAGTTTGTCTGGTGCCATGAGCCCCCCGGTATAGCTGTAATCCACCCTCCCATGGCACTTGCTGGTGCCACCACTGAGGATTGTGTGGCGCCCCTGAGGCTTCAGTCGCCACAGAGGTACTGCACCTTCTCCTAAGGTGTAGTGCCCCACCATCCAGGTAAGGTGGGAACTCCTGACAACGCTCCACACCAGCATTCCACACACAGGATAGTTCAGTGGGGCCACCTAACAGCTTCAGGCTGGGGGTTAGCAGAGCACCCCTCGTGGAACCCTGCTTCGTAACACGAGATGTGCTGGGAGGCGGGTGGAGTGAGATGATATAAAAGAGTGGGAAGAGTGAGAGTTAGAGGTTGGTTAGTTGCTTAGTGAGAGAAGAGAGAAGATGGGTGTCTGAGGGACGTGCTGCAGCAGGTCCCAGTGATCTGGGCTGCTGGCACGAGAAAGACCAGAGAAAGAGACTGATAAGATTGATAACCTAACCTTCCATAAGAGAGATAGAACAGATCGGAATGAAGGAGAATAGAAGGACGGTGGGAAGCAGATTGAGAAAGACATAACCCTTCCAGTCCAGAGAGCGCAAAGGCCGGGGCCTGGTCCCCGAGGTTGATTGGATCTTTATGTCCGGCAACAGACACCGGAGGTGTAGTGAGACGCTAACGCCTTGCTCCCATCATAGACTTGGGACACAACAGCAACTGAATAGAGAGCCGGGACGCAGTGAGGAGTCCCCGAAGCAGGCTACAGCTGTCTGTCATACAAGTAAAGACTAGGAAGACCTAGAGAGAGGCATTCCAGGGTACCTAAGTACTGGAGTGCTTCGCATCTAAAGGCGCATTGGAGGAGTCGTTCAGTAAGGTACATGTTGGCGGAGTGTGGAAGGGAGAATCCTACCCTGCCTGGAGGTTGGCTGGAGCCCTGACCTGGAGAACACGGTATGGAGGCAGGCAGTTGAGTGAACTGCAAGCAGTGAGTAAAGCTTTGGAACCGCACACCCTGGTGTCCTCCAGTTATTCCAGCACCGCTACACCTGAGTAACAGCATCTATACCATTCTGCACCTCTCCTCATCCATTGCACCTACACTGCCCTGGGACTACAGCTCCACCTGTGGGGAGCTACACCATCTTTGCTGCACCACACCATCAGTCCCAGCGGATCTGCATGCAGCGCTGGCTCAACGTCTTACTTGCCAAACACCACGGGTGGCGTCATGAACTACTCTAATAAACTTTAACACCATTAACATCACCGCCATTGATATTGGGCGCCCAGGGCCACGGACCAGGTCACCGCTGCTGTGACACATTCCCGCCTTGACACCGGCCCGGTACCGAGTACCCCCGCTGCCCTGGGTGTGCGAGGGCAACCCAATTGTACTGTGTGTGATGTTAAGGTGGAGGAAATCGAGGAGGGGCCACTTGATACAGGGCTTGTCATCGACTGAAGCATATGCTCTTTCTGAGCCTCATCTACAAGGTATATCGCTTTGTGGCTGCCAAAGAAAGGTAGTTGAGTAGCCTGTCCAGTAACAGATGTTAAAAAAAGGTTCCCCCGATGAAGGAAAATTGATTCCGAAACGCGCGTCGAGGCTGTGTAGTATTTTGTAGCGGCGGCATTTAAAGGTGCAGTTCCCTTGCTTTACCATCAATGCAATTTTTATCTCTCTTTGATTCCCACATAATTTGCAGCTTTGGGGCTCTATATAGGCATATTATATCCCTAGTGTTGTGCACTTCATCTTTAGTTTTGGTTTTTCCCATTATTAGTAATTGGATTTTTATTATATTTGAACTTTAGTCATATTTATGCATTTATGCACAATGGCACTTTTTAGTGTATTATGAATACAAAATAGATCTTTTTGCACATTGCACTTGCACTTTTTATGTAGTCACATATTATGGTGACACTTCCTTTCTTGAATAGTGCAATATAATTTATACACTATTGTGAGGTGATTATTGTTCTTTATCTGTGTTAACACACAATTTTTGTGGGATAATTTATGCTTTTATGATTTTTTTTAGCTGTATAATTGGGACGGATATTTATTGATTTCATTAGGACATATTAATCGTCTGCCTTTTATGCCTTTTTCGATCAAATATTCTAAGAACATTGTATTTATAGATTTTGATGATAAGGCCGGTAATATACATGCACTGTGTGTTGGGTATTTTCCTATTGCCATTATTTTTATTTTGTTCTTTCATTGTCATATAATAAAATATTTTGGATTATATACTTACCTTGTCTTCCTCCTGGATGTTTTCAGGTTTTCTGTCTTTTTGGTGCTTTTTCACCACTTTGTGAGCACTGGTGGTAGATAGAAATTTATTTCTCTAATTATTTGAATATATTTAGATATTTTGCTATTTTTCATTTGTGCTTAAACATTGGTTAACAGTAACAGATGTTGTCAGTTGCCTTTGGATAGAACAAGATGGTGTTTATTCAGTTTTGAGCTTTCATTAACATTAAAACCTAAGCCACATACACGCTGAACATCAAGCCTATGCCCCCTTCCACCATGACCTCGCTTTTTCCCTACTCGTGTTGCATGTACCCTTCCCCTCTTTTAAACTGCTGTTTCACAACCTTAGGCCCGCACCTGTCAGTCACATGTCACTAAATGAACAATCACTATTTATTTTCTTAGAAAGTGTGCCAGAACAACACTTAGACCTAATGATTTTGATTAGCAATCTGATTGCTCACCGGAAATAGAGTCTCCTGACTGAACCCCAATATTATGCCTTTCGATTTTGATAAGCAAATTGAAGTCTCCTGATTCCTCACTACAACACAGGTTTAGCCCAAATGATTTTGTTTAGCAAATAGGGCCTCCTGGCTAAACCCCTATTTTAGGACAAATGATTTTGACGAGCAAATGGGGCCTCCCAATTCCTCACTGCAACACAGCCTTAGCCCAAAAGATTTGGATTAACAAATGGGTCTCCTAGCTGAACCCCAATATTAGGCATAATGATTTTGAATAGCATATGGGGCCTCCTGATTCAAGATTGCAGCACAGTTTTAGCAGAAACAATTTGGATTAGCAAATAGGGCCTCCTGACTAAATCCCTATATTGGAACTAATGATTTTGATGAGCAAATGGGGCCTTCTGATTCCTCACAGCAACACAGTTTTATCCCAAATGATTTGGATTAGTAAATAGGAACTCCTGGCTGAACCACAATATTAGGCCTTTCAATTTTGATGAGCAAATGGGACCTCCCGATTCCTCACTGCATCACAGTTTTATCCCAAATGATTTGGATTAGCAAATGGGGCCTCCTGACTGCAACACAGTTTTAGCACAATCTAGTTAGATGATGGATCATCAATTTTACACAGACACACTCTCTCCTCTCATAAAACACATCTCCCCTCCTCATCATACAGCACCATTAAGCTAGGCAAAATCAAAACAAAATCATTAGTGGAAACATGATCATTTTCTGATCTGTTACCGAGTTTTTCCTACTGAGGAAAATGTTCGAGAAACCGAACACTAGTCTGAATGTGCTACGCTCGTGCAAAATTTGAGATTGGTGAATGTTTTCCAAACAAGTTCACTCATCTCTACTGATGACCATGCCCATCAGCCACCAGCTGATGACTACACCCATTAGCCGCCGTCTGCTCTTACTGTAATCAGTGACACCAGGCGTTGGCTGATGGGAGTAGAAGTCTCTCATCAGCCGATGCCTGTGACCGTCAGTAAACTTTTTATTGAGAGTCACAGTTACAACTGTGAGGTCACGCTGACATCTGACAGCGTGACCCCACAACTCTCTGACTGATGGTAGCGGTCTTATCCGGTGGTAAAATTACTGCCGATCAGAACCACCAGTGTTTTTGTCGCTATCACACAAATGACAGGTTGGGGAACAACATAGGAATTTGGCAAAAATGCACTGTGTGCACACAGCCTTACACTCACAAAATAGAGGCGAAGCCACATGTCTGTTTTTTGTATGGAGAGTGACATGTGACTTTTGCTGTCAATGACATAAACCTTAGGTCTGGAAATTGTGGATGGCTTCTGCACTCTGATTGTCTGCTGGGATTTTCATACATTAAGTTAATAAAACTAAAAAAATGAGTCCGCCGTGCCTATGACCTCTACTCACCACCTCCTCTAATGAAACATGTCTCCCCCACGCAACATACAATATCAATATCCTAGCCAAAGTCCAAACCAAAGCATTAGGGATAAATTTGATAATTTACTGAACTATGGCCAAATTTTGCTGATTTTGAGGAAAATGCTCGGGAATCTGAACATGAATCCGAATGTGCAAGACTTTGAGATTAGAGATCCTTTTATGAACAAGTTAGCTCGTCACTATTGTATGCCTTTATTTTTTTAGCTCTATTGCAGGAAGTTTGTGTTGCTGTTTGAATTTGGCACTGCATGACAGCAAGAGAAACACCTGTGACTCTGATCAATGGTAAGATCATTACCACCAATCAGAGTGCTGCAGTTCCCATGCTGAAAGATGATAGTGTGAGATTGCAACTGTGATCACAGTTGAAAAGTTACCTCAGATCATAGGCTTCTGCTGATGGGACTATTACTCCCATTAGCCTATGCCTGGTGTCACTGATAACAATGAGAGCAGACGCTGCTGATGGGTGTATTCATCAGCCATTGCCTTGCCTATAAATAAAATTTAAAAAATGACGTGGGTTCCCCTGTTTTTTTGATAACCAGGCTGGTTATCAAGAATAGAAGGGTACCACTCTGCTTTTTTTTAAATTATTTAAATAAATAATTTTAAAAAATGGCTTGGGGTCCAACCAAGCTGGGAGCTGGCATTCTCAGGCTGGTAAGGGGTCATGGATATTGGCTCTCCCCAACCTAAAAAGAGCATCCCGCAGCTGCCTCAGAAAAGTTGCATCTATTAGATGCACATGTTCTAGCACTTTGCCTGGCTCTTCCCACATGCTCTGTGGTGGTGGCAAATGGGGTTCATATTTGTGGGGTTGATGTCACTTTTGTATTGGAAGGTGACAATAAGCCCATGGCTTCATAATGAAGAGATGTCTGTATGATGCGCCTTTCCTGGGACGGCTGCTATTTTTAGGGCCAATAGCTATGGTCCCTTACCAACCTGAGAATACCAGCCCCCAGCTGTCTGCTTTAGCTTGGCTGGTTGTAAAAAATGGGGGACACCCATGCCATTTTTTTTATTACTTATTTAAATAATTTTAAAAAATGGCATGGTGACAGCTTTATTCTTCTATTACTGATAACCACCCTGGCTAAAGCTGACAGCTGAGGGTTGCAACCTGCAGCTGTCAGTTTTACCTGACTGGTTATCAAAAATACAGGCAACCCACACCATTTTTTTTTTAATGTACTGTGAGAATCATGTGGGAATAGTGGATGAGGGCAGGTATATCTCGCCCAGATTCCTTTCCTATGTGGCCTAGTCTGATCAGTATCGCACCTGCTTACTAATGAATAATGGGAGGTGGATATAAAAGGATGCCAGGTGGTTGTGTGAGTGTCTCAGCCTGGGAACACAGAGAGTCTGTCTGTGTGAGAGACACACGTGAGTGAAAGCAGTGCCCACTGCAACTGTGGTTTGGCTGGACGGGAGAAGCCCGCCAGTTGGTAGTTAGGTGGTACCTTGTTTAGTTAGTGCCGGACAGGCAAGGATTTGTTTTATGTTATATTTCTTTATGCATTGCTTTCACCATTAATAAACCTGACCCAGTGTCAGTTATACCAGAATCCCAGCTCTGCGCCTGAGTTTCATGCTGAACCCACGTGACCTTTGACCCCAGCAAAGGCGATCCCGGAGTGTTTTATCACATTGTGGTGGAGAACGCGGGCATCACGTTGCAAGCATGAGCATGGAAGACGTGGTGAAAGCGCTGATAAAGTCCACCGCCGTCCAGCAAGAAGCTAATCGGGTGATGATGGCCCAGCTGAAGGAGTTGGTGGACATGACAGCTACCGATCGTTCGCTTCTCCAGCAGGTGGCGCAGCGCCTGGCAAGCCTACATGAGGTTAACCTGGAAGCCGAGTCGAGAGTGATTCACGTGAGTCGGTACTGGCAGAAGATGACGACCGAAGATGACGTCGAGGCATACCTGACCACGTTTGAACGGACGGCGGTGCGAGAAAAATGGCCGAAGGCACGATGGGCCGGCCTGATTGCCCCGTTTCTTTCCGGTGAGGCCCAAAAGGCTTATTATGACTTAGAGCCTGAAACTGCGCAGGACTTTGACAAACTGAAAGCTGAGATCTTGGCCCGACTGGGAGTGACGACCGCTGTCCGTGCACAGAGAGTGCATCAATGGACTTATCAGCCGGATAAACCACCGCGGTCACAGATGTTCGACCTGATCCACGTGACGAAGAAGTGGCTACAACCCGAGGTGCTGACAGCGCCAGAGATAATCCAGAGAGTCGTCATGGACAAGTACCTGAGAGCTCTACCGCCAGCCCTGAGGAAGTGGGTAAGCCATGGAAATCCTGCGACGGCAGATCAACTGGTGGATCTGGTTGAACGTTACTCCGTGGCAGAAGGACTCCGAGACGACGCTACCCCACCTCGTTCTTCATCGTCTCCACGTGGAACCGGTAAGACTGTTCCAGGGAGTAGGGGAGATGGAAAAATCCCTAAGACAGTGGGGGAGGAAAACGGGACTGCCCGCACTGCGAGGCCGAGAGTAACGAACTATGGTCTAAGCAAGGGGCCCATTAGGTGTTTCCGCTGCCAAGAGATGGGTCACATTGTTGCGAACTGTCCGCACACTACTGAACCCATGCAGTGCGACGTCACAGACTCTAAAAACCGCATGTCTATGGTTGCACGGGTAGTGAGTGTGAATGCTGGTCAAAAGGAGGTGGAAAAACACTTGTGTGATTTAACTGTTGATGGAAAAAATGTGGTGGCATTGTTAGACTCGGGAAGTGTGGTGACTCTGGTGAAGGCCAGTCTGGTTTCAGCCCCGACTGGACCATCAGACAAATTTTCTGTAACGTGTGTGCATGGAGACACCTGTTCGTATCTCATCACGGTCATATGCATTACTACTTCCTATGGGTCTGTGCAACATAAAGTGGGACTCGTCCCGGCGTTATTGCATGATGTTATCCTGGGCCGGGATTTTCCCCACTTCTGGCAATTGTGGGAGAATCAGTTGATACCCCAGGGTAATAGTGTACATGATTCTTCTCCCCGGGCGCATGTGGGTCCCAAACCTCTGGAAGAGGTCTCCCCGGAAGACTCGGGGGAAGAGTCTGTTGGAAATGACCTACAGTTCCCATTTTCAGTCATGGCGGGTGATACGGAGGAGACCGGGGAAGAGGAGGAGGCTGACAGCCGTCCACCTCCCTGTTTGCCGGATTTAGAAGTTCAGAAAGATGACTTCCAAAGCGAGCAAATAAAGGATCCTACCCTTTCTCAGGCTAGGACAAATGTAAAAGTGATAAATGGGGTACCCGTAGAACCTGGCTCTAGGCTGGCATATCCTTACATGGTTCTGGAGAATGATTTACTCTATCAGATAGAGAAAAAGGGGGAAGACCCGGTGCAACTATTAGTCGTGCCAAAACCCTACCGGCGGCAGGTGCTGGACCTGGCCCACGGACATGTGATGGGAGGTCACCTGGGTGTCCAGAAAACCACCGAAAGGATATTACACTGTTTTGTTTGGCCAGGCATGCATCACGATGTTCGTGTATATTGTGAGTCTTGTCCTGACTGCCAAGCCTCTGCACCTAAGCCTCGGTTCTGTAGCCCTTTGGTACCCCTACCTATTATTGAAGTCCCGTTTGAGAGGATTGGGATGGATTTAGTTGGGCCCCTTCCACGGTCTGCACGTGGACACCAACATATCCTGGTCATCTTGGATTATGCCACTCGTTACCCGGAGGCCATACCTTTGCGTAACACGGCCACCAAGATGATTGCCAAGGAACTGGTGCATGTGTTTAGTCGGGTCGGTATACCAAAACAGATACTCACCGACCAGGGGACCCCCTTTATGTCCAGGGTAATGAAGGAGCTCTGCCGATTGTTACAAATCGAACCGTTACGCACATCCGTGTATCACCCTCAAACAGACGGGTTGGTTGAACGGTTCAATAAAACTCTGAAGCAGATGCTGAGAATGGCGATAGACAAGGATGGGAAGAACTGGGACTATTTACTTCCGTATTTGCTTTTTGCCATCATGGAAGTGCCCCAGTCTTCCACGGGGTTCTTGCCTTTCGAGTTATTGTACGCCCGACGTCCTCGCGGACTGTTAGACGTTGCAAAAGAAACCTGGGAGGGTCAGGTCACTCCGTTTAAAACGGTGATAGGTCACATCACACAAATGCAGGACCGTATTGCGGCTGTTATGCCTATCGTCAAAGAACACATGATGCAGGCTCAAGGAGCCCAAAAAAAAATCTATGATAGGGGCGCCAAGATCCGTACGTTTGCACCCGGAGATAGGGTGTTGATCCTGGTCCCCACGGTGGACAGTAAGTTCCTGGCAAAGTGGCAGGGCCCCTTTGAGATTAAGGAAAGAGTTGGTGAAGTAAACTACAAAGTATACAAGGCAGGTAAACGGAAACCTGAACAGATTTATCATGTAAATCTGATAAAACCCTGGAAAGATCGGTCTGCCTTGTCAGCGGAGCTGGCCCGTCCCGTCTGCTCGCATACCGTACCGGAGGTACGGGTTGCAGAGACTCTCTCAGAGCGGCAAAAGACTGAGGTCAGGCAGTTTCTACTTCACAACCAAAAGTTTTTCTCAGAAAAACCCGGGCAGACTACGCTAATGAAACATGACATCGTAACGGAACCTGGTGTCACTGTTCACGTGAAACCCTACAGAATTCCGGAAGCGCGCCGTGAAGCCGTTTCCCGAGAAGTGAAGGCAATGTTAGAGTTAGGTGTCATTGAGGAATCGCACAGTGCTTGGTCCAGCCCGATTGTGTTAATTCCTAAACCGGACGGCACAATCCGGTTCTGCAATGACTTCAGGAAACTGAATGCGGTCTCAAAATTTGATGCCTATCCTATGCCCCGGGTCGACGAGTTAATAGATCGGTTAGGAAAAGCCCGGTATATTACGACCCTAGACCTAACAAAGGGGTATTGGCAGATCCCTTTGGCGGAGGCTGCCAGAGAAAAGACGGCATTTGCTACGCCGGAAGGTCTATTTCAGTATGTGTATATGCCATTTGGACTGCACAGAGCACCGGCGACCTTCCAGAGACTGATGGATCGAGTCCTGAGGCCGCATAGGCAGTACGCTTCGACCTATTTGGATGATATTGTCATTTACAGCTTGGACTGGGAGACTCATCTCCAGAAAGTACAAGCTGTGATTGACGACCTGTGGGAGGCAGGTCTAACCGCGAACCCCAAGAAATGTCATATCGGGCTAGAAGAAGCCCGGTATTTGGGGTATGTAATTGGGAGGCGTGTTGTTAAACCCCAGGTTGATAAGATTCAGGCGGTTCAGGACTGGCCACAACCTGTCAACAAGAAGCAGGTGCAAGCCTTCTTGGGGATCGCCGGCTATTATTGCCGGTTCATACCCAATTTTGCAGCCATCGCTACCCCCCTGACGGATCTTACAAAAGGGAAAGACTCCGTCATGATTAAATGGAGTTTAGCGGCTGGAGAAGCCTTCCATAGCCTAAAACGGGCACTTTGCTCTCAGCCCATACTGGTGACTCCGGACTTCCGCAGCGAGTTTGTGGTACAAACGGATGCCTCTGATACCGGTATCGGGGCCGTACTCTCACAAGTGAGGGACGGAGTGGAACACCCAGTCCTCTATCTCAGCAGGAAGCTGAATAAACACGAGCAAAGGTATGCAGTCATAGAAAAAGAGTGCCTCGCCATTAAGTGGGCTCTAGAGGCCCTCAAATATTACCTGGTGGGCCGAAAGTTCAGGCTGATCACTGACCATGCTCCTCTCAAGTGGATGCACTTGAACAAGGAACGGAATAGCCGGGTAACCCGGTGGTTCCTTGCCCTGCAGGCCTACACTTTTACGGTGGAGCACCGCCCAGGGGTACAGATGGGGAATGCAGATGCCCTATCCCGAGTGCACTGTTTGAAGGGTGTCATTGCTCGACCGGAGTGGTCTGAGCAGAGGGGGGATATGTGAGAATCATGTGGGAATAGTGGATGAGGGCAGGTATATCTCGCCCAGATTCCTTTCCTATGTGGCCTAGTCTGGTCAGTATCGCACCTGCTTACTAATAAATAATGGGAGGTGGATATAAAAGGATGCCAGGTGGTTGTGTGAGTGTCTCAGCCTGGGAACACAGAGAGTCTGTCTGTGTGAGAGACACACGTGAGTGAAAGCAGTGCCCACTGCAACTGTGGTTTGGCTGGACGGGAGAAGACCGCCAGTTGGTAGTTAGGTGGTACCTTGTTTAGTTAGTGCCGGACAGGCAAGGATTTGTTTTATGTTTTATTTCTTTATGCATTGCTTTCACCATTAATAAACCTGACCCAGTGTCAGTTATACCCGAATCCCAGCTCTGCGCCTGAGTTTCATGCTGAACGCACGTGACCTTTGACCCCAGCAAAGGCGATCCCGGAGTGTTTTATCACAGTACTCATTTTTTAAAAGTCTGACAGTGCAGCACTGAGCTCAGTGAGTTCACCGCAGTTCTCCATGAGAAATTTCTCATGGTGAACTTTGGTGAACTCACTGAGCTCAGCCAACACTGTGAGACTTTTCTCATGGTGCTCATGGTGATCTCACTGAGGTCACCGCAGTTCAATGGCCTGGCTGGAAACACAGCCTCAGTGATCTGCCGTAACCTCTATGACATCACCGCTACTGGGAATAGTAGTCTCATTAGCCGACGTCTGTGTTCGTAGGTAAACATTTTACCTCTGGTCACAGCTGCAAGCTCACACTGTCATCTGACAAAGTGAAAACCGCAACTCTCTGACAGGCGATATTAATCTTACTGCTGATTAGAGACAGTTTTTGCCTGGCTGTGATGCACATGACAGCGTGGCAAACACTGAATGTTCAGGCCCCCCATTCATGTGAATGGGATCTGGGTTTGGGTTCGGCTTTATGTAATGTTCTGGCACCCGAACCAAACTGTTTTTTAGCTGTTCGGCTGGACCTGAACATCCAGGGGTTCGCCCATCACTAGCCAGCACATGTCCATTTGAAGCTTGCCAGTAACCATCAGTATGATCCAGCGGAAGTATGGGAGAAGGTCATGTGGGCAGATGAGGCCACAATAGAATTTTTTGGAATTAATTCCACTCACCGTGTTTGGAGGAAGAGGAAGGAGGAATACAACCCCAAGAGCAGCGTCCAAACCGTGAAAACATGATAGGGGAAACATCATAATTTGGGGGTGCTTTTCTGCAAAGGTGACAGGATGACTGCACCGTATTGAAGAGAGGATGGATGAGGTCATGTACAGCAAGATTGTGGCCAACAATCTCCTTCCCTTAGTAAGAGTATTGAAGATGACAATGACTCAAAACACACAGCCAAGGCAATTAAGGAGTGGCTCTATAAGAAGCATTTCAAGGTCCTGGAGTGTCCTAGCCAGTCTCCAAGCCTGAACCCAATAGAAAATCTTTGGAAGGAGCTGAAACTCAATGTTGCCCAGTGACAGCCCCGAAACCTTAAAGATCTGGAGAAGATCTGTTTTGAGGAGTGGGTCAAAATTCCTGCTGCGGTATGTTCAAGAACTACAGGAAACATTTGACCTCTGTAACTGCAAACATAGGTTTCCTTACCAAATCTTAGGTTCTGTTTTTCTGTTGTATCAAATACTTATTTCATGCAATAGAATGCAAATTAATTATGTAAAATCACAAAATATGATCTTCTGGATTTTTTTTTTTTTAAGATTCTGCCTCTCACAGTTGAAGTGTACCTAGAATAAAAATTACAGACCTCTCCACTGTTTGTAGGTGAGAAAACTTGCAAAATTGGCAATGTGTCAAATACTTATTTTCCACACTGTACATTTACAGCCCATAATTCTGATATGAGCACATTAATTGTGTTAACTGTGATCTCTAAAATTATGATAATTATGTTTATAATATTACAAGTTTCTCCAACTTAAAAAAGTCTTTGGCACATCAGAATTTTATATCAAATACTTATTTTGCCCACTGTATTTGTACATAGATGTCTTACTGTAGTGTTACATTTAAACAGCTTTTACAATTTCATTTCTTCACATAGTTAATTTTATTTGTTTTTTATGTCTTTTAGGGTAATATGGATCTACTTCGCTGATGGAAACTGGGTTTATCCTTTCCTTGGATTTCTTTCCCCCTTTGGATTTTTGATATTTTTATTAAGCAGTCAAATATTGGCTGCCTGTGTCTATATTGTTGGGGAAACACTTAACTATGTAGTGTGGGGTAAGTTTTTATTTTTCTTTATTTTGAAAAGAGACATAATAAATACTAGCACCATTTCAATAAATACAGTGGGTACGGAAAGTACTCAGACCCCTTTAAATTTTTCACTCTTTGTTTCATTGTAGCCATTTGGTAAATTCAAAAAAGTTCATTTTTTTCCTCATTAATGTACACTCTGCATCTCATCTTGACTGAAAAAACCCCAGAAATGTAGACATTTTTGCAAATTTATTAAAAAAGAAAAACTGACATAGTACATGGTCATAAATATTCAAACCCTTTGCTCAGACGCTCATATTTAAGTAACATGCTGTCCATTTCTTTATGATACTCCTTGAGATGGTACTACTCCTTCATTGGAGTTTATCTGTGTTTAACTAAACTGATAGGACTTGATTTATATAGTCACACACCTGTCTATACCTCACAGCTCACAGTGCATGTCAGACGAAATGAGAATCATGAGGTCAAAGGAACTGGTCAAGGAGCTCAAAGACAGAATTGTGGCAAGGCACAGATCTGGCCAAGGTTACAAAAGTATTTCTGCAGTACTCAAGGTTCCTAAAAGCACAGTGACCTCCATAATCCTTAAATGGAAGAAGTTTGGGACCACCAGATGTCTTCCTAGACCTGGCTTTTCAGCCAAACTGAGCAATTGTGGGAGAAGAGCCTTGGTGAGAGAGGTAAAGAAGAACCAAAAGATCACTGTGGCTGAGCTCCACAGATGCTATCATTGTAGCCCTCCACCATTCGGGCCTTTATGGCAGAGTGGCCCGATGTAAACTCTCCTCAATGCAAGAAATTTGAAAGCCTGGATAGAGTTTGCTAAAGAAACACCTGAAGGACTCCCAGACTATGACAAATAAGATTCCCTGGTTTGATAAGACAAAGATAGAACTATTTGGTGATAATTATAAGCAGTGTGTGTGGAGAAAATCAGGCACTGCTCATCACTTGCCCAATACAATCCCAATCCTAATAGTATAACCATATTTAACTCCATAGGACAATATGGAGTATGTCCTTCTGCTAAAGGTTAATGGCCATGTTTAAGCATTATAAGCCATAATACTTGTATTATATTAATGCTCCTCTAACTGCATGCTGCTGTAGATATGAGAAAATTCCAAATAGTTTACATTATAAAACTTAAATATAATATGATCTGTAGTATGTAACATACTATAGAAAACATGTACAATAAACATGACTGGTTCATAGCGAGAGTGGACCCTGCCCAAGAGGCTCTGCAGTCTACAGGGAAAGTAGAATTAAACAATAAGGGAGGATAATAGTCTTTTGTTATAGTGGTGTAAGGGGTATTATGCATTGAAAGATTTTCTGAAGAGGTGGGATTTCAGGTGGTTTTGGAGGTGGGAAAAGTGTGTTCAGTTGGTTTAGTGAGTTGAAGAGCATGGGAATGCAGGAGTGCACCAACTATTTGAGGAACAGAAAAGAGGAGAGCAAAGATCTTCTGAGCACCGGCAAATAGACGTGGGGACATAGCAAAAGATTTGATCAGGGATGAGTTTCCCTTGACATTTTAAGTAATTAAGAGAATTTTGAACCGAATTATCTGAGCAATGAGCAGTGAGTTAAGGGATTGGCAAATAAGTTGAGGTGGATTAATCTAGCTGCAGAATTTAGCGTTGGTTTGAGGGGTGAAAGACTGTTAAATAGTCTAGTCAAGAAACGACTTCATGGTTTAAAGCTGAGAAAGAGCAAATTCAAGAAATATTTTTTTTAAATCAAGGTGAGTAAATGGTAAGTATTTCAAAGTGTGATTTGAAAGACTATGTCCTCTGCATATGCATGCTGTGATTAAGCGTGTGAGATGCTCAAAAGGTGTAAGACGACTGTATGGATGCTAATGTGACTTTTTAGAGTACTGTATACCAATAAATAACTAAATACATTTGAATCTTGGGCCTGGAATGCCGATCTTTTGTAATATTATACATGCTTGGGATCAGCACTCACCTAAACAAGTGTAATGCTCCTGAAGGATTGCAAGTGGTTAACATGCTTAATCTACAGTTTGAAAGATGAGGTAGAGTCCAAAGTCACAATAGGCAATAGATTTTGAGACTGGATAAAATCGGAAGTGGTTGACAGGTCTTATGGAGGGGCTTTGTGAGTGAGATGGTAAAAAAATACATTTTTCGAATTGTTTAATTTTAGAAAGGAGACAAAGAAAATAGCTATATACAGTATCTGATAGACATTGTAGATTTTTTGGATAGCTGGTACTTTTTCTCTTGTATGAGGTTGACCAATCATAAGCAGGCAACGTAATGTTAGGGGAAAAGAACAAGCCCTCCTCACCTCATTAATCTCTCCAGCTACTGTGTAGGAATACAGCAGAGCTGAATTATGTGTCATTGGATACACTTCCAGGCTTCATCTCATGGCAATCAGTGGGGATGTGTGGGGTGGGGGGCAGGGTGAAAGCTAACAGAACTATGAATCAAGGTCTGGAAGTTTTTGCAATGATACATAACTCAGCAACTACTGTGTAAAGATAAAGGAGGGCTGTATCATTACAAACCCTTCCAGATCTCTTCTCACAGTGCTGTCAGCCACACTAACTTCTGTGAGATGAGATTTGGAAGTATGTATAATCGCACAGCTCAGCTGTATCACTACACAGAGGCTGCAGAGTTTAGTGATGAGAGGATGGCATGTTTTTCTCACTTTCATGATGCTGCCTTATGATTGGTCAACCACATGCAGAGGAACAAGTACAGGTCCCCAAAGGCAAAACTCTGGTAATGCCAGTAGAATTCTACATACATTTTTACTTAAACTTTACAAACTAATATCACTGCAACAGAGAGAATAAAGTACAAAATAAAAAGTATTTTTTTTCATCTTTGAAGCCACTGCTCCATAATGTAGGAAGTTTAAAATGCTCAAACTGGTGATATTTGCAGCAATCTTTATGTATTGTATTGCAATAAGAACAGAGCATAAAGTTTTTCCCACCTTGTTATTCATTTGAGACTTTTTGACATTATTTCATGTTATTTAACATTATTTGTAATTGTTGCATTTTTTCTTTACTATCCAATCTGTTTTTTATTCCTTGTTCATTTCTTTATTGTTATTTATATCTCTCTCATCCACAAAGCTCATCCCATATTTATCTGAACCTCGCACCTCTGTCTCCAAGACTTCTCTGGTGCTGCACCAGTTTTCTGGAATGCAATACCCCAGACTAATACCTAACCCACATGGGCTTTAAAAACAAATCTTTTTAGACAAGCCTATTACCTCACTTCAATAATCTAACTTTTTGCTGTTCCATCATTCTAATTTTTCCTCAGACTCTGGCTTTTCCTACTTACCTGTCTCCACATCCTCCATGCACCCAATATCACTTGCTAACTGTACTATTTGTTAGGTATCTTGTGTATTTATTCACATCAGGCAGATGAGGATAGGTGGTAGTCTTATCGTAGACACACCTAGTTTGTACACTTATAGCCCATAGTTTTTGTTTTATGCTTTTGTAGTTTTGGGTGTCTTTTGTGTCTCATTTATGTGATTTGTAATAAAGATTTTTTACGTGGTGATCCCAATGCACTTGCATACGTCTGTATCTTCTTATTATTTGCCATAAGAACAGAGAAAAAAAAGAAATCACACTGACCGATACCAGCTTTTTTTTTCCTCTAAGGGTGTGTGCACACGCTGCGGAATGCTCTGCGGTTTTGCCCTGCAGTTTATCATCTCTACAATGGAGCAGATGGCAATCCGCAGCGGAATCTGCAGAAAGAATTGACATGTCATTTCTTTCTGCGGATTGAAAACCGCAGCAAAACCGCGCGGAAAAATCCGAACCTTCTGCACTGTGTTTTTTGTTTTTCATAGGTTATAATGTTACTGTGCACCACAGTGGCTTTGGTAAGGTGTGAATGATTAATTTTTTTTGGAGTCGGTTGCATCGTGATTTAAAAAAGTTGAGGGTTGAAAATCCCTTTAATGGATTTCCTATTTAAAGTTGGTTTTCAAAAAAAACAAAAAACTAAAAGGATATTTGAGAACTGAAACAAATGTGTGATTTCAGTACCTCTAATATTTTACATAGTATTGTGTTCCTTGAAGACTTCTAATATCCGTGTACATTATACAGTTGTTGCCAAAAGTATTGACACCCCTGCAATTCTGTCAGATAATACTCAGTTTCTTCCTGAAAATGATTGCAAACACAAATTCTTTGGTATTATTATCTTCATTTAATTTGTCTTAAATGAAAAAACACAAAAAGAATTGTCCTAAAGCCAAATTGGATATAATTCCACACCAAACATAAAAAAGAGGGTGGACAAAAGTATTGGCACTGTTCAAAAAATCATGTAATGCTTCTCTAATTTGTGTAATTAACAGCACCTGTAACTTACCTGTGGCACCTAACAGGTGTTGGCAACAACTAAATCACACTTGCAGCCAGTTGACATGGATTAAAGTTGACTCAACCTCTGTCCTGTGTCCTTGTGTGTACCACATTGCGCATGGAGAAAAGAAAGAAGACCAAAGAACTGTCTGAGGACTTGAGAAACCAAATTGTGAGGAAGCATGAGCAATCTCAAGGCTACAAGTCCATCTCCAAAGACCTGAATGTTCCTGTGTCTACCGTGCGCAGTGTCATCAAGAAGTTTAAAGCCCATGGCACTGTGGCTAACCTCCCTAGATGTGGACGGAAAAGAAAAATTGACAAGAGATTTCAACGCAAGATTGTGCGGATGTTGGATAAAAAACCTCGACTAACATCCAAACAAGTTCAAGCTGCCGTGCAGTCCGAGGGTACAACAGTGTCAACCCGTACTATCCGTCGGCGTCTGAATGAAAAGGGACTGTATGGTAGGAGACCCAGGAAGACCCCACTTCTTACCCCGAGACATAAAAAAGCCAAGCTGGAGTTTGCCAAAACTTACCTGAAAAAGCCTAAAACGTTTTGGAAGAATGTTCTCTGGTCAGATGAGACAAAAGTAGAGCTTTTTGGGCAAAGGCATCAACATAGAGTTTACAGGAGAAAAAAGAGGCATTCAAAGAAAAGAACACGGTCCCTACAGTCAAACATGGCGGAGGTTCCCTGATGTTTTGGGGTTGCTTTGCTGCCTCTGACACTGGACTGCTTGTCCGTGTGCATGGCATTATGAAGTCTGAAGACTACCAACAAATTTTGCAGCATAATGTATGGCCCAGTGTGAGAAAGCTGGGTCTCCCTCAGAGGTCATGGGTCTTCCAGCAGGACAATGACCCGAAACACACTTCAAAAAGCACTAGAAAATGGTTTGAGAGAAAGCACTGGAGACTTCTAAGGTGGCCAGCAATGAGTCCAGACCTGAATCCCATAGAACACCTGTGGAGAGAGCTAAAAATAGCAGTTTGGAGAAGGCACTCTTCAAATATCAGGGAACTGGAGCAGTTTGCCAAAGAAGAATGGTCTAAAATTCCAGCAGAGCATTGTAAGAAATGCTAAATGTTGTTCAACCAAGTATTAGGCTGAGTGTGCCAATAGTTTTGTCTGGCCCATTTTTGGAGTTTTGTGTGAAATGATCAATGTTTTGCTTTTTACTTCATTCTCTTTTGTGTTTTTTCATTTAAGACAAATTAAATGAAGATAATAATACCAAAGAATTTGTGTTTGCAATCATTTTTAGGAAGAAACTGAGTATTATCTGACAGAATTGCAGGGGTGTCAATACTTTTGGCCACAACTGTACTACATACAGTGGGGCAAAAAAGTATTTAGTCAGTCAGCAATAGTGCAAGTTCCACCACTTAAAAAGATGAGAGGCGTCTGTAATTTACATCATAGGTAGACCTCAACTATGGGAGACAAACTGAGAAAAAAAAATCCAGAAAATCACATTGTCTGTTTTTTTTTCATTTTATTTGCATATTATGGTGGAAAATAAGTATTTGGTCAGAAACAAGCAATCAAGATTTCTGGCTCTCACAGACCTGTAACTTCTTTTTTAAGAGTCTCCTCTTTCCTCCACTCATTACCTGTAGTAATGGCACCTGTTTAAACTTGTTATCAGTATAAAAAGACACCTGTGCACACCCTCAAACAGTCTGACTCCAAACTCCACTATGGTGAAGACCAAAGAGCTGTCAAAGGACACCAGAAACAAAATTGTAGCCCTGCACCAGGCTGGGAAGACTGAATCTGCAATAGCCAACCAGCTTGGAGTGAAGAAATCAACTGTGGGAGCAATAATTAGAAAATGGAAGACATACAAGACCACTGATAATCTCCCTCGATCTGGTGCTCCACGCAAAATCCCACCCCGTGGGGTCAGAATGATCACAAGAACAGTGAGCAAAAATCCCAGAACCACGCGGGGGGACCTAGTGAATGAACTGCAGAGAGATGGGACCAATGTAACAAGGCCTACCATAAGTAACACACTACGCCACCATGGACTCAGATCCTGCAGTGCCAGACGTGTCCCACTGCTTAAGCCTGTACATGTCCGGGCCCATCTGAAGTTTGCTAGAGAGCATTTGGATGATCCAGAGGAGTTTTGGGAGAATGTCCTATGGTCTGATGAAACCAAACTGGAACTGTTTGGTAGAAACACAACTTGTCGTGTTTGGAGGAAAAAGAATACTGAGTTGCATCCATCAAACACCATACCTACTGTAAAGCATGGTGGTGGAAACATCATGCTTTGGGGCTGTTTCTCTGCAAAGGGGCCAGGACGACTGATCCGGGTACATGAAAGAATGAATGGGGCCATGTATCGTGAGATTTTGAGTGCAAACCTCCTTCCATCAGCAAGGGCATTGAAGATGAAACGTGGCTGGGTCTTTCAACATGACAATGATCCAAAGCACACCGCCAGGGCAACGAAGGAGTGGCTTCGTAAGAAGCATTTCAAGGTCCTGGAGTGGCCTAGCCAGTCTCCAGATCTCAACCCTATAGAAAACCTTTGGAGGGAGTTGAAAGTCCATGTTGCCAAGCGAAAAGCCAAAAACATCACTGCTCTAGAGGAGATCTGCATGGAGGAATGGGCCAACATACCAACAACAGTGTGTGGCAACCTTGTGAAGACTTACAGAAAACGTTTGACCTCTGTCATTGCCAACAAAGGATATATCACAAAGTATTGAGATGAAATTTTGTTTCTGACCAAATACTTATTTTCCACCATAATATGCAAATAAAATGAAAAAAAAACAGACAATGTGATTTTCTGGATTTTTTTTTCTCAGTTTGTCTCCCATAGTTGAGGTCTACCTATGATGTAAATTACAGACACCTCTCATCTTTTTAAGTGGTGGAACTTGCACTATTGCTGACTGACTAAATACTTTTTTGCCCCACTGTATACACAACATTCATACAACTTACATACATACTACATACTAAATACATACTTCATTTATACAACATTCATACAACATACATACATACTACATACTACATACATACTTCATTCATACAACATACATACATACATACTCCTTATATACTACATTCATACAACATACATACATACTACATACATACTACATATATATTACATTCATACAACATACATACATACTACATATATACTACATTCATGCAACATACATACATACTACATACATACTACATATATATTACATTCATACAACATACATACATACTACATATATACTACATTCATGCAACATACATACTACATACATACTACATATATACTACATTCATACAACATACATACTACATACATACTACATATATACTACATTCATGCAACATACATACTACATACATACTACATATATACTACATTCATACAACATACATACTACATACATACTACATATATACTACATTCATGCAACATACATACTACATATAAACTACATTCATACAACATACATACAACTGAGTATTATCTGACAGAATTGCAGGGGTGTCAATACTTTTGGCTACAACTGTACATATCACACTGAGACATGATATTTCTGCCATGCATCAACCATAATACATCTGTGCCCATTTCTTACAAATAATAGTAGCAATGGGTTATGCTAACTCTGACACTCCATCATTTAATTAGAGTGGAGTTGGAGAGGTACTAAATTTATACTACAGATTTGTATTAATAAAACCTTTTTTTCTCATTTCATCTAACCAGGTGAAGTACAAAACAAGAAAATGAAAATCTGACCCTTCCATACTAGTCAAAGCCTCCAAGGGAGAGAAGAAAAAGGACGTGTTAACATATCCCTTTCCTCTAATGCTTAGTTCAGTAGCAATCAGTCATAAGTGACAGCATGTGAAATTGGCCCGTTAAAGAACAAAGGAACAGTCAAAGCATAAGCCCAGTCCATCAAATCCATGAAAAAGCTATAATTTGTGCTTCGTGAACTCATTATTCTCATTTACAAATGTTCTTAACTGCGAAGACATTCTTATGCGACTCTAGTCATTTGTCCCAGGATCTATTACCTTCAAATAGAGTCATGTATAGATCACTAGTCATGTGTAGACTATATGCAAAACCTGTGAGGTGTTATAGCTATCTTTTTTTTAATAAAATTACACCAAATTGATCAATTTGTGAATATATCCATAATGACTGAGCTGATATCCAGTTGATGCAAGAGCTAAATGGTTGTCACTTGACTCTTTTAGTACTGAATTTAAAAAAATCACTCCCATTAATTTTTTTCCTCTAAACCTATTTCAGTGTGCTAATATACTCACCATATCCAGTGCCATTCTGCTCCTCTTCTGAGTCACATGATGACAATTCAGACTCTCCGGATCACACTGCTCTCTGTGTGACCCTGAAGTGGCGTCACACTCAGAGCGCACTGTGAACCAGATAGTGTGAATTGTCATCATGTGACTCAAAAAAAGGAACGGCATGGTGCTAGATACTGGAGAAGGCTGACATTAGCACACTGACACAACCATAACATTTACACAGATTCAAGGGAAAACAAGTTAATGAGATTGCTTCTGTAAGTAGAGAATAGTTCATTTCATGTCACAAGCATATGAACCCATTAGCAAAGCATAGAGGGGTAGACATTGAACACTGAATTTAGAGCACTTTATGCAGCTCATATATTCATTGAATACACACTCAAAGTAAATGAATAAATACATTGTAATACTTATTTGGTGCTTATCCTCAGTTACAACCAGTCTTCATGTATCTAATGACTTTCTTTGAAAACAGTCAACCTGCTTGTTATCCAACACAGCTACATAGCGGCCAACATTTCTGGGGATGTGTACGTCACACCCCAACCCTACTCCTTCGAGGAATTATCCCTTTACACCAATAACACTTTTGAGCTGGGTTTACATAAACCTTGTTCACTTTTGACCCAGGATTTTCGGGAAATCCTTGACAGTCAACAACTATGACTGCTAACTGTTTAGCTGGGCCTGGACAATTCTGCAAAAAGAGGTACAGTAGTTTTATCTACATTACTGTTACTGTTTAGTGTTTGATGCAAAAACATCAATTCCCAGTGCACAAATCAGCACACTGAGATTGGTAAAAATTTCAAATACTGAGAGATTTGAACTCTAAATAAAATAGTGAAACTTCCAACTTTTATTGAATGAAAATAAGGACACGGCAGTTTTTTTTTAAATTGTTAAGCTATGTTTTGAACCCTGCCCAATCCTAGCACAATATCTGCCCCCTCTGCCTTTTGCACTGAAGTGATGCCAAGCGGCCCTTACTGTATGACTGTCCGTATGGAATGGTTCAGATGTATGAAGTCATATGTGTGTCCAGGTATTTGTGGTTTAGTCCGCTCCCAAATCATAATCTGCTAACATTTTCCAAAATAAAATAAATGCATTACTTATTATGGTTAAAGAAGAAGAAGCCTGGAATCAGAAAGGCTGGAAACAAATCCCCAAGATGTTTCATGTTGCTTACCTCCAATGGTAGACACAGTAAAAAATGATGAAAGGTGGGCACTGGAAATCCACAGGGCACCATGCTCTAAGTCAGAAGCCACCCAGGTCAGATAAGAAAAGTCAATTTATTCAACACTCAACGCATTTCTGTGACGATCCGTCCCCTTCATCAGGTCTTACAAAATATATACCATGCTCAGTGCTTTAAATAGACAGGCACTGATTTGATTGGTTGATAATTAATTGCATATAGGCTTAAAAAATCATGAATATGCATAAAATCTATATAATTGCAAATCATATAAGACAAAACAATAATAAAAATACAATACAAACAAAACAATACACTGAAAATTAATTATTAGAAAGAAGAGCAAAAGATAAAAATAATAATAATTCAAATACTCCTAAGACCCCATGCCCCAGGGCGGTTCCACTAGATCTGGATCAAAAGTTTTTTGACAAGACTTGTTTGTGTTATAGACAGAACCCATAAATTTAATACTAATTAATTATTTTGGTTTATACTCAGTAATGGTAGATGTTTGATATAGCTTCCTGGCACCATGGACACAAAGATGCTCTGCAGGTGAGGGCAGGATGTATTACCTGAGCAGCCAAGAATAATGCTGGCCATGGGATACACTCATGCACAATGAGGGTGGTCTAGCAGTGGTAATGAAACATAGTGTAGACCTCTTGGAGCACCAGAAACAGCACCTAAGATCTGGGACTGTTCAGTTGAGTCTAGAATGGCTGGGACTGGGAGCTAAGCAGTAGCTAATACAGAGGAAAAGGAGACGTTTTCCACACTACCCACTTTCCAGACCTGTGGGGCAGCAAACATATTCTTGGAAAAGTAAAGGCTGCATGTTCTTGGACTACACAAAAGACACTGCCAAAACAATTACCTAATCTCTGACATACTTTTTTGCTCTGCTTTATTGCCTAAACGATAACTCACAGACATCCTGCTCTACATGCCCAGGAATTCACTCGATACCGCATACTAAATAGTAACATAGTAATTAAGGTTGAAGGAAGACATTAAGTCCATTCTAGTTCAACCCATATCCTATCCTAACCTTCCCTAACATGTTGATCCAGAGGAAGGCAAAAAAAAACCCATGTGGCAATCAGTAAGCTTCACATTTGGTAAAAAATTCCTTCCCGACTCCACATACGGCAATCAGACTAGCTCCCTGGATCAACGCGATATCAAGGAAACTAGTGTATATACCCTGTAATATTATACTTTTCAAAAAAGGCATCCAGTCCCTTCTTAAATTTTAGTAGGGAAACACTCATTACAACATCATATGGCGGAGAGTTCCATAGTCTCACTTCTCTTACAGTAAAGAATCTGCAACTGTGATTATGCTTTAACCTTCTTTTCTCCAGACGTAGAGGATTCCGCCTTGTCCCTGTGGCGCCCCTGAGGGTCCAGTCGCCACAGAGATGCTGCACCTCACCCAGAGGTGTGGTATCCCACAAAAAGGTAAGATGGAGACACCTGACCATCATTCCACCCCACATCCCACACACACGTAGCATAGCAGAGCACCCTTTATAGCCCCTGCTTTGGAACATGAAGGGTGTTGGGAGGTGGGCGGAGTGTAGATTGAGAGAGGGAGAATTGTAGGTTGCAAGGAAGTTAGGTTGTATTCCCTCAGAGGGGGGAAAGGAGAAGGACGTGTCTGGTGAAGCTCCAGTCAGCAGGAGTTGTCGGACTGAATAGCTTGACAGAAATCTCCCTAAGAGGAAAGTTTGTTATTCTGAGAAATGGCTGGAGTGTACTCCCTATGGGGCTCATTTCCACGCTGACAGACGTCAGGTGGAGGAAGAAACTTGGTCGCAAAGGGTCACAGCCCCTAGCCTAGTGAGCGTACTTCAGGGCGCTACGAGTAAGCCAATAGCTGTGGTGACTTTAGGGACCACAGCCCCTACCACAGTTACTCCGACCGGAAAGGCAGCTACAAAGGATTAAAGAAACGGAAGGGTATGCGTTGTCTGACAGGATTCGCAGCTGCTGGCCTGGGACGATAATTGTGAAGTGCTAGAAATGAAAGAAAGTGGAAAGCAGCATATTGTGTGGAGACGGCCAGGAAAAGTACATACTGACAGGGAGTGCTGGAAGGGTGTACTTCATTGTACCTGGAAGTTGTCTGGACCCCTCACCTGGAGAACTCAGCACTGAAGTGGGCATCTGAGCGTGCCAGACTGTAAGTAAAGCCTTGCAACTGTGTCTCTGCCTTCTTCCTGTGTCTTCAACTCAGCACTGCTACATCCTTCATTCCACACTACCTCACCATCTTTAAACTCATCTCAACTGCCCTGGGACTACAGCTCTGCCTGTGGAGAGCTTTACCAACTTTTCTGCATTATACCATCTGTCCCAGAGAAGTAACACTGCAGCGCTGGTTACCACTGACCAGAATACCACAGGTGGCATCACGAATTCATACAAACTCTATTCTTTAATTTCACACATTTTACATGAATGCCTGGGGCCACGGACCGGGTCACTGACACTGTGACACATCGCTTTAAGACAACCGGCCCGGTACCGAGTAACCCATGGACCCTGGGGTGCATCATCCCCATCACAGGTCGAAAAGTAAAAAGATCATTATAATACTCTAATTTTGCATAGTATAAATCGGAAGGCAGTCCCTTAAGAAGGCAGAATTCTTTGAGTGAAGGTCAGTATTGGGCTACTGCAGGGGCAGACATAGCATACAGTGGGGGAAATAGGTATTTGATCCCTTGCTGATTTTGTTAGTTTGCCCACTGACAAAGACATGAACAGTCTATAATTTTAAGGGTGGGTTAATTTTAACATTGAGAGATTGAATATCAAAATAAAATCCAAAAAATCACATTGTATAAATTATACAAATGTATTTGCATCTTGCAGTGAGAAATAAGAATTTGATCCCTCTAGCAAACAAGACTTAAGACTTGGTGGCAAAACCCTTGTTGGCAAGCACAGCAGTCAGATGTTTTTTGTAGTTGATGCTGAGTTTTGTGCACAAGTCAAGAGAAATTTTGGTCCACTCCTCTTTGCAGATCATCTCTAAATCATTAAGATTTTGAGGCTGTCAGTTGGCAACTCGGAGCTTCAACTCCCTCCATAAGTTTTCTGTTAAGGTCTGGAGACTGGCTAGGCCACTCCATGACCTTAATGTGCTTCTTTTAAGACACTTCTTTGTTGCCTTGGCTGTATGTTTTTGGTCATTGTCTTGCTGGAAGACCCAGCCACGACCCATATTTAATGTCCTAGAGGAGGTAAGGATGAAGGATGTTTTCACTCAGGATTTTACAGTACATGTGTGAGTAGGAAGTGGGATGCAATGACAGACAAGAGATAGATCAAGGGTTAACATATTTACTTTAACAGGGATATACTGCACGAAGGGAATTAAGCAGTTATACAGGGATATTGCAGTAATGGAGGCAACAAAGGGAAATAAGGAAGGTGAAATACACAGAGATATGGTGGAAACAAGTTCTTAAGGTATAACTTATTCGGTCAGATGACTTCCAGGTGGAAGATACAATGATGCGGAGCGGTGACACCGACTGCGTTCAGCGAAGGCTTGATCCGGTGAAGTCCTGATGTAAGCGAAGATCCGATGAAGTCCAGATGGCAACAGTTAGTCTCTGATACCCTACACAGGGCCCCTAGTCCAGGGGTTGTGGTCACAGGCAACGTACAGGACGCAACACAGTCTGAGGCCAATGTAGCTCGGCAGATATACGCCGGAAAGTCAGTGCACAGTTCACAGTCACTTACCCGGTCTCCTTAAGCGGTACAAGCGCAGAACAAGCAGGCCCGGAATGTTTAGCACCCTGGTTTGCGAGAGCCAATGGAGACACTGCACGTCTCTGTCCACAGTCTCTGCGGGTGGGTGCGGGGAGTCTCAGGCTCAGGCCTGCACTGCTATGGTGCTCGTAGGACAGAGCACTCACTACTCCGTGCTGCGCGCTGTCTGTTCCCGCCAAGTCTAATTGATTTTGCGCACGCTCAGCTCTCCCTGAGTTAGCCACACTCCCTGCTGCTAAGTGCCAAAGTTGGTCCAGTTCCTTAAGCTTTTCCCTGGACAACAGATCAGACAGCCCCGACAGTTCCAGACCCGGCGCAAGAAAGGTACCCCAGCCCAGTCCTTCTGCTTACACAAGGCTTCATCCATTCTCCCATTGATGCAGTATAGTAGTAATGTGCCCTTAGCAGAGAAACACCCCCAAAATATAATGCTTCCAACTCCATGCTTGACAGTGGGGACGGTGTTCCAGGTGTTCATTGGCCAAGTTCAGACGGGGCTGCACATGTGTCTTCTTGGGCAGGGGGACCTAACGGGCACTGCTGGATTTTAAACCTTTACGGCTTAATGTGTTACCAATAGTTTTCTTGGTGACTGTGGTGCCAGCTGTCTTGAGATCATTAACAAGTTCACCCCGTGTAGTTTTAGGCCTATCTGTCACCTTCCTCATGATCAAGAATAGTCCACAAGGTGAGATTTGCATGGTGCCACAGATCGATGTTGATTAACAGTCATTTTGTATTTCTTCCATTTTCTTAATATTGCACCAACAGTTGTCTCCTTCTCACCCAGTGTCTTACTTATGGTTTTGTAGCCCATTCCAGCTTTGTGCAGCTTAATGATCTTGTCCCTGACATCCTTAAAATGCTCTTTGGTCTTGCCCATGTTGTAGATGTTAGAGTCTGACTGATTAACTGAGTCTGTGGACAGGAGTCTTATAAAGGTGACTATATAAGACAGAAGTCTTTAATGCAGGTAACGAGTTCATTAGGAGCGTCTAACTGGTCTGTAGGAGCCAGAACTCTTAATAGTTTGTAGGAGATCAAATACTTATTTCTCATGGCAAAATGCAAATAAATTTATATAAGTTATACAATATGATTTTCTGGATTTTATTTTTGATATTTTATCGCTCAGTGTTAAAATTAACCTACCCTTAAAGTTATAGACTGTTCATGTCTTTGTCAGTGGGAAAACTTACAAAATCAGCAAGGGATCAAATACTTGCTTCCCCCATTATAGGTGCAAGAAGTCCCACTTCTACCTCCAATGCAGATGGAATTGTGGATTATGCTGGCTATTGGACTGCAAAGGACCCATATATTGTTTTTGCACAGGGACTTTTTCCTCTCTGTGTCAGAAAGCGGACTACTGGTTTTCCCACTATTACAGATATCACTAGGATACTGCAGAGAGATCAGTAGGATACACCATCATTTGTTAATTGGTTAGAATTAGAGTTGAGCGAAACGGGTCGGTCATATTCAAAAGTCGCCGACTTTCGCTGAAGTCGGGTTTCATGAAACAAAACCTGACCATAGCGTGAAGTCACGTTTCAAAAGATGCTTCCAGCGCCCTTTTTCAGCCAATGATGGAGGACGCACACTGTGGGCAACGCAATGACATAGGCATCGGTCACCACCATCTTTGAGAAGGGCATGCAAGTGATTGGCTTTGTGTGGCGTCACAGGGGCTATAAAAGGGTGTGAACGCCGACCGCCATCTTACTTATGGCGATCTTAGCATAGGGAGAGATTCTGCTTGTGCTGATTCTGTAGGGAGAGCGTGAGGCAGAGAAGAAGAACCAAAAAACTGCTTCTGCTGTTAGCGATTTCCACTTACAACACAACATTTTGTGTGCAGTGACAGGGGAGGCTCTATTTTTGTGCATCAACTCTGTTGGATATTAGGCTGCCTTATAAGGCTCCCTGATAGCTGCATTGCTGTTTGCACACTGCTGTGCAAACTGCTTTTTTAAAAGCAAAAATACTTTTCTTCCTCTTTTCTGCACAGTTACCAAGGGTTCATTTTTCCACCCTTTTGTGTGTGCACTGTGCAGCAGTCCTGCTTATTAGGCTGCCTGCGTCCATACTTGGACTGAGAGCATCATTGACAGCGTCCTCAAATCTTTAGTGAGATCCAAAATCTCACCAATCCTATAGACACCCTCCACCATGTCATACACCATCCAATTTCAGCCTGTTACATTGAGGTGTAATCTCTACTGGGCCAGAGACAATAGTTCTGCGTCCTCAAATCTATAGTGAGATTCAAATTCTCACCAATCCTATAGACACCCTCCACCTTGTCATTCACCATCCAATTTCAGCCTGTTACATTGACGTGTAATCTCTACTGGGCCTGAGACAATAGTTCAGCGTCCTCAAATCTATAGTGAGATTCAAATTCTCACCAATCCTATAGACACCCTCCACCTTGTCATTCACCATCCAATTTCAGCCTGTTACATTGAGGTGTAATGTCTACTGGGCCTGAGACAATAGTTCAGCGTCCTCAAATCTATAGTGAGATTCAAATTCTCACCAATCCTATAGACACCCTCCACCTTGTCATTCACCATCCAATTTCAGCCTGTTACATTGACGTGTAATCTCTACTGGGCCTGAGACAATAGTTCAGCGTCCTCAAATCTATAGTGAGATTCAAATTCTCACCAATCCTATAGACACCCTCCACCTTGTCATTCACCGTCCAATTTCAGCCTGTTACATTGAGGTGTAATCTCTACTGGGCCTGAGACAATAGTTCAGCGTCCTCAAATCTATAGTGAGATTCAAAATCTCACCAATCCTATAGACAACCTACACCTTGTCATACACCATCCAATTTTAGTCTGTTACATTGAGGTGTAATCTCTACTGGGCCAGAGACAATAGTTCTGCATCCTCAAATCTATAGTGAGATTCAAATTCTCACCGATAGTAGATACACCTTCTACCTTGTTTTACATATCATATAGCTGGTGGTATTTTGGGTGCATTTTCACAAAAATGAGCAAGTATGGTGGAAGACGCCATGGAAGTGGGCGGGGGTTGCCAGCTGGTCCCGATGGTGGTGGTGGTGGTGTTGCATCTGTTGGTAGTGGCAAAAGCACAACAGCACCTAAGGCAGGAGGTGTTGAGCCTGCATCATCGTCTGGCTCCACAAGGCCTAGAAGGCTCCCTTTTCTGGGAGTAGGTAAACCACTTTTAAAGCCGGAGCTTCAGAAACAAGTTTTGGCTTACATTGCTGACACAGCCTCCAGCTCTCTCGCCTCCTCTTCTGAAGTTTCAAAAAATAAAAGCACTGAGTCGTCAGTGGAGGCTCCTGGACAGGAACAACACCTTTCCTTGTGTCCTTCACCCCTACCAAAAGTGAAGGATGTGGCAGGCCACACTACCGATTACTCCATGAAGCTCTTTTCACATACCATGCCTGGGTTAGCAAGTCAAATTGTGAATTCTCCAGTCCAAGATGAATCTGACATGGAGTGCACTGATGCACAGCCACTGCTAGATTTTTCTGCTGGTACATTCACTCAGAGCACTACATTGTCCTCGCAGTGTACTGAGCCAGAATCTGACCATGATGAAACTCAAGTGCCCCTTCCCGCATACTATACCACCTTACACGTTGACACAGAGGAAGGTGCACATGAAATTGAAGAGGAGGTGATGGATGACCCAGTTGCTGACCCAGATTGGCATCCATTGGGGGAAGAGGGTGCCGCTGCCAATAGCTCAGAACAGGAGGAGGATCTGCATCAGGCAATGACATCGCAACAGCTGTTATCTGGCACGACCGTAGCAGTCCAAAAATGTGTTGCAAAAACCAAAAGAGTTGCAGGACAGCTTGGCCAGACGGTCAAATTAGCAAAGCGTACAAGGTCTCAAAATGTCTTCCATAGTAGGAAGAGTGCAGTGTGGCACTTTTTTGAACAAAATCCTAACGATCAGGCAAAAGTTATCTGTAAGAAGTGCGCAAAGACCTTTAGCCGAGGGAAAAATCTGAGAAATTTGAATACCAGTTGCATGCTTAGACATTTAACCACCATGCACTTGCAAGCATGGACGGACTACCAAATCTCACGAACCACATGTGCACCTGCTCCGAATGAAGGTAGTCAGCAACGCTACATCGCTTCCCCCACTGTAAACCCACCGGTTAGCACACCACCAGCAGCAAATGGCGAGGTCTCGTCGCAAGGGCAAAGCAGTCATGGAATCACAATGTTATTGCTATGAAAGACTGAATCTAGGCCATCAGCAACACCACCAACACCATCACCATCACCAACCCTCTCTCAGTCCGCCATGTCCACCGCTAGTTCCACCATATGCATCCTTCAAGTCCAGCTCACCCTACCAGAGACTCTGAGTAGGACAAGAAAGTACTCATCCTCTCATCCGTGTACACTGGCTTTGAACGCCTACATTGCCAAACTAATCTTGTTAGAGATGATGCCCTACCGGTTGGTTGAAAGCAAAGCTTTCCGCGAGCTCATGGCCTACGCAGTACCACGTTATGACCTACCCAGTCGGCACTTCTTTTCACGAAAAGCCATCCCAGCCCTCCACGTGCATGTGAAAGACCGCATTGTTCATGCACTCAAGCAATCAGTGAGTGGAAAGGTGCACCTCACAACAGATGCATGGTCCAGTTGGCATGGCCAGGGCCGTTAAGTGTCCATCACTGCACACTGGGTTAATGTGGTGGATGCAGGGTCCACAGGGGACAGTGGCAGTGGGGCAGTGCTGCCTAGCCCATGGTATAGGAAACAGTTGGCTGTAGGCGTTTGACCCTCCTCCTCCTCCAGAAGCGAAAGCTCGTCCACAGAGCGCAGTCACACGAGCACTCCATCCGCAGCTGCCAGTGTTGCACACGAGGTGTCCCACTATCGAACAGCTAGTGGTAAGCGTCAGCAGGCTGTGTTGAAGATGATGTGCTTGGGCGACAACAGACACACCGCGGAGGTACTGGCCGACGACTTGCAGCGACAAACTGAGTCATGGCTGGGCAGTGTACATCTTGAGGCAGGCAAGGTAGTTAGTGATAACGGACGGAATTTTGTGGCAGCCATAGCCCTTTCAAAACTCAGACACATACCTTGCCTGGCTCACACCTTGAACCTGGTGGTGCAGTGCTTCCTCAATAATTATCCGGAGTTAACACCCCTGCTGCATATGGTGCGAAGACTGTGCTCGCACATCCGCCGGTCGCCCGTACACTCAAGTCGTATGCAGAAGCTGCAGCGATTGCTCCACCTTCCCAAGCGCCGCCTAATTATCGACGTTGCAACAAGGTGGAACTCCACCCTGCACATGGTTCAGAGGCTGTGCGAACAGAGGCAGGTTGTAATTCATTTGTGGGAGGATACACGGGCAGGCAGCTTGCAGGCAGACATGGAGTTGTCTGGTGTGCAGTGGTCAAAGCTGAAAGACCTCTGTAAAGTCCTTCAGTGTTTTGAGGAATGCACATGGCTGGTAAGCGCAGACAATGCCATCATAAGCATGAGCATCCCACTTATGCATCTGCTCATGCAAACTTTGACGCACATTAAGGAGCAGGCGTCTGCAGCCGAGGAGTAGGGAAGCCTTGATTACAGTCAGCCATTTTCTGGTCAGGGAAGTCTCGTGGACGAGGTGGAGGAAGAAGAGGAAGAGGAGGAGGTGGAGGATGATGGGGATGATTATTTTGGGGAGGAGGATGCTTCTCAGGGGGCAAGAAAAAATGTTGGCGTGGCAAGGTCAGGTACTGGGTTTGTGCATGACTGGAGGGATGTGGATTTGCCAGAGAATGCTCCTCCACCCAGCACTCACAGTGCATCATTGACACCTGGAACATTGGCCCACATGTCTGATTATGCCTTGCAGATCCTAAAAAGGGACCCCCACATTGCCAAAATGATGAATGATGACGACTACTGGTTGGCCAGCATCCTGGATCCATGCTATAAAGGCAAATTCCAAAACATCATGCCACAGGAGAACCTAGAGCTAATATTGGCTAACAAACAAGCAACTCTGGTAAACCGTTTGTTTGAGACATTCCCAGCACACAGCGGCGGCAGTGGCGGATTAAGTGGACTATGGGCCCGGGGCTGTTCATAAAACCTGGGCCCCTGTACCCCCCTTCCCACCTGAGCGCTGCGGTCCCCATGCGGGAATTGACAGCCGTACGGACCGCAGCACTTGGTTTGCTGCGGGTCCATACGGAAAACCCGCCACCATTCCACCACGTGTGGACATGGCCTAAAAAGACGTTGCACATAAGCTGTAGCTGCACAAAATCGCCCAACGTGATCCTGGCCATAGGGGATCTACTTTAATGTCCCCACTTTAATTTGAAGTCCCCTTACTTCATCCATTGCAGTCCCCTATCACCCACTCACTTCATCTGCAGTGCCGCTTCATCATTTGCAGCCCCTTATCCCCCCTTCCATTTCATCATGTGCAGTCCCCTTCCCCCCCAACTTCATGTGCAGCCCCACTCCCCCATCATCATGTGCAGTTAATTTTACCCCCACTTCATGTGCAGTGCCCCTTACCCCAATTCATCATGTGCAGTCCCCCTTACCCCCAATTCATCATGTGCAGTCCCCCTTACCCCCAATTCATCATGTGCAGTCCCACTTACCACTTAATTCATCATGTGCAGTCCCACTTACCCCTTAATTCATCATGTGCAGTCCCCCTTATCCCCCACTTCATCATGTTCAGCCCCACTCACCCCCCCTTCATCATATGCAGCCCCACTCACCCCCCTTCATCATGTGCAGCCCCACTCACCGCCCTTCATCATGTGAAGCCCCGACTCATTCCCCCTTCATCCTGTGAAGCCCCCACTCATCCCCCCTTCATCCTGTACAACCCCAGCACCCCCTTCATCCTGTACAACCCCACTCAACCCCCTTCATCCTGTGTAGCCCCACTCACCCCCCTTCATCATGTGAAGCCCCCACTCATTCCCCCTTCATCCTGTGAAGCCCCCACTCATCCCCCCTTCATCCTGTACAACCCCAGTCACCCCCTTCATCATATACAGCCCCCAGTCACCCCCCCCGTCATCATATACAGGCCCCAGTCACCCCCCCTTCATTGTGTACAGCCCCCACTCACCCCCTCCCCCATTTAATTCATTTTATAAATAAAAAAAAATAAAAAAAGTTCCCCATACTTACCTCACAGCCACCTCGCTTCCCAGCAGCGCCTCTGCTTTCAGCATCCTCCGGGACATGTCGGCGCGTGCACGATGACGTCATCGCGCACGCCCGACATCTGACCCGGAAGTACAGCCGGAGGGAGCTGGAGCTGAGCAGCCGTCAAGGTGACGGCCGTGCACAGCTCCCGGCCCCGGCCCCATAGAATGTGACGCGGGCGGCTGTCTGCTGCCGGCGGCGTCACAGCACAGGGCACGGCCGGCACTGTACAGGTGCTGGGGGAGCGGCCCGGGGGGCATTTGCCTCTCTGACACCCGGCCCAGCCCGCCCCTGCCCCTGCCCTTGGGCCCCCAAAAAACCTTGGGCCCGGGGCGACCGCCCCATCCGCCCCTATTAAGATCCGCCATTGAGCGGCGGTGATGTTTTTCCAACAAGCCATAGGTGGCAACATGAAAGAGGTGTTCGTGGTGCACACAGCCGAAGTGGCATTGGACACAGGGGTTTCATGACCATGTTGTGGACTGAGTTTTCAAGTACCGCTCACACGACTGGTAATACTGCATCAATTGAAAGTGACAGGAGACAGCAGTTGTCAACTATGGTAACAAACTACTTCTCCTCCCATATCGATGTTCTCCCTCACCGGTCATTCCCCTTTGACTATTGGGCCAGTAAACTTGACACCTGGCCTGAATTGGCACAATATGCCTTACAGGAGCTCGCTTGCCCTGCTGCTAGTGTGTTATCTGAACGAGTCTTCAGTGCTGCTGGATCAATCCTGACAGAAAAAAGGACCCATCTGTCGACCCAAAATGTTGATGATCTAACCTTCATTAAAATGAACCATGCATGGGTTTCAAAGGATTTTGTCCCACCCTCCCCTGCTGACACGCAGGTTGCCAGAAAAATGGCTTGCTTTAGTCCTCCTCTTCCACGGACATCTCCGATTACTCAATTTGCAGCTGCTGAATGTCCAACATTAACATATGCCAATTTTTCCACCTCCCTAACTGGGCTGCCTCCCCGCACAGGGCCGGGGTCACCACCTGGTGCACGCACCCGTGCAAGTGCCGTTGCCCTGGACAGGTGGGTGGGCACACTGTTTGGCAACGGCACTGGCACAAGGTCCCTCATAGTAGAATCAAGTGTCTCTGACGGTGGGGGTGCACACCAGCCATCAGACACACCGGTGTACTATGAGGGGCCTGTGCCACTGCCGTCACCAACGAGTGGGCCCCCCCTGCTTGCTCAGGATCACAGCACTTGCAAAGTTGAAATACTTACCTCTCCCTGCTCCACCGCCGTGACGTCTTCCGCGTTTCCTGACAGTGACATTCTGGTCAGAGAGCGTGATGACATCACATCTGTACGCCCTCTGCCTAAACAGTCCAAGTGCAGTGAGATGGAAGATGGGGACGACGAGGAGTCCAGACTAGTACAGGGATTCCCTAGCGAGGAGACTTATTTAATTGTTTTCAATGTTGGGACAGCTATTTTTGGGGAGCACTATACTCTGGAGAATGATATATGAGGCCCACCATACACTGGAGCATTCCAAAGGTGGACATCAGACACTGGAGCAGCATTTACAGGGCCCATTATGCACTGGAGCATAAGAAATGGGGCCCATTATATATGGAGCATTATTTAGGCCCATAACACAGTGGAGCTTCATCCATGGGGACCAACATATACTTTAGCATTATGTGGATCTCATCATATACTGTTTCAAACATTATATGGGACCAATGATTCTGTATGGAGAAATATATGGGCCTCATTACTCTGTATAGCGCACTATGCGGTGGCCATAATACTGTATGGAGTAATATACTGTCCGTTTTTGGAGCTATTGGAGAATTTAAAATGGATATCAGTCATGAGATGTAAGAAGTGAAGTATTTTTCATTGTACTATACCGCTATTTCTGTGCCGTATCAGAGGATCATGAATTGTGACTAGAGTTGAGCGAAACGGGTCGAAAAATTTCAAAAGTCGCCGACTTTTGGCAAAGTCGGGTTTCATGAAACGAAACCCGACCCTAGGATGAGGTCGGCCACGAGGTCGGCGACTTACGCGCCAAAGTCGCGTTTCAAAAGTTTGTTTTGCGCTCTTTTTCAGCCAATCAGGATCCACGGACACTGTGGGCAACGTGATGACATAGGCACGGGTCACCACCATCTTTCAGAAGGGCATGCAAGTGATTGGCTTGCTTTGGTGGGCGTGCACGCCGACCGCCATCTTACTTCTGCCGATCTTAGCATAGGGAGAGGTTGCTGCTGATTCTGTAGGGAGAGTGTTAGGCAGGGAAGAAGAAAAAAAAACTGCTTCTGCTGCTAGCGATTGTGCCTGTACAACACACCAGTCACTGTGTGTGCAGTGCAAGGGGAGGCTATATTGTGGTGTATCAGTGGTGTTGGTTGTTGGGCTGCCTTCTAAGGCTTCCTGACAGCTGCATTGCTGTTTACCCACTGCTCTGCAAACTGCTTTTTTAAAAGCAATCCCAATTTTTTTTTTTTGTCCTGCTGAGGTACTGAGCTGCAAACTGCTTTTTTAAAAGCAATCCCAATTTTTTTTTTGTCCTGCTGAGGTACTGAGCGTGCATTTTTTCACACCATACAGCGGTGTACGCTCCTCACACAGTACCGTGTAACGGCTGTTATCACAGCCACAGTGAAGCTATCTGTGTCACTCTGTGAGAATAAGTCGAGGACATGTTCCGTTCTTACAGACCTGCACTCTAGGGAGATTCCTACTCTGCCCAATTCTACATACAACTTGTAGTTTGTGATACACTAGCCAATTTCTGCCTGTGACATAGCGCTGTGATATTCGTGTCTGCAGAAATTCAAAATCTCCCTTATCCTCTAGTCACTTTGGTCACAGCTGTGCCATCGAGCCTGTGACATAGCACTCAGATATTCAGTGGGCCTCACACAATCCAAAAGTGTCCAGTGTCTGCAGAAATTCAAAATCTCACTTATCCTCTAGTCACTTTGGTCACAGCTGTGCCATCGAGCCTGTGACATAGCGCTCAGATATTCAGTGGGCCTCACACAATCCAAAAGTGTCCAGTGTCCACAAGTGTCTGCAGAAATTCAAAATCTCACTTATCCTCTAGTCACTTTGGTCACAGCTGTGCCATCGAGCCTGTGACATAGCGCTCAGATATTCAGTGGGCCTCACACAATCCAAAAGTGTCCAGTGTCCACAAGTGTCTGCAGAAATTCAAAATCTCCCTTATCCTCTAGTCACTTTGGTCACAGCTGTGCCATCGAGCCTGTGACATAGCGCTCAGATATTCAGTGGGCCTCACACAATCCAAAAGTGTCCAGTGTCTGCAGAAATTCAAAATCTCACTTATCCTCTAGTCACTTTGGTCACAGCTGTGCCATCGAGCCTGTGACATAGCGCTCAGATATTCAGTGGGCATCACACAATCCAAAAGTGTCCAGTGTCCACAAGTGTCTGCAGAAATTCAAAATCTCACTTATCCTCTAGTCACTTTGGTCACAGCTGTGCCATCGAGCCTGTGACATAGCGCTCAGATATTCAGTGGGCCTCACACAATCCAAAAGTGTCCAGTGTCTGCAGAAATTCAAAATCTCACTTATCCTCTAGTCACTTTGGTCACAGCTGTGCCATCGAGCCTGTGACATAGAGCTCAGATATTCAGTGGGCCTCACACAATCCAAAAGTGTCCAGTGTCCACAAGTGTCTGCAGAAATTCAAAATCTCACTTATCCTCTAGTCACTTTGGTCACAGCTGTGCCATCGAGCCTGTGACATAGCGCTCAGATATTCAGTGGGCCTCACACAATCCAAAAGTGTCCAGTGTCCACAAGTGTCTGCAGAAATTCAAAATCTCACTTATCCTCTAGTCAATTTGGTCACAGCTGTGCCATCGAGCCTGTGACATAGCGCTCAGATATTCAGTGGGCCTCACACAATCCAAAAGTGTCCAGTGTCCACTAGTGTGAGCAGAAATTCAAAATCTCACTTATCCTCTAGTCACTTTGGTCACAGCTGTGCCATCGAACCTGTGACATAGCGCTCAGATATTCAGTGGGCCTCACACAATCCAAAAGTGTCCAGTGTCCACAAGTGTCTGCAGAAATTCAAAATCTCCCTTATCCTCTAGTCACTTTGGTCACAGCTGTGCCATCGAGCCTGTGACATAGCGCTCAGATATTCAGTGGGCCTCACACAATCCAAAAGTGTCCAGTGTCTGCAGAAATTCAAAATCTCACTTATCCTCTAGTCACTTTGGTCACAGCTGTGCCATCGAGCCTGTGACATAGCGCTCAGATATTCAGTGGGCCTCACACAATCCAAAAGTGTCCAGTGTCCACAAGTGTCTGCAGAAATTCAAAATCTCACTTATCCTCTAGTCACTTTTGGTCACAGCTGTGCCATCGAGCCTGTGACATAGCGCTCAGATATTCAGTGGGCCTCACACAATCCAAAAGTGTCCAGTGTCCACAAGTGTCTGCAGAAATTCAAAATCTCCCTTATCCTCTAGTCACTTTGGTCACAGCTGTGCCATCGAGCCTGTGACATAGCGCTCAGATATTCAGTGGGCCTCACACAATCCAAAAGTGTCCAGTGTCTGCAGAAATTCAAAATCTCACTTATCCTCTAGTCACTTTGGTCACAGCTGTGCCATCGAGCCTGTGACATAGAGCTCAGATATTCAGTGGGCCTCACACAATCCAAAAGTGCCCAGTGTCCACAAGTGTCTGCAGAAATTCAAAATCTCACTTATCCTCTAGTCACTTTGGTCACAGCTGTGCCATCGAGCCTGTGACATAGCGCTCAGATATTCAGTGGGCCTCACACAATCCAAAAGTGTCCAGTGTCCACAAGTGTCTGCAGAAATTCAAAATCTCACTTATCCTCTAGTCACTTTGGTCACAGCTGTGCCATCGAGCCTGTGACATAGCGCTCAGATATTCAGTGGGCCTCACACAATCCAAAAGTGTCCAGTGTCCACTAGTGTGAGCAGAAATTCAAAATCTCACTTATCCTCTAATCACTTTGGTCACAGCTGTGCCATCGAACCTGTGACATAGCGCTCAGATATTCAGTGGGCCTCACACAATCCAAAAGTGTCCAGTGTCCACAAGTATCTGCAGAAATTCAAAATCTCCCTTATCCTCTAGTCACTTTGGTCACAGCTGTGCCATCGAGCCTGTGACATAGCGCTCAGATATTCAGTGGGCCTCACACAATCCAAAAGTGTCCAGTGTCTGCAGAAATTCAAAATCTCCCTTATCCTCTAGTCACTTTGGTCACAGCTGTGCCATCGAGCCTGTGACATAGAGCTCAGATATTCAGTGGGCCTCACACAATCCAAAAGTGTCCAGTGTCCACAAGTGTCTGCAGAAATTCAAAATCTCACTTATCCTCTAGTCACTTTTGGTCACAGCTGTGCCATCGAGCCTGTGACATAGCGCTCAGATATTCAGTGGGCCTCACACAATCCAAAAGTGTCCAGTGTCCACAAGTGTCTGCAGAAATTCAAAATCTCACTTATCCTCTAGTCACTTTGGTCACAACTGTGCCATCGAGCCTGTGACATAGCACTCAGATATTCAGTGGGCCTCACACAATCCAAAAGTGTCCAGTGTCCACTAGTGTGAGCAGAAATTCAAAATCTCACTTATCCTCTAGTCACTTTGGTCACAGCTGTGCCATTGAGCCTGTGACATAGCACTCAGATATTCAGTGGGCCTCACACAATCCAAAAGTGTCCAGTGTCCACTAGTGTGAGCAGAAATTCAAAATCTCACTTATCCTCTAGTCACTTTGGTCACAGCTGTGCCATCGAGCCTGTGACATAGCGCTCAGATATTCAGTGGGCCTAACACAATCCAAAAGTGTCCAGTGTCCACAATTGTCTGCAGAAATTCAAAATCTCACTTATCCTCTAGTCACTTTGGTCACAGCTGTGCCATCGAGCCTGTGACATAGCGCTCAGATATTCAGTGGGCCTCACACAATCCAAAAGTGTCCAGTGTCCACAAGTGTCTGCAGAAATTCAAAATCTCACTTATCCTCTAGTCACTTTGGTCACAGCTGTGCCATCGAGCCTCTGACATAGCGCTCAGATATTCAGTGGGCCTCACACAATCCAAAAGTGTCCAGTGTCCACAAGTGTCTGCAGAAATTCAAAATCTCACTTATCCTCTAGTCACTTTGGTCACAGCTGTGCCATCGAGCCTGTGACATAGCGCTCAGATATTCAGTGGGCCTCACACAATCCAAAAGTGTCCAGTGTCCACAAGTGTCTGCAGAAATTCAAAATCTCACTTATCCTCTAGTCACTTTGGTCACAGCTGTGCCATCGAGCCTGTGACATAGCGCTCAGATATTCAGTGGGCCTCACACAATCCAAAAGTGTCCAGTGTCCACTAGTGTGAGCAGAAATTCAAAATCTCACTTATCCTCTAGTCACTTTGGTCACAGCTGTGCCATCGAGCCTGTGACATAGCGCTCAGATATTCAGTGGGCCTCACACAATCCAAAAGTGTCCAGTGTCCACAATTGTCTGCAGAAATTCAAAATCTCACTTATCCTCTAGTCACTTTGGTCACAGCTGTGCCATCGAGCCTGTGACATAGCGCTCAGATATTCAGTGGGCCTCACACAATCCAAAAGTGTCCAGTGTCCACTAGTGTGAGCAGAAATTCAAAATCTCACTTATCCTCTAATCACTTTGGTCACAGCTGTGCCATCGAACCTGTGACATAGCGCTCAGATATTCAGTGGGCCTCACACAATCCAAAAGTGTCCAGTGTCCACAAGTATCTGCAGAAATTCAAAATCTCCCTTATCCTCTAGTCACTTTGGTCACAGCTGTGCCATCGAGCCTGTGACATAGCGCTCAGATATTCAGTGGGCCTCACACAATCCAAAAGTGTCCAGTGTCTGCAGAAATTCAAAATCTCCCTTATCCTCTAGTCACTTTGGTCACAGCTGTGCCATCGAGCCTGTGACATAGAGCTCAGATATTCAGTGGGCCTCACACAATCCAAAAGTGTCCAGTGTCCACAAGTGTCTGCAGAAATTCAAAATCTCACTTATCCTCTAGTCACTTTTGGTCACAGCTGTGCCATCGAGCCTGTGACATAGCGCTCAGATATTCAGTGGGCCTCACACAATCCAAAAGTGTCCAGTGTCCACAAGTGTCTGCAGAAATTCAAAATCTCACTTATCCTCTAGTCACTTTGGTCACAACTGTGCCATCGAGCCTGTGACATAGCACTCAGATATTCAGTGGGCCTCACACAATCCAAAAGTGTCCAGTGTCCACTAGTGTGAGCAGAAATTCAAAATCTCACTTATCCTCTAGTCACTTTGGTCACAGCTGTGCCATTGAGCCTGTGACATAGCACTCAGATATTCAGTGGGCCTCACACAATCCAAAAGTGTCCAGTGTCCACTAGTGTGAGCAGAAATTCAAAATCTCACTTATCCTCTAGTCACTTTGGTCACAGCTGTGCCATCGAGCCTGTGACATAGCGCTCAGATATTCAGTGGGCCTAACACAATCCAAAAGTGTCCAGTGTCCACAATTGTCTGCAGAAATTCAAAATCTCACTTATCCTCTAGTCACTTTGGTCACAGCTGTGCCATCGAGCCTGTGACATAGCGCTCAGATATTCAGTGGGCCTCACACAATCCAAAAGTGTCCAGTGTCCACAAGTGTCTGCAGAAATTCAAAATCTCACTTATCCTCTAGTCACTTTGGTCACAGCTGTGCCATCGAGCCTCTGACATAGCGCTCAGATATTCAGTGGGCCTCACACAATCCAAAAGTGTCCAGTGTCCACAAGTGTCTGCAGAAATTCAAAATCTCACTTATCCTCTAGTCACTTTGGTCACAGCTGTGCCATCGAGCCTGTGACATAGCGCTCAGATATTCAGTGGGCCTCACACAATCCAAAAGTGTCCAGTGTCCACAAGTGTCTGCAGAAATTCAAAATCTCACTTATCCTCTAGTCACTTTGGTCACAGCTGTGCCATCGAGCCTGTGACATAGCGCTCAGATATTCAGTGGGCCTCACACAATCCAAAAGTGTCCAGTGTCCACTAGTGTGAGCAGAAATTCAAAATCTCACTTATCCTCTAGTCACTTTGGTCACAGCTGTGCCATCAAGCCTGTGACATAGCGCTCAGATATTCAGTGGGCCTCACACAATCCAAAAGTGTCCAGTGTCCACAATTGTCTGCAGAAATTCAAAATCTCACTTATCCTCTAGTCACTTTGGTCACAGCTGTGCCATCGAGCCTGTGACATAGCGCTCAGATATTCAGTGGGCCTCACACAATCCAAAAGTGTCCAGTGTCCACAAGTGTCTGCAGAAATTCAAAATCTCACTTATCCTCTAGTCACTTTGGTCACAGCTGTGCCATCGAGCCTCTGACATAGCGCTCAGATATTCAGTGGGCCTCACACAATCCAAAAGTGTCCAGTGTCCACAAGTGTCTGCAGAAATTCAAAATCTCACTTATCCTCTAGTCACTTTGGTCACAGCTGTGCCATCGAGCCTGTGACATAGCGCTCAGATATTCAGTGGGCCTCACACAATCCAAAAGTGTCCAGTGTCCACAAGTGTCTGCAGAAATTCAAAATCTCACTTATCCTCTAGTCACTTTGGTCACAGCTGTGCCATCGAGCCTGTGACATAGCGCTCAGATATTCAGTGGGCCTCACACAATCCAAAAGTGTCCAGTGTCCACTAGTGTGAGCAGAAATTCAAAATCTCACTTATCCTCTAGTCACTTTGGTCACAGCTGTGCCATCGAGCCTGTGACATAGCGCTCAGATATTCAGTGAGGCTCACACAATCCAAAAGTGTCCAGTGTCCACTAGTGTGAGCAGAAATTCAAAATCTCCCCTGTCCTATAGACACCTTGTACCTTGTTTTACATTACTATATAGTTTGTTGGATTTTGTCTACATTTCTACCAAAAATGAGGAAGGCTGGTGGAAGAGGCCGTGGAATTGGGCGGGGGTTGGCAGCTGGTAATGATGGTGTTGGTGGTGGATCTGATGGTAGTGGCAAGAGCAAAATAGGACCGAATGCAGGAGGTGTTGAGCCTGCGTCATCGTCTGGCTCCATAAGGCTTCGAATGCTTGGTTTTCTAGGAGTTGGCAAACCGCTTTTAAAGCCAGAGCATCAGGAAAAAGTTTTGTCTTACATTGCTGACTCAGCCTCCAGCTCTATCGCCTCCTCTTCTTCAGTTGTAAAAAGTAAAAGCACTGAGTCGTCATTGGAGGCTCATGTTCATGAACCACACTTTTCCTTGTGTCCTTCACCCCAACCAAGATTGAAGGATGACGCAGGCCATACTACTGATTACTCCATGGAGCTGTTTTCACATACCATGCCTGGATTACCAAGTCAAATGGTGAATTACCCAGGCCAAGATGAATCTGACATGGAGTGCACTGATGCACAGCCACTGATGGATGATTCTGCTGGTACATTCACTCAGAGCACTACATTGTCCTCGCAGTGTACAGAGCCAGATTCTGACCCTGATGAGACTCAGGTGCCCCTTCCCGCACACTATACCACCATACACGGTGACACAGAGGAAGGTGCACATGACATTGAAGAGGAGGTGATGGATGACCCAGTTGTTGACCCAGATTGGCATCCATTGGGGGAAGAGGGTGCTGCTTCCAATAGCTCAGATGAGGAGGAGCATCCACAGCAGACATCGACATCGCAACAGCTGTTATCTGGCAGGCCCGGAGCACTCCAAAGACAGGTTCCAAAAATCAAAAGAGTTGCTGGACAGCTTGTCCAGAGGGTCAAAAGATCACAGCGTGCTAGGCCGCAAAATGTCTGCCAAAGTAGGAAGAGTGCAGTGTGGCACTTTTTTGAACAAAATCCTCATGATCAGGCCAAGGTTATCTGTAAGAAGTGCGCAAAGACCTTTAGCCGAGGGAAAAATCTGAAAAATTTGAATACCAGTTGCATGCTTAGACATTTAAACACCATGCACTTGCAAGCGTGGACACAACACCAAACCTCAAGTGCCACATGTGCAACTGATCACAACGAAGGTAGTCAGCAACGCTACATTGTTTCCCCCACTGTAAGCCCACCGGTTAGCACAGCAGCAAATGTTGAGGTGTCGTTGCAAGGCCACAGCAGTCAGGGAATCCCACTGTTATATCAACGAAAGACTGATTCTAGGCCATCAGAAAGAACACCAACTCCATCACCATCATCAACCCTCTCTCAGTCCACCCTGTCCACCGCTACTTCCACCATATGCAGCTCTCAAGTCCAGCTCACCCTCCCAGACACTATGAGTAGGTCAAGAAAGTACTCAGTCTCTCATCCGCGTACACTGGGTTTGAACGCCCACATTGCCAAACTAATCTCGTTTGAGATGATGCCCTTTCGGTTGGTGGAAAGCGCAGCTTTCCGCGAACTCATGGCCTATGCAGTACCACGCTATGACCTACCCAGTCGCCACTTCTTCTCTCGCAAAGCCATCCCAGCCCTCCACCATCATGTGAAAGACCGCATTGTCCATGCACTCAAGCAGTCAGTGAGCGGAAAGGTGCACCTCACAACTGATGCATGGTCCAGTCGGCATGGCCAGGGCCGTTATGTGTCCATCACTGCGCACTGGGTTAATGTGGTGGATGCAGGGTCCACAGGGGACAGCGGTGGTGGGACAGTGCTGCCTAGCCCACGGTATAGGAAACAGTTGGCTGTAGGCGTTTGACCCTCCTCCTCCTCCTCCAGAAGCGAAAGCTCGTCCACAGAGCGCAGTCGTACGAGCACTCCATCTGCAGCTGCCACTGTTGCACACGAGGTGTCCCCCTATCGAGCAGCTAGTGGAAAGCGTCAGCAGGCTGTGTTGCAGATGATGTGTTTGGGCGACAGACACACCGCCGAGGTGCTGGCCGAGTACTTGAAGCGACAAACTGAGTCATGGCTGGGCAGTGTACATCTTGAGGCAGGCAAGGTAGTTAGTGATAACGGCCGTAATTTTGTGGCAGCCATAGCCCTTTCAAAACTCAGCCACATACCTTGCTTGGCTCACACCTTGAACCTGGTGGTGCAGTGCTTCCTCAAAAATTATCCGGAGTTAACAGCCCTGCTCCAGAAGGTGCGAAGACTGTGTGCGCACATCCGCCGGTCGCCTGTACACTCCGTTCGTATGCAGAAGCTGCAGCGATTGCTCCACCTTCCCAACCACCGCCTCATTATCGACATTGCAACAAGGTGGAACTCCACCCTGCACATGGTGGAGCGGCTGTGCGAGCAGAGGCAGGCCATAATGCATTTGTGGGAGGATACACGGCCAGGCACTTTGAGAGCAGACATGGAGTTGACAGGTGTGCAGTGGTCGAAGCTGAAAGACCTCTGTAAAGTCCTTCAGTGTTTTGAGGAATGCACACGGCTGGTTAGCGCAGACGACGCCATCCTAAGCATGAGCATCCCACTTATGCGTCTGCTCATGCAAACTTTGACGCACCTTAAGGAGCAGGCTTCTGCAGCCAATGTTGATGAGGAGGAAGAGGAGGAGGGAATCCTTGATGACATTCAGCCATTGTCTGCTCAGGGACCTCTCCTGGACGAGGTGGAGGAAGAAGAGGAGGAGGAGGAGGAGGATGATGGGGATGATTACTTAGGGGAGGAGGATGCATCTCGTGGGGCAAGTGAAAATGTTGGCATGGCAAGGTCTGGTACAGGGTTTGTGCGTGACTGGAGGGATGTGGATTTGCCAGAAAGTGCTCCTCCAACCAGCACTCGCAGTGCATCATTGACACCGGGAACATTGGCCCACATGTCAGATTATGCCTTGCAGATCCTAAAAAGGGACCCCCGTATTGCCAAAATGATGAACGATGATGACTACTGGTTGGCCAGCATCCTGGATCCACGCTATAAAGGCAAATTACAAAACATCATGCCACAGGAGAACCTTGACCTAATATTGGCTAATAAACAAGCAACTCTGGTAAATCGGTTGCTTGAGGCATTCCCAGCACACAGCAGCGGTGATGGTTCTCACACAAGCCGTACGGGCCGGGGTCAGCTTGGCAGAGGTGTTCGTGGTGCACACAGCAGAAGTGGCGTTGGAGACAGGGGTTTCATGACAATGTTGTGGACTGATTTTTCAAGTACCGCTCACACAACTGGTAATACTGCATCGATGGAAAGTGACAGGAGACAGCAGTTGTCAACTATGGTTACAAACTACTTTTCCTCCCATATCGATGTTCTCCCACACAGGTCATTCCCCTTTGACTATTGGGCCCCTAAACTGGACACCTGGCCTGAATTGGCACAATATGCCTTACAGGAGCTCGCTTGCCCAGCTGCAAGTGTGCTATCGGAAAGAGTCTTCAGTGCAGCTGGATCAATCCTGACAGAAAAAAGGACCCGTCTGTCAACCCAAAATGTGGATGATCTAACCTTCATTAAAATGAACCATGCATGGGTTTCCAAGGATTTTGTCCCACCTTCCCCTGATGACACATAGGGTGACAGAAAAATGGCTTGCTTTGGTCCACCTCTTCCTGGGACTTGACCTATTTCACCTTTTGCATCAGCTGAATGTCCAACATCAACATATACCACTTTCTAAAACTCCCTAACTGTGCTGCCTCCCCCCCCATGGCCGGGGTCACCACCTAGCGCACGACACCGTGCGAGTGCCGTTGCCCTGGACAGGTGGGTAGGCCGACTCTTGGGCACGGGCACTGGCACAGGGTCCCTCATAGTGCAATCAAGTGTCTCTGACGGTGGTGGTGCACACCCGCCGTCAGACACACCGCCGTACTATGAGGGGCCCAGTGCCAGTACCGACGCCCACGAGTGGGGCCCCCTTGCTTGGGCAGGGCCCCAGCATTTGCAATCTTTACCTCTCCCTGCTCCTCCGCTGTGTAGTCTGGGCCGTCAAATCCATACTGTGCCTGACACTGTTTGAGCCTGCCTCTTGATGTATAGACATATATTTTGAATGTGTACACTATCCATACATGTTATCTGGGGATACGGTACCCTTTCTCACCTTTGTGCAATCACGTGCAATCCATACTGGGCCTAACACCGTCTGAGCCTGCCTCCTGATGTATAGACATATATTTTGAATGTGTACGCTATCCATACATGTTATCTGGGGATACGGTACCCTTTCTAACCTTTGTGCAGTCACGTGCAATCCATACTGGGCCTAACACCGTCTGAGCCTGCCTCCTGATGTATAGACATATATTTTGAATGTGTTCGCTATCCATACATGTTATCTGGGGATACGGTACCCTTTCTCACCTTTGTGCAATCACGTGCAATCCATACTGGGCCTAACACCATCTGAGCCTGCCTCCTGATGTATAGACATATATTTTGAATGTGTACACTATCCATACATGTTATCAGGGGATACGGTACCCTTTCTCACCTTTGTGCAATCACGTGCAATCCATACTGGGCCTAACACCGTCTGAGCCTGCCTCCTGATGTATAGACATATATTTTGAATGTGTACGCTATCCATACATGTTATCTGGGGATACGGTACCCTTTCTAACCTTTGTGCAATCACGTTCAATCCATACTGGGCCTAACACCGTCTGAGCCTGCCTCCTGATGTATAGACATATATTTTGAATGTGTACGCTATCCATACATGTTATCTGAGGATACGGTACGCTTTCTCACCTTTGTGCAATCACGTGTAATCCATACTGGGCGTGAGAGTGGCTGGCGAGCTGTTAAGCAAGCTACAGCACCTGTGGTTTGCATACGTAAGTTTTTCATTTTTTCAGGAATGACGGTTAGGCCTAATTCCGGAACTGCGGTTCACCTGCACTTACTGGGAAATCATTGTTCGCGGGTAATAATTGTAATCAGTGATCCCCATCACTAACGTTGTTCAGCGGGTTATCTGCACCTGTAAGCGACAAACGCTGGCCTTTTCAGTGTAGCGCACATGCAGCCACGGACATGTAAGGGCATGACACACCAGTTATTGGCCAATCTCATGTGCCAGAGCCTCACGTGTCCCTCTAGTAAGCCGGACTCGGACCGCGGGGCATGACGGAGTCTCGTTCATTAACGGAATTAAGCTTGCAATGTGTGCATCTGTTCTGTAGCTGGCATGGTTGAGGTTTCCCAGGTGGAGTCGAATTTAACCGTAGGCTCCACTCCTGGTGGTGCCCTTCTGGACATTCCTTTAAGGTTCAGCTTTGCAACCATACTGCCCACGTAAAACAAACACTTTGCCTTCATGAACGCTGTTTGGAGGGTCATGACTCGTGGGAATAACGCCGCCCAATCAGTTAACCTGCTAGAGAGATCGTTCGTTGCTCCCAAGCATGACATCACACTCCCTAGGAAGAAGGTAATGCCACTGTGGCGACCGTACTCCTGGGGGCGACACAAGTGCACTGATGCCCAGCCACTGCTCGATGAATCTGCTGGTACATTGACCCAGACCACTACATTCCCCTCACACGCTACACGGCCTGAATCTGACCCTGATGAAGCTCAGGTTACCCTTCCCATATACAGTTCCATCTTACACGGTGACAAAGAGGAAGCTGCAGATGAAAGTGCAGGTTCAGCCCACCCGCCATCAGACACATCACCGTACTATCAGGGGCCCTGTGCCAGTGCCGTCGCCAACGAGTGGCCCCCCCTGCTTGCTCAGGATCACAGCACTTGCAAAGTTGAAATACTGTTCAGTGAGATGGAAGATTGGGACGACGAGGAGTCCAGACAAGTACAGGGATTCCCTAGCGAGGAGACTTATTTGATTGTTTTCAATGTTGGGACAGCAATTTTTGGGGAGCACTATACTCTGGAGAATGATAGATGGGGCCCACCATACACTGGAACATTCCAAAGGTGGACATCAGACACTGGAGCAGCATTTACAGGGCCCATTATACACTAGAGCATTAGAAATGGGGCCCATTATGTTTGGAGCATTATTTGGGCCCATAAGACAGTGGAGCTTCATCCATGGGGACCAACATATACTGTAGCATTATGTGGAGCTCATCATATACTGTTTCAAACATATGGGACCAATGATTCTGTATGGAGAAATAGATGGGCCTCGTCATGAGATGTAAAAAGTGAAGTATTTTTCATTGTACTATACCGCTATTTCTCTGCCGTATCGGAGCATGATGAGTTGTGGTATGTGTTAAAGGGGCGCTCTTTCGCCCAGGGCACATGAAAACCTGGAGCCAGCCCTCCCCCCCACAACTGTAGCCAAATAACCCCCATTTTTCAGTGCGTAACTTGTATTATGAAGTTAATTAAGGTTGACAAGCTTAAGTAAGAAGAATTGATGCTTTTGGCATTCAAATGGGCACTGTTGGTGTGTTTCCTGTCCTCCTCTCACTGCAGACTTTTATTCCCCATTGACTTACATTGGGTTTCGTGTTTCGGTACGACCCCGACTTTTCCCTATAATCGGACGATCTTGCTCGACCCGACTTTTGGAAAAGTCGGGTTTCACGAAACGAAACGCGACCCTAAAAAACCAAAAGTCGCTCAACTCTAATTGTGGCATGTGTTAAAGGAGCCCATTGACACTCTTTGGCCCTGGGCCCACGAAAATCTGGAGCCAGCCCTACCCCCCCACAACTTTAGCCAAATAACCCCCAGTTTTCAATGCCTAACTATTATTATAAAGTAAATTAAGGTTGACAAGCTTAAGTAATAAGAATTGATGTTCTTGGCATTAAAATGAGCACTGTAGGTGTGTTTCCTGTCGTCCACTCCCTGCCGACTTTTCTTCCCCTTTGACTTGCATTGGGTTTCGTGTTTCAGTTGGCCTTCGACTTTTCATGATAATTGGCCGATTTCGTTCGACCTGACTTTTGAGAAAGTCGGGTTTCATGAAACCCGACTCGACCCGAAAAAAGGCAAAGTCGCTCATCTCTAGTTAGAATCCAAATACCAGGATCCAAAAATCCTCAAAATGAAGGGACTATAATATTAGTTTAGTTTTTAACATCAAAGTAGCACTCCTTACAGTATGTATCCACTGAGCAGAGAACTGCTGCCAAGCCCAATCTAAAAAGAAGTCTAAAATGCTGTGTTGCAGTTTCCTACTCAGTGGGCCGAGTGAACGGGAGCACCACTGTGCAGGAAAGGAGACAAAGAGCTTCTGGACCTTCATACTTTGGATGCATGGGTTTCTTAGAGGTTGAACCACCACTGAGCATAATGTTATGTCATATTGTAAAGTTAAATTAGTGCATATTTTATGAATAACTAGATATTTGAACATTTCTACTGGATGAAGTGAAATGAAGAACTCAAACTTTGATTTTTAAAGCAGCTAGATACGTAATGACTTTAGTTTGCCAAATTATGTCTAATGAGCATTGACATCTCCTGACCCGTACAAAGGAGATGCTGCCTTGAAACTGGCTGCAATGTAATGACCATTGACTTTGTTCTTCATACAAATCTCGTAATTGCCTGAGTTTGGTCCTGGAATGAAATGGCTGTCTGCACACATTATTACCAATATTTCCTATTGACGTTTTTCTTTCCTGGTGATTTTTGCAAACATCACTCTAATTACTTGATGACACATTTCTTAAGAGTGTTCCATTACCACTATTAATATAGAGGAGAAAACACCGTGTCTCTTAGTTCATACTGTGGGACCTCTTTGGTCAATAATATAAGCATAAAAATTCCATTTCAGCGTAACTAACAAGAAATCATGTGTCTATTTTGAACTTTTAATGTCATTGATTTTTTTTTACAAGCATGTACAGTGCGTATTTTTAGCGATGAGTCGTACATGTTGCATAAAATAGAATTAATTTCTGAATGAATTTCCCACCCACAGACAGCAAGCTTCTGGATGGGAAACTGGTTGCATAGATTAATTAATGCACATAGCAAAAGGAATGGGAAAACATTCTAACTCAAAGCCCAGCAGGCAGGTAACTTATAATTATCTTTCCTTCTTATGAAAAGTATACAGTACAATGCAAAAAGAAGATTAACAACATTAGATCTTGTTTCATAATATGCAGGTGTTAAGGAAAACAGTTTATGGGTACAATCTAGGCAATAATTTAAGCAAGTGAAGCTTGACTAAATTGTCAATAAGACCACAAATAATTCTCTTTAAAGGGAACCTGTCTGCAGGATTGTGCACAGTAACCTACAGACAGTGTCAGGTCGGCGCTGTTATACTGATTAAAATGATACCTTGGTTGATGAAATCTGACTTGTGGTTGTTGTTTTTTTTGTTTTTTTTTAGTTAATGATTTGCTCGTGCCCAGGTCGGCCTGTGGGGGGTCTGCGTGTGGTCCTCTGATTAAGTATTCATCAGTATGGCTTCTAATAGATCACTGATCCCTCAGTGACCTGCCTCCAAATTTACATAATGAATAGTATATATATATATCTTTAAAAAAATCCCATTCTGCAGGTAGGTGCCGGCGATTGCACTTGCGCTGCAGTATGATCGCATATGTAGTGTGCTTATTACTCATTTCTTTGATGTTATCCTTAAGTTCCTAAAAAAAAAAAATAAAAAAAAGAAAGTGGAAAAAAAATAGCAATTATAGTGTAGTTAGGGAAGGATAGGAGTGAATTTTTAATGCAAGTATATTAGAAAATAGTTTAGATTATGACATCAAATAGATAGGGATTTAAAATGAAAATTAATTTGCCTTTGGACTACCCCTTTAAGTTGATCTCTCTCCAACATTGTTTGCAACTGCTGTTTTACAAATCCTTCCCTTATTATAGCATGAGACCGCCATACACATGGGTTGCCTTCAGACCACACATTTAACTTTTATATTGAATTATAAATGTTATCATCAGTAGATAGTGAGACACCATAAATTGCCACAAATTATAGGTTTATATGCTTGTTTCCTAAATTTGCTGCGTTCTACACCAGTATGTTCTAGTTTAGGACTAAAGTATAAGGCGTCACTCACAAAGGGAACGTTAACTTTATTGTTGAAATAAAGATTTATTGGACAAACCCTTTAAACAATCTCCCCTGTATGTTCTATCTTTCCCTTATCAGAGGTAATTATCATGGTTTTATTTCTGCTTCCAATCCACAGTAACTGTCCTACATTTTTAGCAATTCAATGTAATTCTCTATATGAACATATGACACACTTTTTCCTAAATAATAGCACTGAAAGCTTTCCAAATTGCAAATATATTTTCTCTATAATTCCCATAATAAATGTTTTATGTCAGAAAAGAAATGTTTTATTCACTTGATATTTAAATGATTGTAAATGCAGCGATCACATATTTTGTTTTACTGACTATAAAGCACATCGTTTGTCAGGAACCTCCATATCTTGTTAAGAGCAAAACTATTGAATTATCTTTTTTTCATTTTATCATGAGTCTTAAAATTCTAAATTTTATTGTGAGTGGATAAAATAATGTTCAATAAACGAAAGAAAACAAAGGAAACTGAAGAAGTTAAGAAAAATCTTTGTCTATTGTGTTTTACATTTACCATTGGCAATGTGGGAACATGCTTTTATTTTTTTCTCGCATATGGGAAAAAAACACACATAATTACAACATGCGTCAAAAGGAGCATTTTTGGAGCTGTGCAACAAAAATCTGTAATACACCCATGAGCCTGTGTTTAGCGTGTACTTTTTTTTTAAAGAGGAGGTTAGAACTACGGTTATGGCTATATTGCTCTGTATTAAAGGGTGCAGACAGGGTTGGACTGGCCCAGGCACTGATACCTGCTAGCATATTGGCCAGCAGCTGTCTAGGGCCCCCACTGCTCCATGGGCCCCCAGGTAGTGGTGTGTCGCTAATAGCAGCACACCCAGCTGCTATGGGGCCCCTGCGTCAAGGGGTGCCTTCCCGATGCCAGCAGAGCAGCAGCTGGAGACAGGAGCCTGTCCCAGCTGCTAAAGAGAAATGAATATTCACACTTCCCCATGCCCCCATGGGCATGGAGAGGAGTGAATATCATTTCACTTTAATAGTGGGCAGTGTTAGCCACAGGCTGAGGCTAACACTGCCCGCATAGAAAGTCAGTGCTGCTCAATCAGGGCCCTGGAGGTGGGCCCCTAAAGGGCAGCGAACTCTGATTGTGATCCCTGCAGCTTGGGACCGGAGTGGAGCTGCAGGGATCCGATGCCGTCCTGCTTCCTGCCCACCTGCCCTGCACTTCCTGTCTGACACAGTGCGGCTGGATGACATCATCATTCAGCATGGCTATTTCAGAGAGGAAGCTGCCAGGATGTGCTGTTTCTACGGGGAACATGCGGAGAGGTGAGTGGGTGCTGTGGGTGTCTGCCTGCCTGCGTACATACGTTTTTGTGTGTGTATGTGGTGCAGTGCTCTGCGTGTGTGTGTGGTGCGGTACTTCGGGGTGATGGTGGAGAAGGCAATGATGGTTGTGGTGGAAGGGACAATGATGATGATGGTGGGGGAGGCAATGATGGAGGTTTTGGAATGGGTAATGATGGGGTGGTAGGGGAGAAAGCAATGATGGTTGTGGTGTAAAGGACAATGATGGTAGTGGTGGAAAGGACAATGGTGGTGGGGAGGAGGCAATGATGGAGGTAGTGGGTGAGAAGGCAATTATGGAGGTGGTGAAGAGGAAAATGATGGGGGTGGATGAGGAGAACAATGATGGAGGTGGAGGGGGGCTGCATTATACCCTTTGAGGGGGGCTGCATTGTACCCTATGAGGGGGCTACATTATATTTTGTAGGAGGTTGCATTATATTTTGTGTGGGGGCTGCATTATTCTCTCAGGGGGCTACATCATAATATATGAGAGGAGCTGCATCATGCCCTATGAGGGGGCTACAGTATATTCTATGGGGGGCTGCCTTATGAGGGGGCAACATTATATTCTGTAGAGGGGCTGCATTATACTATATGAGGGAGGCTGCATTACATTCTGTGTGGGGGGCTGCATTATTCTCTCAGCGGGCTACATCATACTATATGAGGGGAGCTGCATTATGCCCTATGAGGGGGCTACAATATATTCTATGGGGGCTGCCTTATGAAGGGGTTGCATTATACTCTGAGGTGGCTACATTGTATTCTGTGGATGGGCTGCATTATACTATATGAGTGGGGCTTCATTATGCTATATGAGGGTGCTACATTATATTCTATGGGGTCTGAATAATACCTTATGAGGGGGTTGCATTATATTTTGGGGGGTGCTGTATTAAACCCTATGAGGGGGGCTGTATTATAGTCTATGAGAGGGGCTGCATTATATTCTGAGGGGGGCTGCATTATATTCCATGATGGGGCTACTTTATATTCTATGAGGGGCTACCCCAACCCCTGCTACTTAATTAAGACGTGTACTACCTTATATTATACCCTGATATTAATTTGTTTTACCACACAATTGGTGGTCTTGTATTTATTTCTATGTAACTACATAGTGAGCCCCAAGAATTATTTTCTTTGGTGGGCCCAAGGTGCTCCAGTCCGACGCTGGGTGCAAATATGAAAATTAGATATAGAACTTTACATCATCTAATTAGATGTTAATCTTACTGATATTGCCTTGATATACTAAAATAGCACAAGCCATTACATAAGTTTCTATGTAGGAAAATAGGATCTTGAACTGTAGATCTAGGAGGTCAGTTCTGCCTTGTGAAGTCCACCATGAGATCAGGCAATGCTTCTTGGGAAAAATGATATGGATATTATCTCCACAAGAGGGTGTAAGCGGTCTTTCTATATTCCAGTCATTTTATAAACAGTTGGAAGGGGAAAGGGTAGTGGTATGAGAAGGTACGAAAGTTGCTCTTTATTGGGTAAACCTAGAGAAGATGAAAGAAGGGAATAGAGGCAGGTAAAGGAGAATAATAACAATATTGTAATAATATTATTAACAGTGGTTTTTACATTAAATTAGAAACATAGTTAAAAGATTTAACATTTTTGTGAACATAAGTTTTAAGTGAAATCACAAAACTTTAGAGAGGAAAATAAGAAAGTATTGCAAAACAAATATAATGTAATATTAGAAATAAAATATTAAGAATCAAACATAATATTATTCAGCAACAATTTCATAGAAATGAAATAATAGAAATTACTTTTCTTCATTATTGTATGTAATGTGGCATGGCTAAGGGTTGTATAATCGATGGTAGATATGTGTCTCAGAGATGGCTGGTCTCCGTAATGTGTGCTGAGACTCCCGGTCTGAGTCTGAAGCAATGGACGTTTGTGTATTTTTGCCTAAGCTAAAGGCTATTTTTGGTGATATGCTGCTTTATGGGTTTATGACGCAAATAAACCTCATAAACTTTGAAAGACCTTGTCTCATGATTGCCTCCCACTGCACCTGAGCGAGTTGAATCCCTACAATTGGTGGAGAATATGGGCAGCGATCCCAGCAGAGACTTGAGACAGTTGCTGCATGTCCTGGGTAAAGTTTTCAGCAAGACAGCAAGCACTACATGGAATAATGGAGGACCTGCTGAAACACCTGGTCCAGGCCCAGGCACAGCAACAGGAGACCAACAGACTGTTGTTACAGCAGATCCAGCAGAGCTAGCAGGAGCAACAGCAGCAAATGTAGCTTCTGGCAACCGCCATCCAGGAGGGCAGGACGAGCGCCCCCAACCCCAGGTCTGGCTGATGCCACCCATGTCGGGAAGGTGGTAAGACGCGCATTACAAAAAATGACCCCTGAGGATGATGTTGAGGCCTTCCTGACGGTGTTTGAGAGGGTGGCTGAGAGGGAAAAACTTCAGCCAGAGCAGTGGGCAGAGGTACTGGTCCCATCGCGGACGAGGGAGCCCCAGAAGGCATACTATGACTGTACAAGACGCCAAGGAGTATCCCAAACTAAAAGCGGAAATTCTCGCACATTTGGGGGTGACAATAACTATCAGGGCACAGTGAGTTCACCGCTAGGCATATCACCGGGACAAACCGCCGTGCTCCCAAATGTTCGACCTGTTGCACCTGGTCCAGAAAAGGCTGCAGTCAGAGTCATCTTCCCCTGCACAGATGATAGAGCGAGTGGTAATGGATCAATTTGTGCATTCCCTGCCGAGACCCTTACAGACTTGGGTTGTCAGGGGGATCCCCAGAATGCCAATGAACTGGTTGGACTGGTCGAGAGATACCAGGGGATGGAAGGCTCCTTGGGGAAGCAACCCATTCCGTATTGGGGGTTCCAGCAGGGGGTGGAGTCCCAAAAGGGGGTGGGGTGTTCAAGGTCAAAAGGGGCAGGGGAGGCGGTGCCCAAGGTCGCCATGGCTGATATTATTTGCTGGAAGTGCCACAGGCCAGGACATATAGCTGCCCGTTGTCCCCAGACCACAAAGCAGATGGACTGCAGCATGGGATGCCGTAGTTCATACTAGGCATATCCAGTTTGCAGTGTGAACTCTCCACCTAACGAGGGGCCACAAGCGTGTCCCGTGAAGGTGAATGGTCGAGCAGTAATGGCGCTGCTAGACTTTGGGAGCTTGGTGACTCTTGTACGGGCCACTTTTCCTCTCAGCCTACTCCCGGGTAAAAAGGTCGGCGTTCGGTGCATACACTGTGATGCAAAAGACTACCCTATGGCCAGGGTAAACATTGAAACGGCACATGGCACCGAGTCCCATGAAGTTGGCATCGTTCGAGACTTGTTGCATCCTATAATTATAGGCCGGGATTTCTGTCTGTTTTGGGATCTGTGGGGTAAGGGTTCTGAGATTGCTAGCAAGAGCAGGGAACCAATGAACCTTAATAAGGTATCGCCACCATCAGAGGTAGACGGGATTCCTTTATGTGTCCTTGTTGGGGATGAGGAGGAAGGGTCCCCTGTATCTGACATTCCGGAGTTAGGGGTGGCCGGTGAGAATTTTGGGACTGCTCAAAATAGGGACCCAACACTGAGAGAAGCCTTCAACAATGTCACCATCATTAACGGGGTTGCACAAGAGCCGGGAGCGTACACAAGGTTTCCCTATTTTATGATGAGTGGGGAGTTGTTATACCGGGTCACGAAAATAAGAGAGGAGGTGATAGAGCCGTTAATAGTACCGGGTCCCTATAGACGGAAAGTGTTGGACATGGCCCATTCACACATCTTGGGGGGACACCTGCGGGTGGAAAAAATGCAGGAACGAGTTGTACAGAGGTTCTATTGGCATGGGTGTCACCGGGAAATAGCAAACTATTGCAGGTCCTGCCTGACATGTCAGTTAACTGCCCCCACATCTCATTTTCGGAACCCCCTTGTGCCATTGCCCAATATTGAGGTGCCATTTGAGAGAATTGTCATGGACTTGGTTGGTTCCTTAATTAGTTCAGCCCGGGGCCATCAGTATATATTAGTCATCCTGGACTATACCACCCGCTATCCTGAAGCAATTCCCCTGAGAAATTCCTCCAAGAAGAGTATAGCCCGGGAGCTGGTCCATGTGTTTTCCCGAACGGGTTTGCCGAAGGAGATCCTGACCGACCAGGGGACACCTTTTATGAGCAAGGTGATGAGGGAGTTGTGCAGAGTCCTGCAAATCTCCCAGTTGAGGACTTCAGTGTACGATCCACTGTCAGATGGCCTTGTTGAGAGGTTTAACAAGACACTGAAGAGCATGCTAAGAAAAGCCTTAGAGAAAGATGGTAGAGACTGAGATTGTCTCTTTCCATATCTGCTGTTTTCTATCGATGTAGTTCCCCTGGCCTCCACAGGGTTCTAGCCCTTCGAGCTTCTGTACGACCGACATCAGCGAGGTCTCCTAGATATAGCCAAGGAAACCTGGGAAGCCGAAGTCACGCCCCACAGAAGCGTCATTGAGCATGTGGCACTGATGCAGCAGAGGGTTGTGAAGGTGATGCCCATTGTTAAAGAACTTCTCCGCCAGGCACAAGAGGCTCAGGCCAGGGTCTACAACCGGTCAGCAAGAGTGAGGCAGTTCAATCCGGGAGACTGAATTCTCGTGCTAATTCCGACGGTGGAGAGTAAGTTCTTGGCCAAGTGGCAAGGGCCGTATGAGGTGGTGGAGAAGCTTGGAGATGTAAACTACAAGATCCACCAACCCGGAAGACGGAAGCCATACCAGGTTTACCATGTTGACCTCATCAAGCCGTGGCAAGATAGAGCCAGCGATAACTCTGTGCTTGCTGGGCAACCTAGAAGGAGAGGTTGGAGTGGTTACCATAGTGGAGATGCTATCGAAGGCCCAGAGACAGCAGTGCCGGGAGTTACTCCTGAAAAGCAGGGACCTGTTTTCAGAGTTGCCAGGATGCACGAAGGTTGTGGAGCACAAAGTTCTGACCGAACCACATGTGTGGGTGAACATGAAGCGGTATCGAGTTCCTGAGGCCCCTCGAGAGGTAATCTCCAAGGAGGTGCAGCATATGTTGAAGCTTGGGGTCATTGAGGAATCCAAGAGCGGCTGGTCGAGCTCGATTGTCCTGGTCCCAAAGCCTGATGGTGAATGGAGGTTCTGCATTGATTACCAGAAGCTGAATGAGGTCTCCAAGTTCGATGCTTTTCCCATGCCACGTGTTGATGAGCTCATCGAGAGACTTGGACCTGCCAGGTACATAACCACCTTGGATCTGAAAAAGGGATATTGGCAGATCCCCATGGCACAGGAAGCCAGGGAGAAGACGGCATTTTCTACACAAGAAGGGTACTTCGAGTATGTCCGGATGCCGTTTGGCCTGCAGGGAGCTCCGGCAACCTTCAAGAGGGCTATGGCTAGAATCCTTGCACCTCATAAGCTATACGCTGCCGCGTACCTGGATGATATCATCATCTTTACCCCTGACTGGGAGACTCACCTGGAAAAGGTCCAAGCAGTGTTTGATGCTCTAAGGGAGGTGGGGTTTACAATAAATCCGAAGAAGTGTGCCTTGGGTAAAGAAGAAGCCAAGTACCTCGGATATGTAGTGGGGTGTGGCGAGATCAAACCCCAAATCAATAAAGTGGAGTCAATTCAAACATGGCCGAGACCTATCTCAAAAATGCAAGTTAAATCCTTTCTGGGGATCGTGGGATACTACAGAAGGCTCATCCCAAACGTCGCCATGATGGCTGTGCCTCTAACCGATCTTCTAAAGGGGACAAAGTCAGTAATGATCAGATGGTCCGAAGAGGCGGAGTCAGCCTTCCAAGAAATGAAAGGGGCTCTGTGTAAACAACCCGTTCTGGTGGCCCCTGACTTTAAACATGAATTCATCCTTCAGACAGATGCCTCAGATGTTGGGGTAGGAGCAGTCCTTTCCCAGGAGATACGTGGGGAGGAGCATCCTGTTCTCTACCTGAGTAGGAAGTTGACTTCTTGTGAAAGAAATTACTCAGTTGTAGAGAAGGAGTGTCTGGCCATAAAATGGGCAGTGGATACCTTACGGTACTACCTGGTGGGCTGGAAGTTTAGGCTAATATCCGACCATGCCCCTCTCAGATGGATGAGGGAAACAAAGGGTAAGAATGCTAGGGTCACCTGCTGGTTCTTAGCTCTGCAAGACTTCAGCTTCCATGTAGAGCATAGGGTCGGGAAGCTACATGGGAATGCTGATGCCCTCTCTAGAATCCCCTGCCTGGTAGGTGAAAGTGCCAAGCCCCACGGCTTTAGGCAGAGGGGGAGGTATGTGGTGTGGCTAAAGGTAGTATAATCGATGGGAGATATGTGTCTCAGAGATGTCTTGTCTCCATAATGTAAGGCATAATAGATATTGCTATTTTACTAATGTTTTGCAAGGACCTGTGGTGAGATCACAATCACGTGACCTGTCAGCTCCTGGGTTCGTGGTTGTGGCTATACCCTTATAATGTAGCCTGCTCCTGAACCAGACAGGTGTAGGTGAGGAGGACTAAGCCTCCCATGCGTGCTGAGACTCCCGGTCTGAGTCTGAAGGAATGGACGTTTCTGTTTTTTTGCCTAAGCTAAAGGCTATTTTTGGTGATATGCTGCTTTATGGGTTTATGACGCAAATAAACCTCATGAACTTTGAAAGACCCTGTCTCATGATTGTCTCCTGCTGCACCTGAGCAAGTCGAATCCCTACAGTAAAAAGTTTGCCAACTTCTTAGACTACTCTATGTGCAGTATGCCTTGCTAGTCTAAAGATGGCCATGCATATTAGATGGCTGTCAGCCAAGTGATGTTTCGGCCAAACGTTTGGCCGACTGCCGTATCAACCGACTCTCGTCTATATAGAAGCCCTAACTCAGCTGAGATCTTTTGTGTTCTCTATGAGAAAGCCACTGGCTGACATTTCAGTTGTTGGCTTATCTCAGAGAGAAAAATATGATCGGCTGTCCAAAGTTTACAAACCTTTACTGTCATAGATTAAAATTAAAAATCCAGAGAGAGGAACTATACCCCCAGATTGAACATTTGGGATTACTTATAAGAGAAGTTAGAGAAAGAGCTGATGTGACACCCCCCTCTAAGAGGTGAAGTCACGCTTGGAGACAGAAAAGGGACCCCCATGCCAGGTAACAGAGATTAAAAATCACAATTCCTGCTGCAGGTCAAAAAAGGGAGCTGCCTTGTAAATTCTGGCCAGCAGAGGGGGTTGGTGAGTCAGCTAGAAATCAGCTGAGGGGGTTGTCATGGAAACAAAACAGCTGTGAGCTGTGAGGAGAAATGACAGTTTAAACGTGAGGACGTGAGGTAAAGAGATCTTTCTGGAAGATCCTGTCAGATGAAGACAGGGAGCTGATCTAAGATGAGCTTGATAGGCAGAGCTGATCTGTGAAGAGGGAAAGGACAAGAGCAGAGATTGGGAGACTCTATGGAAGCTAAAATACTGCATATAGCAGACCCCTGAGTGAAGCGCTAATAAAGAGAAAAGGGACATCAGAGTCCTAGGCTGACAGGAACTGTATGCCCTGATAGCCGAATCTGAAAGTACAGGGGATTGTAAATTCCTGTGCACATTAATCACCTGAGGGCACGGCAGCGGATAAAGAGCCCGGGGCCGACGGTGAAGAGAACGGTACCCGTGGAATAGGCTCACGCTGACAGCCGTACAGGTTAGTGAAACCATCATGAATAGAAGGTCGCAGCATAGTTATATACAGCAGAGACCCACACACAAAGCGCAGAAAGGAAGGTCCTAAATCCCCACCTGGCAAGGTGGATCCCCTGAATGCCTCCAGGCGATCCAGATTCATTCCATCACCTGTATGTGGTACTCCAGACTGCAACCTATTACCAGTAAAAGGTAAAGAAACTGCACCTCTCTGTGTCTTTCTCTCATTTATCTGCACCCCAACATTTACAGCAATTTTTACTATTTATTTAATATCTTTGCCCTGGGACTACAGCCCTACCTGTGGAGGACTACAACATCATAGCTGCACCCAACATCCATCCCAGAGGAACAACACCGCAGTGCTGGTCACCTCTGACCAGAATACCACAGGTGGCGTCACGTATTTCACCATCTAATAACTTTATTTTCATTTTTACCACATAAGTACCACACAACTTTCCCCTATTTTATTCCTGGATGCCTCTGGGCCACGGACCAGGTTGCCGCCGCCGTGACACCGTCCCCCATTGAAGTAGACGGGCCCGGTACCGAGTACCCCCAGGCCCCGTGGGGCGCTCCACTGACACCTCCAGCTCTCCAGTTCCTTTGACGCAGAGACCCTCTGCATTGTCCAGGTAATTAAACTGGAGATTTTCTGGGAAACAGACAACAAGGCTGAGATTTGTTTACTCATAAGAGGAGAAGTATACTTCCCCAGATAAGAGGATCTAAGGATCTCTAGCAGCCCAGCCGGTGCCATTGGTCAGATATAAATTCTAACTCCTACATCTTAATAATGGATGATGCTATCCACGTCCTGTTTGATCACCATGTAAAGGTAAAATCATGGTAAGAAATATATTGACAATATGTACAGCCTTAAACCTCCAGGGGCAAAGATATCCTGTATGTTAGGGATGTCAGAAAATTTTAACAGACCTAGCACATCCCACAATCAGCCTCCATATGAGCTCATCAAGAGAAGGTATATGAGCATAAATTTGAGCTAATAAAAAGCAGTTGTTAGGTTTGGGTCATATGCCAGTTCTGTAGGGTTCAGCTTGCTGTGGTTCTGTCTGTTTTCCTAAGGAGTACCTTCCTCTGCTAAGCTCTGAGCCATTTCCATGACACCAGTTTAGTAATTTTCTTTCATTATTATATTTATTTTATGTAATTGTATATGTTTCATTGTTTTGTCACCATTTTGTATCAGCTTTGCATATTTTTTTTATTTATAGAATTTAATAGTTCTATTCCTCTTGCTCTGTAAACTGCACCCCTGAAGCTATACGCTAACTGTAACGGGTGTCCAATCGGCCTATATAAACTAATGATGGTGGCAGCTAGTAGTTCATTTTGTTATTGTGGAGCTGGCAGTAACCATACGGGGGTACATATATATATATTCCATGGTTTGAAATTGAAGGTGTATATACTATGCATGCAGTGTGAGTTCCCCTATATCCAGACTAGCAGTAGAAGCAGCCGCGTTCTTGTCCATCCATAATCAGTCAATTGCATAATTGCTCTGATGACCGGAGGCAGTCGAGTTGTACTTCCCTGACATATTGGTGGCAAAGGCGGGATCTGTGTGATCTCTCTGGTGTCATCTGTGACAAAGTGGTAACAGTGGTGCGATCTTTATCAGTGGAGATGCCAATAACTATTCCATGTCCCAGGTGGACATATGCACAGACTGTGGTTCCATGTTCCATAAAGTGGGAGTGGTAACACGCAATCAAAAAGACAGATATAAATAAACGTGATATTGCTGAAAACATCATCTTGTCCCGTAAAAAACAAGCTGCCATATAGCTCCATCACCAGAAAAAAAAAAGTTATAGCTCTCAGAATAAACTGATACAAAAAAAAATAATTTTTTATATAAAATAGTATTTTATTGTATAAAAGTGCCAAACATAAAAAAATATAAATGAGGTATCGCTGTAATCATACTGACCCGAAGAATAAAACTGCTTTATCAATTTTACCACACACAGAATGGTATAAATGACCCCCAAAAGAAATTCATGAATTGCTGGTTTTTGTTCATTCTGCCTCACAAAAATAAGAATAAAAAGTGAATAAAAACCCTGTGTTGGGGTTAGGGTTGGAGTTAGAATTGGGAGATTTCCACTGTTTAGGCACATCAGGGGCTCTCCAAATGCGACATGGCGTCTGATCTCAATTCCAGCCAATTTTGCATTGAAAAATCAAACAGTGCTCCTTCCCTTCTGAGCTCTGCCTTGCACCCAAACAGTGGTTTATCCCAACATAAAGGGTATCAGCATACTCAGGACAAATTACACAACTTTTGGGGTCCAAATTCTCTTGTTACCCTTGGGAAAATAAAAACTTGGGGGCGAAAAATCATTTTGTGAAAAAAATATGATTTTTTATTTTTACAGCTCTACATTTTAAACTTCTGTGAAGCAGTTGGGGGTTCAAAGTGCTCACTACACATCTAGTTAAGTTCCTTAGGGGGGTCTACTTTCCAAAATGGTATAACTTGTGGGGGGTTTCCACTGTTCAGCCACATCAGGGGCTCTCCAAACGCAACATGGAATCCTATCTCAATTACAGCCAATTTTGCATTGAAAAGTCAAACGGCACTCCTACCCTTCCGAGCTCTGCCATGCGCCCAAACAGTGGTTTACCTGCATATATCGAGTATCGGCGTACTCAGGACAAATTGTACAACAACTTTTGGAGTCCAATTTCTCCTTTTACCCTTGGTAAAATAAAACAAATTGGATCTGAAATTTTTTGTGAAAAAAGTTAAATGTTAATTTTTTTTAAACATTCCAAAAATTCCTGTGAAGCACCTGAAAGGTTAATAAACTTCTTGAGTGTGGTTTTGAGCACATTGAGGGTGCAGTTTTTAAAGTGGTGTCACTTTTGGGTATTTTCTATCATATAGACCCCTCAAAGTGACTTCAAATGTGATGTGGTCCCTAAGTAAAATGGTGTGGTAAAAATGAGAAATCACTAGTCAACTTTTAACCCTTATAACTTCCTAACATAAAAAATGTTGGTTCAAAAATTGTGCTTATACAGAGTAGACATGTGGGAAATGTTACTTATTAAGTACTATGTGTGGCATATCTCTGTGATTTAAGGGAATGAAAATTTAAAGTGGTAAAATTGCGAAATGTTAAACTTTTTTTTGCCAAATTTCTGTTTTTTTCCCACAAATAAATGCAATTCATGTCAAAGAAATTTTACCACTATCATGAAGTACAATATGTCATGAGAAAACAATGTCAGAATCACATGGATCCATGGAAGCGTTCCAGAGTTATTACCTTATAAAGGGACAGTGGTCAGACCTGTAAAAATTGGCCAGGTCATTAACATGCAAACCACCCTTGGGGGTAAAGGGGTTAAAGAACAACCACAAGACGGATTTCATCAACCAAGGTATCATTTTAATCGGTATGTCCTTAAATCAGTTTGACATGCTGGACAAAATAATTTACAAATAGCATTTCCCATATGTCTACTTTATATCAGCATCATTTTTGAAACATATTTTTTTAATTAGGAAGTTAGAAGAGTTAAAAGTTTATCAGCCATTTCTAATTTTTCCAGTAAAAATTATAAAACCATTTATTTAGTGACCATATCACATTTGAAGTTATGTGAGAGACAATACCCCAAAGTGACACTATTTTAAAAACTGAACCCCTCAAAATGCTGAAAACCACATTATAGAAGCTCATTAACAATTTAGGTGCTCCAGAGGAATTAAAGCACTGTGGAAGGAAAACATAAATATTTTAATTTTTCCCACAAAAATGTTCATTGAGCTACACATTTTACATTTTTACAAAGGTAACAGGAAAAAATGAAACATACAATTTGTTGACCAATTTCTCCTTAGTAAGATGATAACAGATACAGTATGTAGAGGAAAACTACTGTTTTGGCACAGGGCAGGGCTTGGAAGGGAAGGAGTGCCATTTGAATTTTGCTATATTTCGTTTCCAGAGCCACTGATGTGTCTAAACTGTAGAAACCCCCCACAATCACCCCATTTTGGAAACTATACCCCTCAAGGAATTTATCTAGAGGTGTGGTGAGCACCTTGAACCCACAGGAGCTTCACAGAATTTTATTACGTTGAGCTGTGAAAATGAAAAAATAGATTTTTCCCACAAAAATGTTGCTTTAGCTCCAAATATTTCATTTTCACAAGTGTAACATGAGAAAACGATCATACAATTTGTTGTGCAATTTCTCCTGAGTATGCTGATACCCCATATGTGGAGGAACACTACTGTTTGGACGCATGGCACGGAACGGAACAGATGGAGTGCCCACTGAATTCTGGAGCAAGGTGCCATAGCACTTGGTGGGTGAGTAGCCATAGCACTTTTCCAGAGTTTGTGCTAGCAGTAGGCCCGTTATATTTTCATTGATGGATAATGGACTGAGTGGGGACTTGCTTTTTTGTGGATTGAGTTGAAGCTTTTATTGGGAACATTTACATATATTTTGGATCACATATATCCTGTGCTCTACACTGAGCAATTACACTTAATTTCTTCAGCGATGTTCTTCTTTCCAGAGGTGCACAAAACTGATGTCGACCGCACTTTTATGCCCGCTTAAAAGGACAGACACAGCCAGATCATAGACCAGACAGAGTCTACAGTGTCTCCATCTGCCTCGTTATAGGGAATATTCAGCCATGGGTTCTTTCTGAATCACGTATTTCAGAAATTTACATGGAAACCATGTTGTATGTACTCAATGTAGAGTGCGGTACAAATGTGAGCCGAGCCTTACTGTAGTCTTTAGGAGGCAAAATGAACAAATCAACGGCATGTGAGGAATTGGTTTTACTTATTTTTTACACCGTACCTTGTACATTATAACTGATTAGACGACTTTATTCTTCGGGTCGGTGAGATTACAGTGATACCAGACTTATATTGTGGTTTTATGTTTGGCTGCTATCACATACTAAAAGACGCTTTTTTTTTGCAAAGCAAAGTTTTTGCATTGCCCTATTTTAAATTATAATTTTTTCTATATTTCTGCCAACAGAGTCATGTTATTATTATTATTTATATAGCACCATTGGTTCCATGGTGCTGTACATGAGAAGGGGTTGCATACAGATTACAGATATCACTTACAGCAAACAAACTAACAATCACAGACTGATATAGAGAGGAGAAAGGACCCTGCCCTTACGGGCTTACATGCTACAGGATGGTGGGGAAGGAGACAGTAGGTTGGGGGGTTACAGCAGTTCCAGTGATGGTGAGGCGGTAGCTCCAGTAGTGGTGAGGAGGCAGCAGGGATCACTGCAGGCTGTAGACTTTCCTGAAGAGGTGGGTTTTCAGGTTCCGTCTGAAGGATCCGAGTGTGGTTGATAGCCAGACGTGTTGGGGCAGGGAATTCCAGAGGATGGGGGCTAGTCGGGAGAAGTCTTGAGGCGGTTGGGTGAGGAGCGAATAAGTGTGGAGGAGAGAAGGAGGTCTTGGGAGGACAGGAGATTCCTGGAGGGAAGGTATCTGGAGATTAGTTCAGAGATGTATGGAGGAGACAGGTTGTAGATGGCCTTGTAGGTCAGTATTAGTAATTTGAACTGGATACGCTGAGGGAATAGGAGCCAGTGAAGAGATTTGCAGAGGGGAGAAGTGGAGGAGTAGCGAGGAGAGAGATGAATTAGTCGGGTGGCAGAGTTGAGAATGGACTGGAGAGGTGCAAGGGTGTTAGCAGCGATGCCACAGAAAAGGATGTTGCAATAGTCGAGGAGGGAGATGATGAGGGCATGCACAAGCATTTTAGTAGATTGAGGGTGGAGGAAGGAACGGATTCTGGAAATATTTTTGAGCTGGAGGCGGCAGGAGGTGGAGAGAGCTTGGATGTGCGGTTTGAAGGACAGGGCAGAGTCAAGGATTATTCCGAGGCAGCAGACCTCCGGTACGGGGGAAAGCGTGATGTTGTCAATTGTTATAGAAAGGTCGGGTAAGGAAGATCTGTGAGATGGGGAAAGATGATCAGTTCAGATTTGTCCACATTGAGTTTGAGGAAGCGAGAGGAGAAGAAGGAGGATATGGCTGATAGACACTCTGGGATTCTGGAGAGCAGAGAGGTGATGTCTGGGACAGAGAGGTAGATCTGAGTATCATCGGCATAAAGGTGGTACTGGAATCCGTGGGACTTTATGAGTTGCCCCAGACCAAGTGTGTAGATAGAGAAGAGTAGGGGTCCTAGAACAGAGCCTTGGGGGACTCCAACAGAGAGAGGGTGGGATGAGGAGTTAGTGTGGGAGTGGGAGACGCTGAATGTGTGGTTGGAAAGGTATGAGAAGGTCCAGGATAGGGCGAGGTCTTTGATGCCAAAGGAGGAGAGGATCTGTAGTAGGAGGCAATGGTCAACTGTGTCGAAAGCAGAGGACAGGTCTAGAAGCAGGAGTATAGAGTATTGTCTGTTAGCTTTGGCTGTATGTAGGTCGTTGGTAATTTTGGTCAGGGCTGTCTCAGTGGAATGATGGGGGCGGAAGCCAGATTGTAGATTGTCAAAGAGCAAGTTAGATGAGAGGTGGGAGGAAAGTTCAGTGTGACATGCTGCTCCAGGAGTTTAGAAGCGAATGGGAGCAGTGATATTGGGCGATAGCTGGACGTGGCTGTTGGAACGAGGGTTGGCTTTTTAAGGATAGGTGTGATTGTGGCATGTTTGGAAGCAGAAGAGAAGGTACCAGAAGTTAGTGATAAGTTGGAGAGGTGGGTTAGGGATGGGATAAGTGTGGTGGTGAGGATGGGGAGGAGGTGGGATGGGACGGGGTCAAGTGCACTGGTTGTGAGGTGCGATTTGGAGAAGAGGCAATTAAGCTCCTCTTCAGTGATGTTGGAGAGAGAGGTTATGGGGTTTGGGCATTGGTCTGGTATACAAAGGGGTTGAGGTGGTTGGGCAATAAAGACTTGCCGTGTTTGGTCTATCTTGTTTTTGAAGTGTGCGGCAAAGACCTCGGCAGAGATTAGGGAAGTTGGAAGTGGCAGTGGTGGGTGGAGTAGGGAGTTAAAAGTATTGAACAACTGTTTGGGGTTGTGAGATAAGGAAGATAAAAGAGATGTAAAGAAGGCATGTTTAGCAGAGGTGAGAGCTGATTTGAATGCAAGTGTTGCTTGCTGGAGTGCAGTGAAGTTGTCTTGCAAATGTGTTTTCTTCCAGCGCCGTTCTGCAATTCTGGTTGCTTGCCGAAGCTTTTTAGTGGTGTTATTGTGCCAGGGTTGTCTATTGGTTCGTCGCACTGTGTTATGCATGACAGGGGCGACTGAGTCGATGGCTGATGCAAGAGTGGCATTGTAGAAACTAGTGGCAGTGGCAGTGTCGTGGAGTGAAGCTATGGAGGACAGTGGTAAAATAGAGTCATAGAGTGTGCGAGTGTCTAGATGTGCGAGGTTTCTCCGGGGGTGCGCATGCTGCTGGACGTGGGTGACAGGTGAGGGGGACAGGGATGAGAAAGTGAGTAGATGGTGGTCAGATAAAGGGAGAGGGGAGGTGGTGAAGTTAGAAAGAGAGCAGAGGCAGGTGAAGACCAGGTCTAATGTATGTCCATCTGTGTGGGTGGCTGAGGAGAACCACTGAGTAAGTCCAAAGGATGAAGTAAGGGACAGGAGTTTAGAGGCTGCCAACTGGTGGGTGTCAATGGGGATGTTGAAGGAGCCAGGTTGAGAATTGGTCAATAAATGAAGTGGTCGGGCCTGGAGGTCGGTATATGACGGCCACTTGGAGGTTGAAGGGAGAATAGATGCGGATTGAGAGGACTTCAAAAGAGGGGAGGACAAGGGAAGGAAGAGGTGGGATTGGGCTGAAGGTGCAATTGGAAGAAAGGAGAAGGCCCACTCCTCCGCCATGTCTGTTGCCAGGGCGAGGAGTGTGGGTGTCAGCCATGTTTCGGTGAGTCCAAGGAAGGAAAAGTTACGAGAGGTAAAGAGGTCATGAATCACATGGAGTTTATTGCAGACGGAGTGGGCATTCCAGAGTGATCCAGAGAGTGGGAGCAGGGTGGTGGTTGTCAGGGGCACGGATTTGAGGTGTGAAAGATTTCTGGTGTTTGTGTTGGTTTGGGAACGATAGAAGGGGGTAGTAATGGGAGGTATGAGCTGTGGGGGTCCAGGGTTGGGAGATATGTCGCCAGCAGTGAGGAGAAGCAGAGAGAGGGAGAGCATGTGGGAGGAGGGTGGGTGGCTTGTTTTGTATTTTATTAGGAGAGCTCTGAGGTTGAGGAGCAGGTCAGCTGAGGAGGTCAGGTGGGGAGGCAAGAGGGAAGGAGAGATTACTATTTGGTTAGCGGGTGCTGGGGTTTGTGGATAGCGAAGGAGAGTGAGGATTAAAGGAGCCAAAACAGTTACAGCGTATGTCATCATGGTAAGAGTAATTTTGAAGGCAAAAGAAATATAGTAAATTTAAATGCAGCGTTTATTCGTACCTTCTGGTCACTTCAGGCTCATTTCAGGCATTATTTCAGATATTATCCTTAGATGACATCCTTGGAAAGACTGACCGAGGTCAGACAAACCTTAGAGTCTGAATTTATAAGAAGTCAATTGCACATCAAACAAGCCAGGTGTGATCAGAAGGAGGGAGGAGCAGTAGGGAGACTGGTCAGACACAGGAGACGATTAATTAGAACTCAGAGAAAAAAAACCAAATGGTCAGATCTAAAAGGACAGATAAAGCATTGATAGGAAACAGATACAGGGGTGTTTGATTGGGGTTCAGGAGAGATGGGTGATGAGGTATTGCAGGCAGGACACATACCATTGATAGGAAACAGATACAGGGGTGATTGATTGGGGTTCAGGAGAGATCGGTGATGAAGGTATTGCAGGCAGAACACATACCTGAGGAAGAAGCAGATCGATTGTCAGATTGATAGTAATAGTGAAGCATAGTAATAATAATAATGAAGCATCTATAGCAGGGAGTTATTTTTCAGGCATTATTTCAGATATTATCTTTAGACGACATCCTTGGAAAGACAGACCGAGGTCAGACAGACCTTAGAGTCTGAATTTCTAAGAAGTCAATTGCACATCAAACAAGCCGGGTGTGATCAGAAGGAGGGAGGAGCAGTAGGGAGACTGGTCAGACACAGGAGATGACTAATTAGAACGCAGAGAAAAAACAAAAAAACAAATGGTCAGATCTAAAAGGACAGATAAAGCATTGATAGGAAATAGATACAGGGGTGATTGATTGGGATTCAGGAGAGATGGGTGATGAAGGTATTGCAGGCAGGACACATACCATTGATAGGAAACAGATACAGGGGTGATTGGGGTTCAGGAGAGATGGGTGATGAAGGTATTGCAGGCAGGACACATACCATTGATAGGAAACAGATACAGGGGTGATTTATTGGGGTTCAGGAGAGCTGGGTGATGAAGGTATTGCAGGCAGGACACATACCATTGATAGGAAACAGATACAGGGGTGAATGATTGGGGTTCAGGAGAGATGGGTGATGAAGGTATTGCAGGCAGGACACATACCATTGATAGGAAACAGATACAGGGGTGATTGATTGGGGTTCAGGAGAGATGGGTGATGAAGGTGTTGCAGACATGACACATACCTGAGGAAGAAGCAGATCGATTGTCAGATTGATAGTAATAGTGAAGCATAATAATAATAATAATGAAGCATCTATAGCAGGGAGTTATTTTTCAGGCATTATTTCAGATATTATCCTTAGACGAAATGCTTAGAAAGACAGACCAAGTGAGAGCTTGTCTTTCATGGCATGAGTTTACACTTTTAGTTGTACCATTTTCAGTCACATAACACTTTTTGATCGCTTTCTATTACGATTTTTGGGAGGCAGAATGAACAAAAACCATCAGTTTACGAATTGTTTCTTGGGTTGTTTTTTTCCGTTCGCCATGTGGTAAAATTGATAAGACAGATTTATTATTCCTGTCAGTATGATCACAGCAATACCACATTTATAACATTTTGTTTATGTTTTGCCGCTTTTATACAATAAAAATAATTTTATAAAAAAGTTTTTTTGGATCGCTATATTCTGAGAGCTACAGTTGTTTTAGTTTTCCACTGAGGTAGCTGTGTGTCCCTTTGTTTTTTTTGCGGGACAAGATGATGTTTTCAGAAATAGCATTTTAATTTACATGTGACTTTTTGATCATGTTTTAATCCACATTTTGTTCAACAGTATGATTAAAAAGCATAGTTTTTTTGCCACATTTATTTTTTTATAGTGTTCATTGAAGGTGTTAATGGGTGTGAGTTTTAAAGGTCGGGTCGCTCCAGACGCGGCAATACCAAATATGTGTATTTTGTTTATTTATTTTACATGAATATACAGTATGTATTTATTGGAATAATATTTTTTCAATTTTTTTCTTTAATTTGTGATTTTTTTATATATATAGATTTTTTTACAACTTTATTACATTTTTTTTACCTTGTCCCAAAATGGGACATCAACTTTCCCTGCTATGAATGCTGATTCCATACTTTTACATTGCGAGGAATTAGATCAGTCCCTTGCACACAGGGAGGAGAGGAGGCGTGTCAGTTCCTGTTCTGAGCAGGAACTTAAAGGGAATCTGTCACCCCTTTTTTGAGATATCATATAATGATATCATTCAATTGTGTGTCACATAAGGATTCTCTTAGTACTTTTGCTTCCCCCTGACCCCGCACCTTTCATGCATAAATACCTTTTTTTATATCGGTTGAGATATATGTAAACTGCCGCTGTCCGGTCCGCTGGGCGGGGCTTAATCACCTGCTCCCCCTCCCTGTCTTGCTCTATGCATTTCTTCTAGTGTAGAGCAAGACAGGGAGGGGGGAGCAGTTGAATAAGCCCTGCCCATCGGACTGGACCGTGGCAGTTTACATATATCTTCAAAGACATACTGATAGGGAATTTAGATTGTGAGCCCCCATCGGGGACAGTGATGAAAATGTGTGCAAACTGTAAAGCGCTGCGGAATATGTTAGCGCTATATAAAAATAAAGATTATTATTATTTATTATATCTGAACCGATATAAAAAAGGTATTTATGCATGAAAGGTGCGGGGTCAGGGGGAAGCAAAAGTACTAAGAGAATCCTTATGTGACACACAATTGAATGATATCATTATATGATATCTCAAAAAAGGGGTGACAGATTCCCTTTAAAGGCCACTGTATCTGGCTGATCCTGCGGCTATCTTTCGGCCTAGAAGTCACACAGTTCACTGGGTGCTCTTGTCCTCTGGCTTGGCTGTCTTTAGAGAGATTGCATTGACCAGGGCTCATCCCACCGACATACTCCTTTCCTGTGGGCAGAATACTACTCAGACAACACAGGATGAGGGTCAGACAGTGTGGCAATACTTTATTGAACCACAGATTTGCATTCCTCCAGTTCCTCTGTGGTCCCTTAAGTTGATGTCCTGTACAGTGTCAAATTTGTATTCATCCAGCTGGAGCCATGATGTCTGGTTACTGCCATGTAGAGTCTCTGGAAACCAAGGCAGATTCTCCTTTTATAGTTCATAGTTCTTTTTTAGCCATGTTTTTTGCAGGATTGGGGAAGGTGTGAGGAGGTCATCTCTCATTGCTTGATTGTTCAATTAACCAGCAAAGTTTGTCCTTCAATATTTGCAGAACAACAAGCTGCAGGACTGATAAAATCGGTAATCAACATATTAACAAACATCAGCTGCTCAATTATCCTGTGCCTTTGTTTCTCAAGGATAGTAAAACAATAAGCTGCAAGGACTGATACAATAGATAAACAGCAGCCATTCAACTATTCACAAACAACAATTCAATTTACAACAAGAGTCAACTTTTAGACTCATGCGAACAATAGCTCAGGTCGCTGGGCCTATTAAACATAGTCTGGCATAATTAAGAATAAGTGCTGTGCCATCACACAGACCATCAGCACTATGTGATCGCAATCTGCTTGTGCCGATCAGAGCAGAGCAGGAGCTCCCTCCCATTGCAACCTGATTGATGCCACTGTCGCTATTGATAGCAGCATCAGATGGATTAAAGCTCGCGATCTATGCTATCATCGATTGTGGCAGTTGCTGCAGTGTGTCAGCTCTCACATAGCTCTCACATACCGCTGACAGCCGCTTTTGATCGTGTCGGTGCTCAGAGTGATCATCACGTCATACATATACACAGGGTGGGCCATTTATATGGATACACTTAAATAAAATGGGAATGGTTGCTGATATCAACTTGATCTGGCTTACGTCCCTGTCTATGCCCTTGGTAACTTGTCCCATAGTTACCTTTCTAGGAGTTTTCCTCAGCTCCTAGCTCTGTGGAGCTCAGGCCATGCCCCCAGCAGTCACGTGCTTCAGGTCCTGTGAGTCTGAAGCACACCGTCACCGCTGCTGCCCCGCTCCACAGGTATCTTTGAGCAATGTTTTTGTACTCAGGACACGCGTACTGGCTCAGTGAGCAAGTGCAGTGCGGTGTTCCTGACAATTAGTATATGGGAGGGGGGAAATTTTCAAGATAGGTGGTGACCATGGTGGCCATTTTGAAGTCTGCCATTTTAGATCCAACTTTATTTTTTTCAATGGGAAGAGGGTCATGTGACACATCAAAATTATTGAGAATTTCACAAGAAAAACAATGGTGTGCTTAGCTTTAATGTAACTTTATTCTTTCATGAGTTATTTACAAGTTTATGACCACTTCTAAAATGTGTTCAAAGTGCTGCCCATTGTGTTGGATTGTCAATGCAACCCTCTTCTCCCACTCTTGACACACTGATAGCAATACCGCAGAAGCAATGCTAGCACAGGCTTCCAGTATCCGTTGTTTCAGATGCTGCACATCTCGTATCTTCACAGCACAGACAATTGCCTTCAGATGACCCCAAAGATGAAAGTCTAAGGGGGTCAGATCGGGAGACCTTGGTGGCCATTCAACTGGCACCCATAATTGATTGTATGGTGTTGTATATGGGGTACAAAGATAGTGGGGCAATTCTTCATCAAGTGGAAACCTCAATGCCACTGGATATCTGAAATTGCTACATGATGATGTGTTGCCTTCTTTATGCACTGAAGATGGCACATTCCCTGAGATTTTCCAGCAAGATGGTGCACCACCACATTATGGGTGTCAGGTCTGAGCATTCCTACAAGGAATCTGACCCCCTTAGACTAGCATTTCTTTTACAAAGAATTGCCCCACTATCTTTGTACCCCATATACAACACCATACAATCAATTATGGGTGCCAGTTGAATGGCCACCAAGGTCTCCCGATCTGACCCCCTTAGACTTTCATCTTTGGGGTCATCTGAAGGCAATTGTCTGTGCTGTGAAGATACGATGATCATATCTGAAGAAAGGTTCAATTTCCAGAGGAGACAAGTCTTGTTTATCATGAGAACTAATAATCTGTGGAATACCCTTCTTAAGAAGTATAGAATCATTAATGATTTAAAATAAGGCCTATATACGTCTATTTTGAAGAAATTAACATAAATTCTTATATAAATGTCTACTGTTCCTTTCTGAGTGTTTGGTCCAGTGGATTGGAAATTGGTATCATGAGGGAAAGTTTAGCTTTTTGGGAGCGGACTGGATCATGCATTATGGTTGTGCTTGTGCCCCTTTCCTTTATTCTTTTCCAGCCCTCGGTTGAACTTGATGGACATTTGTTGTTTTTCAACCATATTAATTATGTAATTATGTATGAATTGGGCCGTATATATTTGGAGGAGATGTTCTGAAGTTATAATATTGGTGCCAGTTTGTGGGTGCCTGGAAGTAGGGAGAATAAGTAATATGGATTTACTTACAGTCTGGACCTAATCTGCTTCCCCATATTAGACTCATTCAGCATTATATTATTTATAGCATAAAACAAACAATTTTTGGCACAAAACACATAAGTTTATAATTATCCATATTTATAATTGTTTTTCACATCAAATTTCATCCATGCACTTTAATGAGATACAACGTGAAAGTCATTGCTCAGCAATTCAGAACTGTTGATGACAGAGGGTGCACTGAATTCCTACATATGAAGGTTTATTCACAAGCGGTAATTCTGTAGCGGTTCTTGTTCAGTGTCTCGACGATTTGCATTAGGCATGAAGAAATTCATTCAAATACTGTAAAAACAAGTCCATTTTAACAAATGTAACTTACAGCCAGAAAATTCTGCAATAAAGCTGCTGTGGATGAACATACATAAAAATTTCTATTCTATTTTTTAATGGGCATTTAAGCCAGCTCATTGATATCTCATTGTTTTTAACCGATACTGTATAATGTTCATTGCTTTTCCTTTAATTATCCTGCAGAGGTGTGTTGAGCCTCCTATACACTTTACATAGCTGGTTCGACCGATCGTTCGGCAGCCAGCTATCTCACCCGATCCTCCCATACACAGGAGTACTCGCTCTGCTGAGTGCTCCAGATATTTCTGGCAGTGGGTTACCTCTTAGAGAATAAAAGGATTGGCAGTCTGAAATTGGACCGTGTCCCCCACAACGTCATCTCTTGGGAAGAGTCAGGGACACTCCCATACACATTAGACAGCCAATACCATTTATATTGATTGGTTTGACCGATGGTGGTCTAATGTGTTTGAGGGCCTTTAGAGGTTACAGCCGATCACTAGCAGTCCTAACAGTCAAACATGCTATGAGCATCTTCCCTTCTAATAAAAAAGGACTGCCTAAGACATATAAACCTTTTAATAAATTCTGTATTATAAACATGTGACCAAAATATCAGTAATGCTATTCCACATCAGAATTGTTGAAAATAGACAAGAATCCTAATAATGTGTCACACTGTAGAACAGTAATTAGCTATAATTATTTGGCTTCAAACCAGTGAAGGTCAAAATTACACTCTGCCAGTTGGCTTGCTAAAGCTAGTAAATATTGTGAGATGATATAGTGAAACAGTAATATTCCCAGAGGAAAAATAAGATAAATTGAATCTTGAAGATTCTTTGTCATGTAGATTTTGCTACCTATACAAAGAAAAGAGAAATCAGTGAATAGACGTCCAAAATATGTTGTAAAATCACAAATATTTTTATTAAACAACACAGGTCAAATTGGCACAAATGGCAGACAAAGTCTGACACAATGCAAAAAACAGAGCTACAAGGTATACAGTGTCAAATGGGCCCCCATACCCGTAAACACGTATTATAACTCCTGGTAATAGAGATGGAAAAATTATCTATTTGCCTAGAATCAGATTAAAATAATCTCACAGCCACCACTAAAAAGAGCTAGCAGGATAGTGTAAAATATAGTAAGGGGTATAATCCCCAAGTGGATAGCCATGTTCCAAGGGATAAATTTGCATAGACTGGAAATTTTACAGACACATACCAGGGAGGAGGATACTGGACCCCAAGCTCAGCAAACCCCGACGTACCTTTCGGATTGATCTTCCTTCCTCAGGGGGCCCTTTTGACACCGTATACCTTGTAGCTCTGTTTATTGCATTGTGTCACCCTTTGTCTGCCATTTGTGCCAATTTTACCTGTGTTGTTTAATAAAAATATTTGTGATTTAACAGCATATTTTGGACGTCTATGCACTGATTTCTCTTTTCTTTGTATATTTAAATACAGTGTGTCCTGCAGTGATTTATTATGGGCTGATACCAGTGTTTGTTTTACCGTTATCTGTATTCATATATGATATATGATGTTACTTTGTTCTAGCCCTGTGGTCTGTCAATTGTACTTATTACAGATTTTGCTACCTTCTAGAGTTCCTATTGATCAAAGATAAAGGGTCCATCAGCTTAATTCTATAAAAAAATCAACACTGGTCTCAGAAATAAAATTTGAACCATTGGACATGAGCAGGGTCACCATGCCATTAAGGTTCACATGGTAGCTAAAATAGTACACAGTTATGGCTTTTTAAGGTTTTTCATAACTTTCCTCCACACCAGGGCCATTCAGTACGTACATAGCGATATATGTGAGGTATTAGTTTATATTATGGCCACAATACTTAAGCTCACAACCTCCGTCAAAGGTCCCCACTTTTGCGAGTCCCTACTCTAACAAAAAACACCAAAAAAGACTAGGCTAGATAAAAACACCAAAATGCAGGCAGAGATGCTTATCTGCCAAGGCCACAGAACAAATGCACTAAATATGGCCATAATATAAACTAATACCTCACATATATCGCTATGTGTTTTTTGCACTGTATATATATATTTTTTTTTCAGGGTGAAGCTGGGCCCAGATGGCTCTGTAAACTGTGGCCTCTGTTCACATGGTATGCATCTTTTAGCACTGGCTGTCCTGCCTGATCTAATAGTATGGGTGTCACTAAGGTTCAGCCGGACGCTTTGCATTTTCTGTGTGAACACTGCCACATACAAATTCTATTTTTTGTGCATTTTCATACCAAGTGGCCATGTCCCGATTGGAGGCTGGCTGCCTCATCAGATATTTTTGCACCTGTGCCATCTCAATGGGTCTGCTGCACCTTGTTTAGTGCATTTGTTCTGTGGCCTTGGCAGGTAATCATCTATGCCTGCATTTTGGTGTTTTTATCTAACCTAGTCTTTTTTGGTGTTTTTTGTTAGAGTAGGGACTCGCTAAAGTGGGGACCTTTGACAGAGGTTGCGAGCTTAAGTATTGTGGCCATAATATAAACTAATACCTCACATATATCGCTATGTGTTTTTTGCACTGTATTTTTTTTTTCAGGGTGCAGCTGGGCCCAGATGGCTCTGTAAACTGTGGCCTCTGTATATACTGTCAAAAGGGCGCATGCGCCAGCAAAAGCATACCAGCGCATGGCCTGCATACCCAATGCTACTGATAGGGTACGCAGGTCGCATGCAGCTTCATGCACCCATAGGAGGAGCTGACCGGAGGGGGCGCGGCAGGGAGCGGAGCTGCACAGCGGCCGTGCGCTGCGCCTCCTAACGCAAGTGTGAAAGTAGCCTTAAACCTATTTTTGAATATGCGCTAATTATTGGCCAATAGATCCATCCTCAGAAGTTCTAATGCTGTCGGTTGATCATGATAAGATCACCTACTGACACAGTGTAATAAAACATGCCGGGTTGTAGAGCATTTCAGCTACGCTATACTGAAGATCCAAATTATTCTAACTGCATGCTTACATAATAACCTTGTATACTTGATGAAAAACAATTGCACCTATGACATGTCTAATAAAACATTCCTCAGATCCTCTCACATCATACTCGTTGCCCTAGCTGCTTTATTACAGAACATTTCAGCTATTCTATGCATATAAATAAAAATTGACCAAGTTGAGATCCATCCATATATTTCCATCAGGAAAACCAGTGGAGAGCAGAGGAAGGGGTGTGCAGCACTAAGAAGAAGCAGTATGCTGTAGGAAAGTGTAGTTTTAGCAGATAAGAATAGGACCACCCACTTAGCTGTGTGTTATTCATGGCATTTTTTAGGTTAAAGATTTAACCATTGTAAGTTGTCAGCTTTCAAAATGATGACCAATATTAAATAAAATGTTTCAACCTGACCCTGATTGGTTACAGCTTACTAAATGCCTATTCTACCTATCTCTCTCTCTCTCTCTCTCTCTCTCTCTCTCTATTTAATACTGTATGAAAAAAATATAACTGCACATCAGATAGTTAAAAAGAGAAAAGATAAAATCAGTCTAAGAGCTTAATTACCATCTTTCAGTTGATTTTACTGTCCTCTTGCCTCGTCTTCTCTGCTGAGAAAATGAATTAAGTGCAGCACAGAAAGAACAAAGCCGCCCACCCAAAACTTATTTCTTCATTTTGTTCCCTTGTGTTTTTCCCGTACACCTCCGCATCTTGACAGCAAGCAGTGTCTGGTATATTGGCATATCTTCACTGCACACCTAATGAGATTTTAATAATGCAACCTGCTCAGAGGCTATGAAGTAATATCTCAAAATAGCTCTAAAGTTTACCAGGTAAGAAAGAGAAATATTGGAAATGCCAGGTATATATTTATCTTTTGAAAAATGTAATGATAAATAGAAGGAAGCTTGTACTTGATATTTCCACTTAGGTGCTGATGCCATATTAACTGCAGTGTGATATCTGCAAACTAAATGCAAAAAATAATAAAGAGATGGAACAATAAGCCTATAATCATTTGCACTCAATTGTTAGCAGATTCAAAATAAAAAAGCAGCAGTATGCTTCTGTAAAGAGTCTTATTTGACAAGCAGTACTCCGCATCTTTGGCACCTGTTATGCAGCCAATAAGCATGCAGGGATTTCCGGTGAATCAGTGTCATGCTGTAAGCATCTTGGATGTGACATTACTGTGATTGGCTGGCTCAGCACACTGACGCCATTGCACAGCTTTGTGACACCTCGTATTGCAGGGAAAGAGTACTTGTCTAGACCTGTGTGCAGAGTATAACATATCAGAGGCATGTAGTCTTGACACGGGTACTGAAGCTGAGCCATCATACTAACAGCCCTTCTAAGGGCTAATCATTTGCTTTGCTGTTTGAATTACATACAATCTGCATTTAGCCTAGGAAGGGAGAGAGAGTCGCTGGATCAGGGAGAGTGACAGAATCTAGTCTGTAGACAAGGATTAGGCCTGTGCAGTCCATTGGCAAATATGTAACTTTTTTTGTGGGAGTTGAAAAAATTTAATATATTTTGATCCATCAAATATTATTGTCACGCGGGGCTTAGGTCAACTAAGGCAGAAATACCCGGGGCCCCTGTGATGTCCCTTTAACTAGGGGAAACCCTGTCTGACCCTCAACCCAGGGTTTTTGCTGATGGTGCAAAGGCCTGAGCCTCCACCCTTTCCTTATCTCCTGCTCAGCCCTAAGCTTAACCCTCCACCCTCCACCCAGTGAGGAGACAAACCACCAAAGCCCCAAACAATAAAGACAGACAGGGAGAACTTAAACTGCACCACGCCGCATACACACAGGACTATACAGTAATGTGAACAGGGCACGACAAAACACAAATATGGGAAGGCGAGAAGGTAACAATGGATCATACGACACCAGATATGAATCTCTCTCTCTCTCCAACACCTCCACTCCAGACCGGAACCACTTGGTATGACACACAAGCTATAACCGGCGACGCCCATAGGCCAGCACGACTATTTAAAGACCGTGGGCGTGACCAAACATCCAACCTGATCTTCAGCTAGATTAACCCCCGATAGCCTGAGAAACTCAAGCCGGCGCCACTGAGGCTATAGTGGACGGAGGTGGAACTACCTCTGCCTGCCGGACGCTGTGGTGTGAATAGCGTCCGACATGACAGTACCCCGTCTTCTACGAGGGACCCCAGGACCCTCAAGACTCATAGGACCCGGCTTGTCCGGATGACGACGGTGAAAAGAACTGACCAGCCGATCTGCATGTATGTCCGAGGCTGGTACCCAAGACCTCTCCTCTGGACCATACCCCCGCCAGTGTACCAAATACTGAAGAGTACGGCGCACTACTCGAGAGTCCACTACCTTGGAGACCTCAAACTCTAAATCGCCATCCACCATGACTGGAGGTGGCATCGGCGTCGTGTCCACAGAGCCTACCACCTTTTTCAATAAAGCCCTGTGAAACACGTTGTGTATCTTGTATACTGCAGGGAGTTCCAACCGATAAGCAACTGGGTTAATGATGGCAGCAATCTTAAAAGGCCCAATAAACCTTGGAGCCAATTTTAAAGATGGAATTTTGAGTTTTATATTTTTAGTCGCTAACCACACCCATTCACCCACACACAGGTCCGGACCTGGCACGCGTCTACTGTCAGCCACCCGCTTGTACCTCGCACTCATGCTCAACAATCGCTGTTTCACCCTCCTCCAGACCGATGATAATTGAGCTCCTAGCTGGTGCTCCTCCGGGACGCCCCCCGAGTCACCCTGACGTAAGCTACAAAATTGAGGATGTTGACCGTAAACACAAAAGAACGGAGACTCTCCCGATGACTCTTGACGGTGATTATTTAACGCGAACTCGGCCAGAGGAAGGAAAGTAGACCACTCCTCTTGGTTGTCGGACACAAAGCATCGTAAATACTGCTCCAGATTTTGGTTCATGCGCTCAGTTTGACCATTTGACTGTGGATGAAACGCCGATGAATGTGACAACTTAATCCCCAAACGTGAGCAAAAAGCTTTCCAAAACCTTGCAACAAATTGAGTTCCCCTATCAGATACTATGTCCGACGGAACTCCGTGGAGTCTGACCACCTCCTGCACAAACACCTGAGCCAATGTATTCGCATTGGGCAAGGAAGGCAATGAGACAAAATGTGCCATCTTTGAAAATCGGTCAACCACCACCAGGATGACCGTGTTCCCCGCCGAGACTGGCAAGTCAGTGATAAAATCCATGGAGATTTCTGTCCATGGCCTATTAGGTACCCCCAGAGGCTGTAGCATGCCAGCAGTACGATCTCGGGGCGACTTGGCCCTGGCGCACGTGATGCAAGCTGCCACGTACGAGACCACGTCCTGCCGGATTTTGGGCCACCAGAAACGACGCGATACCAGCTCCAAGGTGCCCTTAACCCCTGGATGACCAGCCAGTACTGAGTCGTGATGTTCCCTCAACACCTTAAGACGAAGATGAAGGGGTACAAATGATTTGTTGGCGGGAAGTCCTGGCGGTACCTCCTCTTGGGCCTCGGCAATCTCCGCCTCTACCTCAGTCGTGAGAGCTGAAACCACTACACCTTCCTGGAGGATGGGTACCGGCTCTTCCCGAGGTTCTACCCCCAGAAAACACCTGGACAAGGCATCCGCCTTGGTGTTTTTAGCCCCGGGACGGTAAGTGACCAGAAAAATGAAACGTGTAAAGAACAATGCCCAGCGAGCCTGCCTAGGAGACAGACGCTTGGCCGACTCCAGATAGAGCAGGTTCTTATGGTCGGTGATGACTGTGACCTGGTGAGCTGCCCCCTCCAAGAAGTGTCGCCATTCCTCAAAAGCCAATTTGATGGCCAACAACTCCCTGTTGCCGATATCATAATTCCGTTCGGCCGGCGACAGCTTCTTGGAGAAGTAGGCGCATGGATGCATATCGCTCAAAGATGAGCCCTGTGACAGTACTGCCCCCACTCCCACCTCAGATGCATCAACCTCCACCACAAAAGGTTTAGACACGTCCGGTTGCACCAGAATGGGGGCTGAAGCAAAACTGTTCTTCAGATGCTCAAATGCACGTATCGCCACCTCAGACCAGCTAGTCAGATCGGTACCTTTTTTTGTCATGTCCGTGAGCGGTTTGGCTATAGTAGAAAAGTGTTTTATAAATTTCCTATAATAATTAGCAAACCCAAGGAACCGCTGGAGCGCTTTCAGATTATCAGGCCTTTCCCATTGTAGCACCGCTTGCACCTTAGCGGTGTCCATTTTAAACCCTGCGGCGGACACAATATATCCCAAAAAAGGCAACTCCTGAACAAAAAATAAGCATTTTTCCAGCTTAGCATAGAGCTTATTCTCACGGAGCAACTGTAACACCTGCCTGACATGCTCTAAATGAATGTCCCGGTCGCTCGAATAAATGAGGATATCATCCAGGTATACAATCACAAATTTCCCCAGGACATGAGCAAACACGTCATTAATAAAATGTTGGAAAACAGCAGGCGCGGTTGTCAACCCAAATGGCATAACCAGGCTCTCAAAATGACCCTCAGGAGTGTTAAAGGCCGTCTTCCACTCATCCCCCTGACGGACCCTTATGAGGTTATACGCCCCCCTGATGTCAAGCTTGGAAAACCACTTTGCCCCCGCCACCTGGTTGAACAAATCAGGGATCAAAGGCATCGGGTATGGATCACGGATCGTAATCTGGTTTAACTCCCGGAAATCCAGACACGGCCGTAACCCCCCATCTTTCTTCTTAATGAAGAAAAACCCCGCTGCTACAGGCGAGGACGAAGGCCGGATGTGTCCTTTGCGCAGACTCTCCGCGATGTAGTCTTTCAGAGCTTGTCTCTCTGGACCAGAAATATTAAACATCCTGGCCTTAGGTAATTTGGCCCCGGGTTTTAACCTAATCGCACAGTCATAGGCTCTATGTGGAGGCAGTTCTGAGCAACCCTTCTCAGAGAAAACATCTGCGAAATCCTGCAAAGCCTCCGGAAGGCTGGGCGTCACGGCGGGCACACATGTGGCCAAGCAATTGTCCTGGCAAAAACCACTCCATTGGACTATGTCCTGAGTTTTCCAATCAATCACTGGGTTGTGCCTGGACAACCATGGAAAACCCAAGACCATTTGTGCTGGGAGATTACGGAGGACCCTACATGTAACCCACTCCGAATGTAGGACCCCAATGTTGAGTTTCACCTCAGCCACAAACTCCGTAATCTCCCCCTGAGGGAGGGGAGCGGCATTAATGGTAACCACCTGAATAGGATGAGGGAGTTTTTCGATCTTAAACTCGGCAGTGCGTGCAAACTCCTCATCTATGAGATTGGTGGCGGAACCGCTATCCACAAACACTGATATGGGTAGCTCTCTGCCCGCGATAATAACCTTGGCAGGGAGCATACATTGAGATACTATCATGGGGGATATGCATACGCTCAGTTGGGTCTCCTCCATACCCACTGAGCTTAGTAGTTTTCTGCCGGTGTGACCTTCTTCGGTAGCACAGGACAAGCGTTAACATAATGATTCCTTTTACCACAGTAAAAACATGCTCTGTGGGCTTCGTGAACCCAGGGACGCGACGCTTAACCTGTGACACCCCCGCAATTTGCATAGGTTCAGTGGGCTCACCTGCAGCAACCACACTTGCACCCCTGCTTTCCCCCAGGGGTAGCGTCTCCTGTGCCCCCTGACGCAAACGGCGATCAATACGTATAACCAAACTCATGGCAGACTCCAACGATGCAGGAGTCTCATACATCAGGAGGGCCTGTTTAACTCTTCCTGAAACCCCATGAATAAACTGACTCCGCAGCGCTGGGTCGTTCCACTGTGTGTCTACTGCCCAACGGCAAAATTCGGAGCAATAGTCTTCCGCCATACGTTCCCCCTGATGGAGGGCGCGGATTTTAGATTCTGCTAGAGCTAATCTGTCGGGATCATCATAAATGAGCCCGAGTGCAGAAAAAACATTATCGACAGAATGAAATGTAGCAGAGTCAGCTGGTAAGGAAAATGCCCATGCTTGGGGGTCCCCACTCAGTAATGATAACATCAGGCCCACCCGCTGGGCCTCATTACCTGAGGAGACCGGGCGCATGCGGAAGTATAACTTGCAGGCCTCCCGAAAGATGACAAATTTGCTGCGTTCCCCTGAGAATCGTTCTGGCAGCGGGATCTTCGGCTCTGCACCTGCACCTGCAGATGCCGTTTGCACCTTCGCTACTACCAGGCCCTGCTGCTGAACTGCCCCTTTCAACTCGGAGACCTGTAAGGACAGCGCCGCCAACTGGCGGGTTATGGAATCCATGGGATCCATGGACTCCTGAAAAATGTGGGCCGATTATAATGTCACGCGGGGCTTAGGTCAACTAAGGCAGAAATACCCGGGGCCCCTGTGATGTCCCTTTAACTAGGGGAAACCCTGTCTGACCCTCAACCCAGGGTTTTTGCTGATGGTGCAAATGCCTGAGCCTCCACCCTTTCCTTATCTCCTGCTCAGCCCTAAGCTTAACCCTCCACCCTCCACCCAGTGAGGAGACAAACCACCAAAGCCCCAAACAATAAAGACAGACAGGGAGAACTTAAACTGCACCGCGCCGCATACACACAGGAGTATACAGTAATGTGAACAGGGCACAACAAAACACAAATATGGGAAGGCGAGAAGGTAACAATGGATCATACGACACCAGATATGAATCTCTCTCTCTCTCCAACACCTCCACTCCAGACCGGAACCACTTGGTATGACACACAAGCTATAATCGGCGACGCCCATAGGCCAGCACGACTATTTAAAGACCGTGGGCGTGACCAAACATCCAACCTGATCTTCAGCTAGATTAACCCCCGATAGCCTGAGAAACTCAAGCCGGCGCCACTGAGGCTATAGTGGACGGAGGTGGAACTACCTCTGCCTTCCGGACGCTGTGGTGTGAATAGCGTCCGACATGACAGTACCCCGTCTTCTACGAGGGACCCCAGGACCCTCAAGACTCATAGGACCCGGCTTGTCCGGATGACGACGGTGAAAAGAACTGACCAGCCGATCTGCATGTATGTCCGAGGCTGGTACCCAAGACCTCTCCTCCGGACCATACCCCCGCCAGTGTACCAAATACTGAAGAGTACGGCGCACTACTCGAGAGTCCACTACCTTGGAGACCTCAAACTCTAAATCGCCATCCACCATGACTGGAGGTGGCATCGGCGTCGTGTCCACAGAGCCTACCACCTTTTTCAATAAAGCCCCGTGAAACACGTTGTGTATCTTGTATACTGCAGGGAGTTCCAACCGATAAGCAACTGGGTTAATGATGGCAGCAATCTTAAAAGGCCCAATAAACCTTGGACCCAATTTTAAAGATGGAATTTTGAGTTTTATATTTTTAGTCGCTAATCACACTCATTCACCCACACACATCTCCGGACCTGGCACGCGTCTACTGTCAGCCACCCGCTTGTACCTCGCACTCATGCTCAACAATCGCTGTTTCACCCTCCTCCAGACCGATGATAATTGAGCTCCTAGCTGGTCCTCCTCCGGGACGCCCCCCGAGTCACCCTGACGTAAGGTACAAAATTGAGGATGTTGACCGTAAACACAAAAGAACGGAGACTCTCCCGATGACTCTTGACGGTGATTATTTAACGCGAACTCGGCCAGAGGAAGGAAAGTAGACCACTCCTCTTGGTTGTCGGACACAAAGCATCGTAAATACTGCTCCAGATTTTGGTTCATGCGCTCAGTTTGACCATTTGACTGTGGATGAAACGCCGATGAATGTGACAACTTGATCCCCAAACGTGAGCAAAAAGCTTTCCAAAACCTCGCAACAAATTGAGTTCCCCTATCAGATACTATGTCCGACGGAACTCCGTGGAGTCTGACCACCTCCTGCACAAACACCTGAGCCAACGTCTTCGCATTGGGCAAGGAGGGCAATGAGACAAAATGCGCCATCTTTGAAAATCGGTCAACCACCACCAGGATGACCGTGTTCCCCGCCGAGACTGGCAAGTCAGTGATAAAATCCATGGAGATTTCTGTCCATGGCCTATTAGGTACCCCCAGAGGCTGTAGCGTGCCAGCAGGACGGGCTCGGGGCGACTTGGCCCTGGCGCACGTGATGCAAGCTGCCACGTACGAGACCACGTCCTGCCGGATTTTGGGCCACCAGAAACGACGCGATACCAGCTCCAAGGTGCCCTTAACCCCTGGATGACCAGCCAGTACTGAGTCGTGATGTTCCCTCAACACCTTAAGATGAAGATGAAGGGGTACAAATGATTTGTTGGCGGGAAGTCCTGGCGGTACCTCCTCTTGGGCCTCGGCAATCTCCGCCTCTACCTCAGTCGTGAGAGCCGAAACCACTACACCTTCCTGGAGGATGGGTACCGGCTCTTCCCGAGGTTCTACCCCTGGAAAACACCTGGACAAGGCATCCGCCTTGGTGTTTTTAGCCCCGGGACGGTAAGTCACCAGAAAATTGAAACGTATAAAGAACAATGCCCAGCGAGCCTGCCTAGGAGACAGACGCTTGGCCGACTCCAGATAGAGCAGGTTCTTATGGTCGGTGATGACTGTGACCTGGTGAGCCGCCCCCTCCAAGAAGTGTCGCCATTCCTCAAAAGCCAATTTGATGGCCAACAACTCCCTGTTGCCGATATCATAATTCCGTTCGGCCGGCGACAGCTTCTTGGAGAAGTAGGCGCATGGATGCATATCGCTCAAAGATGAGCCCTGTGACAGTACTGCCCCCACTCCCACCTCAGACGCATCAACCTCCACCACAAAATGTTTAGACACGTCCGGTTGCACCAGAATGGGGGCTGAAGCAAAACTGTTCTTCAGACGCTCAAATGCACGTATCGCCACCTCAGACCAGCTAGTCAGATCGGTACCTTTTTTTGTCATGTCCGTGAGCGGTTTGGCTATAGTAGAAAAGTGTTTTATAAATTTCCTATAATAATTAGCAAACCCAAGGAACCGCTGGAGCGCTTTCAGATTATCAGGCCTTTCCCATTGTAGCACCGCTTGCACCTTAGCGGTGTCCATTTTAAACCCTGCGGCGGACACAATATATCCCAAAAAAGGCAACTCCTGAACAAAAAATAAGCATTTTTCCAGCTTAGCATAGAGCTTATTCTCACGGAGCAACTGTAACACCTGCCTGACATGCTCTAAATGAATGTCCCGGTCGCTCGAATAAATGAGGATATCATCCAGGTATACAATCACAAATTTCCCTAGGACATGAGCAAACACGTCATTAATAAAATGTTGGAAAACAGCAGGCGCGGTTGTCAACCCAAATGGCATAACCAGGCTCTCAAAATGACCCTCAGGAGTGTTAAAGGCCGTCTTCCACTCATCCCCCTGACGGACCCTTATGAGGTTATACGCCCCCCTGATGTCAAGCTTGGAAAACCACTTTGCCCCCGCCACCTGGTTGAACAAATCAGGGATCAAAGGCATCGGGTATGGATCACGGATCGTAATCTGGTTTAACTCCCGGAAATCCAGACACGGCCGTAACCCCCCATCTTTCTTCTTAATGAAGAAAAACCCCGCTGCTACAGGCGAGGACGAAGGCCGGATGTGTCCTTTGCTCAGACTCTCCGCGATGTAGTCTTTCAGAGCTTGTCTCTCTGGACCAGAAATATTAAACATGCTGGCCTTAGGTAATTTGGCCCCGGGTTTTAACCTAATCGCACAGTCATAGGCTCTATGTGGAGGCAGTTCTGAGCAACCCTTCTCAGAGAAAACATCTGCGAAATCCTGCAAAGCCTCCGGAAGGCTGGGCGTCACGGCGGACACACATGTGGCCAAGCAATTGTCCTGGCAAAAACCACTCCATTGGACTATGTCCTGAGTTTTCCAATCAATCACTGGGTTGTGCCTGGACAACCATGGAAAACCCAAGACCATTTGTGCTGGGAGATTACGGAGGACCCTACATGTAACCCACTCCGAATGTAGGACCCCAATGTTGAGTTTCACCTCAGCCACAAACTCCGTAATCTCCCCCTGAGGGAGGGGAGCGGCATTAATGGTAACCACCTGAATAGGATGAGGGAGTTTTTCGATCTTAAACCCGGCAGTGCGTGCAAACTCCTCATCTATGAGATTGGTGGCGGAACCGCTATCCACAAACACTGATATGGGTAGCTCTCTGCCCGCGATAATAACCTTGGCAGGGAGCATACATTGAGATACCATCATGGAGGATATGCATACGCTCAGTTCGGTCTCCTCCATACCCACTGAGCTTAGTAGTTTTCTGCCGGTGTGACCTTCTTCGGTAGCACAGGACAAGCGTTAACATAATGATTCCTTTTACCACAGTAAAAACATGCTCCGGGCTTCGTGAACCCAGGGACGCGACGCTTAACCTGTGACACCCCCGCAATTTGCATAGGTTCAGTGGGCTCACCTGCAGCAACCACACTTGCACCCCTGCTTTCCCCCAGGGGTAGCGTCTCCTGTGCCCCCTGACGCAAACGGCGATCAATACGTATAACCAAACTCATGGCAGACTCCAACGATGCAGGAGTCTCATACATCAGGAGGGCCTGTTTAACTCTTCCTGAAACCCCATGAATAAACTGACTCCGCAGCGCTGGGTCGTTCCACTGTGTGTCTACTGCCCAATGGTGAAATTCGGAGCAATAGTCTTCCGCCATACGTTCCCCCTGACGGAGGGCGCGGATTTTAGATTCTGCTAGAGATAATCTGTCGGGATCATCATAAATGAGCCCGAGTGCAGAAAAAACGTTATCGACAGAATGAAATGTAGCAGAGTCAGCTGGTAAGGAAAATGCCCATGCTTGGGGGTCCCCACTCAGTAATGATAACACCAGGCCCACCCGCTGGGCCTCATTACCTGAGGAGACCGGGCGCATGCGGAAGTATAACTTGCAGGCCTCCCGAAAGATGACAAATTTGCTGCGTTCCCCTGAGAATCGTTCTGGCAGCGGGATCTTCGGCTCTGCACCTGCACCTGCAGATGCCGTTTGCACCTTCGCTACTACCAGGCCCTGCTGCTGAACTGCCCCTTTCAACTCGGAGACCTGTAAGGACAGCGCCGCCAACTGGCGGGTTATGGAATCCATGGGATCCATGGACTCCTGAAAAATGTGAGCCGATTATAATGTCACGCGGGGCTTAGGTCAACTAAGGCAGAAATTACCCGGGGCCCCTGTGATGTCCCTTTAACTAGGGGAAACACTGTCTGACCCTCAACCCAGGGTTTTTGCTGATGGTGCAAATGCCTGAGCCTCCACCCTTTCCTTATCTCCTGCTCAGCCCTAAGCTTAACCCTCCACCCTCCACCCAGTGAGGAGACAAATCACCAAAGCCCCAAACAATAAAGACAGACAGGGAGAACTTAAACTGCACCGCGCCGCATACACACAGGACTATACAGTAATGTGAACAGGGCACAACAAAACACAAATATGGGAAGGCGAGAAGGTAACAATGGATCATACGACACCAGATATGAATCTCTCTCTCTCTCCAACACCTCCACTCCAGACCGGAACCACTTGGTATGACACACAAGCTATAATCGGCGACGCCCATAGGCCAGCACGACTATTTAAAGACCGTGGGCGTGACCAAACATCCAACCTGATCTTCAGCTAGATTAACCCCCGATAGCCTGAGAAACTCAAGCCGGCTCCACTGAGGCTATAGTGGACGGAGGTGGAACTACCTCTGCCTGCCGGACGCTGTGGTGTGAATAGCGTCCGACATGACAATTATGTGCTTTGAGGTCCATTTTTTGTTATATAACACACCCAAAAATTGTTGAAACATTTTCCTGGGTTACGATTCACAGCCATATACTTTTCCGTTGTGTGGAGTACATTTATATGATCTCTAAAACTGAGAAAAAGCTTTAAAAATTGTGTAGGCTTCCATTTGTCAGCCATAGAGTGTTATGTGGTCCTTGAACACTTATGTGAACTCTAAAACTAAAAAAAGCTTTAAAAAATTTTGTAGGTGTTCATTTCTCAGCCATACAGTGTTACATGGTCTGTGAGTATTTCTGTGATCTCTAAAATTGAAAAAAAAGCTTTAAAAAATTTAGCAGGCTTCTAATTATCTGCCATACTGTTTTAGGGCTCTTTCACACATCCTGATATTTCTGGTACTGGAAAAAAGGATACCGGAGATATCAGTGTACATGTGTCCATGTGTACGTGTGTAATACTGTGCCATACGTGTGGCAACCGCGTGACACATCAGTATCACACGTAACGGTGCCTGGAAAGCAGCGGTACTGTTCACCCTGTTCCCCGGCGCTGGGTGCTGAAGACAGCTCTTATCATTCACCCATGCTGGCGCTGCAATCAAATGTTAAAAAAATGATGTGGGTTCCCCTCTATTTTTGATAGCGAGCCTGGCAAAACTAACAGCTGCGGGCTGCATCCCTTAGCTGTCAGCTTTAGCAAAGCTAATTATCAAGAATAGAGGGGTCCCTAAGACATATTTTTAATTATATAAATTAATAATTTATAAAAACGGCATGAGGATTCCCCCATTTTTGACAACCAGCCAAGCTAAAGCAGACATTTGGGGGCTGGTGTCACGATTCCTCTACTCAGAGTGTCTGGGACTCAGTGATGGACAGCTCGGTCATCCTGTCCTGTGCTGGGGCGTGCTGAGCTATCGATGCTTTGATAGACAGCTGAGTTGATCTATCTGAGATTTCCACAGCTGCTCCCTGTTCTTGGCAATTGCCCTGCTATTTAGGTTAGCTGTCTGTCCCAGATCACTGCCAGTCAAAAGCTTATTCTTAGCCTGTGCTTTCTGGTGTGTGTCACCTGATCATGTGCTGTAAGTTCTGATCTACTGCTGCAGTCCTTTGGACCATGCTCTGACTACCCATTTGTTATTGCCCCTTTGCATCTGATATTCTGCTGCTGACCTTTGGACCATGTTCAGACTACCCATTTGTTACTGTCCCTTTGCATCTGATATTCTGCTGCTGACCTTTGGACTGTATTCAGACTACCCATTTGTTATTGTCCCTTTGCTTATCCACTACTTCCCTGGTATTCTGACCCTGGCATGTGACCTGACTTACGTCTTCACATTTTCCCTTGGTTTACTATGTGCTCTTTTGGTATTGATCCCGGAATGTCTTACTTCGCTGACTCACGGCCTGTCCATGGCTTGTGACTAGTGTCACAGCTGGTATTCTCAGGCTGGAAATTGGGCATTCATATTGTCCCTCCAGCCTAAAAATAGCCTGCAACCACCCAGAAAAGGGATATCTATTAGATACGCCTTTTTTGGTGCTTTGCCTGGCTCTTCACATTTACATTTTGGTGGTGGAAAGGGGGTTCATATTTGTGGGGTTGATGCAGGGGAAAGTGATACGAGCTGTCTTCAGCACCCGGCACTGGAGAATAGCGTGAAAAGTACCACTGATGTCATTTATGTGTCATCAATGTGCTTGTGTGGGGGATATTTTGTGGCCCGTGCTGCTGCTGTTAAAAACGGAAATGTTAGCGTGTTTTGTCTATGGACACATGGCCCATGGAAACACTGACATTTGTACAGACCAATTCACTTAAATGGGTCTATGTATGTAAGTGTCTCTGATAGTGTGGAAACTGTCATCACAGGTACCGGAAACACTGACATGTGAAAGAGCCCTTACGTGGTCAATGAACATTTCTGCAATCTCTAAAACTGAAAAAACTTTTCCAAATTTTGTGGGCTTCCATTTGTCAACAATACAGTGTTACATGGTCTGTGAATATTTCTGAGATCTCTAACATTTAAAAATAGCTTTTAAAAATTTTGTAGGCATCCTTTTCTCAGCCATACAGTGTTACATGGTCTGTGAACATTTCTGTGATCTCCAAAACTGAAAAAAGCATTGTAACATTTTTCTAGATTGAATTTGATTGTCATCCATACATTTTTGCATTCCTTCTGTTACATTATGGTGGAGTAATCTCATAGAAACCGCTTTGACTGCTACAAGTGACCAATTTTTTTATTTTATTAAAAATAAACTTGGCTTCAAAAGATCTAGCAATTACAAAATGCATAATGCGTGTGTAAAGTAACGGGCAAGTGGAAGTGCTGATGATAGTGCACGCAGATGCCGAGGAAGTTGGGCAAGCATGACTACGCCTGTTGCTGGACCACAAGAAAGACGTCTATCCACAACACATAGGTTCCTGTCCTACTTTGCAGGGAGGCAAGGTACACCACTTCTGAAGCCAGAGCAGTGCAAACAGGTGGTTGTTTGGATAGCAGACAATGCTTCCAGAAGGCTTGGCAGCACCACACAGTGCAGTCTCACCACCCTAACTCATGGATCACTTAATCCTCACCTTGATTCTCCTTCCTATCATGTTGAGTCCCAGGAGACTAATGATCCCCCAACTCCGAGGAACTCTTTACCACAACATTTCTTGATTGTAGCCTCTCAACCTCCATGTTCCAAGAGGGACAGGGGGACATGCTGTATAGTGATTTACAAAACTTAGCAGCCATGGCCACAAGAACATGATGGTGGGAAATGGCAAATTTGGGATAAGGAGGAAGATGATGATGAGACACAGTTGCCGCTAAGTCTTGTTTTTAAGTCACAAAGTCAGGAGGACCAGGGTGTGGTGGTGGAAGATGAGGTGGTGGCTGATGAAGTCACCAACCCAACTTGGGAAACTGGTATGCATAGTCAGTCCAACAACACTGAGGGGGAGAGATCAGCAGAACCGAAACAGACAGGCAGTGGGGAGATCAAGGGGAGAAGGCCTGCAATTGTTCCGCAGAGCACCGTCACTCCTGAATTTTTCTGTCAAAGAATTATAAGTTCCCCAGTCTGGTATTTTTTTAAAAAGAGTTCTGAGACAAAACAAATGGCCATGCCAAGATCAGCAGGGGCCTGAACACTAACATCCTAACCACCACCAGCATGATCATCTGATCATGTCATCTAAGCACCCGACTTGGTGGGCTGAACACCTGGGTCCTTGATTGGTGCCATTGAGTGACACTACTGCTGCTTCCCCTGTGCTAGGTGCTTCCCAATCCTCTGTCCAAAACAATGGCGCAAATGCCTCCTGCCCTGCACCTATCATCGCACATTCTGACTAACCATCATCAGACATTTCAAAACCTAGCCCAGCGTTCAACTGTCCCTACCCAAGGCTTTGGAACGAAAAAGAAAGTATCCAGCCGCCCACCCACAGGCCCAAATGCTTAATGGGCACATTTCCAGGCTACTTGCCATGGAAATGTTGCCATATAGGCTGGTAGACACAGAGAGTTTCCGTCGACTCGTGGGTAAACAATCCCTCAGTACCCTGTCCTAGGCCACTATCTCTCCTAGTGTTGCATCCCCACCTTGTACCAGCACGTGTCCAGGAACATCACCCATGCCCTTAACAATGCAGTTACTGGCATTGTCCACTTAATGACTGACACATGGACTAGTCACACCCTGGCACGGTGCATGTGCTCCCGACGCCGATATTTGCAGGCCCTACTTCTCTCAGGGTTTCCTGCACCTCCTACAGCAGTTCCTGCAACCCCTCCTTCTCCTCCTCATCCTCCATCTCCAATGTGGTATCTCAGAGCAGATCATCCTGATCAGCCGGAAGCTGGAAGCTCTGCTGCACTGCCTCCATGAATCGATAACAGGCTTTGATGAAGCTAAATTGTCTAGGAGACAAACCGCATACCGCATCAGAGTTACTTAAAGAAATAACAGATCAGACAGATCTGTGGTTTTAGCCGTGGAACCTCCAACCAGGCATGGACATGTGTGATAATGTGTGTAACCTGGGGATGGCTGTGAAGCTTGGCAAGCTCACCCACATACCATACTTGGCACATGTGCTCCACTTGGTAGTTCAGCGGTTTCTGAAAACATACCCAGATTTTCCAGAGCTTCTGGTCAAGTTTAGCTACATCAGTGCCAATTTCCGCAAGTCGGCTACAGTTGATGCAGCATTGCATGCAAGTGCCAGCTCACCGACTGGTGTGTAGCATCACCACATGATGAAACTCCACACTCCACATGCTGGCAAGGCTTTGTGAGCAGAAGAGGCCAGTGGTTGAGTATAAGCTCCAACAAGCCTGTTGGTATTCTGGTCAGCCTCCGCACATAACACCTGTAGAGTGGGCATCGATGCCTGACATTTGATTGGTTCTCCAAAACTTTGAAGACTCCAGAAAGATGATGAGGGCCATGACACCATAGTCAGCACAACTATCCTGCTGCTGCACCTACTTAACAGTCGCTGTTCACAATTAAACAGGAATCTTTGCATGTGAAGCAGGTAGTGATGGAGGAAGACACAACACAGAGAGACTGTAGCCAGCCCAACCTCATCCCATTTGCTCAGCGTGGATTAAATATCAATGAGGAGGTGGACGAGGAGGAACAGGAGCTGGTGGCTATCACAACAGAGGCTAGTAGCCACACAACCTTTGACCTGTCTCTCCTACATGGATGTGCTGAGGACAGGAATGAGGAGAAAGAGAGGGAGGAGTAGGAAGAGATGGAGAGTCATCATCATGGTGGAGACAGGGAAGTGTTGGCTGTATGGAGCAGGGCAAATATGGGCAACCTTATGTAGAGCTGTCTTTCTCGAGACCCTCGCGTTACATTCATCTTGGTTGTTCACCCTTCTAGACCCATGCTACAATGAGAACTTTGCATCTCTTCTTTCTGAGGTGGAGAGGTCTTCTAAAATGGTGCTATTTCAGAAGGCTATTGTGGAAAATATGTTGAAAAAAATTCCCATCAGACAACGACAGCAGCAGAGAGCAAGCTTCCTTACCCAACCAAGAAGGAGAGGCCAGGGAGACACACGGCAGAGGCAGGGATACACTGTAAATGGCTAAAGGGCCTGTCACACTAAGCGATATCGCTAGCAATATCGCTATAATGTCACTGGTTTTTGTGATGTTATAGCGATATTGCTAGTGATATCGCTATGTCTGATACTTACCTCCGACCGCTCCCCCGCTGGTTATCGCTGATCACGCGAGAACGTCCTGGACCGTTTCTCGTCGTCAGCTTCCTGTGGCGCCGACGAGCGACTCGTGGACGCGGGCGGGATGACGTCAGGATCGCCTCATCTGACAGGTAAGTAGCGACCCACGAACGCTGCTATGTCGCTGGTGCGATCTGCCTGTGTGGCAGCTCACTAGCGACCACTTAGCGATGCACCAGCGATCCTGACCGCGTCATATCACTGGTCGGGATCGCTGGTGCATCGCTAAGTGTGACAGTACCTTAAATGCAGATTGAATGTGATACAAAAGATTAACCCTTAGAAGGGCTGTTAGTATGATGGCTCAGCTTCATCATCTATATTACTGGCCTCTGATTCATTATTCTGTCCACACAGGCCTTGATAATCATTCTCTCCCTCTAATTCAAAGTGTCACAAAGCTGTGCAATGGCATCAGTGTGCTGAGCCGGCCCTCCCCTGTCCTTCTATAACCCCCTTATGTTGTCAGACAGACACCCAATCACAGTATTGCCACAGCCAAGAAGGCTACAGCATTACAGTAACACACAGACCATCCCCACATGCTTATTGGCTGCATCATCTTGGTCAAAGATGCGGGTTGGGGATTCGAGTTTTGCATACAGCACCGCCCATTGCTCACCGAGTAATGAGCACATCCACCAACTGTGTTATTTGATTGACAACCATGGTTCACTGAGCACGTTAGCTCATCCCTAGTGAGTATAACTTTGTTTTTTTATTTCAAATAAAGGTGCATGTGTCTTTATTTCGATCAAAGGACTTTATTCTGGTTGTTTTTTGTTTGAAATATGACTGTTCTGTCTCCAACATCTGATTTATAATCCTCGTTTATCTGTTTGTTAATTTTTTCAGTGGTTTTGGCTCCCTCTAGTGACCAGAGTCATAACCGCAGTGTTATTGTGTTATTTTACTTTCACTTTGATGCTTGTATTTTTTCCCTCCATTGCAGTGCATTCTGGTAAGCATTGCAGTGCATTCTGGTAGGTTTTGCAAAGCATTATGGTTAGTTCAGCCTCCATTTCCCTCCAGTTCTCCATTTTCCTTCTGCCTGCATGCAGGAAGCATCTAATTTCTCTTCTCCCCTTGTAATAGCATCACTGATATGTATTTATGCTTCCTGTATCTAATTCCTCTCTCATATTAGCCTGGTTAATTAGTCCTTCCCCTGGTTAGCTATTAGTGCAGATGTTGATTTATGATGTATTATGTATATATGAATTCCTGATGTACCCTGTATTGACTGAGTGTATATATATGTTTTGCTTGTAGTTTCACCGCATCAATATACCATCACGTTCAATAAAAGCACAGATTCAACTAGAGTCTCCTTATCGGACCCCGGTATAGCGGTTTAGCTGCCTGTAGAGCTACATGAATTCTGCTTCATTTAGTGAGGACAGAACAATGACTATGACAATAGTAATAGGGGCATCTTGTAGCTGCCTCTCCATTACTAAGCATTGGGCTTGATGTCAGCAGGCAATACAAAGCTGACATCAAGCCCAACACTATTGCCCCACTTGCCACTGCACCAGGGCCACGGGGAAGAGAGGAGGGTCTTATGGATGCAATAAACAAAAATGATGTCCAGCGGATAGTAGAAGTAAATTTTAACTTTTAATGCAAAAAATGGTTAAAATTCCATATAGATAATGTCCAGCATAATACACACACTGGCTCAATGCCACTAATGATCAACACGTTTCCAATTTTGAGTCTTAGTCATGGGACATCATCTACATGGAATTTTAACCATATTTTGCCTTAAAAGTTAAATTTTACTTCTACTATCCTCTGGACATCATTTTTGTTTATTGTATTCTGCTGTGGTTGCTTCACCCTTGTCCATGCGGAACACTACCAAGCAAGCTGGGCATTCAGATTGACTTCTAGTGGTGAGCTGACTTTCCTTGCATTTTTTCAGGTCTTATGGATGCACCATTTCTGGGGCGGCTAAGAACTGATGTTTTTAGTCTGGAAGGAGGATAATATTAATGACCCCTTCTAAGGCTATTAATATCAGTCCAAAGCTGTCTGCCTAGCCACTGCTGGATATTAATTATAAGGGGGCCCCACATCATTCTTTTAGGGGGTCCCCATTTTAATAACTACTAAAAGGCTAAGTATACAGGGGGCCCCCATTTTAATAAAAAGTAAAGGCTAAGTACACAGCTATGAGATGATAATAATAGCCTGGGAAGCTCAATGTGTAGTACCCCCTTCCCAGGCTAGAAACATCAGCCCCCAGCTGTCCGCTTTCATTCAGCTAGGTAACAAAATTTTGAGGGATCCCAGGCCTTTTTTTCTGTAATTTATTGATATATTAATTAAATATATGATGAAATGCACTGCACTTATTATACAGTTGTGTGAAAAAGTGTCACCAAACAACTTTTAATATTAGACAAAGATAACACAAGTAAACACAAAATGCAGTTTTTAAATGGAGATCTTTATCATTATTAAGGATAAAAGAAATCCAAACCTACAGGGCCCTGTGTGAAAAAGTTATTACTCACCCCCCTTAAAAAAATTAACTGTGGCTAATCTCATCTTTGGGAAGCTGAGTACAAATTACCTAGCCACACCCAGACCTTATTACTGCCACACCTGTTCTCAATCAAGAAATCACTTAAATAGTGAAGTAGAACAAAAGATCTTCAAATGCTAGACATCATAGTAACATAGTAACATAGTTTTGAAGGCTGAAGGAAGACCTTATGTCCATCTAGCTCAGCCTATTTTTAGTGCAGCTGTTCTGCATTGTTGATCCTGGGGAAGGCAAAAAACCCACAGACTAGAAGCCAATTTTCTCCTATAATATTCTGTTATTCGTAACCTTCTATACTGTTACTCACAAGAAAAGCATCCATTCCTTTCTTAAATTCATTCAGTGAGTTGGCCATCACCTCTTCCTCAGGAAGAGAATTCCAGAGCCTCACTGCTCTTACCGTGAAGAACCCTCTTCTATGCTGGTGCAGAAATTGTCTTTCCTCCAAACGAAGAGAATGCCCCCTTGTTCTTGTCACAGTCCTTGGTACAAACAGTTCATTGGAGAGATCTCTGTATTGCCCTCTGATATACTTGTACATATATATTAAGTCTCCCCTAAGTCTTCTCTTTTCTAGAGTAAATAGACCTAATTTTGATAACCTTTCTGGGTATTGTAGTGAACCAACTCCATTTATCATTTTAGTAGCCCGCCTTTGAACCCTTTCAAGTTCAGTAATGTCTTTCTTGAGCACCGGCGTCCAAAATTGCACACAATACTCCAAGTGTGGTCTGACGAGTGATTTGTACAGAGGGAGAATTATGTTTTCATCTCGTGTCCCCAGACCTCTTCTAATGCATCCCATGACCCTATTTGCTTTGGTGGCAGCTGCCTGACACTGGGCACTCCAATTTAGCTTCTTATTGACTAAGATGCCTAAGTCTTTTTCCATGTCTGATTTCCCCAGCAGTTTCCCATTTAGTAAGTAATTATAGCATCTGGTTCTCCTTCCCATGTGCATAACCTTACACTTATCTGTGTTAAACCTCATTTGCCATTTTTCAGCCCCATTCTCCAATTTACTCAAATCTGTCTGTAGTTGCAAACTGTCCTCCTTTGTGTTAACTACCTTACATAGTTTTGTATCATCTGCAAATACTGATACAGTATTTTACTGTGTAAGTCATCCACTAGATCATTCATAAATATATTAAATAGCAGGGGGCCCAATACAGAACCCTGTGGTACCCCACTAGTAATCCTGGCCCAATATGAGTATGCACCATTAATAACCACACTTTGTTTTCTATCACTAAGCCAGCTACCTACCCATCTACACACATTTTCCCCTAGCCCAATCTTTCTCATCTTACTTACCAATCTTTTATGTGGGACAGTGTCAAATGCTTTAGAGAAGTCGAGATAAATGACATTCAATGATTCTCCTTGGTCCACTTGAGAGCTTACATCCTCATAGAAGCTGATCAGGTTAGTTTGACAGGAGCGATCCTTCATAAATCCATGTTGATATGGAGTTAAACATTTATTAACATTGAGATATTCCATAATGGTATCCCTTAGAAACTCTTCAAAAATTTTACCCACAACAGATGTTAAGCTTACCGGCCTATAGTTTCCAGGTTCCCTTTTACACCCTTTTTTGAATATTGGTACCACATTTGCTTGCCGCAAATCAAAAGGAACAGACCCTGTTTCTATAGAGTCTTTAAATATAAGGAATAGAGGCCTGTCTATCACATTACTTAACTCCCTTAATACCTGAGGGTGAATGCCATCAGGGCCTGGTGATTTGTCAATTTTAATCTTACTAAGGCGGTTCTGCACTTCTTCCTGGGTTAGGCAGGTAATACTTAATGGGGAGTTTAAATTATCACTCTGCATTTCCCCTGGCAAATCCTTTACCTGTGTGAACACTGTTGAGAAAAAAGTATTTAAAACATTTGCTTTTCCCACATCGCTCTCTATGATTTCACCCTCATTGTTCTTTAAAGGGCCGACACCATCAATTTTAATCATTTTACTGTTTATATAATTAAAGGGTAGTTGGGGGTTTGTTTTACTTTCCTTAGCAATGAGTATCTCAGTTTCCACTTTTGCTAAATGTATTTGTTTTTTACACATTTTATTTTTTTCTCTATAACTTTTTAATGCTTCTTCATTGCCTTCTTATTTTAGCTTCCTAAATGCCTTGTTCTTGTTATTTATTGCCCTTTTTACATCCGTATTTAGCCACATTGGTGTTCTCCTGTTCATAGCCCTTCTATTTCTGTACGGTATGGCTAGCTCGCAGTGGGTGTGTAAAACTGATTTAAATATTTCCCATTTATTTTCATGACGTGATCCAAATTTAGGAACAAATGAGAAGCAAAGTATTTGAGACCTATCAGTCTGGAAAAAGTTATAAAGCCATTTGTAAAGCTTTGGGATTCCAGCAAACCACAGTGAGAGCCATTATCCACAAATGGCAAAAACATGGAACAGTGGTGAACCTTCCCAGGAGTGGCCAGCTGACCAAAATTACTTCAAGAGTGTAGTGACAACTCATTCAAGAGGTCACAAAAGATTCCACGATGAACTGCAGGCCTCATTTGCCTCTGATAAGTTCAGTGTTTATGACTACTCCACCATAACAATGGGACTGAGTAAAAATGGCCTGCATGGCAGAGTTCCAAGATGAAAACGAGTGGTGAGCAATAAGAACATAAATGCTCATCTCAGATTTGCAAGAAAACATTTTGATGATCCCCATAACTTTTAGGAAAATACTCTGTGAACGATGAGGAAAAAAAGTTGAACTTTTTGGAAGGTGCATGTCCTATTACATGTGGCATAGGAGTAACACAGCATTTCAGAGAAGGAACATCATACCATCAGTGCAATATGGTGGTGGTAGTGTGATGGTTGGGGCTGTTGTGCTGCTTCAGGACTTGGAAGACTTGCTGTGGTAAATGGATCTATGAATTCTGCTGTCAACCAAAAAATCCTGAAGCAGAATGTCCAGCCATCTGTTCATGACCTGAAGCTGAAGCGCATTTGGATTATGCAGCAGGACAATGATCCAAAACACATCAGCAAGTCCACCTCTGGCTTAAGTAAAACAAAATGAAGACTTTGGAGGGGCCTCACCAAAATACTGACCTTAATATGATTAAGATGCCTTGGCATGACCTTAAAAAGGCGGTTTATGCTCGGAATCCCTCCAATGTGGCTTAATTACAACAATTGTTGCTGCTAAGGGTGGCTCATCCAATTATTAGATTTAGGGGCAATCACTTTTTCACACCGGATGGCAGATTTTACCCAGGACATGCAGTTGTCCACAGCCTCTATTTGTGTTCCTGGATTGCTGCCCACATTCAAAACACCACATGTGAGGGGCTGACACACTCAGATGCTTCACAAGGTAGACACAAGAACAGTTCTGGTAGTAGATCACCTGCTGTTTTATTATGGACAGCACAAACCATAGCAAGGTTCAACAAATTAAACAGAGCCTTTCTGGCATAATGGTAAAACAAAACAAAAGATAAAGTCCATAAGAGTCCTCTCCCTGCAGGATTCACCCGCAAGTAACACACAATGTCCTCAGCTCCTCCTAGAGCCACGTGGAGTTCCTCCTCTCTCAAGACACAACACCACACTGACTCTCATGTCCAGATTTTTAATGTAAACCATGTGATCATCACATGACAGTGACATCATCCCAGGTCCTGTCAGTACACCTACCGGTGTCGGCTCTGCAAGTGGAGATATGGTGAGCACCTGGGTGGGTGCCCACCTAAAACCAGCTCATGTAAGCAACTTTAAATTTACCCACTCAATGTAGTGTGCTGGAGGAAACATCCCTTCATTTCACATCACTGATGCCATTATGTGCAGTGACACATATCTCCCCTCTTATACTGTGCCAGTGACCCTGTCACATCATCAAAAAACTTCTTACACCTTGTGAGGGACAAGGGAGAATCCATTTTGGATTTTAAGTTCAGTACATCTCCTTCCACTCCTGAAATGTGCCACTACCCTTGCATCCCCCAAGGTCTTAAAAAGCCATGTAGTGTTTATCTTTTATTAAAAAGCTAGGAACAAACCCTTTGAAGCTTGGGCTAGCTCTCTTTTTTCTGATGGAAACCAATGGAAACCCAATGGTACAACAAGTCACAGCAAGCTCTGAGGTATTGAATCTGAAAAATAACCTATAATAACAGAATGCTATATCTCTGAGACTAGCCGAGCACCTAATCCGAATCAGTGTTTCTTTCCCCATGCGCCCATATTAATTAGCCACCTGTAGCACTCTGCATTATGGAGTTATAAAGCATACCTAATAGGAATTACATACAGTAGGCATATTTGGTCTCTATGCGCAGATAAAATCTAGTGCAATCTAGTGGCGGTACAACCAACCCTTTCAGAGCTTCGGGGGGAAAGTTATGGGCCATCCACAATTCTGGACAGAAAATCATATTCTCAGACATGGGAGGAGGGAGGCAGCCCAGCCCATGGGAGGCAGCAGAGTGTGAGAGGGGACAGCCTATGACATAAGAGACAGCTGCTCATTTTTGAGCTGAGTTTTTCTGATGGCCGGAGGATACGTTAGATGATGCAGCCAGGAAAGCCTGTAACTAAGATTTGGACCTGTGATCCATCAGCGCCTCTCTGTGGTCACATGCTACATAACATGGTAATTGCAACCTATCTATATCCTATTCTTTAGCTACACTTGTGATTGTATACCTGTATATTGTTCTTGTAAATATATACCTGTATATTTCTAGTGTGCCTTTTAGGCGATTAAATATAAAATTAATCTTGGGCTGCTCTTTTATCTTGATTCACGGATCCCCACGTCCACATGCTCGGTTGGTTATAATATACGCTACCCAGGTTGGTTTCTGACCAGATATAATCCTGCTGTGGGACGGGGCTTATTTCAAATGAGGAGCTGGTGGCAGAATACCGTATTGTTTTAATGAGAAACTCTGGCAGTGACTGCCGGGAGTTTTTAATATATATCCCCAGCCTGGACTGGTGATATATTTCCCCCCACACTTGTAGCAGTTCACTAACTCTTACCTATAAGGGAAGCCTTTCTGGTGACTATTTGCCCTCGGCGCAGTTCCCTGACTGACCTGAAGCAAGTGGTGGTGCCAGAGAGATGATCCCTGAGGGCCCTTCTCTCCCCTCCCTGAGGTGAGTGAATTTGATGCCCCCCTTCCCCTGTGAGATCCCTCACACACCTCTAAACTGGAATTTTGGACCACGCTTCTTTTGCAAACTGTTCCAAGTCTCTCATATTTTCTCCCAACTGAAATTTTAACATGTCTCAACAAGTGATCAAAGGGATTTAGATGCGGACTCATTGCTTGTCACATCAGAACTCTCCAGTCAAGACACCCAGTGCCAGACAGTGCAAAACAACCCCAAAACATTTTTTTAACCTTCACCATATTTCGCTATAGATACTGTGATCTTTTCTTTGAAGACCTCATTCAATTTTCGGTAAACAATAAAATGTTGTGCTTTACCAAAAAACTCCATCTTGGTTTCATGTGTTCACAAGACGCTTTCTCAGAAGGATTTTGGCTTACTCATGTACATTTTAGCAAACTACAGTCTATTTTTTATGTCTCTGTGACAGCAATGGGGTCCTCCTGGTCTCCTTCTGTAGGGGAAGTGGACTGACCTATGGACCTGTCTGCAGCGGGAGGGTAAGTGTACAATGTGCATGACGTAGACTGCTGTATATGAAGGTGGGAGACAGCTGGAGATAGTAAAGGATGGTGAAGTACTGGCTTTGGCCACTAGGGGGAGACTAAGGACAGCAGAAACAGAAGATGGTGTAATACTGTAGTTTGGCCACAAGATGGTAGCAGAGAGCAGTGAAGAAAGGGCTTAACATCAGCTTAAGGCTACGAAACCGCAGAGTCATGGGGGGCAGAGTTACAGGAGCTCTAGAGGGGAATTCCCAGAGAGAGGGATATAAGAAGGGGTAGAGAGTTCCAGAAACAAGCCAGTCCATTGAGAGGAGCTTAAGAGAAGAAGAGACTGAAAGGAGAAGATGGACAGAGAAGAAGCTCCAGCAGGTACTGAGGAGGAAGACAGTCGGGGTGGTGGCCCTGACAGGAGAGCCTCAGGACAAAGAAGGCCCAGGGTTCCAGATGGACAGACTCGGATGGGTGAAGCAGGGGCGGACACAGCCTGTAGTGGGCCCCTGTGCAAGAAATTTTTCGGTGCCCCCCGTCCTTCATAGGGCAACAAAGTTATGTAAACATATACATAGGTAATATATATAGGCACCCCCGTTTTCCTTTGTTTCATAATGCTCTCTCCCATATGCGGTCTACTTTTGGCATAATGCTTCTCACCCTATGTGGCCCCTCCAGTTTATGCTGCTTCTCCTTATGTGGCCCCCCCATTTTATGCTGCTTCTCCCCCTATGTGGGCCACCCGATTCATGTTTCTTCTCCCCCTATGAGCCGTCCCATTCATGAGCAGCCAAGCATCTCCCCCAGGGCCCCCCATTCATGAGCAGCTTCTCCCCCAGGGACCTCCCCTTTCATGAGCAGCCAAGGCCATGCTTCCCTTCTCCCCAGGCCAGGGGCCCCCCATTCATGAGCAGCCAGGCCATCATGCTTCAGTTCTCCCCCAGGACGGAGCCCCCCAAAATCATGCCTGCCATGTTCAGTTCTCCCCCACCCCAGGAGCCCCCCAAAATCATGCCTGCACCTCGGTCCCAGTCCCTCAGTCCTGCTCAGCTCTGGTAGTACTCTTACCTGGAGCAGGCAGGGCAGGCCAGACCAAGAGGATCCATCCATTCCACACTGTCCAGTGTCCGCACGCCGCACATTCCTGGACTGCTGCAGCATATGGGCAAGGGCAGGGCTGCCACTAGGAATTTTGGGGCCCCATACTGGGAAAATTTCCGGGGCCCCCGTAAGACTCCACCCAGGCTCCACCCCAGCCCCGCCTCCACCATTCAAAACTGTCCACAGTCCCATCGCCCTCTCTTGGAAAACTCCACTTCTCACCAATCACACATTAACAGTTCCCATCACCAGATCACACATATAGCTGGCAGATTTTTTTTTTCTCCAAAATATTTTTTAAGCCGCCATCACAACACTGTAGACACTTTTGGACAAGCTCCACTCTACTGTAACCTATTAAATATTTGTTAAAATATGCAATACAATTTAGGTACATTTGTATTTATTTTTCAATTTTTAAAATGACCATTAATATCACATACAATGGACAAATACCACCGCACCCTGACCAGACACAATATTACCACCACATAGTGACCTATAATTAATACCACATACAAGGAACAAATACCGCCACACCAGGACCAGACTATATATTACTACCACAGTGACCGAATAATATCACATACAAGGAAGAAATACCACCGCACCATGACCAGACTACATATTACCACCACAAAGTGACCAAATAATAGCACATACAAGGGACAAATACCGCAACACTATGTCCAGACCACATATTACCACCACATAGTGACTGAATACTACAATACTGATCAGTAATAAAAAAAACAATACTATTGCCATAAGTGCCATTATACACTGGGGATCTGTACTTACCATCCAGAGTCTGTGTACTGGTAATACAGTGATTAATGACATTATACACAGGAGCTCTGTATATAATGTACAGGTAACACAGTGATCACTGGTGACATTATACACAGGACCTCTGTATATAGTATACAGTATATAGTGTCAGTGTATAGGTAACACACTAACTCACCAGTGACGTCTCTAGGTAAAGTCCTTCATCCTTGCTTTTCATCTTTCATCCAGCACAGATCGTCATCACTTCTTCCAGCCAGGGCTCGTCTCTGCAGGAAATAACACAGTTATCTAGAGCTCCACTTGCAGAACACATTACTTATTTTTTTCCCAACTTCTACATTACATCACATGAAGAACAAAAGGCAACATAGTATCACTCTACACAGTAACAGGACTGCCCCCCCATTTAAAACAGTATCCTCAAAAAATAAAATAAATACATCACTGCAGTAATAATATCCTTTAATTAGCCCCTATGGTAATAATATCCCCCATCCTGGCCCCCGTGTGTCTCATTCCTGGCTTCAGCCATATGTTCTCCCATCCCATCCTCATGAGTATCCATTGTGCCCTATATGATCTCCCCATCTGTCTCCATCGTATCCATGATCCTGCCCCATCTGTCTCCAATCCTGCCCCCTGTGTCTCCAATCCTGCCCCATGTCTCCATTTTGCCCTGTTTCCAATCATGCCCCTTGTGTCTTTCATCCTGCCCCCTTTGCCTCCAATCATGCCCTGTGTCTGCAATCATGCCCCCTGTACCTGCAATCCTGCCCCCATGTCTTTCATCCTGCCCCCTTTGTCTCCAATCATGCCCCCTGTACCTGCAATCCTGCCCCCTGTGTCTCCAGTCCTGCCCCCATGTCTCCAGTCCTGCCCCCGTGTCTCCAGTCCTGCCCCTGTGTCTCCAGTCCTGCCCCTTGTGTCTCCAGTCCTGCCCCCACTGTCTGTCATCCTGCCCCCTTTATCTCCAACCCTGCCCCGTCTCCACCCTGCCCCCAATCCTGCCCCAATGTTTCCATCCTGCCCCCTATGTCTCCATCCTGCCCCAAATGTCTCCAATCCTGCCCTGTCTCCATCCTGCCCCCAATGTCTCCAATCCTGCCCTGTCTCCATCTTGCCCCATCTCCATTCTGCCCCATCTCCAATCCTGCCCTGTCTCCAATCCTGTCCCCAATGTCTCCAATCCTGCCCCATCTCCATCCTGCCCCCATCTCCATCTTGCCCCTGTCTCCAATCCTGCCCTGTCTCCAATCCTGCCCGTCTCCAATCCTGCCCCTGTCTCCAATCCTGCCCTGTCTCCAGTCCTGCCCCATCTCCAATCCTGTCCCATCTCCATCTTGCCCCCAATATCTCCAATCCTGCCCCATCTCCATCCTGCCCCATCTCCATCCTGCCCCCAATGTCTCCAACCCTGCCCCCAATGTCTCCAATCCTGCCCCCAATGTCTCCAATCCTGCCCCAATGTCTCCAATCCTGCCCAAGTCTCCAATACTGCCCTGTCTCCATCCTGCCCCATCTCCAACCTGCCCCCAATGTCTCCATCCTGCCCCCAATGTCTCCATCCTGCCCCCAATGTCTCCATCCTGCCCCATCTCTATCCTGCCCCCAATGTCTCCAATCATGCCCCGTCTTCAATCTTGCCCCGTCTCCATCCTACCCCATCTCCATCCTGCCCCCAATGTCTCCAATCCTGCCCCTCAATGTCTCCAATCCTGCCCCAATGTCTCCAATCCTGCCCAAGTCTCCAATCCTGCCCTGTCTCCATCCTGCCCCATCTCCAACCTGCCCCCAATGTCTCCATCCTGCCCCCAATGTCTCCATCCTGCCCCATCTCTATCCTGCCCCCAATGTCTCCAATCATGCCCCGTCTTCAATCTTGCCCCGTCTCCATCCTGCCCCATCTCCATCCTGCTCCCAATGTCTCCATCCTACCCCCAATGTCTCCAATCATGCCCCATCTCCAATCCTGCCCCATCTCCATCCTGCCCCTGCCTCCAATCCTGCCCCATCTCCATCCTGCCCCGTCTCCATCCTGACCCCAATGTCTCCAATCCTGCCCCCGTCTCCAATCCTGCCCATCTCCATCTTGCCTCCCCCTGTCTCCAATCTGCCCTGGCAGGATGGAGACACATGGTCCATGTGTCTCCATCCTGCGGGGAAATATAATAATTAAATAAAAAAACAAAAAAAAACCTTTTTTCTTACCTGACCGCTCTCCTGCTGGAAGGTGCAGCTCCTGTGTGAGCTCAGCTAAAAGGACCTGTGGTGATGTCATCGTCATGTGATCAGGGGGTGAAGCTGATCAATGGTGAAGGCCTGTGATCAGCTCCGCCCCCTGATCACATGACGATGACATCACCACAGGTCCTCCAACGCTTCGGCACTGCTCTCCTGTCCTCCTGCGCTCCACATGGCTAATTTGAAAATTGAATAATTAGCCATGTGGTGCAGGAGGTTGGAGGGGCCCCCCTCTCCCCCAGGGCCCCGTTCAATGAACCGGCTGCACGGGCAGTTGGTCCGCCCCTGAGGTGAAGCGCTGTGGTGGTAGGCCTAGGGCAGCCACAGTGAAAGAGCCGCGAGGGACGTCAATTAGGAAAAGGAAGAAAGTGAAGGTACCCGGGCCTGTGTGCGGAAGTTGTTGTGCAACCCAGCCACTGTGTGGTGCTGCGGTCTTTGAGAGGATGGCCAATAAAGAGGACCTGTTGAACGCACATTGGTGTGTGTCTTAAGTCTGTTTGCGGTGGGAAAAAGGACCACCCCCATCGGCACACGTGCCTACACGTCCCTAGCTTTTCATTTCATTCAAATGTCCACAGATAGTTTGCGCTGACACTGAGGCAGCCTGAGCCTGCAGGACAGCTTGAATTTCTTTGGAACTTGATTGCTGCTGCTAATAACCATCCAAACTATCATGTGTTACAACCTTTCATCAAGTTTTCTCTGCCGTCCCCTTCCAGGGAGATTAGCTACAGTGCAATGGTTTGTAAACTACTGGATTATATTGAGCACCATGAACAAAGGAACATCAAGATCTCCGGAGATGGACTTGTAACCTTGATATTGTAGATATTGCTCAACAATTTTGGTTCTCAAGCCATCAAACAGTTCTTTTCTCCTCTTTCTGTTCTCCATGCTTAGTGTGGCATTCCAAGACACACAATATAAAGATTGAGTCAACTTTTCCCCTTTTTATTTGGTTTTACATGTGAATTTCATATTGCCCACACCTGTTACTTGCCACAGGTGAGTTTGAATGAGCATCACATGCTTGAAGCAAAATTGTTTACCCACAATTTTTGAAAGGAGCCAGCAATTTAGTATGACCCATTTTGGAGGTTTTGTGTGAACTTATGTCCAATTTGCCTTTTTTTCTCTTCTTTTTTTGTGTTGTTCCGATGCACACAAAGTAAATAAACATATGTATAACAAAACATGTCTAATTGCAATAGTTTTCTGGGAGAAATATTTCATTTTCTGCATTTACTGGAAAAACTTCAAGAGTGACAACACTTTTGGCCATGACTGTAATTGACGTCTCTGATGAGGAATTCTTATCTCTCACATCAGTCCCTGTCTCCATTGCTACTCACAACCTAAAATCCAAATTGACCTACAAGTATGTTTTTTAGTGTGTGGGAGGAAACCACATTATTTGGAATAAACCAAATACAAGGAGAACATATAAACTTCATGTAGATTTTCCCCTTGATTGGATTTGAATTTCAGGTATGTGCACACAGATGTTTTGAGGGGGTCAAAAATGACGAGTTTCCTATTAGAAACTGCTTCAGGAAGCTCTCTCGCACTGAAGCAATTTTGAAGGGTTTTTTGAAATTTTTTTTTCCTTAAGCGTTCTTTCTAGCCCTTTGATTGGGCAATGCCCAATTATGGTTTTCTCCAGTAAAGAAGAGTGAACTGCATTTTCTTTTTTCCACCAGGCATTTTTCAAAACTTCCTTGCGAATGGAGCCACACGCTACTCATCAGACTCTCATTAAGAGGTATCAGGACTCCAGCACTCCGCCTCTTTAAGACCGGCAGGCTTGACAAATCAGGTCCAAAATCTTTTTGCTGAGTTTTCTGAGCAGAATCTCAAAGTTTTTTAGGAGTTTGCAGATTTGGAGAGTTTCCATTTAGGGGCTATGTGCACACGATGCCTGAGGGTATGTGCACACGCAGTGAAATCTGCTGTGTTTCCGCAGTGGTTTTGGCTCTGCGGAAACGCAGCAGATTCTGCTGCGTTGTACAGTACCTTTATTTCCAATGAAAAAAAAAACCGCTGTGCACATGCTGCGGATTTTTCCACGCGGTTTTGCTGCGGTTTACAATCCGCAGCATGTCAATTGTTTGGTGCAGAAACGCTGCAGTTTTACACCTCATCAATTATGAGGTGTAAAACCGCAGGGTAAAACCGCAGATAAACCGCAGGACTTTTGTCCTGCAGATTTACCTGCGGTTTTCTCTCCAAAATCCGCACACCCAAAAATCTACGTGTGCACATAGCCTTAATCTCAGGTGCACACAACAAGTTTTTCAAGCAGAAGGTGCTTCAGGAAACTCTGGAGTTTTTTCCTGAAGCCTCGTTTGTGTTATTTTTTTGGTTGTTTCTATTGATGAGCGAGTATACTCGTTGCTCGGGTTTTCCCGAGCAAGGGTGATCTCCGAGTGTTTTGAAGTGCTCGGAGATTTAGTGTTTGTCGACGCAGCTGCATGATGTGCAGCTGCTAGACAGGCTGAATACATGTGAGGGTTGCCTGTTTGTTCGGAATTCCACACATGTATTCAGCCTGTCTAGCAGCCGCAAATCATTCAGCTGCGTTGATAAACATTAAGGCTATGTGCACACACTGCAGAATCACCTGCGGGTAAAACCGCAGGTAAAGTGACCTGCGGTTTTGCTGCGGTTTGGCCTGCGGTTTTGCCCTGCGGTTTCACACCTCTACTATGTTAAAGGTGTGAAACCGCAGCGGAATCCGCAGAAACAATTGACATGCTGCGGTTTTGAAAACCCATAGGGTTACATGGTACTGTACCATGTCTGCGGAACTGCTGCGGTTCCGCAGGGCCAAAACCGCAGCGGAACCGCAGCAAAAACCGCAGCGTGTGCACATAGCCTAAATCTCTGAGCACGCCAAAATACTCGGAGATTACCCGAGCATGCTTGGGAAAACCAGAGCAATGAGTATACTTGCTCATCAATAGTTGTTTCCTGAGCACTTTTTAGATATTTTTCCATCTGGTGATTTTTGGAGTTTTTGTATGGTTTTTCTATAGTCTTTTTACTATAGTTTCTCAGTTGTTTTCTTCACTCCATTGGCTAAGTGCCCATGATATCTGGCATTCTTCTTAAAACCTCCAAAAACTCTTTAAAAACTCTGTGTGCATATAGACTGAAGCAGTTTTTGAGGAAGATTTTGAAGAAAATCTGTTTAAAAAAAGCTCCTAAAAATCTGATTGCACATTTTCTAAGACCACAACATAAAAAATAGTGACAATATGTAGACAAGGTTCCATTGTAACAATCCAGAGTTGCTTCATGAACAGAAAACATATAAAAGCAATGCATAAAAAAGTGTCTTCTAAATGTTTTATGGTTGTCAGAATTCTTGTATGGTAACAATTAATTAACGATTGGAATCTACACTGCACAACAAAACACTAATGGATGTTTTTTTTCTATGTTTAGACATTTCACATAATTATTATATAACTGTCAAATTTAATAGCACAGAACAGCCCTGACATCCAATATAAATGATAGGTAAATGAAAAATACTGTTGACACCTCTAACCTCGCATTGTTACAAAGAGAAAGTGCAGTCATAGCAGAATGTAGAATGAGGGAGCGCCATCTGCTGGATTATGCAGCACTATCAAGTAGCACGATGAGTTTGCGGCTTATGTTGTTTTTCACTTTCTTCCGTTGTGTATGTACATTATCGCATCTGGAGAGAACTGACAGAAGTTTTTTGAGATTTAGGCCTCATTCAGACATTCTAAAATTAAAAACACATGGGACGTGCACAAGAATCTGTGTTTTTTCACAGCTAGAACAGACACCTATTACAGTCTTTGGGCATTTTGAATTTTTTTTTTTGCAGACTGATTGTGCGAGGGTGAAAGGAGACGTTTGTTTTCGATCAAACTCATCATTTCAAGTAAATATTTCCTTCCGTGAAAAAGGCAAATATCAATCGGAAGCCATCTAAGTGGTGTCCAATTTTTAATGTACAATAGGTAGGAAAAAGTTAGATTTTTTTTTTGCACTTAAGAAAAGTGAAAGGATGGTGGTAAAAATTCAAACACACAGAAACAAAAATGAATGGAAATTGTATTTAGCAGCAGAATGTGCCCTGCTACCATGCAAACATTGTTCAGAAATTGTCTGAGAGCATGATAAATAGATTAAGGTCTTGACAGGGCCAGCCACAGGTTTTCCTTGACTCCCGGTGAAACAGTCTCAGTGGGCCCCTTTAACACACACCATGTTTCATGATGCACAGATACGGCAGAGAAATATAGATATAGTACAATGCCAAAGATTTCACTTACTTCTTACTTTACATGAATGATATCTATTGTAAATTCTACAATAGCTCAGAAACTGGTGAATCCTCACAGAGCAGAGTGCATGCCCTGGAGGGCTTCAAAAGTTTTCATCTTAGACTGAACAGTTTAGTCCTCCATACAGTTCTCCATATTATGGGCACCACATAGTTTTCCATACAGTATAATGAGCCCCATATATTGCTCCATACAGATTAATGTGCCTCATATAATCCTCCATGCAATATAATGGGTCCCATATAATGCTCCTTACAGAATATTGGGTCTCACATAATGCTCGATACAGGATAATGGGCCCCCTATATAGCTCCATACAGAATAATGGACTCCATATAATGCTACATAAAGAATAATGGACTCAATATATTGCTTCATACAGAATAATGGACCCCATGTAATGCTCCATACAGAACAATGGACATGATATATTGCTCAATACAGAATAATGGACCAAATATAATGCTCCATACAGACTGGGCCCCATATATTGCTCCATACAGAATGAGCTCCATATAATACTCCATACAGAATGGGCCTTATATAATACACCTTGTAGAATAGGCCCCATATAATGCTCCATACAGAATGGGCCCCACATAATGTGCCATACAGAATGGGCCTCATATAATGTGCCATACAAAATGGGCTCCATATATTGCTTCATACAGAATGGGTTCCATATAAAACTCCATACAGAATGGGCCTCATGTAATACTCCATACAGAATGGGCCCCATATAATGTGCCATACTGGATGGGCCCCATGTAATGCTCCATACAACATGGGCCCCATATAATATTCCATACAGAATGGGCCTCATATAATGTGCCATACATAATGGGCCCCATATATTGATTCATACAGAACGGGCTCCATATAAAACTTAATTCAGAATGGGCCCCATATATTACTACATATAGAATTTTCTCCATATAATGCTCCATACAGAATAATGGAAACCATATATTGCTCCATACAGTATAATGGACCCCATATAATACTCCATACAGAATGGGCCCCATGTATTACTCCATACAGAATGGACCCCATATAATACTCCATATGGAATATGCCCCATTTAATGCTCCATACAGAATGGACTCCTTATAATGTGCCATCTAGAAAATGGGCCACATACAGTATATTGTTTCATACAGAATGGGCCCCATATTATACTCAATATAGAATACTCCCCAGATAATGCTCCATACAGAACAGACCCCATATAATACTTCATACATAATTGGTCCATATAATACGCCATACAGAATGGGCCCCATATAATGTGTCATGCAGAATGGGCCCCATATAAAACTTCATACAGAATGGGCATCATATAATACTCCATACAGAATTTACCCCATATAATGCTCTATACAAAATAATGGACCCCATATAATTCTCCATACAGAATGGGCACTATGTAAAACTCCATACAGAAAGGGCCCCATATAATGCTCCATACACAATGGGTCCTATATATTGCTTCATAGAGAATGGGCACCATATAATGCGCCACACAGAATGGACCCAATATAATGCTCCATGCTGAATGGGACCCATATAATACTCCATACAGAATGGACCCCATATAATGCTCCATACTGAATGGGACCCATATAATACTTCATACAGAAAGGGCCCCATATAATGCTTCATACAGAATGGGCACCATATATTGTTCCATACAGAATGGGCTCCATATAATGCTTCATACAGAATGGGTCCCATATAATTTTTTTTTCTTTTTTTTGTTGCTGTTGTTAAAGAACGCAATAGATGTTCAAAATGCGTAGCTGTGTCTACACTCTTGATGGAATCTATTAATATTTTTTAATACAATAAATTTTTGCAAGCTTGGAAGCTGGATCATTTTCCTTTTTCATTTACACAAGTGGTTCCTTGCAGATCAGTGCCTCCTGGGATGCCTAGCTTGGTTGAGCTGGTTAATCTTTTTCTATTTATGCAGAATGTTCACCATATAATGCTCCATGCAAAATGTGCCCCATATAATACTCCATACAGAATAGGCCCTATGTATTGTTCCGTACAGAATGGGCTCCATATAATACTCCATACAGAATGGGCCCCATAAAATACTCCATACAGGATGGGCCTCATATAATGCCCTATACAGAATAATGGGTCCCATATAATGGTCTCTACAGAATGGGCCCCATATATGTAATGTTCCTTACAGAATGGGCCCCATATAATCTTCCATACAGAATGGGCTCAACTTAATGCTCCATACAGAATGGTTTCCATACATAAAAAACAAATAAATTCTTACCTCTCCTCTTTCCCCGCTTGCTGCAGCTCTGGTATCCTCAGCTTTGGTATCTTCAGCCTATTCTGGCTCTCTGCCCTGTTCAGCGCGGAGGACGCACTGTAACGACTTCATCGTGCCCTCTGCCTTGAGACATCAGAGAGTCAGAAGATGCAGAAGAGACCGGACCTGTGGCCAACAGGGAACGAAAAGAGGAGAGAATTTCAAACAGTTTAAAGTTAAAGGGGGCGGTGCAAGTGCCTGCGCTGGCAACGGGCCCCCCCGACTCACAGGCCCCATAGAGTGCCGGTGTCCTTGACAGCGTGCCCCCCATTTGCTCAGGCCCCCAGGAACAATGAGCATTGATACTAGCCCTGGGTCTTGATCTCAATCATATCAAGTATCTGTCTATGTGCTGGAAAAAAAATATCTGAGTCATGAAGGACCCATCTCCCAAAACAAAGGATCTGTTTCACCTCTTTTGAAAGATGCCAAGCTTTGTACCTCACAATGAGTCATAAGCATTAAAGGAGTTATTTGGGACTGTTTAATTTTTTTTCTTATTGGCCTAACAACTTACAGGCAGGTAGTTGGTAATTACCTGTGTGCTTTGCCTAACGCTGACCTCTGTGGCAATTCTGCTGCTTCCATTGATGTCATGTCAACAGAGCAACTGCTTCTCTGCCACTCTGCTCTGTTGTCGGGGAGTTAGGGGCCCATCACACATAGCAAGATCGCTAGCGAGATCGCTGATTTTGGGATGCAACAGCGATCTCGCTGTGTGTGGCATGCATCAGCGACCAGCCCCCCCGCTGGGTATCGCTGATCGTGCAGGAATGTCCTGGGCCATTTTTTTATCACTGGTCTCCCGCTGGCCAGCACGCATCGCTGCTTGTGGCAGCGGGAGACCAACAATCAGCGAGCTCCCAGCACTGAAAGCAGACGTTGGGATCTGGTATCTAAGGTAAATATCGGGTAACTAAGTGCCGCGTGCGCTTAGTTACCCGATATTTACCTTGGATACCAACGTCCTCGCTGGTCCTGATCGCTGGTGTGTCTGCCTGTTTGGCAGCTCACCAGTGATCATGTAGCGATGCACCAGCAATCCTGACCAGGTCAAATCATTGTTGGGATCGCTGGTGCATCATTTCGTGTGACGGGACCCTTACTACTGATTTCATACTGATTAAGATCTGGCTCCCTGCTGCATAACGGCAGGGAGCCGGCTGCCAATCAGTTTAACATTGTCAGTTACGTCCCATCAACAGAGCAGCCGAGAAGAGAAAGAGCTTCTCTGTTGATGTGAAGCAGCCTCATCGCCAACTGGAGCCATTTGTGATTGCCGGGCCGAAGACACAGGTAATTAGCAACTACCTGCTTGTCAGTTCTTAACTCCATGATTAAAATGAACATAGTCTAAGAGCAATAAGTAATGATTTTGTTCATTATGAACGTTGTACACTTCTGATAAAATTAAAATTGTCACATAATGGCCCTCCACGACTCTCCCACATAGTTCCACAGGGAAAGTGTAATATTGCTTGCCGACTATTCAAATGAATGGTTGTCCATCTAATACACCTCTTCAGTCTACAAGCGACTTCCCTTGACCTGGTTATTGTTCTAGATGCCAGCGCTACATCATTAGTAGAGAAATAAGTGGAGATAGAGATTTGTATTTTGGGAAATTAATTAATATTTTTAAGGCTATAGTACCTGATTTCTATATAACTTTAATAAACACTCTACATTGTTTCCAGCATATGATTCAAAGAAAGAGGGCCATCTTCATTGTGCAGGTGACATGTTCCTACTTATTCACTAGTAAATGGTGAGTGGTGAGTGTAGATAGTAGTGGATAGCGAAAGTACATACATTCAACTGCTTCCTTGCCTGTATGATTTGCTACATCTAGGCAATAACCATCCAATCACAATATAATATTTATGGATTTTAAGGGAATCTGTCACCAGATTTTCTACCTAATCTGAGATCAGCATAATGTAGGGGCACAGACCCTGATTCCAGCGATGTGTCACTTACTTGGCTGCTTGCTGGACTTTTAATAAAATCACAGTTTTATTAGCAGAAGATTATCATCACTAGAGGACTAGTAAACCTTCTGCTGGGTAGTCGTCCAAGTTCATGAGCTGTATATGACTCCAACCCCACCACTGATTGTCGGATTCCTGCCTATGCACAGTGTACACAAAAAGCTGCCAATCAGTGGTGTGGGCAGGGTTATACAGGACTCAACATTTAGAGAACTGGTAGATCAGCAGCAGATAAAATTGAGATTTTATTAAAATTACACTAAGCAGCCCAGTAAGTGACCTGCAATGGGATTCTTTTGGGTGACTCTTACATGGAAGGTCTAGAGGATTAGCTTTTCTCAGGAATATAATGATGCTGACTAGGGATAGCGCATGGTGATGATAATATGCTGTTCTGTTCAACTACGCTGTTAGGAAAGGAAAAAATGTAGCCCTCAGCAAAGCCATGGGCGGAGAGAACCGGGGGGCAAGCAATGAGCCACCAAGAGCAAAGGTCCTGCCCTCCCGCCCTTTAATTTAGGGGTTCAAGTAAGGTTACATATCAAAATGTTGGATGATGATGTCATTGGGTCATTTTGTCGATCAGTGGTGAGGGAGTTCTTGAAGTTGGTGGCAAAATTGTGGTGGGGAGGGTTGTACATCAGGCGTATAGTAACCTTCTCTTGATGTTTGGATTTTGGTTATTTGCCTGGCGGATTTGGGGACTCTGTTATGGAAAAAGTTTTCCAGCAAAAAAGATGCCCCCGAGCCTGCAGTCGCAGCTGGGGGTAATGCTGGATGGTTAATTATTATTTACTGGTTTCTGCCAGGTTTTGAAGCTCCATGAACCGCCATACAAACAGTTAGTTATTTATTGTAAATCTTGTTAATTAACAGGATTTACAATAAATAACTAACTGTTGTAAGGCAGATTTGTCCAATTTATCCAAAGAAAAAGGTGTAACGAGTGTTCATTTGGGGGGGGGGGGTGTTCTGTGTGAGCAGGGTGGTATTGTAAAAGGGTACGATTGATATAAAAGGTGGACAGTTGGAAGGAAGAATCTACAACACCGCAAGACAAGAGGATAGTTGGTGCAAATTTGGGAAATCCAGACTAACTGAGTAAGTATAGGGCTGAGCTAATAGGCTGAAGCACAGTCACCAGAGGGACCAAATCTTGTCTGTCTGCGGAGAGGAGACTGGAGGTTGTTGCTGACGAGGTGGTAGTCTGGAAGTTGCAAGTTAATCATGCAATTTTCACACTGGTCTTTAGGTCTAAGGTGGGGGTCACAAGACCTCTGACTCTCATGCGAGAGAATTGGGATAATTATGCAATTGACACGCGCTCAAACTCTGTCTGGCCTCTTTCACACATCAGTATTTTTGATCAGTATTTCATCAGTATTTGTATGCCAAAACCAGGAATGTCTCCAAAATAAGGAACAGGAGTCAGTCTTTCAATTATATTTTTTTCTCGGTAAGTTCCATTCCTGGCTTTGGCATACAAACACTGATGCAAAATACTGACCAATTACTGACGTGTGAATGAGCCATCAGAGCATGAGCCGAGTGTCAGTGCTCTGTCCTCTGATCTTATCACATGAGAGAATCGCTGCACAGGTGCGGAGGAGACAGAGAAAGTAATTTCTCCATCTCCTCCATTTCTGGCATCCACTGTATGACATTCGAATGTCCAATGTCTCACACGCATCCATAGACTTGCATGGGTGAGTGTGATCCAATTATCTGATGCACCCGGTGCTTGTTCTCTCACATCAAATCAGCATGTGGAAATAATTGCAGATCTGCACAGCCCCATAGTGTTACAGTGGGGCGAATGCTATGGAATAAAATGTCAGATTGCACTCGGTTGCGTTATATGGCATTATGAGCTAGCCTTTATAGTAAACTCCTAATTCCTGCTGGGAACATGAACATTAAAAGAAATGGACGTAGACCCTTATGAATTGTATTGAAGTACGGTAGTTAAAACAAACTTGTTACCAGGCTTATGCCTAATCTGAGAGCAGCATGATGTACAGTCATATGTTAAAGTTTGGGCACCCCTATTAATGTTAACCTTTTTTCTTTATAACAATTTTGGGTTTTGCAACAGCTATTTCAGTTTCATATATCTAATAACTGATGGACTCAGTTATATTTCTGGATTCAAATGAGGTTTATTGTACTAACAGAAAATGTGCAATCTGCATTTAAACAAAATTTGACCGGTGCAAAAGTATGGGCACCCTTATCATTTTCTTGATTTGAACACTCCTAACTACTTTTTACTGACTTCCTGAAGCACTAAATTGGTTTTGTAACCTCATTGAGCTTTGAACTTCATAGCCAGGTGTATCAAATCATGAGAAAAGGTATTTAAGGTGGCCACTTGCAAGTAGTTCTCCTATTTGATTCTCCTATGAAGAGTGGCATCATGGGCTCCTCAAAACAACTCTCAAATGATCTGAAAACAAAGATTATTCAACATAGCTTTTCAGGGGAAGGATACAAAAAGTTGTCTCAGAGATTTAACCTGTCAGTTTCCACTGTGAGGAACATAGTAAGGAAATGGAAGAACACAGGTACAGTTCTTGTTAAGCCCAGAAGTGGCAGGCCAAGAAAAATATCAAAAAGGCAGAGAAGAAGAATGGTGAGAACAGTCAAGGACAATCCACAGACCACCTCCAAAGACCTGCAGCATCATCTTGCTGCAGATGGAGTCACAGTGCATCGGTCAACAATACAGCACACTTTGCACAAGGAGAAGCTGTATGGGAGAGTGATGCGAAAGAAGCCGTGTCTGCAAGCACGCCACAAACAGAGTCGTCTGAGGTATGCAAAAGCACATTGGGACAAGCCAGTTACATTTTGGAAGAAGGTCCTGTGGACTGATGAAACAAAGATTGAGTTGTTTGGTCATACAAAAAGGCGTTATGCATGGAGGCTAAAAAACACAGCATTCCAAGAAAAACACTTGCTACCCACAGTAAAATTTGGTGGAGGTTCCATCATGCTTTGGGGCTGTGTGGCCAATGCCGGCACCGGGAATCTTGTTAAAGTTGAGGGTCGCATGGATTCAACTCAGTATCAACAGATTCTTGACAATAATGTGCAAGAATCAGTGACGAAGTTGAAGTTACGCAGGGGATGGATATTTTAGCAAGACAATGATCCAAAACACCGCTCCAAATCTACTCAGGCATTCATGCAGAGGAACAATTACAATGTTCTGGAATGGCCATCCCAGTCCCCAGACCTGAATATCATTGAACATCTGTGGGATGATTTGAAGCGGGCTGTCCATGCTCGGCGACCAGCAAACTTAACTGAACTGGAATTGTTTTGTAAACAGGAATGGTCACAAATACCTTCATTCAGGATCCAGGAACTCATTAATAGTTACAGGAAGCGACTAGAGGCTGTTATTTTTGCAAAAGGAGGATTTACGAAATATTAATGTCACTTTTATGTTGAGGTGCCCATACTTTTGCACCGGTCAAATTTTGTTTAAATGCAGATTGCACATTTTTTGTTAGTACAATAAACCTCATTTGAATCCAGAAATATAACTGAGTAAATCAGTTATTAGATATATGAAACTGAAATAGCTGTTGCAAAAACCAAAATTGTTATAAAGAAAAAAGGTTAACATTAATAGGGGTGCCCAAACTTTAACATATCACTGTAGAGACATAGACCATGATTCCAGCGGTGTCACTTACTTGTGCTGTTTGCTGCGTTTTTAATCAAATCCCTGGTTTATCAGCAAGAAACTATCACCAATGGACTAGCAAATTCGTGGTCATGTATTCCACCATATTCATTATCTCTGTATGACTCCACCCACACCACTGATTGGCTGCTTTATGCCTTTGCACCACATGTACACAAAAAATTGCCAATCAATGGTGCGTGTGTGAGGGATTATACAGAGCTCAGCAATTTGAGAACTGATAGATCTGCAGCAGATAAAACAATGATTTTATCAAAACTACACTAAGCAGCCCAGTAAGTGATTTGTTCCTGGAATCAGGTTCTCTTCCCCTACATCATGTTGCTCTCAAGGTAACAAAAACCTGGTGGAAGTTTCCCTTTAAAAAGTTATTCCTATCTCAGACATTAATTGCTGAAATAGGAATATCGGCACCCAAGCAGTGCCGACAGGAGGTGGGACTCTGGAAAGTACAATGCTGTAACCCTACTTTTTGGTGTGTGGTAGAAAAGCAATACAGATTAATTAACAATCAGGCCCTTGGATGTTGACTCCACATGTGCAGATCTTACCAAACTTCTTTGTGTACTTTTCATTAGCCATTATTGCACTGTGCACACAAGCTAATGCCTATCTAGCTGACACAATTAGGCCACCAAGGAGTTTGGTAAGACGTCTTGCAGTGCCGTCTTCTGAGGACCTTATACTAGATCGCTGTTCTAATACACAGTGGGACCTTGGGGTAAAAGGCAGGCTTAAAACTTTTTACTGAAACATTGATAATAAGTGAAAGACATTAGACACTGGCATACATTTTCATGGTCTGTTTATTTAGATAGTTTTCTACTAATAAGATAATTCCTTTAGGTTGCACATCCTGATATTAATTATTTTTCCTTTTAATAAAATGGTTATTTATCATCATTCATTTTATATAGGATTTGATTTCACTATTTTTCAGGATCTATTTTTGCTAATCAATGGTTAATGTCAAGTAACTTTTTTTTGTGGTGAAACAGTAGATTTTGTAACATATGTTCCTACCTTTTGATTTGAATCTTGTGTTTAGCAATACCTATTGTTAAAGCAATCGGAGAGCCCCTAGTACGTAAGATTTAAAGAGACGGAATGTCAGCGAGTGTCCTTTGAACAATCTTGTCTCGTGTAAGTCGCAGCAATGTAACAACCTTATTTCCTGCCATTGTTATAATGGCAAGACTGGAATTTCATCCAAATATGTTTGACCCCACCGCCAAAACAGCCAGCACATATTTTACTGATTAGTATATTCCTGTATATAAAGGATAAGCGGGTGGTAGATGGAGGAAAACAATCCTCTGCCATTACTGCCAAAATGATGATGATAATATACAAGTGTTTTGAACTCTTTGTCCAGCCAGTTAATTTCACAGAACAACAGCACAGCCATCTGGAAGAAAATTGGAGTCTTGTAAATTCAGCAATTTTCCATAATAGGAAAGTGTTATGCTAGAAATATGAGGCGTCATGTAGCAGTTAGGACTCAATGGCAGAACAATAGCTTTTTTTTTTAGTACATCATCACTTTTTATTGAATGTCGTGTATTTTCCGGTAAATGGACAAACTATTCAGTTTGCAGACATTGGTGAAACTGCCCCAACACTACAGTATAATGGGGCTGAATATTTTCTAAAGCAATAATTACTGCACATGGTCTTAGAGATTGAGATTTATTCTAAGCACATAGATAATGATGCCAGTAGAATCATATCCAGTAAGAATCTGGCTCCTTCTACATTATTTATCAGAAAATTACTTATTGCTTAAATTTAAATTAGGTTTTAATGTTAAATGTATTTTTAAAATATATTATTTCGTTTAATTTCTGTATTACATTATATATATATATATATATATATATATATATATATATATATATGAAAAAAAGAATTTTTTGGCATAGCCAGCACACTGCTTTGAAGAAAACCAGGAATAGGGCTAGTTTCACACTAGCGTTTTTTTGCGCTGCGTTAGGAGCGCACATGAAACGCACGTGAAAAGCGCATACAAACGCTTGTAAATGCTGCGTTTTTTTGTAGCATTATTGTGCGCATAACGACCAAAAATCGCAGCGTTTTTATGCGTTTGTAAGCGTTTTTCATGCGTTTGCATTTTTTATGCGCAATAAACTAGAGAAAAAATCCTTGGAAAATTCTTGCAACACACTCAAGCAATGGGAAAGCAGTGTGCGTGTCTTATGGAAATTCTTTATATAGCCCCTTTTTACAGCTGAATTCTTCACATTTGCTTGCATTTGACTTGATTAACATGGATCTGCGCTGGAAGAGCTTTGACTTTGACTTGGATCTGGACATGAGGACGGCTCAGGCTTATGCCATTGCTTGCCATGAACAGAGGGAGGGAGAGAGGCAGCGAAGACGGCAGCAGCGGTGTATGTGGATACATCCCATTTTTGAACTCCCGGAGAGCCGTGGAGCATACCACACCCTCTACAGCGAGCTACAGGCAAACCCGGAGAAATTTACTGATTATACCCGGATGACCAAAGAAACCTTTCACTATTTGCTTGGTTGGGTAAAAGAAGTCATCCGGAGACAGGACACGCAGCTTCGGCATTCGATTACTCCTGAGGAACGGCTCCTGGTCACATTAAGGTACGTAGTTTTCATAAACCAAAGGCTGCAGAATTTTTTTTTTTGTTTTGTTTTTTAATTAAACGTGTGTAAAAAAATTACGTATACACAAATATTAATTATTGTTTTCTTTGTGTTACAGATTCCTGGCTACTGGAGAGACCCTCTCGTCACTGCACTTCCAGTACCGGATTGGAATCTCCACGTGGTCTGGAATTGTAGCGGACACCTGCCGGGCTTTGTGGAACGTTCTTTGTCCCGAATCCATGCCCATGCCCACTGCAGCAAAGTGGTTGGAAATCGCCGAAAGATTCTGGACTGTATGCAATTTCCCAAACTGTTTAGGAGCGGTGGATGGGAAACACATCCGTATTATCGAGACCAAAAGAACTGGCTCTGACTTCTATAACTACAAAAAGTACTTTTCTACTGTACTGATGGCCATTGCGGATGCAGACTGTAAGTTTATTGCAGTGGACATTGGTGCATTTGGCCGTGGGAATGACTCCCAGGCTTTTAAGACATCGGACATGGGCAGGAGGTTGTATGGCAACAACTTTTTTCCCCTGCCACATCCTCTTCCCAACACCGAAGGTCCGCCACAGCCGTTTGTAATGGTTGGTGATGAAGCGTTCCAGATGTGCCAAAACCTCCTCAAACCCAACTCCAGCCGGGACTTGGACCTACAAAAAAGAATTTTTAATTACAGGCTGACCAGGGCCAGGAGAACAGTAGAGTGTGCTTTTGGTATACTTGTATCGAGATGGCGCATTCTTGGCACAGCTATTAATCTTAAACTGGAAACAGTGGATGAGGTGGTCAAGGCCTGTGTTGTTCTACATAATTTTGTAATTTCTCGAGAGCACCTGAACTTTGATCTTGATGATGTTGCTCCTAATCCTTTGCCAGAATTTACACAGCACCCTCTCAGGTCATCCGTTGAAGTTGGCCAAATGAGGGACCAATTTGTGGCCTACTTCAACTCAGATGTCAGACGGGTGGAATGGCAAGAGCAAATGTTGTAAAAAAAATGTTATTGCAATTTGTTGGTATGTTAATAAAAAAAACTGTTTTGATACCTGTACTGAGTGCATTCTCAGTTTTTACACTCCCAATACCATTAGCAAGTAGCCAGGTGTATCAGTGAATTTATGATGCTGTGTTTTGTGCATGATGAATTCACTAATACTCCTGAGTAGGTAACTCTCTACATTCCTGTAATATTGCACAGACTGGATACAGAAAGGTTCCACAATTTCAGTCCTCAAGGTCCAACAACAGATCATGTTGTAATGAAATAAAAAGAAGATTCCATACAACATGATCTGTTGGTGGCCCATGAGGACTGGAGTTGGGGAACCGTGCAATATTACAAGAATGTAGAGATTGCTGTGGAAAAGACAAGTCATGTAGATTGGTTTGGTTTTTTTTTAAACCAATCTATATGATTTGTCTTTTCCACAGCAGTCTCTACATTCTTGTATATTACACAGACTGGATCCACCTGGGTTCCCCAACTCCACTCCTCAAGGTCCACCTACAGATCAGGTTGTAATGAAATAAAAAGAGGATTCCATACAACATGATCTGTTGGTAGCCCATGAGGACTGGAGTTGGGGAACCGTGCAATATTACAAGAATGTTGAGATTGCTGTGGAAAAGACAAGTCAAGTAGATTGGTTTGGTTGACAACACATATCTCCAAGACTGACACAAGAAACATGTCAGTAATGGAGATATTTGGTGGCAAAAACGCTAAGTGTTGGAACGGCGCAGTGTGTGTAGTTGGCGATAGACACAGTAACCAATCCAGATTTTGTGAAAGCACAAGTGCACATTTATTTTGTACCAAAAAAAAAAAACATTTATTAGGAATGACGTTTGGGGGAAGGTTGAGATACTTTGGGTGTGTGGAGAGACGAGGAACGACTGGAGGTTGAGGAAGGGGTTCTAGGAGAAGGGGCGACGAAAGTACTGGGGGAAGGGAGCTCTGGAATGGACAAGGAGGCATGTTGAGAGACATTAGGAGGAGAGGGTGGATGAACGAACAAAGTTTTTTTCTCTTTTTCTTTGGCGCAGGAATATCCTGCCCGGACCGACTGGCAGCCTGTGAACGCCTTACTTTTGTTGACCGCCTGGTGACGGTGGACTGTGGCGTTGCCCTGTAAACAAGGGATTGCGGATCCCCACTTTGCTGCTCTGTGGTGGCAGTGTCGGTGCTGCTGCAAGTGGCAGTGGTGGTGCTCCTAGAAGGGGAGAAAGTTGGGTCGGTGATCCGAGCAGGAGGCTGCCTGTCTGGGATCTCAGGCAAAGTTCTTTGGGGACTCCGAGGAGGAGAATTGGTGGCGGTAATCTTTTGATGAGGAGTGGTGGTGGTGCTCCTTTGATGCGGAGTGCTGCCGGTTCCATCAGGGAAAAATCGCTTTCCATTCTGGCGGACAGCGCCTTGAGGCTAGCCTGAAAGGCCTCGCTCAAGTGCATGAACTCGGGCATGACAGGCCTGTCCGAGGTCCTCTGGCGCTGGCGGGTAGTGCCCGCATAACCAGTGACAGAGACCTGGGACAGGGGAACACCTGATAGACCAGCTTCCTGGTCACCAGCTGTCTGTGTTGCTGACCTGCAAGATGCTTCCTGGCTGTCGGATGGCTGGGACGGGTCCAAGATTGATTGATGAAGAACGCTCCAGGGACAGGTTGCATGGTGCTGCTCCAAGTGCTGTGGAAAGAAAGGGAAAACATTAGTATCATGTATTTACAAGAAGCATCACCTGTTGAATTGAAAAGCACATAGTAATAACAAAACAAACAAACAAAAAAACTTACGCTCTGCTGGCAAGGACCGGTCTCAGGAAAGCCAACTCTCGATAGTAGCGGTACTTTCTTCTGCGCCTTGCCGCTGAACCACTCAGAACCTGTCCCTCAGCACGAACTTCAGTGTTGAAGCGGTCCTTCATCGAGTGCCAACATGTGCGTATTTTGTTCACTGTTGTGAAAAAAAAAAATTATAAAATGCACTTAAGGCAACTTAAATATCAGCACACACAACAGATTGAACTTTTCAATACAATATATCTTGCCATAAAAACACCAGCACCAGAAATCAATGCAGCAGTTGAAAACCAAAATCAATCACAGTGTGCCACATGGCATTGGTGTTTTCAATGCAAGAATATATCTTTCCAAAAAAACACCAGCACCATCAGGACCAGAAATCAATGCAGCAGTTGAAGACCAAAATCCATCATAGTGTGCCACATGGCATTGGTGTTTTTAATGCAAGAATATATCTTGCCCAAAAAACACCAGCACCATCAGGACCATAAATCAATGCAGCAGTTGAAAACCAAAATCAATCACAGTGTGCCACATGGCATTGGTGTTTTTAATGCAAGAATATATCTTGCCAAAAAAAACCCAGCACCATCGGGACCAGAAATCAATGCAGTATCACAGAGCATCTTTATACTTACTGAACGCCCTTTTGGAAGCTGCAGAGGCGCTGTCCCAGCCATCCATCATCGCTGCGGCCACCTCATTCCAGAGCTGCCGGGTCACCACTGTGTCTTTGTACTGCTGATCACGGCTGTCCCACATCGGGATACGCTCCTCAACGAGGCGGATCAGGTGCTCGTTGTCGATGTAGATTTCTTCGTCATCCCGTTGTGGAACCTAGAAAAAAAGAAATATATTGAATGTTTGTAATTTTGGAGAATGAAAAAGATAGAAAAAGAAACAGAGAAGAAGCAAGATAAAAGATGAAAATAAAGACAAAAAAAAAGGCACATAATATACTCACATTGCGTCTTCTCACCACAACTTGACTGCGCTGATCCCGCTCAGGCCGCTCCCGCTCAGACCGCTCCCGCACTCCATCTTCACTGTCCGTGTCCGATGTCTGTAAAGAAATCAAAAATTAAAACACACTTCTAGAGGCAGCTAAACTTATCCAAAGGCAGCAAGATTGTCACCTCACGATCAGCTTGAGCCAGTTCTTGCCGAGATGGCGAATAGACCGATCCAGAAGAAGACATGCTGAAATGAAAACAAAATAAACATTAGTACATTATAAAATGGTACAGGACACACAGACATTATGTTGAAGAATACTCACATTTTGGCTCCTGAAGCTTGAATCCACACTTGGAAGGCTCTTCTGGGCTTTTGTGTGCTCTCTGCAAGGCTGTCTGTAGAGTAATTGTCTGACCCTGAAGACACCTTCTTTTATCTACACTCCTCCCAAACAATGTTGCTTGTTTAGGGGGAGTTTTAGACAAGTGTCTAGACATTGTTTACTCAAAGCGCGTGCGCGCACAAGGCGCTGACGTGCGCGGTGCCAAGCGCTCGTCAGCGATCACATAGACTGTAATGCTATTTTTGGGTGCACACCGAGCGCACACGTGCTCGCGCAATTTTTTTAAGTATGTAGGCGGAACAAAAAATGCAACATGTAGCGTTCTGCGCTTCTGGGCGCACACCTGTAAAATGCGCAGCGCACGCTAAACGCTGATGAGCGCATACATTCGCAAGACCCTGCGATCACCATGTTAAAGAAAGGGGAACATTGCGCGTGAGCCCGATAGCGCACGATGCGCTGCGCGATCAAACGCTAGTGTGAAACCAGCCTAAGTCCAGCCTGTGGTTGCAGTTCACACGGAAAATGGATTGGGATAAATCCTTACATGTTCCTCCGAAACATGTCAGGGACTTGGAGGAAGACACATGTAGTGTTGAAACATGTCGTCCAAAAGGGATTGACTATATGCGAAATTGTTATTGAAGAAACATGGAACCTTTTTAATGGAAAAATAAAAGTTATATTTTATCCTACCATTGCACTGATTGCTGGAGAAACATTGCTATTTCCTATATATATATATATATATTTTTTTTTTTTTTTTAAGTCAGAAATCCTGCAATTTCTAAACTGGCCACTGGGACATTTGAGAATCTAAATCATTTGTGCTAATAGTGTGGTGCAGCCAGGAATACACATTTTAGAATATAAATCATTTGTGTAAATAGTGTGGTGCAGCATATAGTCCACATTTGAGAATCTACATCATTTGTGCTAATAGTGTGGTGCAGCCAGGAGTCCAATCTAATAAGGGACCAAAAGGCAAATACAGATAAATAGGAGTGGAAATTCAGCACAACCCCAGCAGGGGCTGGCTGACCACAAAAAAACTGAATTGACCAACAAGAGCAAGTGTGAACAATAGCAAAAACAAACTTAACTTGAGAAGACTGGAACAGAGCTGAAGTCCAAGACCTGAGAAGCAGACTGAATCACCAGCACCAGGATAGGGCGTCGGCTGTCTTATATCCAGTCTGATACTCCAGAGATCCAATCGTTATCCTCCTCATCAGGTGGCAGATCACTACCAATTAAACCAACCTCACTACCTCCTGTCACCACCAGAGGAAGAAAGGAAGGAGAACTCTCAACTGGTGGAGCAGAAAATGAGTTCACAACAGTTTAATTTAGATTCATTAAAGGAGTCTGTGTCATTCTTTCAATTAAAGGACTTTATTCTGTGTGTGTTTTTTTATACAATATGACTATGGGTTTACTAATGGGGGTGTCTTAAAGATGCCTCTTCATTACTAACCTTTGGGCTTGATGTCACTTGACAATACAAAAGTGACTTCAACCCTCACAACTATCACCCCACTTGCCACTGCACCAGGGCAGGTGAGAAGAATTGAGACTAAGTGCCAGATTTGGTGCATCTTATGGATGTGCCATTTCCGGCGCAGTGGAGAGTTGATTTTTTTAGTCTGGGTGGGGGCTAATTTCCATGGCCCCTTTCTAGGCTATTAATATCAGCCTGCAGCTGTATGCCTAGCTTTTGCTGGTTTCTTATTATAGCGGGACCCTATGTCATTTTTTTTGGGGTGCCCCACTTTAATATCTATTCTTTTTTGTCAGGTCACGCATTCTGTAATGCTGTAGATAAGCCCCCAATGTAACCTGAAAGATAACAAAAATGAGTTAGATTATACTCACCCAGGGGCGGTCCCGGGTCCAGTCGGTTAGGTGTCTCGGTCCGGTCCGGCGCATCCCATCTTCTTTGCTTTCCATGTCGGCTCCGGCACAGGCGCACTGCTCTGCCCTGTTGAGGGCAGAGCAGAGTACTTCAGTGCGCAGGCGCCGGACCTCTCTGACCTTTCCCCATGCCTGCGCACTGCAGTACTTTACTCTGCCATTAACAGGGCAGAGAAAGTACGCCTGTGCAGGAGCCATGGCAGAAGTAAGAAGGAAGACTTAATCTCTAGAAGATGGGAGGTGCCGTACCGTGACACCCACCGCAGCCGCCCCCGCCCCCCGGTGAGTATAATTTAACTCGTTTTTCTTACCTTTCTGGTTACATCGGGAGCATATCAATAGCATTACAGAATGCTGTAGATAAGCCCCTGATGGCAGTGCCGGCAGCTTATAGGCCAAAAATGGGGTGACAGATTCCCTTTAAGCCTGTCATGTGCATTAGATGGCCGCTAGCTCAACAATGGTTCTTTCAGTCAATCAGTCAGCCGGCAGCCATCTCAGTCAGTTTTCCCATACACAGGAGCGCTCGTTCCACCGAGCACATGAGTGCTGTGATTTCTATGAGAAACATGTCTGGCAGCATCTTATCTCTGGGAGTATAAAAGGATTGGCAGCCCAAATTTGGACAAGGCGGATCCTTAACTCTCTCATCAATCAATTGCCTGGAGCCTCCTATATATTAGGCTGTCGACTGAACCTATCAATATTGGCAGCTTCATCCAATTTGAGTCTTATGAGTATGGGGGTCCGTTATATTTTGCTGTACACATGAGAGAACAGCAACTCTATATAGGATCAAGAGGATTATGATTAACAAGTAGGCAGACAATTCAGAAATGGCACATCAACTAAAACAGGTATAAGCAAGAGCCTTTGTGTTATTCTTAGTAGAGCATACTGCACTATATTAAAAAAAATTGCTGGAGTGACTTACTTTTTGAAGGTAAACCATCAAGTTATACACACTCACACTGCACTGAAATGACTCTTTTTAACTTTGTACAACCCTAAATCAGAGTTGAATGTCTTATATTTTCTAAGCTCAGCAAGTTATAGTCATGTGTACCACTAGCATGTAAAAAATATATTGAAGGCTTTCTCTATAAAACAATGTTAACTATAATAATAAAAATAATGAATAATGAAAATAACCTAGATAGATTTAGACTGAAAAATAGACATTAAGACTTGTAATTAATTTACAGCGTCTGAAATCATGCCTACACAAATATTTTTGAACTTTAGATAAGTTGACGCTGGCAGAGTTGTCCATATTTTAATCCCAAATGGAAGGTGATTTGGCAGGTCAGCTTTGCTTCTATTGTTATGGAAGATAAGTATCAGCTGTACAATGTAAAACATGGGTTTAATCATTTGTAAATCTCATTGCCTGTTTGGCATTAGCTTTATCTGAGTCTGGTATTTGCATACAATATGAGCTTCTGGAGCCAGAAACTGCAGTTTGTTTACTTTTTTACTCTATTTTATTCTATGGTGTCATATTATTATAGGGATCATTATTTGCAATATCTAAATACTAAAAAAGTAAGATTGTAAGTTTCATGCTTCATATTCAGTCAATGAAATGGGATCTCAAGGACCCCACTTTCTACAATGTCTCTAAGGGTATTTTCTGGAGCAATACGTAAAGACTTACATACACATTAGATAGCTGTTGGTTGAATGTTCAGCCAACTGCTATCTTTCCCGATTCCCCAACGTATAGGAAGTCTTGGCTTGTCCAAGCACTCCTGTGTTCTAAGGGTACCATTACACTTAGCGATGCACCAGCGATCCCGACGATATGGATCGCTGGTTCATCGCTAAGTGGTCGCTAGTGAGCTGCCACACAGGCAGATCTCACCAGCGACATAGCAGGGGTCAGGGGTCGCTACTTACCTGTCAGATGCGGCGATCCTGACGTCCTCCCGCCCACGTCCACGTGTCGCTCGTCGGCGCCACAGGAAACCCAGCAGGAAGCGCCCGACGAGAAATGGTCCAGGACGTTTTCGCGCGATCAGCGATGAGCAGCGGGGGAGCGGTCGGAGGTAAGTATCAGACATAGTGATATCGCTAGCAATATCGCTGCTACGTCACAAAATCGGTGATGTTACAGCGATATTGCTAGCGATATCGCTATGTGTAACGGGGGCTTTAGAGCTCCGCTGACAGACTCCTCTGGCAACAGCTTATCTATGGAAATCCAACAGATTATATCCTTCTCCCCACAAGCATAATCTGTCAAGGAAACGTCACAAGACCCCTGTACATATTAGACTGTCGGCCGGTTCTGCTGACTTTAGTCTAATGTAAATTCGTGCCTTAAATATTAGATAACTGGACAGCTATATCTCCCAACTGCCCCATACATATGAATCTTCATCTGAAAATTCCTGTGCTCTCTATGAAAGAGCTGCTGCCAGACCTCTCTGGCAAAGGCTTATCTTCACGCTGGGCAAAACCAAGCCCCCAAGCACATTATTTAATCAACTGACTCATCCTGTCGGAAATGTGAGATTGGATGACTTTTATAAATTGATTATGGGGACTTTTACCCTTCCTGAAGCCACTTGTATCTCATTGGACCCCGCAACTGGTCCCTCAGTTGATTACAACTCTGCATAATATTATGTCATAGTGACATTACCAATGTTATAACTTTACTGAAACAAGACACTAAGGACAAAGTCTCTGGCCTAGATTTAAAAGATGGGTCTTGTTTATGCCAATCCTGATAAGGTGGTATGCCGGAGTCAGACCCTCCTGGTTCATTAAGAGGTGCATGCCTCTTAATAAATCAGGAGCGTCTTACGAGTGGCGCATGCCTCCTTGCATCTCATCACTAATCTTACTCCAATCAGGGACTAGTAAGATTTTTTTCATAGGGAATGCCACAGCTCAATAATAATTAGAGGAGCTGTGGTAACCCACCCCTGTCCTGCCTTAGCTCTGCCCCTTTTGGCAGAGCTGGGTAAAATTGGTGGGAAAATACCAAAATTCTGACGTAATCGCTTTGATGTATCGGGGCCATAGTCATTTTTCTTTTCATTTTTAATAGGTATTATGGCTTAGCATTAGGTCTAATATTAGAAAGTGGCTCATGAGTAAGAAAAGTTTAGAGATATAGAATACTTTAGGGCCTGCAACATACAGTGGGGGAAATAAGTATTTGATCCCTTTCTGATTTTGTAAGTTTGCCCACTGAAAAAAGACATGAACAGTCTATAATTTTAAGGATAGGTTAATTTTAACCCCTTTCAGACATCGGGCATACATTTACGCTGATGTCAGACTCCTTCCTTTTGATGTGGGCTCCAGCAGTGAGCCCACATCTTTCCCGGCACATGTCAGCTGTTTTAAACAGCTGACAAGTGCCAGGAACAGCCGCGGGTGGAATTGCGATCCACCCGCTGCTATTAACCCATTAAATAATGCTGTCAAATGCTGATAGCGACATTTAACATGCGCTTCTGGCAATCGCGCCAGAAATCCGCCCACCAATGACCTTTGTCAGGTGATCGCCGGTTACCGGTGGGATGGCATGACAACTGCAGATCTCCTGGAGACCTCTATTGTTGTCACTGCAGGCTTGCTGTGAGCGCTGCCCAATGGTAAGTGCTCATAGCAAGTGAGTAATTCTGCTACATAGAGGCCATGTGATCATGGATACTATTGAAGCATGCCAAAAGTAAAAAAAAAATTAAAAATATAAAAAAAAGTTCAAATCACCTCCCTTTCTCCCCATTAAAAATAAAACAAAAAAATTATAAAATTATACATATATTTGGTATCGCTGTGTTCAGAATTGGACGATCTATTAATAAAAAAAGGATTAAGATGATCACTAAATGGCGTAGCGAGAAAAAAAGTCAAAATACCAGAATTACGTTTTTTTGGTTGCCGCGATATTGCATTGAAATCAAAAGATCGTATCTGCACCAAAATAGTTTCATTAAAAATGTCAGCTCGGCACACAAAAAATAAGCCCTCACACAACCCGAGATCATCTACGGGTGTAGGAAAATGGCGCACTTTTTTTTTAAGCAAAGATTGGAATTTTTTTTCACCACTTAGATAAAAAAAAGAACCTAGACATGTTTGGTGTCCATGAACTCATAATGACCTGGAGAATCATAATAGCAGGTCAGTTTTAGCATTTAGTGAACATAGTAAAAAAAGTCAAACAAAAAACAATTATGGGATTACACTTCTTTTGCAATTTCACCGCACTTGAAATTTTTTTCCCATTTTCTGGTACACGACATGGTAAAACCAATGGTGTCATTCAAAAGTACAACTCAACCCACAATAAACAAGCCCTCAAATGGCCATATTGATTGAAAAATATAAAAGTTATGGCTCTGGGAAGAAGGGGAGCAAAAAACGAAAACACGAAAATGAAAATACCTTCGAGGGTTAAGGGGTTAACATTGAGAGATAGAATATCAAAAATAAAATCCAGAAAATCCAATTGTATATATTACATAAATGTATTTGCATTTTGCAGTGAGAAATAAGCATTTGATTCCTTTGGCAAACAACACTTAATACTTGGTGGCAAAACCCTGGGTTGCAAAACCCTTGTTTTTTGTAGTTGATGATGAGGTTTGCGCACATGTTAGAAGGAATTTTGGTCCACTCCTCTTTGCAGATCATCTCTAAGTCATTAAATTTTGAGGCTGTCGCTTGGCAACTCGGGGCTTCAACTCCCTCCATAAGTTTTCTTTGGGATTAAGGTCTGGAGACTGGCTAGGCCACTCCATGACCTTAATGTGCTTTTTTTTAAGCCACTCCTTTGTTGCCTTGGCTGTATGTTTTGGGTCATTGTCTTGCTGGAAGACCAAGCCACGACCCATTTTTAATGTCCTGCCAGAGGGAAGGAGGTTGTCACTCAGGATTTTACAGTACATGGTTCCATCCATTCTCCCATTGATTCGGTGAAGTAGTCCTCCTATGCCCTTAGCTTAGAAACACCCTCGAAACATAATATTTCCACCTTCATGCTTGATAGTGGGGATGGTGTTCTTTGGGTCATAGGCAGCATTTCTCTTAATCCAAACACGGTGAGTTGAGTTAATGCCAAAGAGCTCAATTTTTGTCTCATCTGATTAAAGCCCCTTCTCCCAATCACTCACAGAATCATCCAGGTATTCATTGGCCAACTTCAGACGGGCCTGCACATGTACCTTTTTGAGCAGGGGGACCTTGCGGGCACTGCAGAATTTTAAACCTTTATGGAGTAATGTGTTACCAATGGTTTTCTTGGTGACTGTGGTCCCAGATGCCTTGAGATTAGAGTTGAGCGACTTTTGGTTTTTTAGGGTCGCGTTTCGTTTCGTGAAACCCGACTTTTCCAAAAGTCGGGTCGAGCAAGATCGTCCGATTATAGGGAAAAGTCGGGGTCGTCCCGAAACACGAAACCCAATGTAAGTCAATGGGGAATAAAAGTCGGCAGTGAGAGGAGGACAGGAAACACACCTACAGTGCCCATTTGAATGCCAAAAGCATCAATTCTTCTTACTTAAGCTTGTCAACCTTAATTAACTTCATAATACAAATTACGCACTGAAAAATGGGGGTTATTTGGCTAAAGTTGTGGGGGGGGAGGGCTGGCTGCAGGTTTTCATGTGCCCTGGGCGAAAGAGCGCCCCTTTAACACATACCACAACTCATCAATGATCATGCTCCGATACGGCAGAGAAATAGCGGTATAGTACAATGAAAAATACTTCACTTTTTACATCTCATGACGAGGCCCATCTATTTCTCCATACAGAATCATTGGTCCCATATAATGTTTGAAACAGTATATGATGAGCTCCACATAATGCTACAGTATATGTTGGTCCCCATGGATGAAGCTCCACTGTCTTATGGGCCCAAATAATGCTCCAAACATAATGGGCCTCATTTCTAATGCTCTAGTGTATAATGGGCCCTGTAAATGCTGCTCCAGTGTCTGATGTCCACCTTTGGAATGTTCCAGTGTATGGTGGGCCCCATCTATCATTCTCCAGAGTATAGTGCTCCCCAAAAATTGCTGTCCCAACATTGAAAACAATCAAATAAGTCTCCTCGCTAGGGAATCCCTGTACTAGTCTGGACTCCTCGTCGTCCCCATCTTCCATCTCACTGCACAGTATTTCAACCTTGCAAGTGCTGTGATCCTGAGCAAGCAGGGGGGGCCCACTCGTTGGCGACGGCACTGGCACAGGGCCCCTGACAGTACGGTGGTGTGTCTGATGGCGGGTGGGCCGAACCTGCACTTTCATCTGCAGCTTCCTCTTTGTCACTGTGTAAGATGGAACTGTATATGGGAAGGGTAACCTGAGTTTCATCAGGGTCAGATTCAGGCCGTGTAGCGTGCGAGGGGAATGTAGTGGTCTGGGTCAATGTACCAGCAGATTCATCGAGCAGTGGCTGGGCATCAGTGCACTTGTGTCGCCCCCAGGAGTACGGTCGCCACAGTGGCATTACCTTCCTCCTAGGGAGTGTGATGTCATGCTTGGGAGCAACGAAGGATCTCTCTAGCAGGTTAACTGATTGGGCGGCATTATTCCCACGAGTCATGACCCTCCAAACAGCGTTCATGAAGGCAAAGTGTTTGTTTTACGTGGGCAGTATGGTTGCAAAGCTGAACCTTAAAGGAATGTCCAGAAGGGCACCACCAGGAGTGGAGCCTACGGTTAAATTCGACTCCACCTGGGAAACCTCAACCATGCCAGCTACAGAACAGATGCACACATTGCAAGCTTAATTCCGTTAACGAACGAGACTCCGTCATGCCCCGCGGTCCGAGTCCGGCTTACTAGTGGGACACGTGAGGCTCTGGAACATGAGATTGGCCAATAACTGGTGTGTCATGCCCTTACATGTCCGTGGCTGCATGTGCGCTACACTGAAAAGGCCAGCGTTTGTCGCTTACAGGTGCAGATAACCCGCTGAACAACGTTAGTGATGGGGATCACTGATTACAATTATTACCCGCGAACAATGATTTCCCAGTAAGTGCAGGTCAACTGCAGTTCCGGAATTAGGCCTAACCGTCATTCCTGAAAAAATGAAAAACTTACGTGTGCAAACCACAGGTGCTGTAGCTTGCTTAACAGCTCGCCAGCCGTTCTCACGCCCAGTATGGATTACACGTGATTGCACAAAGGTTAGAAAGGATACCGTATCCCCAGATAACATGTATGGATAGCGTACACATTCAAAATATATGTCTCAGGAGGCAGGCTCAGACGGTGTTAGGCCCAGTATGGATTGCACGTGATTGCACAAAGGTTAGAAAGGGTACCGTATCCCCGGATAACATGTATGGATAGCGTACACATTCAAAATATATGTCTCAGGAGGCAGGCTCAGACGGTGTCAGGCACAGTATGGATTGCACGTGATTGCACAAAGGTTAGAAAGGGTACCGTATCCCCGGATAACATGTATGGATAGCGTACACATTCAAAATATATGTCTCAGGAGGCAGGCTCAGACGGTGTCAGGCACAGTATGGATTGCACGTGATTGCACAAAGGTTAGAAAGGGTACCGTATCCCCCGATAACATGTATGGATAGCGTACACATTCAAAATATATGTCTCAGGAGGCAGGCACAGACGGTGTTAGGCCCAGTATGGATTGCACGTGATTGCACAAAGGTTAGAAAGGGTACCGTATCCCCGGATAACATGTATGGATAGCGTAAACATTCAAAATATATGTCTCAGGAGGCAGGCTCAGACGGTGTCAGGCACAGTATGGATTGCACGTGATTGCACAAAGGTTAGAAAGGGTACCGTATCCCCGGATAACAAGTATGGATAGCGTACACATTCAAAATATATGTCTCAGGAGGCAGGCTCAGACGGTGTTAGGCCCAGTATGGATTGCACGTGATTGCACAAAGGTTAGAAAGGGTACCGTATCCCCGGATAACATGTATGGATAGCGTACACATTCAAAATATATGTCTCAGGAGGCAGGCTCAGACGGTGTTAGGCCCAGTATGGATTGCACGTGATTGCACAAAGGTTAGAAAGGGTACCGTATCCCCAGATAACATGTATGGATAGCGTACACATTCAAAATATATGTCTCAGGAGGCAGGCTCAGACGGTGTCAGGCACAGTATGGATTTGATGGCCCAGATTACACAGCGGAGGAGCAGGGAGAAGTAAAGATTGCAAATGCTGGGGCCCTGCCAAAGCAAGGGGGGCCCACTCGTGGGCGTCGGTACTGGCACTGGGCCCCTCATAGTACAGCGGTGTGTCTGACGGCGGGTGTGCACCACCACCATCAGAGACACTTGATTGCACTATGAGGGACCCTGTGCCAGTGCCCGCGCCCAAGAGTCGGCCTACCCACCTGTCCAGGGCAACGGCACTCGCACGGTGTCGTGCGCTAGGTGGTGACCCCGGCCATGGGGGGGAGGCAGCACAGTTAGGGAGTTTTAGAAAGTGGCATATGTTGATGTTGGACATTCAGCTGATGCAAAAGGCGAAATAGGTCAAGTCCCAGGAAGAGGTGGACCAAAGCAAGCCATTTTTCTGTCACCCTATGTGTCATCAGGGGAAGGTGGGACAAAATCCTTGGAAACCCATGCATGATTCATTTTAATGAAGGTTAGATCATCCACATTTTGGGTTGACAGACGGGTCCTTTTTTCTGTCAGGATTGATCCAGCTGCACTGAAGACTCTTTCCGATAGCACACTTGCAGCTGGGCAAGCGAGCTCCTGTAAGGCATATTGTGCCAATTCAGGCCAGGTGTCCAGTTTAGCGGCCCAATAGTCAAAGGGGAATGACCTGTGTGGGAGAACATCGATATGGGAGGAAAAGTAGTTTGTAACCATGGTTGACAACTGCTGTCTCCTGTCACTTTCCATCGATGCTGTATTACCAGTTGTGTGAGCGGTATTTGAAAAATCAGTCCACAACATTGTCATGAAACCCCTGTCTCCAACGCCACTTCTGCTGTGTGCACCACGAACACCTCTGCCAAGCTGCCCCCGGCCCGTACGGCTCGTGTGAGAACCATCACCGCTGCTGTGTGCTGGGAATGCCTCAAGCAACCGATTTACCAGAGTTGCTTGTTTATTAGCCAATATTAGGTCAAGGTTCTCCTGTGGCATGATGTTTTGTACACTCACTGGCCACTTTATTAGGTACACCTGTCCAACTGTGTGTTAAGACTTAATTTCTAATCAGCCAATCACATGGCGGCAACTCAGTGCATTTAGGCATGTAGACATGGTCAAGACAATCTCCTGCAGTTCAAACCGAGCATCAGTATGGGGAAGAAAGGTGATTTGAGTGCCTTTGAACGTGGCATGATTGTTGGTGCCAGAAGGGCTGGTCTGAGTATTTCAGAAACTGCTGATCTACTGGGATTTTCACGCACAACCATCTCTAGGGTTTACAGAGAATGGTCAGAAAAAGAAAAAAAATCCATTGAGCGGCAGTTCTGTGGCCGGAAATGCCTTGTTGATACCAGAGGTCAGAGGAGAATGGGCAGACTGGTTCGAGCTGATAGAAAGGCAACAGTGACTCAAATTGCCACCCGTTACAACCAAGGTAGGCAGAAGAGCATCTCTGAACGCACAGTGCGTCGAACTTTGAGGCAGATGGGCTACAGCAGCAGAAGACCACACTGGGTACCACTCCTCTCAGCTAAGAACAGGAAACTGAGGCTACAATTTGCACAAGCTCATCGAAATTGGACAGTAGAAGATTGGAAAAACGTTGCCTGGTCTGATGAGTCTCGATTTCTGCTGCGACATTCGGATGGTAGGGTCAGAATTTGGCGTAAACAACATGAAAGCATGGATCCATCCTGCCTTGTATCAACGGTTCAGGCTGGTGGTGGTGGTGTCATGGTGTGGGGAATTTTTTCTTGGCACTCTTTGGGCCCCTTGGTACCAATTGAGCATCGTTGCAACGCCACAGCCTACCTGAGTATTGTTGCTGACCATGTCCATCCCTTTATGACCACAATGTACCCAACATCTGATGGCTACTTTCAGCAGGATAATGCGCCATGTCATAAAGCTCGAATCATCTCAGATTGGTTTCTTGAACATGACAATGAGTTCACTGTACTCAAATGGCCTCCTCAGTCACCAGATCTCAATCCAATAGAGCATCTTTGGGATGTGGTGGAACGGGAGATTCGCATCAGGGATGTGCAGCCGACAAATCTGCGCCAACTGTGTGATGCCATCATGTCAATATGGTCCAAAATCTCTGAGGAATGCTTCCAGCACCTTGTTGAATCTCTGCCACGAAGAATTGAGGCAGTTCTGAAGGCAAAAGGGGGTCCAACCCGTTACTAGCATGGTGTACCTAATAAAGTGGCCAGTGAGTGTAATTTGCCTTTATAGCGTGGATCCAGGATGCTGGCCAACCAGTAGTCGTCATCGTTCATCATTTTGGAAATGCGGGGGTCCCTTTTTAGGATCCGCAAGGCATAATCTGACATGTGGGCCAATGTTCCCGGTGTCAATGATGCACTGCGAGTGCTGGGTGGAGGAGCACTTTCTGGCAAATCCACATCCCTCCAGTCACGCACAAACCCTGTACCAGACCTTGTCACGCCAACATTTTCACTTGCCCCACGAGATGCATCCTCCTCCCCTAAGTAATCATCCCCATCATCATCCTCCTCCTCTTCTTCCTCCACCTCGTCCAGGAGAGGTCCCTGAGCAAACAATGGCTGAATGTCATCAAGGATTCCCTCCTCCTCTTCCTCCTCATCAACATTGGCTGCAGACGCCTGCTCCTTAAGGTGCGTCAAAGTTTGCATGAGCAGACGCGTAAGTGGGATGCTCATGCTTAGGATGGCGTCGTCTGCGCTTACCAGCCGTGTGCATTCCTCAAAACACTGAAGGACTTTACAGAGGTCTTTCAGCTTCGACCACTGCACACCTGTCAACTCCATGTCTGCTCTCAAAGTGCCTGGCCGTGTATCCTCCCACAAATGCATTATGGCCTGCCTCTGCTCGCACAGCCGCTCCACCATGTGCAGGGTGGAGTTCCACCTTGTTGCAATGTCGATAATGAGGCGGTGGTTGGGAAGGTGGAGCAATCGCTGCAGCTTCTGCATACGAACGGAGTGTACAGGCGACCGGCGGATGTGCGCGCACAGTCTTTGCACCTTCTGGAGCAGGGCTGTTAACTCCGGATAATTTTTGAGGAAGCACTGCACCACCAGGCTCAAGGTGTGAGCCAAGCAAGGTATGTGGCTGAGTTTTGAAAGGGCTATGGCTGCCACAAAATTACGGCCGTTATCACTAACTACCTTGCCTGCCTCAAGATGTACACTGCCCAGCCATGACTCAGTTTGTCGCTTCAAGTACTCGGCCAGCACCTCGGCGGTATGTCTGTCGCCCAAACACATCATCTGCAACACAGCCTGCTGACGCTTTCCACTAGCTGCTCGATAGGGGGACACATCGTGTGCAACAGTGGCAGCTGCAGATGGAGTGCTCGTACGACTGCGCTCTGTGGACGAGCTTTCGCTTCTGGAGGAGGAGGAGGAGGAGGAGGAGGGTGGAACGCCTACAGCCAACTGTTTCCTATAGCGTGGGCTAGGCAGCTCTGTCCCACCACCGCTGTCCCCTGTGGACCCTGCATCCACCACATTAACCCAGTGCGCAGTGATGGACACGTAACGGCCCTGGCCATGCCGACTGGACCATGCATCAGTTGTGAGGTGCACCTTTCCGCTCACTGACTGCTTGAGTGCATGGACAATGCGGTCTTTCACATAATGGTGGAGGGCTGGGATGGCTTTGCGAGAGAAGAAGTGGCGACTGGGTAGGTCATAGCGTGGTACTGCATAGGCCATGAGTTCGCGGAAAGCTGTGCTTTCCACCAACCGAAAGGGCATCATCTCAAACGAGATTAGTTTGGCAATGTGGGCGTTCAAACCCAGTGTACGCGGATGAGAGACTGAGTACTTTCTTGACCTACTCATAGTGTCTGGGAGGGTGAGCTGGACTTGAGAGCTGCATATGGTGGAAGTAGCGGTGGACAGGGCGGACTGAGAGAGGGTTGATGATGGTGATGGAGTTGTTGTTCTTTCTGATGGCCTAGAATCAGTCTTTCGTTGATATAACAGTGTGATTCCCTGACTGCTGTGGCCTTGCAACGACACCTCAACATTTGCTGCTGTGCTAACCGGTGGGCTTACAGTGGGGGAAACAATGTAGCGTTGATGACTACCTTCGTTGTGATCAGTTGCACATGTGGCACTTGAGGTTTGGTGTTGTGTCCACGCTTGCAAGTGCATGCTGGTTAAATGTCTAAGCATGCAACTGGTATTCAAATTTTTCAGATTTTTCCCTCGGCTAAAGGTCTTTGCGCACTTCTTAGAGATAACCTTGGCCTGATCATGAGGATTTTGTTCAAAAAAGTGCCACACTGCACTCTTCCTACTTTGGCAGACATTTTGCGGCCTAGCACGCTGTGATCTTTTGACCCTCTGGACAAGCTGTCCAGCAACTCTTTTGATGTTTGGAACCTGTCTTTGGAGTGCTCCGGGCCTGCCAGATAACAGCTGTTGTGATGTCGATGTCTGCTGTGGATGCTCCTCATCTGAGCTATTGGAAGCAGCACCCTCTTCCCCCAATGGATGCCAATCTGGGTCAACAACTGGGTCATCCATCACCTCCTCTTCTATGTCATGTGCACCTTCCTCTGTGTCACCGTGTATGGTGGTATAGTGTGCGGGAAGGGGCACCTGAGTCTCATCAGGGTCAGAATCTGGCTCTGTACACTGCGAGGACAATGTAGTGCTCTGAGTGAATGTACCAGCAGAATCATCCATCAGCGGCTGTGCATCAGTGCACTCCATGTCAGATTCATCTTGGCCTGGGTAATTCACCATTTCACTTGATAATCCAGGCATGGTATGTGAAAACAGCTCCATGGAGTAATCAGTAGTATGGCCTGCGTCATCCTTCAATCTTGGTTGGGGTGAAGGACACAAGGAAAGGTGTGGTTCATGAACATGAGCCTCCAATGACGACTCAGTGCTTTTACTTTTTACAACTGAAGAAGAGGAGGCGATAGAGCTGGAGGCTGAGTCAGCAATGTAAGACAAAACTTTTTCCTGATGCTCTGGCTTTAAAAGCGGTTTGCCAACTCCTAGAAAACTAAGCGTTCGAGGCCTTATGTAGCCAGACGATGACGCAGGCTCAACACCTCCTGCATTCGGTCCTATTTTTCTCTTGCCACTACCATCAGATCCACCACCAACACCATCATTACCAGCTGCCAACCCCCGCCCAATTCCACGGCCTCTTCCACCAGCCTTCCTCATTTTTGGTAGAAATGTAGACAAAATCCAACAAACTATATAGTATGTAAAACAAGGTACAAGGTGTCTATAGGACAGGGGAGATTTTGAATTTCTGCACACACTTTTGGACACTGGACACTTTTGGATTGTGTGAGGCCCACTGATATCTGAGCGCTATGTGACAGGCTCGATGGCACAGCTGTGACCTAAGTGACTAGAGAATAAGTGAGATTTTGAATCTCTGCACACACTTTTGGACACTGGACACTTTTGGATTGTGTGAGGCCCAATGAATATCTGAGCGCTATGTGACAGGCTTGATGGCACAGCTGTGACCTAAGTGACTAGAGGATAAGTGAGATTTTGAATCTCTGCACACACTTTTGGACACTGGACACTTTTGGATTGTGTGAGGCCCAATGAATATCTGAGCGCTATGTGACAGGCTCGATGGCACAGCTGTGACCTAAGTGACTAGAGGATAAGTGAGATTTTGAATCTCTGCACACACTTTTGGACACTGGACACTTTTGGATTGTGTGAGGCCCAATGAATATCTGAGCGCTATGTGACAGGCTCGATGGCACAGCTGTGACCTAAGTGACTAGAGGATAAGTGAGATTTTGAATCTCTGCACACACTTTTGGACACTGGACACTTTTGGATTGTGTGAGGCCCAATGAATATCTGAGCGCTATGTGACAGGCTCGATGGCACAGCTGTGACCTAAGTGACTAGAGGATAAGTGAGATTTTGAATCTCTGCACACACTTTTGGACACTGGACACTTTTGGATTGTGTGAGGCCCAATGAATATCTGAGCGCTATGTGACAGGCTCGATGGCACAGCTGTGACCTAAGTGACTAGAGGATAAGTGAGATTTTGAATCTCTGCACACACTTTTGGACACTGGACACTTTTGGATTGTGTGAGGCCCAATGAATATCTGAGCGCTATGTGACAGGCTCGATGGCACAGCTGTGACCTAAGTGACTAGAGGATAAGTGAGATTTTGAATCTCTGCACACACTTTTGGACACTGGACACTTTTGGATTGTGTGAGGCCCAATGAATATCTGAGCGCTATGTGACAGGCTCGATGGCACAGCTGTGACCTAAGTGACTAGAGGATAAGTGAGATTTTGAATCTCTGCACACACTTTTGGACACTGGACACTTTTGGATTGTGTGAGGCCCAATGAATATCTGAGCGCTATGTGACAGGCTCGATGGCACAGCTGTGACCTAAGTGACTAGAGGATAAGTGAGATTTTGAATCTCTGCACACACTTTTGGACACTGGACACTTTTGGATTGTGTGAGGCCCAATGAATATCTGAGCGCTATGTGACAGGCTCGATGGCACAGCTGTGACCTAAGTGACTAGAGGATAAGTGAGATTTTGAATCTCTGCACACACTTTTGGACACTGGACACTTTTGGATTGTGTGAGGCCCAATGAATATCTGAGCGCTATGTGACAGGCTCGATGGCACAGCTGTGACCTAAGTGACTAGAGGATAAGTGAGATTTTGAATCTCTGCACACACTTTTGGACACTGGACACTTTTGGATTGTGTGAGGCCCAATGAATATCTGAGCGCTATGTGACAGGCTCGATGGCACAGCTGTGACCTAAGTGACTAGAGGATAAGTGAGATTTTGAATCTCTGCACACACTTTTGGACACTGGACACTTTTGGATTGTGTGAGGCCCAATGAATATCTGAGCGCTATGTGACAGGCTCGATGGCACAGCTGTGACCTAAGTGACTAGAGGATAAGTGAGATTTTGAATCTCTGCACACACTTTTGGACACTGGACACTTTTGGATTGTGTGAGGCCCAATGAATATCTGAGCGCTATGTGACAGGCTCGATGGCACAGCTGTGACCTAAGTGACTAGAGGATAAGTGAGATTTTGAATCTCTGCACACACTTTTGGACACTGGACACTTTTGGATTGTGTGAGGCCCAATGAATATCTGAGCGCTATGTGACAGGCTCGATGGCACAGCTGTGACCTAAGTGACTAGAGGATAAGTGAGATTTTGAATCTCTGCACACACTTTTGGACACTGGACACTTTTGGATTGTGTGAGGCCCAATGAATATCTGAGCGCTATGTGACAGGCTCGATGGCACAGCTGTGACCTAAGTGACTAGAGGATAAGTGAGATTTTGAATCTCTGCACACACTTTTGGACACTGGACACTTTTGGATTGTGTGAGGCCCAATGAATATCTGAGCGCTATGTGACAGGCTCGATGGCACAGCTGTGACCTAAGTGACTAGAGGATAAGTGAGATTTTGAATCTCTGCACACACTTTTGGACACTGGACACTTTTGGATTGTGTGAGGCCCAATGAATATCTGAGCGCTATGTGACAGGCTCGATGGCACAGCTGTGACCTAAGTGACTAGAGGATAAGTGAGATTTTGAATCTCTGCACACACTTTTGGACACTGGACACTTTTGGATTGTGTGAGGCCCAATGAATATCTGAGCGCTATGTGACAGGCTCGATGGCACAGCTGTGACCTAAGTGACTAGAGGATAAGTGAGATTTTGAATCTCTGCACACACTTTTGGACACTGGACACTTTTGGATTGTGTGAGGCCCAATGAATATCTGAGCGCTATGTGACAGGCTCGATGGCACAGCTGTGACCTAAGTGACTAGAGGATAAGTGAGATTTTGAATCTCTGCACACACTTTTGGACACTGGACACTTTTGGATTGTGTGAGGCCCAATGAATATCTGAGCGCTATGTGACAGGCTCGATGGCACAGCTGTGACCTAAGTGACTAGAGGATAAGTGAGATTTTGAATCTCTGCACACACTTTTGGACACTGGACACTTTTGGATTGTGTGAGGCCCAATGAATATCTGAGCGCTATGTGACAGGCTCGATGGCACAGCTGTGACCTAAGTGACTAGAGAATAAGTGAGATTTTGAATCTTTGCACACACTTTTGGACACTGGACACTTTTGGATTGTGTGAGGCCCAATGAATATCTGAGCGCTATGTGACAGGCTCGATGGCACAGCTGTGACCTAAGTGACTAGAGGATAAGTGAGATTTTGAATCTCTGCACACACTTTTGGACACTGGACACTTTTGGATTGTGTGAGGCCCAATGAATATCTGAGCGCTATGTGACAGGCTCGATGGCACAGCTGTGACCTAAGTGACTAGAGGATAAGTGAGATTTTGAATCTCTGCACACACTTTTGGACACTGGACACTTTTGGATTGTGTGAGGCCCAATGAATATCTGAGCGCTATGTGACAGGCTCGATGGCACAGCTGTGACCTAAGTGACTAGAGGATAAGTGAGATTTTGAATCTCTGCACACACTTTTGGACACTGGACACTTTTGGATTGTGTGAGGCCCAATGAATATCTGAGCGCTATGTGACAGGCTCGATGGCACAGCTGTGACCTAAGTGACTAGAGGATAAGTGAGATTTTGAATCTCTGCACACACTTTTGGACACTGGACACTTTTGGATTGTGTGAGGCCCAATGAATATCTGAGTGCTATGTGACAGGCTCGATGGCACAGCTGTGACCAAAGTGACTAGAGGATAAGGGAGATTGGATTGCTTTTAAAAAAGCAGTTTGCGGAGCAGTGGGTAAACAGCAATGCCAGCCTGTCAGGAAGCCTTAGAAGGCAGCCCAACAACCAACACCACTGATACACCACTATATAGCCTCCCCTTGCACTGCACACACAGTGACTGGTGTGTTGTGCAGGCCAAATCGCTAGCAGCAGAAGCAGTTTTTTGGTCTTCTTCCCTGCCTAACGCTCTCCCTACAGAATCAGCAGCAACCTCTCCCTATGCTAAGATCGGCAGAAGTAAGATGGCGGTCGGCGTGCACGCCCTTTTATACCCCCTGTGACGCCCACCAAAGCAAGCCAATCACTTGCATGCCCTTCTGAAAGATGGTGGTGACCCGTGCCTATGTCATCACGTTGCCCACAGTGTCCGTGGATCCTGATTGGCTGAAAAAGAGCACAAAACAAACTTTTGAAACGCGACTTTGGCGCGTAAGTCGCCGACCTCGTGGCCGACCTCATCCTAGGGTCGGGTTTCGTTTCATGAAACCCGACTTTGCCAAAAGTCGGCGACTTTTGAATTTTTTCGACCCGTTTCGCTCAACTCTACTTGAGATCATTAACAAGTTCCCCCCATGTAGTTTTAGGCTGATCTCTCACCTTCCTCGTGATCAAAGATAGCCCATGAGTTGAGATTTTGCATGGAGCCCCAGATCGAAATCGATTAACAGTCATTTTGCATTTCTTCCATTTTCTTACTATTGCACCAACAGTTGTCTCCTTCTCACCCAGTAACTTGCATATGGTTTTGTAGCCCATGCCAGCTTTGTGCAGGTGTATGATCTTGTCCCTGACATCCTTATAAAGCTCTTTACTCTAACCCATGTGGTAGAGGTTAGAGTGTGACTGATTAATTGACTCTGTGGACAGGAGTCTTTTATAAAGGTGAATATGTAAGACAGCTGTCTCTAAAGGAGATAACAAGTTGATTAGGAGCCTCTAACTGGTCTGTAGGAGCCAGAACGCTTAATGGTTGGTAGGGGATCAAATTCTTATTTCTCACTGCAAAATGCAAATAAATTTAAATAATTTATACAATATGATTTCCTGGATTATATTTTTGATATTCTATCTCTCAATGTTAAAATTAACGCTCCCTTAAAATTTTAGACTGTTGATGTCTTTGTCAGTGGGCAAACTTACAAAATCAGCAAGGGATCAAATACTTATTTCCCCCACTGTAAAGTCATTCCCGAAACACAGTATGAAATGAAATGTGCATGTTAAGGCAGAGCAGGGGAGGGACAAGGTATTTTGGTGACCTATGCATATGAAGATGTTGGCGCCCCCCCTTCAAATCCGATGAACTCTCAGCGCCCAAGTAAAGGAATGAGTCAGAGTCTAAGGTAAAGGGACCCCTAAAGTATCCCACTGCTCTTTCATCTAAATATACCGGCAAAATTAAAAAAAAGTGATGTACTTTTGAGGTGAGGCTCAACAAAGAGTGCATTTTCAAAGTTAGATATGGAATATGTCACGACTCACAAGGGTCAAACCAGCAGACGGCACAACAAACACCAACAATGGGGTTGGAAAAAGGGGAGGAAGTCCCTAATAATAAGGAATGGAGGATGGGGCACCTCCTAACTCAGCCTGTGCCTATCCCTAAGCTCCCCTACCACCCTATGCAGGTCCTTCTCCCTGCCACGTCACGTGCATCGTCCCTAGCTGACATCTCACTATACCCTGTCTACTGCACTGGCCAGCAAGGACGCTACCAACACTACTGCATATGGTGTAAACACAGGGGGTAGTGACAAGCACGAGACATACAAAGACAGGGAATAAGGAAACTTAGCTTTCAAGCTTCTGCCGCAAGCTCTAAACACCAGAGGATTCAGAACCAGGACATCAAGCAGCTGATACAAGCTGACACCAGAGAACTCCCAACTCATCAGCTGGTCTCCAGAGAAAAACTCTATCACCAACAGTCAGCTGATGCGTCAGGTGATTATTTAAAAGATGTGGGATTGGTCACCACCCACATCAGCTGACCAGCAACACAGCAGCTGTCAGCAAGGAAACTGACAAAAACCCTTGTTAGCCTGAAAGGAAAAAAGCTACATTTAAATTATAGCGGAACCAGAGCTGCCACAAATCCAAAAATGAATCGTGACAGAATCAGTCATTTTTTGTAGACCATTTACACAATACAAGGGATAAATAGTGATATTCATCCTTGACATCCTATATTTTATATGTAAAACCGAAGGATAGTCATGGAAACTAATGACTTAACTATAATGGGGGCTGTTTGATTTCAATTATAGTGTCCATCATTTGGCAGATGCCCTAATGGAAACTTAACAGACCCCATTATAGATAAGGGGATATGGATGCGTATGATTGTTTTTAAAGAAGCACGGTCATCAATATTTTTATCCACTTAAGGCCATATTCAAACGTTCAGTATTTTACCTCAATATTTGAAAGCAAAAACCTGGAGTGGCTGAAAAATACAGAAGTGTTGCATGGGTTTGTATTATAATTTTCCTCTGACTGTTCCTCTCCCGATTTTGGCTTACAAATGAAAGTGGCCTAAAGATCAAAAGGAGAAAATGGTTGCACTCAATTGCATTAAAGTACAGTGGCCTAAAGGTTATATCCTGGACTTTATGAAAAGCCAAAAAAGCAGTACCTAAGCACTAGCAGGCAGGCAGTTGCTAGTTACCTGCCTGTTGTGCACATCCCTGTTCTTCCCCTTCACAGACTGCTCCTGCCTGAGATACAGCTGTCTCTACTCTTCTTTTCCATCCCACTCACTTAACGGGGCGGGTCAGTTAGGCATCGGGAATCCAGGTGTCAATCAGAATGATGTTGAAAGTCCCACCCCGTTAACTAATGTGCCTGTTATCTAAGTCAGGCCCATATATACTTGTATCCCATGAACCTACAACTCCCAGTATGTCCTTAACAATGTTGAATTTTCACATCCACAGCTGTTCTCTAAAAATTCTCTCTTCTCTGGTCTTCTGCCACACATCTCAACACAGTGCCCTTTAAAAATAACAGTTAAGAAAATGTGTTTTGCATAAAAAATATTTGCCCATATTATGATTTAAAGAAGACTCCTATAGTATATGACCTCCATATTTTCTGACTTACTGAGCTACATTCACCACACTGCCATTATCAGCTATAACCACCACACCGTCCGTTATTACGAATCATGGCCTATAGAATGGGGGGGGGATTTGCTGCTGACACTGTTATAGCGGTAGTGTCCCCAAATTCTGTACTAATGTTCCCCATCCTCAGCCCCTACAGATATATATGATCCTCTTCCTGGTGTAGATGCCCCCTGCCATCCTGATATAGATGACCCCCCATCCTGGTATACATGGCCCCATTCTGGCTGGTATAGATGGCCCCTCATCCTGGTGTAGATGCTTGCCATCCTGGTATATATGGCCTGATCCTGACTGGTATATACAGCCCCCCATACTAGTATAGATGGCACACCCTCCTGGTATATATGGCACATCTGGCTGGTATATAGAGCCCCCATCCTGGTATAGATGTGTGGCGTCCCTGAGGGTTCAGTCGCCACAGAGGTACTGCACCTCCTCCTGAGGTGTGGTACCCCACCATCCAGGTAAGGTGGAGATACCTGACCACGCTCCAACACCTGCACCCCACACCACAAAGTAGTGTAGCAAAGCACCTTTGGCGGCTCCTTGCTTGGAGTATAGCATAGCACCCATTGGTGGCTCCCTGCTTGGAACACGAAACGTGCTGGGAGGAGGGTGGAGTTTAGTTGACACAAAAGAGCGGGAAGAGTTGAGTTAATCAGTCAGTCTTTCACTCAGTCAGACAGTGAGGAGAGTGAGGATGTAGACGGACGGAGTGTGAGATAGAGAATATCCCCGGGAGAGGGATGGAAGAAGGAAGTGCTGCAGCAGGCCACAGTCATCTGGGTCTGCTGGCACAGGAAGGAGACAGAGAAAGGAAGCTTGATTCTCCATTGGGAAGAAGGATTAGCACAGAACGTAAGGCGAATAAGAGAACAAGGACCAGGGTTAGAGGAGAACCCTTTTCAAGTTCTAAGCGCAAGGCCGGGGACCGGTCCCCGAGGTTGTACGGATACTAATGGTCCTGCAGCAGAGACCGGAGGAATAGAAGTAGTGACCACTTTATTCCCACACAAGACTTGGGGGCACAACAGCAACATATTAGTGAGCCGGGACTTAGTAGCAAGGAGTCCCCGAAGCAGGCTACGGCTGTCTGCCGTACAAGTAGAGTTCAGAGGAACATCTGACAGGAGGAACTCCAGTGTAACTCAGTGCTAGGAGTACTTCATTCAAAGGCGCTATAAGAGGAGACGTTCAGAAAAGGCACATATGTTGGCGGAGTGTTGGAAAGGAGTACTTCATCTTGCCTGGAAGTTGGCTGAACTCCTGTCCCGGAGGACACGGCACGGATGCGGACACCTGTACCTGCAACAGACTGTGAGTAAAGCTTTGGAACTACATGACGTGGTGTCCTCCACTTATACCGGCGCCAACCTCTCCAGTACTGCTACATCCCTTGTGCCTGACACTACACCATCTACGTGTCCCTTCACCTGCACTGCCTTGGGACTACAGCCCTGCCTGTGGAGGGCTATAACACGACTGCTGCACCACACTGTTGTGAGCTCATTTTCGGGTTTGCCTCTGGCTTCTGGTGAGGGTTATGGAGCTGGCTGTGCTGACAGAGGAGTAGTGAGTTCTCTATCTGGACTCTCTCTGATGGTGAAGGGAGGTAATGAGGCTGATCTAAATGCAGAGACCGGCCACCTGAGGAAGAGGACTGCGATTGGACATCAGGAGTTTCTGATTGGATTTAAGGCAGCCGACTCCCTAGTTTCTTGCTGGTGATTTTTCCTGACTGTGGCTTCTGGTTTCCAGTTTGGTTCCTGTCTTCTTAAAGCTAAGTTTTCTCTGCTATTGTTCATATGAGTTTTTGTCTGGTTTACTTTGTTTTTGTGTTCAGCCAGCCCTGGCTGGGTCTGGGCTGAATTCCCATTTTTGTCTCTGATCAGTTGATCTCTTTTGCTCTGTCTTCAGAATATACCTGAGTGCTGATATAGGGATTGAAGTCTAGCGAGTTCAGGGCCTTTTTCTATCAGACGTGTTGGTCATTTTTTGGCAGGGTTTTTTGCGTGATTGCAGACAGCAACTTTTCTTTCCTGTCCTTTCTAGTTAGTGAGGGCCCCATCATTTGCTCAGCCTATCTTCCTATCTTCGTTTGTGTTTTCATCTTGTTTCACCATCAATACATGTTGGGGGCTGTCTATTGCTTTGGGGTCTGCTCTGGGGCAGTTTAGATTTTCCCTTTCTTTCCTTAGGCTTATTTAGTTCTCTGGCCATGATGCGGCGTCTAGGACCACCGTAGGCACGCTCCACGGCTACTGCTAGTTGTTGTGGAGAGGATCAGGGGTCTGCAATCTGCTAGTTACCAACCTCTCCGGTTTTCTGGGCTTAGCTTGATTTTTGTTTTTTCCTCCTCGGTGACTCATTCATAACACCACACCATCTGTCCCAGAGGATCTGTCTGCAGCGTCGGCTTACATCTTTATTGCCGAACACCACAGGTGGCGTCACGAATCACTTATAGACTTTCACCACCATAATCACACTGAAACAACCCCCGTTGAGAAGATCAACCGGCCCGGTACCGAGTACCCCACGGCCCTGGTGAGTGAGGGCACTCCTACTTGGCGTCACGAACAGGATGACGAGACCCGATGCCATCGGGTTCTGTGTGCCTGAGATATGTTGGACTTAAAACTTTTGGAAATGTGCAGAAGACCGAACTTAATAGACTGTAAAATGAATGCTAAAAATGGCAGCCAGCGCAGTGAAGAAGGGCGTGACACTATGGGTGGTCCTAAGAAAAGAGCGCGGACTGTCCTGGGCCTCCCCTGTCTGAACTTCTATGCGACAGCAACATGGTCTACCCCCAGAGGGGTTCGTATACTGGCTTGGTATGGAGGAGTTGGAAAAAGACGCCGCCCCCAGAAGGAGGAGCGGAAGCCAGTGGTGGGAAAAGAGTCGAGGCAGGAAGGAGAATGCCAGAACGCCATATTGGAAGAAGGAGGGAGGAGGCCTGTGGAGCATGAGGAGGCTGAGCTGAATCTCCCCGGCGCCATGGCTGAAGGCTCCGACCCGGCTTCTAGGATGAACCGCCAGCAGCTGGAGGACGAGATTGCCCAGCTGACGTACCGTTTACGACTGAGGCAGGAAGCCTTGTGGTCCTTGAATCTGCAGCGCACCCAGGAGGGGCCTACACTCGTGGTACCCGTGTCACCGGTACCTGCCACCGCTACGCCGGCTCTCCACCAGGAAGACCCTGTAGCATCTGACACTGCTGCAATGTCACCTGCAGCGTCAATTGTCTTCTCTCCGTTGCCACCGCTGCGGTGTGAAGCTTTGGGAGCTGAAGCGGAGGAAGAGAAGCTCCCGTCTGGACCTAGCGCAGCCGTGCAGGTCCCGCCGGAGATCCCCGCGGACCCAGAGCCGCCATCTGCTCCACCACTACTGGTATCTGGACCCGCTACTCATGTGGATACCCCTGCAGCTGCCCACCATCTTAGGCAGAACCGCAACATCACCAGGAGGCACCAGGTATGCCCGTCGGCCCTGAAGTTAGAGAAGCTACTGGGTGCCCGTCGGCCACCGCAGCCGGACAAGTGGTGCTGGACTTGGTTTGGAACCGGGAGATTAATCCCCAGGAGGAAACATCGGAACCCCTAACAGTGGTGCCACGGTCCATGGTGGGCGAAGGTAGGCCCCGGGAAGAGGAGGATGAGACATGGGCCAGTTGCCAGGCAACCATCCGTCAGCTGGCAGCCGAGCAGCGGGAAAGGGAGCAGAGGAGGCAGGCTGTGCTGGGCCCGGATATGGACCGGAAGGAGAAGGTCCGTGCTGGTCACTACGGCCCCAGGGACTTGGCAGGATGGGGCCAGGTCCTGAATGTGAACCACGAACGGGGGTTTGGGTTTATCTCTGACCCCAAGAGGATCAGTGACCTGTTCTTCAAACGGAGGGACATGGAGTCACACCTAAGGAAGGGACACCCTGCTAGAGACCTGCCCCCCGTGGGAGTACGTAACCTTTACCCGGCATGAGGAGCTGCGTGGCTGGTATGCCATGAATATCCGCCGCATCCCTGAGGATTTCATCGCGGCCTATAAAAAGGAGAAAGCGTATGTGCCCCCAGCAGGAATACCTCCTACGGTAGTGATTACCCCTACCGCTACCAGGCAGGCTACATCTACTCCTGTCATTCATCCCATGGTACAAGTAGCAACACCCGCTGTACCTCAGGCAGCAGCCATGCCAAACGAGAACCAGCAGTTCATCAACACACTAGGAGGTGGACACCCAGAGCATCTCCCCTGGAAGCAGCCCAAGCAACCAGCTTCCAGAACCCCAGGAGGGGACAACTAGCCAAAATGTCGACTTAAACTAACTCTCATTACCCAGGAGGGTATTTGCATCTTTGTTCTTGTTTTCTATTTTTGGTTATCATGTTTTTGTTTTCAAGTTTCTTCCCAGTTGTTGCCCAGTTTGATTGGCAGCATATTTTTCATAATTGAACTATGGAGATCATGGACGCTGAGTGAACAAGAACTGTAATTGTAAATAGTTTGCAGCTCTTTAGATGCCCTCTCTTGGTTTTACATAGGTGTTTTATGGATAAGAACTACCTCATCATGGAGCATGGCTCTTACCTAAAGGACACTGCAAGAGATCCCGGCTGGGAGCGGTGTCCAGCACTTACAAGAATTATTGTGAAGTATTTTATAATGTGCCTTATGACAGTATTGATAGAGAATAGCTTTATATGGAATCTAGTTAATAGCCATGACTAATAGGAATGTTTTAATAAAGAAATTCGAATAAAGATGAAGATTTGAAAAATTCAGGTAGCGAACCAGGTATCAACGGTTGTCACTTAAGGGTAAGAAGAAGAAAAGTAGAAAATGTGAAAAATGACAGAAAGGAAATGTGTTGCTAGAAAATGTGTTACTTGAATTAGTAGTGATTTTGCTTTCATAGCACTTTAACTTAGGTAGCATAACTTTGAATTTAGATAGTTAAAAAAATTGTTTGCAACGTTCATGAAACTGTGCCTCTCATATTGAGAAGATTAGATAAGAACTGTTTATTTTGCATTACAAAATTTTGTATGTTCCTCTATTGTCAACTTTGTTTTCCTTGCAGCCCGAGGACGTGCTGTGTTTAACGGGGGGTATGTAGCGCCCCTGAGGGTTCAGTCGCCACAGAGGTACTGCACCTCCTCCTGAGGTGTGGTACCCCACCATCCAGGTAAGGTGGAGATACCTGACCACGCTCCAACACCTGCACCCCACATCACAAAGTAGTGTAGCAAAGCACTTTCGGCGGCTCCCTGCTGGAGTATGTCAAGTATAGCATGGCACTACCACAAGGTGCACAAGTAGGTTACCCAGACCCAAGTGAATAATAATAAAGTAACTTGGCACTCAACTGAATTGTCCTTTTTAAGTGAAGTTTTTATTTATGTGCAAGGACACAGGCTGGAAGACATAGAACATAGCCAAATAGCTATGTCACACCACACCAATGGTCTCCTTGACAGTTTAAAAGCCAATAAAAGCAGCTACATGATATCCAATCAATTCTGGAGGACCATGAGAACCGCGAGCGTAGAAACAACGTTAGAATTAAAGGTCTCCCGGAATCTGTGGCATTTGATGCTCTGGCTAAGGCAGCCAAAGAGATTTTTGGGACACTTCTGCTGGATGGGGACCCCACTGACATTGCGCTTGTATGAGTACACAGGTCCTTGCGCCCTAAACCAAAACAGGGGGAACCCCCAAAAGATGTTCTATGCCGTTTCCTAGACTTCCGTACAAAAGAGCTGATTATGCGCAGATCTCTTTAGTCGGAGGAGATTACCTATGAAGGCTCACACCTGAGACTGTTCCAGGATCTTTCAGCCACTACTCTCAGGAAGCGATGGCTTATTAAACCATTCACGGATGCCCTGATTCATAAAGGCTACCGCTTCTGCTGGCTTTACCTTTTTGGGATCTCCATTTCCGCAGGTGAAAAAAGGTTTCTGTTCAGATCATCCGCCGACATCAGGAAAGTTTGAAAATCTCTAGATATTGGCCTGGAGACCTATCCTGACCTAGAGACTTTCCACATGGCTTCTCTTCTCCGGCCTCTACAACCACCTCCCCCTTGGATTACTGCGGGCTCTCCCAAAGCACAGAGACCGAAAAGAAAGTTGACTAAGACACCATCATCTAAAGGCGATTGTCATGATCCATGCTGGATCATGTCAGAGTCAGATAAAAGCACTAGTAACCTTTTTTTCTCTCTCTAAGCTTTGTGCTTAGGGATAGTTTTGCCCCCGGTGGCCAGTATGGTCATCACACTCGCGTTTTTACTTCTAGTTTGCCCCCGGTGGTGGTCAGTGTAATGGCACGGGAATCACTAACAGGCGTGTTTGTTCAATATAGGTGTGTCAGTTGTGCTCACTCACATTGGTGATATTATTATTGGTTCTCCTACCTGCCTGGGTGAAGGAAGGAGCTGGAGGAGAATCCAGGGCTGCTCAGGCAGAGTCCTGGAGTGGCAGCTATGGTGTCAGCGAGGAGTTCGTGTAAAGCATGGTGGAGTGGCAGCTATGGTGTCAGTGAAGAATTCTTGCAAAGCTTGGTGGAGCGGCAGCTATGGTGTAGAGCTGCACTCAGTTTGCTAGACTCTGTTACTGGAAAGCTGCACTCAGGTGCTGGACTCGGTTGCTGAACTGTTGCACTCAGGTGCTGGACTCTGTTGCTCCAAGGCGGCACTCAGTGCTGGACGCTGTTGCTGTAAAGCAGCACTCAGGTGTTAGACATGGTCGGAGGAAGATGCACTCAGGTGTTGGACTCTGCTGCTGGGAGCGTTAGCAACAGAGCAAAGCTAAGTGTTTCCCTGTTTGTCACGTTTCCTCATGTTGGTGTAAGGCCTGTTTCACACTTGCTTTTTTTTGCAGCGCGTTTTTCCCGCAAAAAAACGCATTGAAAAACGCATACAAAAGCATACAACTGCTGCGTTTTTTTCAAGCATTTTTATGAGCATGCATGAAAAAAATGCAGCGTTTTTAAGCGTTTGTATGCGTTTTTAGTGCGTTTTTACCGCGTTTGCGTTTTTTTCCAACATTAGGTGGCCACTCACACTAACCCAAACCATGACTTTACTAACCCTAACCCTGACCCTAACCCTAACCCTAACCCTGACCCTAACCCTAACCCTAACCCTTAACCAAACCATACTTAACCCTAACCCTAACCCTAACCCTAACCCTGACCCTAACCCTGACCCTAACCCTGACCCTAACCCTGACCCTAACCCTAACCCTAACCCTTAACCAAACCATACTTAACCCTAACCCTGACCCTAACCCTAACCCTAACCCTAACCCTGACCCTAACCCTAACCCTAACCCTAACCCTAACCCTTAACCAAACCATACTTAACCCTAACCCTGACCCTAACCCTAACCCTAACCCTGACCCTAACCCTAACCCTAACCCTGACCCTAACCCTAACCCTTAACCAAACCATACTTAACCCTAACCCTGACCCTAACCCTTAACCAAACCATACTTAACCTTAACCCTAACCCTAACCCTGACCCTAACCCTAACCCTAACCCTAACCCTGACCCTAACCCTTAACCAAACCATACTTAACCCTAACCCTGACCCTAACCCTGACCCTAACCCTAACCCTAACCCTGACCCTAACCCTTAACCAAACCATACTTAACCCTAACCCTGACCCTAACCCTAACCCTAACCCTGACCCTAACCCTAACCCTAAACCCCCTTAACTAACCCTAACTTTACCCAAACCCCTAAATTCCATTGTCTAAACTAATGGTAAAAAAAAAACGCATGTGCAAAAAAACGCATACATAAGCATGCCAATGCGCACATATGCTCACCATAGACTTATAATGGGTGTCTTGCTGTAAAAAAACGCATTGCGCACGCATGCGTTTTTTTGAGGCAAATCGGACGCACAAAAAATGCAACAAGTTGCATTTTGTGCGCCCGAGCGCATACCGCAAAAAAACGCATGCACGGTAAAACGCGTACAAACGCATGTGTATGCGCACATAAGCGCATCCCATGCAAAGTATAGGAAAAAAAAACGCATGCGCTATTTAGCGCTAAATTACCGCAAAAAAAACCGCAAATGTGAAACCAGCCTTAGTACAGCGGTGGGGTCAGTGCCTGCACCACCCAGCTCCCTAGTAAAGAATAGGTGTAGGGTGTGATAGGGTGACAGGTATCCTAGTCGGCGACAGGTGAGGAGCCTGTATAGGGAGCGCTAGGAGTGTTAGGGACACTGACTCAAGGGAGTGCAGGAGGTCTCCACATTTCCCGTTCCCTATCGCAGGGCCCACCATTGTAACTGTTTCCCTTTCCCCTTTGTCTTGTTGTTTCAGTTACCGGCCTGCGGGCCATGTCACACAGGACGGGGCACGTGACAGTGACATTGAAGTAACATGAACATGTGACCTGTCTCCATCCAGATCCAAGAATTGTTTCCTCTTTTTGTGCATTGCTCTAAGTGGTTATGTAATTATTGTATATTTAGTCTCGTGATATTCTAAGTGCTGTTTTCCCATAATCTTTTCCTTTACTAACTTCCCTCCCATCTCATCCTTATCCTCCCCTTACTCACTACCCTAACCCCCACACCCCATTCTACCACAGAGTACATGCTCACCAAGGCTATAGGCGATGTAGTTTTTCTTCTCTCACTTGATTGCCGACAAACATATTTGAAAGGTTATTTGACCTAATCTTTAGTAGTTTGTTAAGACTTGTTTCAAAGATGAAACTTATGTTCTTTTCTTTTTCCTCCCTCTTCCTGTCTCTCTTCCCCTCTATACCCTTCATTATCTATCCTTCATACCTATCTAATCCGGTCATCATGGTGCAACTGAGGCAACAGTGGACATCTTCCCCACAGCTTTCTGCAAACTCCCCCCTTCATACTCATGGATACTCGTGATAAGGTATTTACCTTTGCCACATTCAATGCACATGGCCTTAATTCACCAGTCACTAGGCGACATACACTGGCCCTTCTCAAGAAACAAAAAGCAGATGTTCTGCTAGTGCAAGAAACCCACTTTAAACCAAACAAAATCCCCAATTTTAAGCGAGCTCACTATGACACATGGCTCTATGCTACCACCACTCAGGTGGGCTCAAGGGGTGTCTCGGTAGCGATAGCGAGGGGGCTGCCCTTTCAGATGCAAAATTCTTGTCTGACCCTATAGGGAGATATCTACTGGTCAAGGGCCTATTGGCGGGGAATTTAGTTACGATCTGCAGTCTGTACGCCCCTAACAAGAAGCTCCTGAAATGGTTGTTAGCGACACTGAAAAAAATAGACGATTTTAGAGAAGGTCTCCTTATTATAGGAGGTGACCTAAATGTTGCGCTTGAACGATTAATAGACACAACGAAAAAGAAAAATGCAATGTCCCTCAGAGATCTTACTGTAGTAGAATAAAACAACGGATCCACTCTTCACAAATAATAGACATTTGGAGGTACCTACACTAAATGACCGAGACTTTACTTTTTACTCATCCCCTCATGGGTCCTACCATAAGGCTAGACTACATCTTTATACCTAAAAACTACCTTCCTAATGCAAAAAGGTCCAATATATTACCTAATGTTTTCTCAGATCACTCAATAGTAACTTTAGAAATGACATTGATCAAACCCTTTGCTCCCTGCAGATCTTGGCGACTCAACAAATCGGATCTGAACACTCCCTCAACGCGTGACTGTATAACCAAGACACTTAACCATTACTTTTACCAAAACGACAATGGGGAGGTGTCAGCCCCGATCCTATGGGAAGCCCACAAATCAGTTATCAGAGGAGAATTGATATCAATCTCCTCCTACCTACACAAACAAAAACAACAACAGATAAACACTTTACAGAATATGCTGAAATAGCCAATCTTGAGGCTCAACATAAAAAACAAACTGAATCTCAAACACTAGCCCAATTATTCCAGAAACAACAACTCCTAAAAGATATCCTTAACTTACAGTCTGAAAAATGGTATTCCTCCTGGCGGACCAAAATGTTTGTACGTGGGGACAAGGCATCTAAACTTATGCTCTCAAAAATATGACAGAGTCAAGCTCACACATATATTCACTCGATTAAAAATCTGAGAGGTACGCGCACCTTTGACTATGACCATATAAAATCGGAATTTTTAAACTATTATAAGCAACTTTATAATTTGCGCCCACCTGAGTACTCCCAGGAGTTGAGCAGGAGGAGACAATCCATAGTGTCCTTCCTGACATGTCTGGGATTACCAAAACTCTCGGATTCACAGCAGCAGCGGTTAGTCGAACCTTTTCGGTTGGACGAGCTCCGGTACACCCTGTCAAGATGCCCGTCGGGCAAGGCGCCAGGCACAGATGGCCTTTCCTCCTTTTATTACAAATCTTTCCCCTCGATCCTCCTCCCATGACTGTTAAATGTGTGCAATTCTATGCTAGGAGATAGCTTTTTCCCTACTCAGGCTCTGGAAGCCAGAATCTCATTAATACACAAGGAAGGTAAAGATGCTGAATTATGCAGCAGCTATCGACCGATTTCCTTGTTAAACGTTGACCTAAAGATGTTCGCTAGTATGACTTGCATGAAAAATCACCAAATTCTTGCCAGAATTAGTCTCGTTAAACCAAACAGGCTTTGTGGGGGGGGGTAGAGGGAAGAGATAACACATACAAAATACTTCATCTCATGCATTTTGCAAAACAAAAAAATCATCCCTTGGTGTTTCTTGGGACTGACGCTGAAAAGGCGTTTGACAGGGTGGACTGGGCTTATCTGGGAGAGGCATTGACCTGCTTTGGCTTCCCCTTACCATTAGTTTCGGCCATTATGAAAATGTATAGAGACCCTACTGCACGTATTAGAGTCAATGGTTCCCTGACAGACACATTCACCATCCAAACCGGAACAAGACAAGGATGTCCTCTTTCTCCTATCCTTTTCATACTAGTGATGGAGCCACTGTTGTGTGCAATCCAGCAAAGTAAAGAGATTGAGGGCATCAAAATTGGTAATAACCACCATAAGTCTGCGGCTTTTGCTGACGACTTGTTGGTTTTGATGACGAATCCGCTATGAGGGTTTCCTGCCTTACTGGGAATTCTTGAGGAATATGGCAACCTCACAAACTTTAAGGTGAATGCGTCAAAATCGGAAGCTCTAGACCTAAACGTGCCCACCCACACGCTGGATAAGTTGAAGGAGCTCTACCCTTTTGCCTGGCCTAGTAGATATATTACTTACCTAGGTATAAAATTAGTTAGATCTGATAAAGAACTTTTCCAGCTTAACTATTATCATTTGGACAGGGTGCAGTCCATTACTAAATCATGGAGAGACCCTTTTCTGTCATGGACGGGAAGGAAGAATCTGCTAAAAAGCTTGATCCTTCCCAAATTCACATACCTATTCTCAACTCACCCCATCCATGTACCAAACTATTTCCTCGCTAGAGTGAACTCTTTATTTTTCAAATACAACTGGAGGGGCACAAGACCCCGCATTAACTCGCGCACACTATCATTGCCAAAACATAGAGAGGGAATGGGAGCCCCCGACATCAAAAGCTATTACTATGCAGCGGTGCTTTCTCGATCAGTGGACCTGATTAGGAATTCTAGTGACAAACATTGGGTCAACATAGAAAACATTCTATCTCCTATACCCCTTAGGTCTCTACTGTTGACAAATACTAGGGGATGGAATCCCTTCCCCCCCAACAACCCCCTCTCTCTGGCTTTGCTCAGGGTTTGGTCGAGCTTCCACACCCTCCTGGTACCCCCCTCGTCCCCACTATTGAAACTATCCGACGCCTTGTCTCCATCTCTGGATGCATTAAGCCAGGGAGGTGACCTAGCCCAGAAATTCAGACAAATCTCCATTGATCAGATAATGGTGGATAGGGCTCTCCTTCCGCTGACAGAATTGAGTGATCTCTTGGCCCCCTTGAGCTTCACTTTTCTCCATTATAATTCTTTGAGAGAGCTATTGAAACGTATACAATATTGTCCGGATAATCCACGCAAGCTTACACCATATGAAGTTCTCTGCTCCAGAGTATCAAGACCAACCAAGGTCCTCTCTTCAATTTACCAGACACTCTTATCTAAAGACCTATCCCTGAAAGAGCATACATTGCCCTCTGGGAAAAAGACCTAGGATGCAAATTCACACAATCACAAATTGTCCATATCTATACGCATTCACACAGCCCAATGAGCTGCGTGAAAACCCAAGAAAACGCTTTTAAAATAGTTACACGATGGTACATTACACCGGCACAGACTTGTACCTGGCGGTCGGGAGCTCGGGCTAGGTGTTGGCGTTGCAAGGAAGAGGGGGGTAACTACCTTCACATATGTGCATGCAAAGAGAAGAAAGGAGCAAACGGGTGAATGAAGTAAAAAATTCATCATTTTTATTAGTTTAGTCCATACAAGTATAATAACAAGTAATAAATAAGATCATAGAAACGACAGTACCACAGGATGAGAGAACAGAAGCCACCCAGGCAAATAACAGCCACCAACTGTGGAATGGCATACAAGTGCATACAGTTCAGTTATAAATGCCACCACATACATCCACCTGTATATCGCTACACCGCAATGTGTGAAATGTAATACACCAAGGGCGCTAAATGCGCCAAGTGTGAAGAGCGGTATCTTACCAGGGATGGAAGCAGGAGCTGGGAAAGCCCGGGGCCAGGTGGAGGAAAGCCCGCCGTGCGTTTCGCGTGTCTTAACACACGCTTTCTCAAGGAAAGTATCACGGGGAAGGGTAAAGGACCTTCTTATGCCCCATGTGACTGTCACGTGGTCACCAGTAAACCAATGGGAATGGTTTTGAGCGGCGCATGTGCGGTGGGCACTGCAAGCGCCGGCGAAGCGAGGACAAGGCGTCACACATCACCCAAGGCCAGGGGGAGGGGGGAAAAGTTCCCAGAGGCCAAAGGAGACGTGAATAGACACCCGCCCCGCCGCCGAACAAAAGCAGGCACAGCGGGCATGTGCACAACCAAAGCCCCAAGGTAGCAGGCATTAGCAAATAAGAGGTACACATGGATGGGCATAGGTTAAGTGAACAAAAAATAATATGGGCATAAATGCAACATCAACAGGTTGTACAGAAAAGAAGTAACAGAAAATGCATATAACAGAAAAACATACAACGTATAGAATGTATATTAAATGTATAGTCAAGTCCCGTGTCAATTGGGGGGCATAGTGTCCCTCACCATATGTATATATATACATGGGACTAAAAAACACAAAATAGACAAATATGAGCAGTCATGCACAAAATACAATATACATTTGTATTGAGAAGTATGCTGTCCTCCAGATGCAACTCTTGGATCCATGTGTAAAAGGTAATGTCCATGCGGTGATAGAAACAGGACACAGCATATCGCCCGAATAATAAATGTAAAGCGAGGCACAGAAAGGTCCAAAGGAAAACTAAAAAAAGGGATAAAAACAATGAATAAAATAGAATTAAAACCAAAAGGAACCCCCAGTGACTGGAATGGGGAATGACAGAAGGAAGTAGAAGGGCAAAAACATTTTTTGGACAAAAGTATTGAGAAAACTATATTAGATCTATACGTAAGAATTAACTAGAAATCTCCTACAGAAAAGAGGCAAAGGATAACGATTCATTGAGGCCCTTAGGGGTCATGGTGTCCAATGTGACAATCCATTTAGCTTCGACTTGAGCCAGTCTCTGCTTATAGTTGCCACCTCTAACCCCCAAATGGACCTGATCAATGCCCCTAATTTTGAGAGAGATAGGATCACCATTGTGATACTGCCGGAAGTGGTTGGGCAGAGTTTTAAGAAGGGAAAGGTCCGTCACTGTCTTAGACGCACAAATGTCCCGCATATGCTCACGCACCCTCTTCCTAAGTTCTCTAGACGTGAGACCAATATAGATTTTTGAGCAGCCACATGTGGCATAATAAATCACATTTGTGCTGCTACATGAAATCCGATGACGAATATCAGAATGTCTCCGTCCATCGGAAGAGGTAAAGGTGCTGCAGCGCAGGACATTTGTGCATGCAAGACAATGACCACAGGGTATAGAACCCGGTGTAGGGCCCCTAGATCCAAATAAATTGGTCGGCATGGGAAGATAATGACTTTTTACAAGGAGGTCATTGAGATTTTTTGATCTTCTAGCAGTCATTGAAGGATGTCGTCCCAATGATGTGCCCAAAGAGGGTTCAGTCCCAAGAATCGACCAATGCTTAATAAGGATCTGCCTCATATTTTCCCATTGGTGATTGAATGTAGAGATAAATCTAATCGGCCCTTCCATGGTAGGTCGAGAGATCCTGTTGCGGGATTCCAAAAGACTACCGCGTGGTGTACCTCTTGCTCTTAAGTAGCCTTTTTTGATGCTCCTATTGGAATACCCTCTGCTCAAGAACCGCGTCTTCAAGTCGGCCGATTGCGCCTCGAACTTAGCATCTGATGAACAGATCCGCCTCATCCGTAAGAACTGTCCGACCGGGACGGCCCCTATGGTGGAAGGATTGTGGGCATGAACCAGGGAATTCACTGATGTTGGTTTACGATAAACATCCGTCTGGATGCGACCAGTGTGATCAACACACATAGTAACATCCAGGAAATTAATTTTGACAGCATCAAATGAATAAGTCAAATGAATATTCAAATGGTTATGGTTCAGCGTCTCCATGAAGTCCCCGAGCTGCTGCACCGATCCATCCCACAAAAAGAAAATATCATCTATATATCTGTGCCAGCACAGTACATGGGAGGTGGCCGGTACGCCCACGTCGCCAAAAAGGAATCTCTCCCACGATCCGAGGAAGAGATTAGCGTACGCGGGCGCACAGGCCGCGCCCATGACTGTGCCGCGTCGCTGCAAGAAAAATTGATCTTTAAAAGTAAAAAAATTGTGGGTAAGGATAAAGTGCAACAGCTCGAGGATAAGCCCACACAAGGGGCCGTCCAGGTCGGAGGCGCCCAAGAAGAGGCGGACCGTGTTCATGCCGTCAGTATGTTCAATGCATGTGTACAAGCTCTCCACGTCGGCAGTAACTAGAAGGGTCCCCTGGTCCACAGAAATACCATCGACCCTAGCCAGGGCGTCCGTAGTGTCCCGTATATAAGATGGCAAGGTTTCTACCAATGGTTTTAAATAAAAATCAATAAATTGGCAGATAGGGTCACATAACCCATCAATGCCAGACACTATGGGACGCCCAGGAGGGTCGAGGGCATTCTTGTGGACCTTCGGTAATAAATAAAAGATTGGGACTTTAGGATATTTAGTCAACAGGCCATCAAAGACCTACTTAGAAATGACATTATTGTCCAGGGCCTCCATAATGATGCGCTGGAGGTCGAGAGAGAAGGTCGCAAGAGGATTGGAGGGCAGGCGAAGGTAGGTGTCAGTATCCCTAAGTTGACGAAAAGCCTCCCGTTCGTATTTATCATGTGGCCATACAACAATATTCCCCCCCTTGTCAGCCGGTTTGAAAACCACGTCTGGCAGAGATTGTAGTTCAGAAATAGCAGTACGTTGAGCATGGGTCAAGTTATCAAATCGACATTTAGTCGATAACTCCTTGAAGTCCTCACAGACTAGTTTAGTGAAGACCTCAATGGCCGGACCTTTCTGTGCCTCGCTTTACATTTATTATTCGGGCGATATGCTGTGTCCTGTTTCTATCACCGCATGGACATTACCTTTTACACATGGATCCAAGAGTTGCATCTGGAGGACAGCATACTTCTCAATACAAATGTATATTGTATTTTGTGCATGATTGCTCATATTTGTCTATTTTGTGTTTTTTAGTCCCATGTATATATATATACATATGGTGAGGGACACTATGCCCCCCAATTGACATGGGACTTGACTATACATTTAATATACATTCTATACGTTGTATGTTTTTCTGTTATATGCATTTTCTGTTACTTCTTTTCTGTACAACCTGTTGATGTTGCATTTATGCCCATATTATTTTTTTGTTCACTTAACCTATGCCCATCCATGTGTACCTCTTATTTGCTAATGCCTGCTACCTTGGGGCTTTGGTTGTGCGCATGCCTGCTGTGCCTGCTTTTGTTCGGCGGCAGGGCGGGTGTCTATTCGCATCTCCTTTGGCCTCTGGGAACTTTTCCCCCCTCCCCCTGGCCTTGGGTGATGTGTGACGCCTTGTCCTCGCTTCGCCGGCGCTTGCAGTGCCCACCGCACATGCGCCGCTCAAAACCATTCCCATTGGTTTACTGGTGACCACGTGACAGTCACATGGGGCATAAGAAGGTCCTTTACCCTTCCCCGTGATACTTTCCTTGAGAAAGCGTGTGTTTAGACACGCGAAACGCGCGTCGGGCTTTCCTCCACCTGGCCCCGGGCTCTCCCAGCTCCTGCTTCCATCCCTGGTAAGATACCGCTCTTCACACTTGGCGCATTTAGCGCCCTTGGTGTATTACATTTCACACATTGCGGTGTAGCGATATACAGGTGGATGTATGTGGTGGCATTTATAACTGAACTGTATGCACTTGTATGCCATTCCACAGTTGGTGGCTGTTATTTGCCTGGGTGGCTTCTGTTCTCTCATCCTGTGGTACTGTCGTTTCTATGATCTTATTTATTACTTGTTATTATACTTGTATGGACTAAACTAATAAAAATGATGAATTTTTTACTTCATTCACCCGTTTGCTCCTTTCTTCTCTTTGCATGCACATTACTCTTGGAGTGGGTGTTGCTGGCTTGTTGCTCTAAGGGGGGCTGTTAATTCAGCCTTACCCTCCTTTTTTGACATTTTGATTATGTCACTGGGGTCTATATGCCTAATACCTTCACATATGGTGGACTTGCCCTGTCCTCCGACCCTTTTGGGCAGCAACAGAGAAATTAATCAGAGATATCGCAGAGTCCCCAGTGTCGCTGACACCCGAGACGGCTCTCCTGAACCTTCCTATATACTTCAAACAAAAGAAGGCTCCCACCTTAGCCCACAATATTATAGCTGCGGCCAAACTCCTAATCCCAACTTACTGGGGTACAGCCCAGATACCCAGTTCTCATCAACTGCTGACAATAATTGACCAACTATATCATATGGCTGAGATTGTTGCCTCGGTGAACCATTCACAGTTATCTTTTGAAGAGAACTGGCGCTCCTGGATTAAGTATAGATCTACCCTCAAGCCTCTACAAGTATGAATATTTGATTAACTCGAAACTTGGTCTGTGATGTTTCGGAGCACTTACCCTCTCTCTCTCTCTCCTCTACTTTCCCTCCCCCCCTGCCTCTCTCTTTCCCTTTTTTTTCTTTACGGCTCTCCCCCCCCCCTCATCTCTATTGTTAATTCTACTCTTTCATAAATGAAAATATTTTGCATTTGCTAAATGTTTTACACCATTATGATCCATGTTACCTTAAATTGGTTATTTCTATGTGTGTTATCATCTTTTGATTAATTAATTGTGAGGTAGCGCTGTCATGTAAGTAGGGAGTTCTCGCTTGCAGCGATAAAAAAAAACACATCCGGCACAGGATTTTCCAACAAATCATAGTCCATGAGGTTTATTCATCCTTCATAAACCTCCAGCAGTAATATGCAATAGTCTTATAGCAGACAGCAGGGTATCTTCACACTGGATCTCTGCTCCCCTTTAGCCCTCCTAGTCACACAGGCTGTGCTTCATCTAGCCAGCAGGCTATACAGTCTCTCAGTAGCAGTCCCGTCTCCGGGTTATCTTGCATGCTGCTTTACACTGCTAACGTTCCTTCCCTCTCCCTGGGAACGGTCAGGCACACATCGCCATTAGTCACAGCGTCCACACGTGCTGTTAGTGAGGAGATTCTTCTCCACACGGGACCTTCCAAACTGGACCAATCAGGTCCCAGCATTCACCCCATGTGACCAGACCTCAGGTACCTTATATGGTCCATAGCCACACCCACAGGTGATCACATGGCTATGACCTCACCCAAGGTCCTATTGCACACAACCACACACAGGCTTCCCTGACACATTGTAACAGAACGTACTAGTTAGCAGTACCTCTGCTGATCATTATGATCTTTCAGTATCCTACACCTATCAGGGCAATGGAAATGTTTATACGGCTGTCCTGGGACACCCACACAGCGCCTCCTAGCGGACACAGTGGTCACTGCACCACATACCTCCCCCCTATGTTCAAGCCTGTGGGGTTGAGCACACAGCATAACCCCCGGCTCTCGAGACTGGGCACTCACTACACCTTGCCCACCAGGTCGAGAGAGCCGTCTCCATTTGTCATACGGCCTCATCTCTACGTTAGGCCTCCCCCGCTCCCAGCGGTCATAATACCGGTCATTGTCTTTGACCCCCCAGTCACGGTTTGTCTGCGTCATCAGACACTCTCCAGTCTCCACCTGTCTGCAGTACCCTTCGTCACCTGATCTTTCTCTCACTGACCGTCTCTCTCGGTTGGTGCGGTCATAAGTCTTAGTAGAGCCTGCTGTCTGGTCTGAGTCTGACTCAGTCAGCGTCTCACAGGAACTATGGTCTTTCAACGTCATCCTGCCAGTCGAACTACCCCTCGCTGACACTCTTCTGCCATCTGCCCGGTCACTTCTTGGAGGAACCGTTCGGGTCCTTACATCTTGGGTTGGAGGCGGCCGCCACCTGGTATTCTGTATTTCTTTATTAATTCGCCGACGGTCCAGCCTCAACTGCTCAATTTCTTGCAGGTACTCCACTCGATACTACACGAGCATCCGAAAGTCTCTCAGGCTTTCCACGGAGCCAACCACCATGATGGAAATCCTATCCACTTCCCTGGATACCTGGTCATCATCAGGAGGGATCCTCACCCTCACCACACCGGAGATATTCACAAGGTCTTGCATTACCTTCCCGGACCTTCCAATGATTCTCCCAATCAGAGTGTTGGGTACCGGAACCACATCTTTCCTCAAACCCAACCGATCCATAGTCTCTCTTGCTATCTCTAGGCATCGAGCAGCCTTCATATTACTCTGCCTAACCAATTGTTTGACACGTAGACACTGCAAATGCATCTGTTTCAGGACAGCTACTCGGTTTCATGTATCTTCCCTGGCTGATACTATCACCAACTGCCGAGTCTCAGGTGCCCAGTGCACCTCACACGCTTTGACCGCCTCATGTACCCCTTCCTCCGCACAGGCTTCTTGCATGTCTTCGGGTACCTCGATCACAGATTTGAAGGTCGTGGTCTTGCTCTCTACCTGGACAGAAGACTCTGGCTTTACCATGGACACTTCCCTCACTACAGTTGACCCGACCGGGTGACTGTCTTCTTCGGCTCTTTGCTCACCAACTTCAGGAGATTTTATCTCTTCGCGAGCCTTTGCCAAGATAGGTACCGGCAGTTCCGTCTTGTAATCACTCGGACCCAGCTGCTGCACATCTCCATCCAAGCTCTTCTCCCGCAGAAGACCTTCTACTACTCCTCTGAGTTCCTCCATCTCTTCCTTAAGGCTCTTGTTCACACTTTGCCAGGTGGACAGGTGACCTCTGAGCTCCAAGACTTCTTTCTCAAGCCCCTCCACCTTGTGCTCGGCCAATTGTCTCAAGATTCTCTCTTGTTTGACATGTTCTTCCACTGTCTCTTTTATTAGTTGTATCTCCTGATCTTGTTCTCTTTTGGCCAGCACATGTCGCACCACTAATTCTTTAACAATATCGTCAAAGAGTACCACTGAGTCAGTCCTATCAGTCGAGTGAACCCCCCGGTTACCCTCTGACTGTGTTTCTATTCCCGTTATCTTCTCGATCAGGTTACCACCAGTCCTGTCACGAGTTTCAGTCAGCACAGCATTAGATTCTGTCCTAGTGGTGGCTACTGGCAATAACACGTCACAGTCACACCACATTGTACGGTGAACCCCCAAGACACTCTCTATCCGTGTGTCAGCTCCGCTCTTTTCGTTTACCACACCATTCTCATTCACACTGTGGTACCCTTCAGGTGACGTCAGGTCAGTAAATTCGTCTGACGCAATTCTTTCTCCAGTCGCCCTTACGTCTAGGCTGTCCACGTTAGGAGGCGTCAGCGTCTCAGTGTCTGCTAGCCCTACAGTAGAAATGTCTCTATCGTCCTGCCCCACATCTTTAAATATGACAAAGTCCCGGCGCCTCTCAAAGGTATGCACTAAGTTTGGTGGCATACTACCACCTTGGCACTCCCCCTTTGTCATCTCAATCAGGACTCTGTCCACCTTATAATTCACAACGACCCCGTGGACACAGCGAACTCTGACGTTTTTCTCGGTCAGAGATAAAATGAGCGGAGTTCCTGTCAGAGTCACCTGACTCCTTGAGTCCAGCCTACCAGGGACTCCTTCCCGATGCAGCATCACGGTACACACCTGCGGCCCATCATCACTATCCGGAAAGGATATCCCACATTCTGACCAAGTCATACACACACACTGCAGTACTCTAGACATACCCACTGAGTCATCCAGTGTTGTCATTTCTTCAAACTTGGCCCCTTTCTGGACCACCACCCCACTTTGGGTTGCCGCCCCCTCCTGGGACTCCACCCTTTTTTGGGTTACCGTGCCAATTTGGGTCACCGCCCCCTTTTGGGTTACCACACCAATTTGGGTTACCACACCAATTTGGGTCACCGCCCCCTTGCGGGATTTCCCCATGTCCGTTCTGCAGAACTTCTTATGCCACAGTTCACACAGTACAGTTTATGTCTTTTTTTTTACCATACCACACTAGTCTGTTGGCACCACCACAGCTCCTGCTGTCACTGATCACCGGCACCACCGGCTGCTGTTCACCCACACAGCGGCTGGTGTCACTGTAGCTCCTGCTGCGCCATCATCGTGGACCCGCCGATCCACCGGAAGCCGCTTGTCCCCTTCGTAACCCCGCCGGGTTACCTGAAGCCGCTTGTCACCCTCGAAGAAAAAAGAAACCACAAAAGCGCGCCCATAGGGCCTTACCAGTGCAGGTATAATGGGTATAAAGAAATGATGCAGGGTACTCACCCTTAATAGTTGTGTAAAGCCACAACTACTGTATCCGCTTAGTCACATGCAATAAAGCTGCAGCAGGATGTTGTAGACAGTCAGCGTCTGCTACCAATGCTCAAAGAGGAGATCCCAAAAAGGAAAAACACCAGGTCCCTGTGCTGTGAGACCTTCGTGACCCTACTGAGCCACAGCAAGCACCTTCAGGTTTTGCAGAGGAAAAAGAAAAAACACATGCACGAAAAAACTCCAAAAAACTCACGTATCCTGTCTGTGTGCTATTCAGGATGTACCGTCTCCGCCTGAGACAGTCCAACACACAGGGCACACCGGGTGCTATTCAGGGAGCCGACCCGCCTCCCAGGGTCTCCCAACACACCGGCCTCACCAGGTCCAAGGTCATATCAAGTGTTCCAGGGATCCGATTCCTCTCCCAGAACCTCCCAACACTGACCCTCCAGGACCTTGCTCACTGATCCAGGTCAGTACAACAACGAACACCTGCCATTACCTGTGTCGGCCACACAGGTCCTCGGGTACCTCTTATCCGCAGAGGCACCCTAGCAATCACCAGTCTCTTTCACTGAGCTGCTGTCAGTATACGGCTTCCACAACAGTGCTGTTGGAATCGCAGCCCTTAGCAACAAAGTTTTTTTTCTATTTTTTTTGGCAGTCCTTTTCCGTTGCCCCCAGCAACAAGGCTACTATATTGCCCTTAGCAATTCTCCACCATTTGTGAGGTAGCGCTGTCATGTAAGTAGGGGGTTCTCGCTTGCAGTGATCAAAAAAAACACATCCGGCACAGGATTTTCAACAAATCATAGTCCATGAGGTTTATTCATCCTTCATAAACCTCCAGCAGTAATATGCAACAGTCTTATAGCAGACAGCAGGGTATCTTCACACTGGAGCTCTGCTCCCCTTTAGCCCTCCTAGTCACACAAGCTGTGCTTCATCTTGCCAGCAGGCTATACAGTCTCTCAGTAGCAGTCCCATCTCCGGGTTATCTTGCATGCTGCTTTACACTGCTAACGTTCCTTCCCTCTCCCTGGGAACGGTCAGGCACACATCGCCATTAGTCACAGCGTCCATACGTGCTGTTAGTGAGGAGATTCTTCTCCACACGGGACCTTCCAAACTGGACCAATCAGGTCCCAGCATTCACCCCATGTGACCAGACCTCAGGTACCTTATATGGTCCATAACCACACCCACAGGTGATCACATGGCTATGACCTCACCCAAGGTCCTATTGCACACAACCACACACAGGCTTCCCTGACACATTGTAACAGAACGTACTAGTTAGCAGTACCTCTGCTGATCATTATGATCTTTCAGTATCCTACACCTATCAGGGCAATGGAAATGTTTATACGGCTGTCCTGGGACTCCCACACAGCGCCCCCTAGCGGACACAGCGGTCACTGCACCACACAATAAAAAGATCATTGAAAAGAACGATAAATTAAAGTCGTCTGCAAAACACTTTTGAACAATTGCTTTTGCTACTGACAATGCACATCTATGTAGTGTCTGGGACGTCCTAATGTAGACTATAAACTGTTGTTTCTTAACCCCTTACTGCCAGCTGACGGAATAGTACGTCAGCTGGCAGTATCCCCCTCTTTGAGGTGTGCTCCGGCAGTGAGCCCACCTCAAAGCCGCGACATGTCAACTGTTTTTAACAGCTAACATGTGCCCGCAATAGGCATGAGAGGAATCGCAATCCGCCCGCGCCTATTAAGTAGTTAAATGCCACTCTCAAACTCTGACGGCGGGCATTTAAATGCACTTCTGGACACCAGTCACCTCTATCACGTGATCGGGGGTCTTCACTGCGTTGCCAGCACAACCAGAGGTCTTCTCAAGACCTCTATGGCTGTTGATGGTAGATTGCTATGAGCGCCACCCTGTGGCCGGCACTCATACCAAGAATGTAATTCTACAGCATAGAGGTGATCTGAGCATCACCTCTATGTAGCAGAGGCGATCGTGCTATGGAGGCTATTGAAGCATGCCAAAAGTTAAAAAAAAGTGTTTAACAATATATGAAAACATAAAAGTTCAAATCACCCCCCTTTCGCCCCAATCAAAATAAAACAATAAAAAGAAAATCAAACCTACACATCTTTGGTATTGCTGCATTCAGAATCGCCAATCAATAAAAAAAAGAATTAACCTGATCGCTAAACGGCTTAGCAATAAAAAATTCAAAACGACAGAATTGCAGTTTTTTTGGTCACCGTGACATTGCATTAAAATGCAATAACGGGCAATCAAAAGAACGTATCTGCACAAAAGTGGTATCATTAAAAACATCAGCTCGTCACCAAAAAAGAAGCCCGCATAAATTCAAGATCATAAAAATGGAGACGCTATGGGTCTCGGAAAATTGTGCAAATTTTTTTTTGTTTTAGCAAACTTTGGAATTTTTTTTCACCACTTAGATAAAAGAGAACCTAGACATGTTTGGTGTCTATGAACTCATAATGACCTGGAAAATCATAAAAATCATAATGGCAGGTCAGTTTTAGCATTTAGTGAACCTAGCAAAAAAGCCAAACAAAACACAAGTGTGGGTTTGCCCTTTTTTTTGCAATTTCACAGCACTTGGAATTTTTTTCCTGTTTTCAAGTGCACGACATGGTAAAACCAATGATGTCGTTCAAAAGTACAACTCGTCCTGCAAAAAATAAGCCATCACACGGCCATATTGACAGAAAAATAAAAAATTTATGGCCCTGGAAAGAAGGGGAGTGAAAAACGAAAAATCGAAAATAGCTCTGGTCATGAAGGGGTTAAAAATCTTACATGATACAGACTTTTGGAGCACATATTCGTGTTCAGCATATCAAAATCTATAAGATACAATTAAATTTTCTCAGGGGACAAGAATTTCCCTGAAATTTGTTGCGCAGTGTTAGTATACTGCAAATGAATAGAGTTATTAACCATGTTCTATAATTGGATTCTCATGCATTACAGACCTCTAGACAGCCGTCCTTTCAGATCTACTAGTATGGCCGGGGCACCACTGCTCTCTTCATTACAGAAGTTCAATTTCAGTTGAATAGTCTAGGACTGAGAGCAGTTTGTTGTGCTGGAGAAATGTTGAGATAATCTCAGCGTGAGCAGCTGAAGATACAGTAACTCAACACTTTGATATAGTTTGTATACAGAAAACATAATTAGATTTTCTGCAGAAGATATGCTGCAATGGATACGTTAAATAATTAATTTGTATAATAAAAATAAATGTGGTTTTCGATGTGAAGGAGGTGGTAAACCAAGCAGCATCCATATAAGACATGACTAATTACCACCACATGGGAAGATATCGTATAATACATTCTAGCGAATCAAACTTTCCTTGACCTGGAAAACAAACATGGGAATTGGCAATGGCCAGAAGTGGATGCACCAAAAAGAATAAAGCTTTAATTAACATTGATGTGGGTTCCACCCCTTAGTGTGTCTGGGATGCAGTTACTGTGAAAAATGAGGATGAATGAACTCATGGAGATCAACATCCAACACTGCGGAGACACCATCACATGTTTCTCAACGCAGTGATTCTAGAGCAATGCCCCCATCCCTTATGGGAAATATGCAAAAACATGCAAAACACAAGCCACGGAGACACCATCACATGTTTCTCAACACAAGCAATGACTAGCCAGGTCGTTCCCCAGGAAGGAACAACCACGAGAAGGGCAGTCTCCAATGAAGGAAACCACCTATGCCAAAACATGGTATCCATCCACAGACAGCTGTTTCGGGGTATTGCCCCTCATAAGTGTGGTGTAGGAAATTGGCTAGTAGGAGCAATGCCTAGTAAAAGACTGTGAAAAATGAACATGAATGAACTCATGGAGATCAACATCCAACACTGCGGAAAATGGCCGGAGGTGGCGCAAGCGCAGAGTGAGATCTCTGGAGATGAGAACTCGTCTCCCGGGACGACATCTCGTCTCCCAAGATCTCACTATGCGCGGCCATTTTCAAATCAGCATTACAACAATGGAAGTGGGGGGGCTCCTTTCACAAAATGCCGGGGGAGCCTCTGCACCGCCGATCACCTGCAAAAGTGCCACACCAGCCCGGGATGGATGTGCGGGGGCTCCGGGATTTCCACCAATGCCAGCGGAGCCCCCCACACCACCGATCATCTGCCAAATCACCGCCCATCAGCCTCGGATGGTGTCTCCTGGTAAGTGCATCTGGACCATAAGACGAACCCCCATTTTTCCCCAAAATCTTTTGGGAAAAAAGTCTTATGGTCCGAAAAATACGGTAGGTTTCCTCTGGAGGGTGATTCAGCTAAGTGGGATATTCCTAAAGTGGATGTACAAGTGGCGAGAGTAGCTGAAAAAAACTGCACTTCCCTTTGAGGATTCTTCACAGCTTAAGGATACAATGGATAGGAAGATAGAAAGTCTGCTGAAAAAATCCTGGGAAACTTCCACCTCTGCACTCAGGTCCAACATAGCTTCCATCTGTGTTGCCAGATCACTCTTCCGATGGATGGATGAGTTAGAGAATCATATCTCTCAAGGAACCTAAAGAGGGGATTTGTTGGACTCTCTTCCAATACTTCAAAAGGCGACTGCTTTCTTGGCTGATGCATCTATGGAATCTATTCGAATTGCTGCCAGGTCCCTGGTTCAGTCTAACTCTGCCAGAAGAGCCCTCTGGCTCAAGATAGTGGGGATGTCACTTCTAAAATTAAGTTATGCTCCATCCCCTTTAAGGGCGAATACGTCTTTGGACCAGCTCTTGATGAGATTCTGGAGAAGGCCACGGATAAAAAGAAGGCTCTTACGGAGCAAAAACCCCCCAGAAAGCATTTTTTTCCTGCCTCTCTGCCTTAGACCCCCCAAACAAAGAGTAAGGGGAAAACTGGAAGATGGAGTTATGCTAAAGGAAAGGGCAAGGACATCCTTGTCCCCCAGCAGCAGCTCCAATAGAATAAGCAATGACTCCAACTCTGTGAGAGGGAGGCTCTCTGATTTCTTACACCATTGGCAGGCCATTTACAATTGCCGGTGAGTCCTCAACGTTATCAAGGAGGGCCTTCTTATAGAGTTCGAGTCCTCCCATCCTTGGAGTCACCTCCATACCATCTCAGGGAGCCAAAATTTGCTGATATCAGGTCTAGAAGATCTGCTAAAATCAAATGCAATCTTCCCAGTACCAGTGGACGAGTGAGGAAAGGGTCACTACTCCCGGCTCTTTTTGGTAAAAAAAAACCTTCGAGGGAGGCGAACATCAACATAAATTTGAAGGTTCTCAACAGTCATATTTTATATCTCAGATTCAATATGGAGTCGGTAAAATCAGCTTTTCCCCTCATAGGGCCTCATTTTTTCATGGCAACAATCAACAGGAAATAGTTGAGGTTTGCAGTCCAACAGAACAAGCAAGTGAGACACTATCAGTACAACGTGCTACCCTTTGGCATCTCCTCAGTGCCAAGGGTGTTCTCCAGGATAATGGCAGAGACATTGTCCCACATCCGCATTGTGCCTTACCTGGATGTTCTGCTAGTCATAGACCCTTCTGCTCAGATTCTCAGGAGTCACGTAGCAAAGTCTCTGGACATTCTGCTATTTCTGGGGTGGCTCCCAAATCTGAAGAAATCTCAGCTCCAACCCTCCAAAATGAGAAGGTTCCTGGGAATCCTACTAGATTGGGAAAGACAGATGTCCCTACTACCAGAGGATCATTGCCTGGCTGTAATGGCAAAAATCTCAGATTTCAGGAATCAGCGCTCCCCTACCCTTCAGTCAGCCATGTCTGTCCTAGGCACTATGACAGCGTGTATTCAGTCAGTGTCTTGGGCTCAGGCTGACTCCAGAGTTCTACAAACTCATATTCTTGAGAACTGGAACAGGAACCCCAACTCATTGAACAGGAGGGTTCAGACTCCAGGCTGTGTAAAGGCTTCCCTAGCTTGGTGGTTAACCCCAGAAATCTTTTCAGAGGTGTAACCTGGTCTCAATCACCTCTGGTCATGATATCTTCTGATGCCAGCAAGAGAGGCTGGGGTACCGTAGTATCCCTTAACCTGCTCCAGGGACACTGGAGTCCAGAGATAAGTGCCAGGTCCTCCAACTTCAGAGAGCTAAAAGCGGTGGAGAAACTCTTCTAGTAGAAGGCAGCCTGGTCTTCGACCATCACGTCAAGGTATATTCGGACAACATCACTACAGTAGCCCACCTCAAACTTCAGGGGAGCACATCCATGGGAGTGGATGCCCTTGCTCAGAAGTGGAGCTTCCGGTTGGCTTATGCATTTCCTCCGATTCCAATTCTGGCAAGGACCCTTCAGAAGATTCGGGAGGATCAGGTGCCATCCATCCTAGTATCTCCGGTGTGGCTGAGGAGCTAGTTCAACCTCATCATTGATCTCCAGATAGACGGTCCAGTTTATTTGCCGTTAGACGCTAACCATCTTTTGCAGGGACCTCTATGTCATCCGAATCCTCAAAGGTTGAATTTAGCTGCCTGGTTGCTAAAGCCCAGGCGTTGCGTATACGAGGGCTTTCAGACAAAGTAATTTCTACTTTACAAGAGTCCAGGAAACAAGTCACCAATGCTATTTATACTAAGGTGTTGAAGAGGTTTTCATCCTGGTGTACTCCTAATGTATCTGATCCTTTCCACATCAATATTTCCCAGATATTGGACTTTCTGCAAAAAGGGCTAGAATTAGGCCTTAAACCCAATACTTTGAAGGTTCAAGTCTTTGCCTTGAGCTCTGTATTTGATCAGGACTTAGCCAACCATCATTGGATTAAAAGGTTCATGGTGTCAGCCCTTCGACTACGTCCCAGGAAGCAAACTGTTGCCCCTTCTTGGGATATAAATTTGGTCCTCAAAGGTCTCACACAGCCTCTGTCTTTCTGTACTCCTCAGCTCATTTCATTTAAAGCAGCCTTCCTTGTCACTATAACTACAGCAAGACGTGTAGGAGAATTCCAGGCATTATCCATAAGAGAACCTTATCTAATAATTAGAGACAACTCTATAGTGCTTTGTCTTGATCCGTCCTTTCTTCCTAAGGTAGTATCTGATTTCCACCATTCACAGGACATCGTCCTCCCCTCCTTTTGCCAGAATCCAACAAATCCAAAGGAGGACGAATTCCATACTCTCAATGTTTGGCGTACTCTTTTGCGCTACTTAGAACAAACCAAACCATGGATAATTGACCAAAATTTATTTGTACATTCATCGGGTCAAAATAAAGGGAAGAAAGTGGTAAAGAGTACCATTGTGAATTGGATCAGGAGGGCCATATCTGAAACATATCTGGCCCAGAACATGACACCCTCCTCCGGGGTCAAGGCTCATTCTACAAGGTCTACCTCAGTCTCCTGGGCTGAGAGAGCAGGCACATCCACCAAGCAGATTTGCAGGGCTGCAACATGGTCTTCACTTCATACCTTTACCAGACACTATAGATTGGACTTATTGTCCAGTAGGGATTTAGCCTTTGGCCAGAAAGTGCTTCAGGCCATTGTCCCCCAGTGCAGAATTGGTTGGTATTCCTCCTATGCTGTCGTGTAAGGTGACTAGAGAAAATAGAATTAGACCTACCTGTAATTTGGTTTCTAGGAACCTTCCATGACAGCACTAATGTTCCTTATGTTCCCTATGTTCTTGGATAATTCCTGAAAATCTAAAGGTAACCGGTGCTATAGTGCTAGTCTTTGTGCTTCCTGTCCCCTTTTAGGGTTGGAGACAACCTCCTATTCTGTCGTGGAAGGTTCCTAGAAACCAAATTACTGGTAGGTCTAATTCTATTTTTATTATCATTTAGCCATGTAATGGTCTGATATGAACTGAGGTTTATTTTGTGTATTGAATTTGCATTTATTAGCTGTTCATGGGAGCTTTCATTATGCAGTCTAAAGAGTCAATACAAGTGATAGAGGACTTTATTAGTCTCCATGGGTGGAATGTCATCATTTTTTGAATTGTAGTAAGTATTACATGGCTTCCAGATGAGGATATTTCTCTTCAATGGTTTCCGACAAATTGATGATTCATCTTTGAAACTTTGTATAATGCTAGAGGGGAAAGCACGACACATATGTGATCATGCGGGTTATATACCCTCCAAGTAATAACTGGATTAACTGTTGCACTCAGCCTTATGAAAGTAATGAAAAATAGTTTGTAACTATGTATGAAGTAAGGATGTCATAAATGGGAGGCAAGGTGGACATTTTATGTTATATACCATAACATGTTATATAATCACACTGATTAACCCTGTGTAAGTGACTTTAATGATGTGACTCCTTTTCGGCCTGCTGGGTATCATGTTCATTTTCCATTTTATTTTCTCAGTGACATTCCTGTTCTGTTCATTAACGGAAAGAGGAAATCTGGACTCTGTAAAAATAAATCATTGAAGAGTAGAAGGGCATAACCATTGGAAATACTGAGCTGTAGGCACGCCTTTTGTTCTTATGAAATTATACTTTGTACATTTTGTGCTTAAAGTTAGAATCCACCGTCATATTTTATCACATTTTGCAATTTTAAGATATTATTTCTACAATCTTGTTTACTTCACACTTTGTTCTCCCAATCAATTGCGATAATTTACTATTGTGCTTGTGTCCAGGAACAGGAAATAAATGACTGATTTACATAACTAAGATTGTTGATGACTCTTGCGTGAAACATTTCCTCTGGTCTTATAAGAAGTTGTTTTCACTTGTATTGTTTTGTTTTTTCTATATATCTTCTAAAGGTTAAGAAGAATGAAATGACTTTAGACATACTTTGCAAAATCTTCCTTTTTTGGCCTTTAAAGAAAGCATGAAAAAAATGACAGTCATATTCACAAACCTCTGTGTTTTATTATAAATTATTGAAGTATCAGGCATGAAGAACATAATCCTCTATGATAACCTCATACTTTTAAAGGCAGGAAAATGAGACTTCGAACAGTATAAACAATTATCAACCTGGCTATAACAGCAGAAATTTCATACTAGAAAGAAGAGGTGGAAATATATTCAAATTGAAATATCATAAGACAGGAAAAACGATTGTGTGAAGGGGTGTGTGACAGAGCAGGAAAGTATAGCGGACTGGTGAACAATCAAACAACAATCAAACAACCAAACATATATATAATTCTTTCCCACAACAATGACATCACTACCTCACTCTACACAACCCATTGACTTTTCTGGGCATTTTGTGACAGATAGAAGATGCAGTGTTGATTTAGAATTGTCCAGCAACTATAGGGGTTAAAATGGTTATAGCAGACAAGGAGTGGTTAGCTCAGCCCCAGGGGATACTGGGAAAGTTGTGATTGTGTCCTGGAAATCCAAGGGTAAGGTGTGTGCTAGAGAGTCTCCTGTCAGAGTGAAATCAGGCAGACCAGCTCTTCCTGGGAAGCGATTGCTATAATCATAGAAGCAGTCAGGAAAGCCAGTAGCATCTTTATTACCTCAGGATAGAAGGGAGAGAGCTACAGCACCGGACTCATCCCCCTATCTCCACTTCACTGCATGACAAAGCTCAGAACTGTGTCATAGCTGTGAGGCAGTAAACAGTTACCTCCCTTCTACTGTGAAGAAATATAATTAATGGTCGCCATGAGTAAGATTCCAACAAGAACTCATGTTTCCTTTGTATCACCTTCATATATACAATTTACCTCTAAATTCAGTCTTTTCTGCAGATGCCCTTTTCAGTGCCATTTTGAAATTTACTTTCTTCCAAAACCTCAATTAATTGATCCTTGGACAGTCCTTTGTAACTGACCCCTAATTCACAGACCTTTGTTTGTAGGTTCACCCCATTCCAGATTCCTGTGGTTCTGTTTCCATTGGTTGCCTCGCTATTGTTCTCCATTCCCTCTGCTCTTATACCACTGCTGCCACCAGCTTGTGATGGGCTGGATGACAGAACAGGCAGGGGCAACAGACTGACGACCAATCAAATAGCCTGTATGGCATCACTTGGAGAATATTGAAACAAACAGAGATATAATTCCCCAGAGTCTGCAACACAGCAACAGGAACAAATTCTGGGGTGCCACCCAGTAATCCAACACCACGGAAAATTCATTAGTCCTAAGAATAGCTCCACAAATGCAGCAGTGTGGGCAAGACAACACAATACCATGCGGCCAATGATAGCCAGTCTCTAATAGTCCAAGCACTGGCATCAGTATCTTGCTGCAACGGACACAGAATCAACAAGCCCCAAACATGTGTCTTGAAGTCTTCCCTTTTATAACTTCTTCTTGTGATCCCCCCCACAGTATAAGAACTGTAGGAAAAGAAAAAAAAAACAGAAAACCCTATTGGCTAGTTTCACATTAGCGTTTTTTTTGCGCAGCGCATCGTGCGCATAAAAAAACGCAAATAAAAACGCAAAACAAATGCGCGTTTTTTTAACGTCATGCGCATGCTGATGCATCAAAAAAACACAGCGTTGCTTGCGTTTTACATGCGTTTTTGCATGTGTTTGCGTTTTTTATGCACATGCGTTTTTAGGTGTGACATTTTTTCCATTGTCTAGAGAACATTCTAGACTTGTTTAACTCAAAAACGCATGCGCAAAAAAACGCAAGCGTGCGCAAGACCATGCGCACGCATGCGTTCCCATAGACTTCAATGTGTTGTTTTTGCGCATTCCGTGCGCAAGTGTGCACATGCGTTTTTTTGCCGAGACAGGGCGCACCAAAAAATGCAACATGTTGCGTCTGGCGCGCCTGGCGCGAATGACAAAAAAACGCATGCGCACGAAAACGCAAGTGTGCGCAAGACCATGCGCACGTCATGTTAAACATAGGTGCGCAGTGCGCATGCGCACGGGTGCGCACGATGCGCTGCGCACAAAAGCGCTAATGTGAAACCAGCCTTAGAACAGTAGATTTCAGCAGCACTTAAAACTGAAAATTGGTGTTGAGAGTCCTTTCTCCCTATTGTAGGTAGATAAAGCTTCCTGTTTTACTTAAGTGACTTTCTGAGAAAGGTCAGGAATCAGCCCAGAACTTCATGGGAGGACCTTATCAATGACCTGAAGAGAGCTGGGACCACAATCTCAAACATTACCTTTAATAACACACTACAACGTCATGGATTAATATCCTGCAGGGCATGCAAGGTCATCCTGCTTACGCCAGCACATGTCCAGGCCTGTTTGAAGTTCACCAATGACCATAAGTATGATTCAGAGGTTTCATGGGAGAAGGTCAAAATATAACTTTTTGTTATCAATTTAACTCACCATCTTTGGAGGAGGAAGGATGAGTGCATCCCAAGAACACCATCCCAACCGTGAAGCATGGTGGGGGAAACATCATACTTTGGGGGTGCTTTTCTGAAAAAGGGACAGGATGACTACACTGTATTGAAGAAAGGATGGATGGGGTCATGTATCGCAAGATTTCAAGGTGGTGGAGTGTACAAGCCAGTCTCTAGACCAGAACCCAATAGAAAATCTTTGGAGGGAGCTTAAACTCAATGATGCCCAGCAACAGCAACGAAACCTGAAAGATCTGGAGAAGATCTGTATGGAGGAGTGGGCCAAAATCCCTGCTGCAATGTGTGCAAACTTGGTCAAGAACTACTGGGAACGTCTGACCTCTGTAATTGCGACCAAGGGTTTCTGTACCAAATATTAAGTTCTGATTTTCTATTGCATCAGATATTTATTTCATGCAACAAAATGCAGATTAATTATGTAAAAAGTCATACAATGTGAATGTGATTTTCTGGATTTTTTTAAATTCTGTCTCTGAAAGTTGAAGTGCACTTACGATAAAAATTACAGACCTCTCCAAAAAAACTTGCAAAATAGGCAGTGTATCAAATATTTACTGTATATACTCGAGTATAAGCTGACCCAAGTATGAGCTTAGGCGCCTAATTTTGCCACAAAAAAATGGGAAAACGTATTGACTCGAGTATAAGCCGAGGGTGGGAAATGCAGCAGCTACTGGTAAATTTAAAAAACAAAAATAGATACTAATAAAAGTAAAACGGTGGCCCCATAAGATGCTCCATATTATTATATGCCCCATATAATGCTGCACAAAGGTTAATGGTGGCCCCATAAGATGCTCCATATTAAAATATGCCCCATATAATGCTGCAGAAAGGTTAATGGTGGCCCCATAACATGCTCCATATTAATATATGCCCCATATAATGCTGCTGCTGCGATTTAAAAAAAATGATACACTCCCTTTCGTCACTGACTGCTGCTAGTCAGCATCGCCGGCTCTCTGCAGTGACTGTTCAGGCAGAGGGTGCGCACTAATCACTTCATTGCGCCATCTGACCTAAACATCACAGCCAGAGGACCCGGGAGACAGCGCAGTGGTGGAACGGGGACAGGTGAATATGGCATGGTTCACCCTCCCCCAGTCCTACTCACCCTCCTGGCATCTGCATACCCAGCTCTGCTACATCTCAGTCCCGGTGTCTGCATCTCTCTTCCTGTCTTCTTCCTGTGTGCTCACATGGTACTTTCACCACTTAGGTTTTTACTATAGTATTACAGCCGCAAAAAAACAAAAACACAATTTCGACATTGTGCTCTTTTTTTAATGTCACTTGTTTCCTAGTCAATTCCTATTTTGCAGGGTATTGATGGTAAAATGAATGGTGTCATTCAAAACTGCAAGTCATGTTGCATACACAAGCCCTCATATGGCGATGCTGACAGAAAAATGAAAAAGTTATTACTCTTGGAAGAAACAGACTTGATAAACGAGGAGGAGGTGTCGCATTGTATGTTAGAAACGCGTATATCTGCACAGAGATTGAAGCTTCAGAGACTGGGAGTTCTGTGGAAACTGTTTGGGTAAGAATACAAGGACAGAACAATGGAAAGGACACCATTGTAGGCATTTACTACAGGCCGCCTGTGCAAGCTGAAGATATGGATGAACTCTTTATGCATCAAATGGCCAAGTTCTCCAAAAAATATGACATAGTTGTCATGGGAGATTTCAACTATCCAGACATTTGTTGGGAATCTCTCTCAGGCAAAACTAACAGGTCAAGGAAATTCTTATCCTCTCTTGCTGACAACTTTATCTTCCAAAAGGTAGGGGAGAAAACAAGGGGAACTGCTACCTTGGATCTAATCCTTATAAACAGAGAGGAAATGGTTGAGGAGGTAAAAGTGGCTGGGACCCTAGGAGGTAGCGACCATGCTATTTTAGAATTTTGGATAACTAGAGGAGGAAGACCTGTGAAGACTCAGACGTCAAGGTTAGATTTCAGAAAGGCAGATTTTAAGGGATTCAGAAAGAGAATTGGAGGGATCCAATGCCTGGATATCCTTAAAGACAAAAATGTCCAGGAAGGATGGGAAATCTTGAAAAATGAAATTCTCAAAGCACAATTGTTAACAATTCCAAAAAGAGAGAAGAATAGGAAGCATTTAAGGAAACCAGGATGGATGAACACAGAACTTAAGCACATGCTAAAAAGGAAGAAAAAAATGTTTATAAAATGGAAAGAGGGAGGCATATCTAAAGAAGAATATAATGCTGTCTGCAGAACCTGCAGGGCCCAAATCAGATTACTAAAGCTGAAAATGAATTGAGGCTTGCAAGAGATGTCAAAAGCAATAATAAAGGATTTTGGGGATATGTCAAAAGTAAAAGAAAAGTCAAAGATGCTATAGGATTTTTACAGGATAAAAATGATGAAATGGTAAGACAGGATGTTGAGAAGGCCAAACTTTTAAATTCCTATTTTGCATCTGTTTTCTCTCAGAAAGGAAACGTAACATCAACTGTTCTTCACTGTCCTATTAAGGGTATAGAAGAATCCAGGATATCTATAAACAGAAAGATAGTGAGGAAACACTTAGCTAACCTAAATGAATTCAAGTCTCCAGGTCCAGATGAATTACACCCCAGAGTACTGAAGGAGATAGCAGAAGAAATTTTTGAACCCCTCTCCATAATCTTTAAAAATTCTTGGAGAACAGGAGAAGTCCCAGAAGACTGGAGAAGAGCAAATGTTGTTCCTATCTTCAAAAAGGGGAAGAAGGTGGACCCAGGCAACTATAGGCCAGTGAGTCTGACTTCTATATCAGGAAAGATCTTTGAACAAATTATTAAACAACATGTATGTCAGTACCTGGATAAGAATGAAGTGATTAAACAGAGTCAGCATGGGTTTGTAACTAATAAGTCATGTCAGACTAACTTAATTTCCTTCTATGACGGAATCACTGATTGGGTGGATCAAGGAAATGCTGTAGATATAGTATATCTTGACTTCAGCAAAGCATTTGACAAAGTATCTCATACAATCCTTATTGAAAAAATGACTAAGTATGGAATGGACAAGGCAACTGTTAGGTGGATTCATAACTGGCTTAGTGATCGGACCCAAAGAGTGGTCGTAAATGGCTGCACATCCAGTTGGAAGAATGTCTCAAGTGGGGTACCACAGGGCTCTGTCCTGGGCCCTGTATTGTTCAACATCTTTATCAATGATTTAGATGAAGGAATTGCGGGTAAACTGATTAAATTTGCTGATGACACAAAGCTAGGAGGGATAGCTAATACTAGAGAAGAGAGAGAGAGAGGATTCAAAAAGATATAAATAAACTGGAGAAGTGGGCAGCAACTAACAGAATGGTTTTTAACAGGGAAAAATGCAAAGTACTACATCTGGGCAATAAAAATGAAAAAAGCATATACAGAATGGGAGGAATAGGGCTAAGCAACAGCACATGTGAAAAAGACTTGGGTATACTAATAGATCACAGACTGAATATGAGTCAACAGTGTGATGCAGCAGCAAAAAAGGCAAATGCAATTCTAGGATGTATTAACAGAAGCATACAGTCTAGATCACGTGAAGTCATTATTTCCCTCTACTCCTCTTTGGTCCGACCTTATCTGGAATATTGTGTCCAGTTTTGGGCACCACATTTTAAAAAAGACATCAACAAACTGGAGCAAGTTCAGAAAAGAGCGACCAGAATGGTGACCGGTCTGCATGCCCTGTCTTATGAGGAAAGGTTGCAGGATTTGGGAATGTTTAGTTTGCAAAAGAGAAGACTGAGAGGAGACTTAATAGCTGTCTACAAATATCTAAAGGGCTGTCACATTGTAGAAGGATCAACTTTATTCTCATTTGCACAAGGAAAGACTAGAAGCAATGGGATGAAACTGAATGGGAGGAGACACAGATTAGATATTAGAAAAAACTTTTTGACAGTTAGAGTGATCAATGAGTGGAACAAGCTGCCACGAGAAGTGGTGAGTTCTCCTTCAATGGAAGTCTTCAAACAGAGGCTGGACAGACATCTGACTGGGATGATTTAGCGAATCCTGCTTTGAGCAGGGGGTTGGACCAGATGGCCCAGGAGGTCCCTTCCAACTCTACGATTCTATGATTCTATGAAAAGGAGAAAAAAACTACCGTAAATTGCAAAAATGGAATATTGCCACGTCTGGAAGAGGTTAGAAGGCATTAATTTTTAATAAATTTGGTGCTAATCACTCCATCTTGTTGTTTTGACCTATGATTCTAATAATAATAATAATAATAATTTTACTTTATATAGCACCAACATATTCCGCAGCACTTTACAATTAAGTATATATCGTTCATACGTTCAGTATTTGGTCAGTATATTTCCTCAGTATTTGGTCAGTATTTTACCTCAGCATGTAAGCCAATATCATGAGTTGGTGATAAATACAGAAGACGTGACGTGTTTCTATTATACACATGTGGTGAAAATTGTTGTTACCCCTTGTTTAATGACAGAAAAACCCACAATGGTGACAGAAATAACTTGAATCTGACAAAAGTAATAATAAATCAAAAATCTATGAAAATGAACAAATGGAAGTCAGACGTTGCTTTTCAACCATGCTTCCACAGAATTAAAAAAATAAAACTCATGAAATAGGCCTGGACAGAAATGATGGTACCCCTGAAAATAATGTGACAAAAAGGGACATGTTAAATCAAGGTGTATCCACTAATTAGCATCACAGGTGTCTACAATCTTGGAATCAGTGAGTGGGCCTGTATAGAAGGCTACAGATATTCACTGTGTGTATCACACTCAACATGGACCAGAGGAAGCGAAGGAAAGAGTTGTTTCAGGAGATTAGAAAGAAAATTAGAGACAGACATGTTAAAGGTAAAAGTTATAAGACCATGTCCAAGCAGCTTGATGTTCCTGTGATTACAGTTGCACATATTATTCATAAATTTAAGCTCCATGGGACTTTAACCAACCTCCCTGGACATGGCTGCAGGAGGAAAACTGATGACAAATCAAAGAGACGGATAATACAAATGGTAACAAAAGAGCCCAGAAAAACTTCTAAACAGATTAAATGTGAACTTCAAACGCAAGGAACATCAGTGTCAGATCGCACCATCCGTCGCTGTATGAGCCAAAGTGGACTTCATGGGAAACGACCAAGGAGTACACCATTGTTAAAAAAAAAATCATAAAAAAACCATACTGGAATTTGCCAAACTACATGGTGAAAAGCCACAAAGCTTCTGGGAGAATGTCCTATGGACAGATGAGACAAAAATGGAACTTTTTGGCAAGGCACATCAACTCTATGTTCACAGATGCAAAAATGAAGCATATCAAGAAAAGAACACTGTCCCTACTGTGAAACATGGAGGAGGCTCTGTTATGTTCTGGGGTGGTTTTGCTGCATCTAGCACAGGGTGTCTAGAATCCATGCAGGGTACAATAAAATCTCAAGAATTTCAAGGGATTCTAGAGAGAAATGTGCTGCCCAGTGTCTGAAAGCTTGGTCTCAGTCGCAGGTCATGGGTTTGCAATAGGATACTGACCCAAAACACACAGCTAAAACACCCAAGAATGGCTAAGAGGAAAACAGTGGATTATTCTGAAATGGCCTTCTATGAGCCCTGACTTAAATCCTATTGAGTATCTTTGGAAAGAGCTGAAACATGCCATATGGAAAAGGCAACCTTCAAAGACGAGACAATTGGAGCAGCTTGCTTTTGAGGAGTGGGCAAAAATACCTGTCGAGAGGTGCAGAAGCCTCAGTGACAGTTACAGGAATCGTTTGATTGCAGTGATTGTCTCAAAAGGTTGTGCAACAAAATATTAAGTTAAGGGTACCATCATTTCTGTCCAAGCCTATTTCATGAGTTTTATTTTTTTTAAAAAGTCTGTGGAAACATGATTGAAAAGCAATGTCTGACTTTCATTTGTTAATTTTCATAGATTTTTGATTTCATAGAATCATAGAATCGTAGAGTTGGAAGGGACCTCCTGGGCCATCTGGTCCAACCCCCTGCTCAAAGCAGGATTCGCTAAATCATCCCAGTCAGATGTCTGTCCAGCCTCTGTTTGAAGACTTCCATTGAAGGAGAACTCACCACTTCTCGTGGCAGCCTGTTCCACTCATTGATCACTCTAACTGTCAAAAAGTTTTTTCTAATATCTAATCTGTGTCTCCTCCCATTCAGTTTCATCCCATTGCTTCTAGTCTTTCCTTGTGCAAATGAGAATAAAGTTGATCCTTCTACAATGTGACAGCCCTTTAGATATTTGTAGACAGCAATTAAGTCTCCTCTCAGTCTTCTCTTTTGCAAACTAAACATTCCCAAATCCTGCAACCTTTCCTCATAAGACAGGGTTTGCAGACCGGTCACCATTCTGGTCGCTCTTTTCTGAACTTGCTCCAGTTTGATGATGTCTTTTTTAAAATGTGGTGCCCAAAACTGGACACAATATTCCAGATGAGGTCTGACCAAAGAGGAGTAGAGGGAAACAATGACCTCACGTGATCTAGACTGTATGCTTCTGTTAATACATCCTAGAACTGCATTTGCCTTTTTTTGCTGCTGCATCACACTGTTGACTCATATTCAGTCTGTGATCTATTAGTATACCCAAGTCTTTTTCACATGTGCTGTCACTTAGCCCTATTCCTCCCATTCTATATATGCTTTTTTCATTTTTATTGCCCAGATGTAGTACTTTGCATTTCTCCCTGTTAAAAAGCATTCTGTTAGTTACTGCCCACTTCTCCAGTTTATTTAAATCTTTTTGAATCCTCTCTCTCTCTTCTCTAGTATTAGCTATCCCTCCTAGCTTTGTGTCATCAGCAAATTTAATCAGTTTACCCTCAATTCCTTCATCTAAATCGTTGATAAAGATGTTGAACAATACAGGGCCCAGGACAGAGCCCTGTGGTACCCCACTTGAGACATTCTTCCAACTGGATGTGCAGCCATTTACGACCACTCTTTGGGTCCGATCACTTTTGTTGGATTCAAGTTATTTCTGTCACCATTGTGGGTTTTTCTGTCATTAAATGAGGGGTACCAACAATTTTGACCACATGTGTACTTTTCCTCTGATTGTTCCATTCCTGGTTTTAGCTTATGATGTAAAATACTGACCAAATACTAAACATATGAAAGTGTCCTTAGGCTCCCTTCACATATCAGTCTCTGGTACATGTAGTGACAGTTTTCACATATACCGAAGACATTTAAACACACACACCCATTGTAAACTATAGGACTGCACATACGTCATTGTGTGCACAGTCGCCAAGGCCAGACTCGGGGAATGTTGTACTACGTCGGACCTGTGTGAAAACATTTTTTCAAATAAATTGAAACCCTTTTATGTTTTTCTGTTATCCTTCTTTGGACTACAGTAGATTTACATAAATACATCGGACCTGCATGTTTTTTTGTATATAAGATGGTGAACCAGGGATTGTGTGAGTGAGTATTTTTTCAAATAAATAATTTTTTTGTGTGTGCATTTTTATTTTTGATTGCTGGGTTAGTAATGTCTGATAGACATCTCTAAATTACTAAGCGTAAGGCATGATGCCAACTGCGATTTTTGACAAATCCCAGCAGACCATTTGTGGGGTGACTGAGAGCTGGTATTTTAGGCTGGTAAGGGCTCAATATTCATTCACCTTTCCAGCCTGATAATATCAGCACGCAGCTTTCTGCTTTACATTTTCTGGTTAACAAAAAAAGGGGGGACCCCAAATAATTTTTTCATTTCTTTATTTGCTAAATACAAGTACAGTAAATACTACACCCGCACATCACTAATTATATAGCTCGCAGATATCTATCTATTGCTCTATCGTGGCTTGCATAAGAATTCACCTCCCGTTGGTTTTTTACCTATTTTGTTACATTTTGTTACATTATGACCTGTGTTTAAATATTTTTGTAATCCGATTTGTGTGTGGTGCATCAGCACTAAATAGTCTAAGTTGGTGAAGTGAGAAAAATATAGGTATAAATTGAATTTATGGGATCAAATAACTAAAACTTGCCATGTGCACATGTATTCACTCCCTCTAGCAATGAAGCCCCTAGAAATTTCTGGTGCAAGCAATTACCTTCATAAGTCACATGTTTAATGAAAAGTCCACAAGTGTCACATGGTCTATCAGTATATATACACCTTTTCTGAAAGGCCACAGAGACTGCAACAACAATAAGAGAGAGGCACCACTAACCAAACAACACCATGAAGACGAAGAAGGTCTCCAAATAAGTGAGGGACAAAGTTGTTGAGAAGTACAAGTCCAGATTGGGTTATAAAAAAATGTTCCAATCTTTGATGATCCCTAGGAGCACCATCAAATCCATTATCATCAAATGGAAAGAACATGGCACCACAACAAACTTGCCAAAAGAGGGTCACCCACAAAAACCTTCAGACAAGACAAGTAAAGCAATAGTCAAAGTGGCAGTACAGAGACAAAAGTTAATCCTGTAGGAGCCGCAGAGTTCCTGAACAGATACTGGAGTATCTGTCCATATGACCAAAACAAGCCGTAAACTCCATAGAGTGTACCACTCTTCCATAGTGGCCTTTATGGAAGAGTGGGCAGAAAAGGCTTTACTTACAAAAATTGTAAGGCTCATTTTGAGTTTGCCGAAAGACATGACAAGTAAAGCAATAGTCAAAGTGGCAGTACAGAGACAAAAGTTAATCCTGTAGGAGCCGCAGAGTTCCTGAACAGATACTGGAGTATCTGTCCATATGACCAAAACAAGCCGTAAACTCCATAGAGTGTACCACTCTTCCATAGTGGCCTTTATGGAAGAGTGGGCAGAAAAGGCTTTACTTACAAAAATTGTAAGGCTCATTTTGAGTTTGCCCAAATCTATGAAGGAAGGTGCAGTGATCAGATGAGACCAAAATTGAACCTTTTGGTCACCAAGGGCTAAGGCTGGTTTCACACTTGCGTTTTTTTGCGCTGTTTATTAGCGCAAAAAAAGCATGCGTTTTTTTCCCTATACTTTCACATGGGTGCGCATAGGTGTGCATACACATGCGTTTGTACGCGTTTGTATGCGCATGCGTTTTTTTGTAGTGTGCGCTCGGGCGCACAAAATGCTTCCTGTTGCATTTTTTGTGCGTCCGACTTGCCCCCAAAAAACGCATGCGCATGAATGCGTTTTTATAGCAAAACACCCATTATAGTCTATGGGTGCGCATACATGCGCATTGTAATGCGCACGTATGCGCAAAAAACGCATGCATTTTTTTAAAAACACATCAAAACCTGCTAAAAACGCACACAAATGCATGATGCGTTTTTTCATGCGTTTGTGTGTGCAAAAGCGCGCAGCAAAAAAACTCAAGTGTGAAAGTAGCCTAAGTCTGGCGCCAAACCACCACAGCTTATCACCCCAAGAACACCATATTGCGATATTTTTCGCAATTAGGGACAGGGAAAATTGTCTGAGTTGAGGTGAAGATGATGGTGCGAAATACAGGGATATTCTTAAGCAAAACATGTTTCAGTCTGTCAGTGAATTGAGACTGGGATGGAGGTTCACCTTCCAACAAGACAATGACCCAAATCATACTGCTAAAGCAACACCAGAGTGGTTAAGGGGAAGCATGTAAATATTTTGGATTGACCTAGTCAAAGCCCAGACCTTAATCCAATTGAGAATTTGTGGTCAGACTTGAAGACTGCTCAGTTCATTAGAGCAAACCATCTAATTGGAAGGACCTGGAGCAGTTTTTGCCTTGAGGAATGGACAAAAATCCCAGTGGAAAGATGTGGAAAACTCGTAGAGACTTATCCAAGGTGACTTGCAGCTGTAATTGCAGCAAAAGGAGGCTCTACAAAGTACTGACATTAGGTAAGGTGAATAGTTATGCACACTGAAGTTTTCAGTTAATTTGTGCTATTTGTTGTTTGCTTCACAATAATAAGAATACCAAATGTTAACAATTGTAGGCATATCTCTATCTTTTCACATCTTTAACACCTAAACATCTGTAATTTCTATTCTTCATTCTATTCCGGTGTGCGTCACATGGATGGTGAACACGAATGGCGCACATGGACATATGTACTGATTTTTCCAGCACCTGAAATATCAGAATGTGTGAAGGAGGCCTAGTAGTCAGAGCTGTGTTTTTTTTTTTTCTAATGTACAGTGAAGTTTAAGTTAAGTTCTTACATTTTTTAAGGTATTAAAGCAGTCTACAGAATTAGATTGTTATCTCATGTGAAAGAATTATTGTGTGAAATGGCACATTACATAGTTTAAACAGCTTGCACGTTGCAATTATTTTATTACTTACAACATCCATTAATGTGCAGCTGCAGATTTCTTTATTGCATTTGATAGCTTTAGATTTAATATGTCAAATTATTTTTGTGAATTAACCTTCAAGACTATGATTGCTTTAATGACTAAAAAAACTAATTCTTTACAGGCTCAAGTGAATAATTGTCTACCTGACAGCAGCAGTGAGTTTTGTCATAAGAATAATGAGAAAAGGCAAAATGGAAAACTTAGGTGTAAAAGACTGCTACCTTTAAGAAAAAAGGGGAAAAAATGTCTTGCTTTGACAAATTGATCTGAAGTATTTAAACTCGTTTTCTGGGTTCTAAAAGTTGCACACTTTGAGTAAGTATTTTGATTCTTTTTGCTTTGTTACGCCATCCCTTTTCTTAGGCTTTATTAACACATCAGTATTTTGATTAGTATTTGTATGCCAAAAGAGGGAGAGTCTTCAAAACACAAAACAGGTGTCAATCTGTCAATTATAGTTTTTTTCGTTATGTTCCACTCCTCGTTTTGGCATGAAACACTGATACAAAATACTGACCAAATACTGATGTGTAAATAAGCCTTAATAGAATGGAGCTTCATTGTGGCATGGTCAATCATAGCTTGACATGTGTAATATTGCCAATGGGAATTAGCATGGATTTTTGAATGTGGTGCATGGGCAACTAAAAGATATGCATCTTCAGCGAGATTTTGATCATGACTGGCATATGAAACGCTAGTCTTTCTACATTCCTACTATGATAACACTGCTGGCATTCGCTGAAGTATGCTATGCCATATTTATTAAAATGTCACATGCTATTCATGAATTCGGCGCAAATTGAAAAACAGGCTTATCATTTTTGCAACTTTTTGAGCAGCAAGTTGAAACTTTTTCAAAATGTGGTAAAAGAGGCGACTTTTTGATTTAAAGAAGTGATCCACTACTTGGACATCTTGTTCTCATACCCCTCACTTGGCCCACATAAAATAATAAAGCTTATACACAGTTCTCATGCCAGCACTGTTCCTGTGTTGTTGGCGTTCACTTTCACGGGGCTCTGCTGCTGTTGTGACGCATGATTCCGGCGCCCAATCAGCTCCAGGGTCTTGTTCCCGCCTCCTGTCGAATTGAACAGGTAGAGGAAGTGAGAGAGCAGCTGCAGCCCGGACTTCCTCTTCACCTTTGATTTGTCTGAAGGTGGGGACAGTGATGCCAGTGCTGGATGGGCATTGGCATCAAGAGTTACAACAGAACCAGAGCCCTGGGAGAGCGAGTGCCGACATCACGGGAACAATGCCAACACGGGAGATGAGTATAAGCTTTATTATTTTATGGGGGCCAAACATTTTGATTAAGAAGGGGTTTTCCTAGTAGTTTACAATCCCGTAAAGTTCAGAAAATCACTCCAGGGAGGGACTGCAGTAGAGTTTCTCCAAGTTTTGCAACTTTTTAAAAAGTCACAATTGATGAATCAGCTTAAAACATCAGAATCACTACACTCTGTCCACAAAGCTGGACATATTAAAAAAAAAACTAAACAGGCAAGCACATATGAAAAGGCACAAATAAAATAATGAATTGGGTGCAAAAAACACAAAACTAGACAAAATACAAGCACATAGGCAATGATGAATCGGGACCTATATGTTTGTTGTCCTTCTCAACAGCGCTTCACTTTGGCTAATAGAAAGCAATCCATAAGGTATGGAGCTGTCCAGTTGGGGCATCACCTCCAGTTATTAATTTAACCTTAATGATACACTAAGCTTTTACATTTTGTGGTGAAGTACCATTGCCTAAATGCAGATTGATGGTTAACAAGAGAAATGGGTAAGCATTGTAATAAACCCCTTGGAGCGATACTAATGACCTAAATGATGATGATTACAACAATTGTGGTAGAATTATTTATTGAAAATGGTCCGCTGTTGGTGAGTGTCGAAAATGATTGTAGACCATGACTATGGCCTTCTCATTTATAGGATTTCTTTCTTCCCTTTTTTAAAGGATTATTGTGCTTGATTAGTGAATAACTAGGGCAAAAGAACTCAGCCAAATGGAGGGGTAGAAATGATGCATGTGAAGTTTGCAGATAAAAAAAAGTTTATATAAATTGCTCTTTCCAAATAATGTGATAGATAATTAGAGCAACTCTCTGGGAATCCAATGTGCATAGCTTGTACAGTACAGTACTGGGTCTGTAACTCTTCAGCTATCACATGGAATTCTTCGAATTCCCAGAGTACAATAGCTTCTGCACCTGCATTCTCCAATTCTTACATAATACACTATACCATTAGACAGAAAGCTTTACTTCATGCTGTTGTCGCTCCTGGGGAAGTGAAATTGTCTGTTAATCATTTCTAGTAATCTAAAGACCCAATGTAAAGCAGTCCTTTAATACAGCGAGCATGCTGAAATGTATTCATCGTAAAAATAGCAGAGCTTTTTAATTTAAATGTTTTGACATTCAGAAGAAAAAATGTTGAAACAAATACTGCAAAGCTTGGAAATGGCCCGTTGGCCTGGATTCAGATATAGTTGGGGCCCCAATCATATTGTTGATTGGAATGCTGACTTGCTGTTTTGGATTTTAGTATTTTTGTTGTTTTCACCTGCCGGCTGGCTCCTACTGTGCGTGAATGGAATTTCTGCAATGCTTAATCATTTCAAAGACAGGAACATAAATATTGTTGCCTTCCCTTATAATACTGTAGTTTGAGTGTATATCTCCTAAACTTCCTATAGGCCATGACTGTAGTGTTTTGCCAAGCATTATAAAATGGTTTTCCTGTGCAAATGGCCCTTTCAATGTAGACCCGGATACAGGGAGAAGAACAGAAGGTCTATTTTCTCTAAGACAGGATACTGAGCACATGTTGTGTGGAGTTAACTGGTTAACAGACGCCGTGTAGATCAAGAATTCAGCCCCTAGGGAAATGATCCACCAGTCTGGGCTTTATGATAAACCTGCTTCTGAAACTCCTTTTCTATCACATCCTATAACAATGCTTCACATTCCAAAAAAAGAAAAACATTTAGTGTAAGGCTTATCAGTAGTGCTGCTCACATGACATGATAATGACAATGGAAAGACAGTGGATGGGATATTTTATCCAATTCTAGCATTTTGAAAAATGAGTGTTTTTTTTAAACTGGAAAATACATTAATGCATTTTTCGAGGTAAATAATTCTGTTAAACTTTTAATGCCTTGATTTCCTCAGAACAGCTTCAGTCTGTTGATCCCTTATGGATGATACAGAATTAAGGAATGTTAGAGACATCAGCATTCAAGACAAGCATCTGAATATGGTTATGAATGTCTTCAATAATGTATTACTTAACCGTCCAGCCCCTCCAGGAATCCAGACATCACAATGGTTATCTGGGAATCAATACTCTCAGTTTGATTGTGTCTCTAAAGTGGGTGACTTATCAATATATAATAGTGTTCACATGAATATGGCACTTTAGGAGAAAGAAAATGCAGAAAATATAAAAAGAAAATACAGTGAAACTTTTCCAAAAGATACCAACCATACTTTTCTGCATGACCTCTTTGATAGGATCACTCAACTTATCACTTCCTGGCCTTGATATAACCAGATGTAGCACGTGGGTTTGCAATATTATGGGTGTGGGATTTAAGACCTCCATACACATTATGTCTATGGCCTTAAACAAGTATGTTTAAGGCCACATTCACATGTTTAGTGTTTGGTCAGTATTTTACCTATTTATTTGTAAAACAAAACATAGAATGGAATAATGAGAGCAAAAGTATAATAGAAACATTTGCACGACTTCTGCATTTTCGACCCACTCCTGGTTTTGGCTTACAAAAACTGATGCAAAATACTGCCCAAGCTACTGCTGTGTGAACAAGGCCTTATACACTATCATTAAACGAATGACTGTAAAGTCAAACAACCATAACATTTTAGTCCATACACATTTTGTTGAAAGAATTTTCCCAAAATGCATCCATCGTTCCACTGGAAAAACATGAATGCCTTTATTTCAAATGAAAAATATCATCCAATCTTAAAGTGAACCTGTCAGCTGATACATGCTGCTCAATTTTTGAAACATAATTTTTTTTGGTTAGGAAGTTTTGCAGTGCTGTGCAAATTAATTGGGACAAAGCATTTTTTTAAGTAAAATCGTAAGTTGGTTGCCAGTCAATGATTCATCCAGTTTTAACTGCTTTAAACAGGCACTCACACCTGTTAAAAGCAGTTAAAACTGGTTTGAATCACTGACTGGCAACCAACTTACGATTTTACTTAAAAAAATGCTTTGTCCCAATTAATTTGCACAGCACTGTAAGGGTTAAAAGTTGATTTCTCATTTTTCCGACAAAATTTACAAAACCCATTTTTTTTAGGGACCATATAACATTTGAAGTGACTTTTAGGGGGCCTATATGACACCATTCCAAAAACTGCACCTGTTGTGAATTCTCTGGCTTCCCTCTGGTGATTACTGAAGATAGTAGAGCTGGTCAGATTGAGAGTTCTCTTTCTGGGCTCCCTCTGGTGGTTACTGGAGGTAGTGGAGCTGATCTGATTGACAGAGGTTTGTGACCTGATAATGAGGAAGACGATTGGAGATCTGGGGTTTCTGATTGGGATTTAAGACAGCTGACTCCCTCTATCCCTGTTGGTGATTTTTTTTCCTGCGCCTCCTGAGGTCTGTTGTCTCCTGCTCTTTCCCTGCAAGTTCAGCTAAGTGGTTCATTTGCTATTCTGTTTGCATTGGATCTGGTTTTGTTTATTTCTGCTTTGTGCGGGTCAGCTAGCTCCGGCTGGGGCTGTGCTGAATCACTGCCCATATGTTACTGCAGTTTGTTTTGTCCCCTTTTATATTGGTCTCTTTTTGCTTTGCTTTCAGAATATACCAGAGTGCTGATATAGTGGGGGGCGAAGTTGTGAGACTTCAGTGTTTTTTGCATCAGACATGTTGGACTTTTGCAGGGTTTTTTACGTGATTGCAGACAGTGTCTTTCCTTTCCTGTCCTGTCTAGTCAGTGTGGGCCGCATCGTTTGCTCATCATTTGCATGCACCCCTCAAGGTGTTCAAAACCACATGTGCTAATCCAGGAATTACTGGAATGTGGAAGGGAAAAAAATGAAGTTTAACTTTTTTCACAAAAATTTTAATCTAGACTCAATTTTTTATTTTTCCAAGTGTAAAAGTAAAAAACAAACCCCAAAATTTGTCGTGCAATTTCCTCTGTGTACCCGCATACCCCTTATGTGAGTGAAAACTACTTATTTGGCATATGACAGAGCTCGTAATGGAAAGAGCACCATTTGGGGCTAAAAAGAACATTTTTTGTGTGAAAAATGTTATTTTTTTATTTTCATGGCTCAACGTTTTAAACTTCGATGAAACACCTGGGGCTTCATGGTTCTCATCACACATCTCGATAAGTTCCATGAGGGGGGTCTAGATCTCAAAATGGTGTTACTGTAGGCTGTTTCCACTGTTTAGACACATCAGGGGCTCTCCAAACAAGACATGTAGTAGATTTCCCGCACATAAGGGATATCAGAATGCTCAGGAGAAATTGCACAACAAATTGTATGGTCCATTTTTTCTGTTACCCTTGTGAAAGTAAAATAAATTAGGTCTAAAGGTTAATTGATGCATCACAACACATTAGGAGACCCCAATCAGAGGACAATAAAACATCCAGACTCCTTATCTATGAACTGGTCCAATATTTATGCTTCTCCCTCTCCCACAATGATAGTTCTGCTTCCCGTCACTTGTCTTATCTATTGCATTTTTTCTGTGCTGTGTTGTGTATAAATATGTGATTCTTCAGATTTTGTATTAGTCAGTGCCTGATGAAGAGACCTGAGTAGTCTCGAAAACTTGCAATGTGTTACCATCTTTTCAGTTAGCCATTAAAAGATATCAACCACTGAAAACTTTTAATCCTTAATCCAAATGATGCATATGTAAAGTAGACATATGGGAAATGGCTCGTATAACTCATTTTGTACAGCATGGTTTAACCCCTTCCTGACATCCGACGTACTATCCCGTCCATGGGACCCGGGCCCCTATGCCCATGGACGGGATAGTACGTCTACCGCGATCAGCGGCGCCCACGTGGTGAGCGCCGCTGATCGCGGCCGGGTGTCAGCTGATTATCACAGCTGACACCCGGCACTATGTGTCAGGGGTGGTCACGGACCGCCCCCGACACATTAACCCCTTGCACACCGCGATCAAACATGATCGCGGTGTACCGGGAGTTAAAGGGAAGCATCGGCAGGGAGGGGGCTCCCTCCGTGCTTCCCTGAGCCCCCCACGGCAGCGCAATGTGCAGCGCTGCTGCGGGGGACTCCTTTCCTCCAGGCCCCCGAATCCAAGATGGCGATGGGGGCCTTCGGGGGCCTGGAGGAAGCTGGCTTCCTCAGTGCCTGCAAAGCGCAGGCAAGAGGAAGTCTTCTTCAATGCCTGTGACAGATTGCTGATCTGTCACAGTGATCTGTGATGTGACAGATCAGCGATCTGTCACAGGACAGTGATGTCCCACCTGGGACTATGTAATAAAGTGAAAAAAAATTAAAAAAAGTGTAAAAATAATTTTAAAAAAATCGCCAAATAAATTAGTAAAAAAAAAAAAAATATTCCCCAATAAATTCATTTTTTGAAAATAAAAACAAAACAATAAAAATACACATATTAGGTATCGCCACGTCCATAACGACCCGCCCTATAAAACTGTCCCATTAGTTAACCCCTTTAGCGAACCCCTTAAAAAATAAAAATAAAAAACGAAGCAAAAAATAATGATTTATTATCATACCGAAAAACAAAAAGTGTAATAACACGCGATCAAAAAGACGCATATAAATATCCATGATACCGCTGAAAACGTCATCTTCTCCCGCAAAAAACGAGCCACCACACAGCATCATCAGCGAAAAAGTTAAAAAGTTATAGCTCGCAGAATAAAGCGATGCAAAAATAATTATTTTTTATATAAAATAGTTTTCATTGCATAAAACCGACAAAACATAAAAAAAGACCTAAATGAGGTATCGCTGTAACCATACTGACCCGAAGAATAAAACTGCTTTATCAATTTTACCGCACGCGGAACGGTGTAAACGCACTCCCCCAAAAGAAATTCATGAAACGCTGGTTTTTGTTCATTCTGCGTCCCAAAAATCGGAATAAAAAGCGATCAAAAAATGTCACATGCCCGAAAATGGTACCAATAAAAACGTCAACTCGTCCCGCAAAAAATAAGACCTCACATGACTCAGTGGGTCAAAATACAGAAAAATTATAAAAATTATAGTTCTCAATATGTGGTGATGCAAAAACTATTTTTACAATAAAAAGCGTCTTTTAGCGTGCGACAGCTGCCAAAAATAAAAACTGCCATAAATAGTAAATCAAACCCCCCGTTATCACTCCCTTAGTTAGGGAAAAATAATAAAATTAAAAAAATGTATTTATTTCCATTTTTCCATTAGGGCTAGGGTTAGGGCTAGGGTTAGGGCTAGGGTTAGGGTTAGGGCTAGGGTTAGGGCTTGGGTTAGGGCTAGGGTTAGGGCTGAGATTAGGGTTAGGGGTGTGTTGGGGTTCGGGTTGGAGTTAGAATTGGGGGTTTCCACTGTTTGGGCACATCAGGGGCTCTCCAAATGCAACATTGCGTCTGATCTCAATTCCAGCCAATTCTGAGTTGAAAAAGTCATATGGTGCTCCTTCCCTTCCAAGCTCTGCCATGCGCCCAAGCAGTGTTTTACCCCCACATGTAGGGTATCAGCCTACTCAGAACAAATTGCAAAACAATTTTTGGGGTCCAATTTCTCCTGTTACCCTTAGGAAAATAAAAAATTGGGGGCAAAAATATCATTTTTGTGGAAAAAAATGATTTTTTTATTTTCACGTCCGAGCGTTATAAACTTCTGTGAAGCACTTGGGGGTTCAAAGTGCTCACCACACATCTAGATAAGTTCCGTGGGGGGGTTTAGTGTCCAAAATGGGGTCACTTGTTGGGAGTTTCAATAGTTTAGGTACATCAGGGGCTCTCCAAATGCACATGACACCCGCAGACCATTCCATCAAAGTCTGCATTCCAAAATGGCACTGCTTCCCTTCCGAGCCCCGACGTGTGTCCATACAGTAGTTTTCTCCCACATATGGGGTGTCAGCGTACTCATGACAAATTGGACAACAACTTTTGTGGTCCAATTTCTCCTGTTACCCTTGGGAAAATGAAAAAATTCGGGACTAATTGATCATGTTTGTGGAAAAAATACGATTTTTTTATTTTCATGCCCGGGCATTATAAACTTCTGTGAAGCCCTTGGGGGTTCAAAGTGCTCACCACAAATCTAGATAAGTTCCTTAGGGGTTCTCGTTTCCAAAGTGGGGTCATTTGTGGGTGTTTCCACTGTTTAGGTACATTAGGGGCTCTCCAAAGGCAACATGACACCAGCAAACCATTCCATCAAAGTCTGCATTCCAAAACGTCACTACTTCCCTTCCGAGCCCTGACGTGTGTCCATACAGTGGTTTTCTCCCACATATGGGGTGTCAGCGTATTCAGGACAAATTGGACAACAACTTTTGGGGTTCAATTTCTCCTGTTACCCTTGGGAAAATAAAAAAATTGGGGAATAATTGATCATGTTTGTGGAAAAAATACGATTTTTTTATTTTCATGCCCTGGCATTATAAACTTCTGTGAAGCCCTTGGGGGTTCAAAGTGCTCACCTCACATCTAGATAAGTTCCTTAGGGGGTCTAGTTTTCAAAATGGGGTCATTTGTGGGGAGTTTCCACTGTTTAGGTACATTAGGGGCTCTCCAAAGGCAACATGACACCCGCAGACCATTCCATCAATGTCTGCATTCCAAAACGTCACTACTTCCCTTCCGATCCCCGACGTGTTCCCATACAGTGGTTTTCTCCCACATATGGGGTATCAGCATACTCAGGACAAATTGGACAACAACTTTTAGGGTCCAATTTCTCCTGTTACCCTTGGGAAAATAAAAAAATGGTGACTAAAAGATCATGTTTGTGGAAAAAATACGAATTTTTTATTTTCACGCCCGGGTGTTATAAACTTCTGTGAAGCACTGGGGGGTTCAAAGTGCTCACCACACATCTAGATAAGTTCCTTGGGGGGTCTAGTTTACAAAATGGTGTCATTTGTGGGGGGTTTCCACTGTTTAGGTACATCAGGGGTTTTCCAATCACGACATGGTGTCCGATCTCAATTCCAGCCAAAAACGTCAAATGGCGCTGCTTCCCTTCCGAGCTCTGCCATGCACCCAAATAGTGGTTTACCCCCACATGTGGGGTATCAGCGTACTCAGGACAAATTGCACAATAACTTTTAGGGTGCTATTACCCTTGGAAAAATAAGAATTGAGGGTGAAAATATCATTTTTGCGGAAAAAATATGATTTTTTAATTGTACGGCTTTATGTTATAAACTTCTGTGAAGCCCTTGGGGGTTCAAAGTTCTCACCACACATCTAGATAAGTTCCTTAGGGGGTCTAGTTTCCAAAATGGTGTCATTTGTGGGGGGTTTCCACTGTTTAGGTACATCAGGGGTTTTCCAATCGCGACATGGTGTCCGATCTCAATTCCAGCCAAAAACGTCAAATGGCGCTGCTTCCCTTCCGAGCTCTGCCATGCGCCCAAATAGTGGTTTACCCCCACATGTGGGGTATCAGCGTACTCAGGACAAATTGCACAATAACTTTTATGGTGCTGTTACCCTTGGAAAAATAAGAATTGGGGGTGAAAAGATCATTTTTGTGGAAAAAATATGATTTTTTAATTGTACGGTTTTATGTTATAAACTTCTGTGAAGCCCTTGGGGGTTCAAAGTTCTCACCACACATCTAGATAAGTTCCTTAGGGGGTCTAGTTTCCAAAATGGTGTCATTTGTGGGGGGTTTCCACTGTTTTGGTACATCAGGGGTTTTCCAATCGCGACATGACGTCCGATCTCAATTCCAGCCAAAAACGTCAAATGGCGCTGCTTCCCTTCCGAGCTCTGCCATGCGCCCAAATAGTGGTTTACCCCCACATGTGGGGTATCAGCATACTCAGGACAAATTGCACAATAACTTTTAGGGTCCTTTTACCCTTGGGAAAATAAAAATTGGGGTGAAAAGATCATTTTTGTGGAAAAAATATGATTTTTTAATTGTACCGCTGTACGTTATAAACTTCTGTAAAGCCCTTGTGGGTTCAAAGTTCTCACCACATATCTAGATAAGTTCCTTGGGGGGTGTAGTTTCCAAAATGGGGTCACTTGTAGGGGGTTTCCACTGTTTAGGTACATCAGGGACTCTCCAAACGTGACATGGCGTCCGATCTGAATTCCAGCCAATTTTGCATTGAAAAAGTCAAACGGCGCTCCTTCCATTCTGAGCTCTGCCATGCGCCGAAACAGTCGTTCCCCCCCACAAATCAGGTAACAGCGTACTCAGGACATATTGCACAATAGCTTTTGCAGTCCAATTTCTCCTGTTACCCTTGGTAAAATAAAAAAAATTGAACCTGAATAATTTTTTTTGTGAAAAAAAGTTAGATGTTCATTTTTTTTTAAATATTCAAAAAAATTCCTGTGATGCACCTAAAGGGTTAATAAACTTCTTGAATGTGGTATTGAGCACCTTCAGGGGTGCAGTTTTTAGAATGGTGTCACTTTTGGGTATTTTCTATCATATAGACCCCTCAAAGTGGCTTCAAATGTGATGTGGTCCTAAAAATTAAATGGTCTTGTAAAAATGAGAAATCGCTGGTCAACTTTTAACCCTTATAACTTCCTAACAAAAAAAAATTTTGGTTCCAAAATTGTGCTGATGTAAAGTAAACATGTGGGAAATGTTAGTTATCAAGTTTTTTGTGTGCCGTATCTCTGTGATTTAAGGGCATAAAAATTCAAAGTTGGAAAATTGCAAAATTTTCAAAATTTTTGCCAAATTTCCGTTTTTTTCACAAATAAACGCAAGTTATTTGAATGAAATTTTACCACTAACATGAAGTACAATATGTCATGAGAAAACAATGTCAGAATCACCGGGATCCATAGAAGCGTTCCAGAGTTATGACCTCATAAAGGTACAGTGGTCAGAATTGTAAAAATTGGCCCGGTCATGAACGTGCAAAGCACCCTTGGGGGTGAAGGGGTTAAAGATATAAAAAATGAAAGTTTGAAAATTGCAGATTTTTCTAAATTTTCGCCAAAATTCCAATATTTTCGCAAATAAACTCAAAACATATTGACCTAAGTTTCCCAGTAACATAAAGTATAATGTGTCCCAGAAAATCAGTCTCAGAATCACTGGAATACCATATTATTAAATATATAATATTTACATATGTATACAATTCTGTCTTTATTGAAAATTATTTTTGTTGAATTCTTTTTGTAATATGTTGTTTTTCTAATATGTTATTTATTATTAATTTTATAAACCCATGTATATGTCATTAAGGTAAGAGAGTTCAACATCTTTGGGATTAGTGAATGGATAATTTTTGGAAGGAGGGCCTAAAGAATATGTAAATAAATTAATTGTTTCTAGCAGTTTATGTAAGAGTTGAAAAAGAACTCACTGTTCGAAACGCGTTAGTTGTTTTTTAATTTGATGTTGTGTATAAAAATGGCCTGATAACAAGAAAGATAAATACCAGATTGTGTTTCAGATTGAACTTTTACTAGCTTCAGGATTGCTAGCTTTGTGCTTTGGCTGAGGCCATGCACTGTAGGAAGTGAGATACAATTTGCAGGTGAATGAGCAGATGTGCCTTAACAACATAATAATAAGCATAGCAAAAAAGAGAACACAAAACAACCATAAGGTATTGTTTCCAATATAAAACTGGTAATGTTAAACAAATGCTGTGTAGGATCACTACGGTCGATTAAAACATACATCATTTTATAAAATTATTTCTTAATATGTTTAGATGACATTGTTTACCATTACTAAAACATCTGTAAAGATGTAAGAAATTAAGACTTTAAGTCTAAACCTTTGAAGGCACATCTGTAGGAAATAGCACAGCAAACTTGTAATCTCTCAAAAGACTATAACACTCAGGCAATGGGATGGTCAGAGTATAAGGAATATGATCCTGCTATTATGGGGCTTTAGGAAAGCTCATAGGAAATTATTCTCTGAATAAAAAAAGAAGCAACAAAAAAACCCCAAAATGAGTTCCTGATCGCCAATGACTTATTAACACATAGATTTTAGTGTTTTGCAGTGGTCTTGGAAACATCCTGTCTTGGAAAAGAGTTGATAATGTCTGTAAAGCGCTGTGGAATTAATGGCACTATATAAATGAGTAAAATAAATGCTAATAAATGAGGTCACATGCTCAGGTCCTTCTCCAGCTCGGATTGGACCATCAGGAAGGTCAGGAAGGTCCCGGAAGGACGCAGCTATAAAAGGTTTGCATGGCCGCTCGGCCATGCAGTAATATAAAGAAAGATTTAGACCATGTGGAGTGAGAGTTGTATGCATGTATGAATGTCTCTGGTGAATGACTCATTGGAAACCCCTACCCTTGGTACGCATGTGTTGTGCAGCCTAGCCTGTTAGCACCCAGGCTGTGGAGCAAGTAGGAGGCAGAGTCAGAGACTGGAATCAACGCCAAGTGGTGGCTTGGTCTGTATGCCACGGTTCTCTTAGTCGACACTCCACAGTCGCCAGCGTCACTTAGTGGCATCCGCAGTTGCGACGCCGCACGCTTAGTAGGTCTAGAGGGACTCTGACCCTGTATCCTTGTGGCTGTGTCCTGTGACCTGATACTGAGCGTTTACCTTGCCGAGCTCTGTGAGCTTTAACAGGCTCTGGCATTTAAGTTCAGCGGTAGTGCGTCTCTGTGAAGCAACAGAGTCCGCTCCTGTACACACCGGGTGACGTTAACCCGCATGTGTCCCTCTGTTATACCGCCATATAGCATCCACCATTACTAGCAGCAGTTTTCCACCCCTGCACGGTGGACCCGGGCTGCGAACCCACCTTATTACCATCTCTATTATTTGGTGCATTCCGCCAGCGCTAACAGATTCTTATTGAGTGACATCTGGCTACAAACAGTATCTTTGGCTTTGAAGGACTCGAGATATTCATACACTGCATAAGAAACTCATTGATTTTAATAGAAATTGTAGTGATGCGACAAGGAAATTAATTATGGTCTGTCTGTTTTCATTATAAATATAAGTAATTAAAGGGCTTGCGCTTTAAAATGAAAACTGGACATTAGATTTTGATGGACTGACCAACTAAGAATGAAGAATGAGCAAAACCAACTAGACATGGACTGACTGGTGGCACGACACACAGTCATTTACTCTGACGAGCAAAAGGGTAACAATATTTACATATCTCACCTTCCACTACTGCTTTGAACATGAGACTAAATTTATTTTATTGACTGTCATCTTGGATATCTCATACATAAATTTGACTCGCAACTATTTGCATATGATTAGTTATGAAGATTTTTGTCATATTACTGTTTTACTCCTAAAAATGTATATATTAATCTTTATTATTTTGTTAATGTATTTTCAATGTCCCCCTTTGACTTCTAATACTACATGAATCCTTCTGTGCATGCTCTCAATCAGATTCAAGCCTGTATCAACCAAAATTTAATCCCAGGTTTCATCTACATGTTACAAAGTTGAAGAAAAACCAAAAAAAAAACTGAACTGGAGTAGACTTGAATGACAGTCTAGGGGAAGAGTCATGAGGAGATCATCTGCATATTCCCAGTGCCTTCTGGGATAAGTGAAGAGTCTCCGCGAGCTCAACGATCACTGGGTTTTGGCTGTTGCAGCTGAAAAGAGGAAATCGGAAAACCAGGGGAAGAGTCTTGAGGAGATCATCTGCATATTCCCAGTGCCTTCTGGGATAACTGAAGAGTCTCTGCGAGCTCAACGATCACTGGGTTTAGGCTGTTGCAGCTGAAAAGAGGAAATCGGAAAACCAGGGGAAGAGTCTTGAGGAGATCATCTGCATATTCCCAGTGCCTTCTGGGATAAGTGAAGAGTCTCCGCGAGCTCAACGATCACTGGGTTTTGGCTGTTGCAGCTGAAAAGAGGAAATCGGAAAACCAGAGGAAGAGTCTTGAGGAGATCATCTGCATATTCCCAGAGCCTTCTGGTATAAGTGAAGAGTCTCCGCGAGCTCAATGATCACTGGGTTTCGGCTGTTGCAGCTGAAAAGAGGAAATCGGAAAACCAGGGGAAGAGTCTTGAGGAGATCATCTGCATATTCCCAGTGCCTTCTGGGATAAGTGAAGAGTCTCCGCGAGCTCAACGATCACTGGGTTTCGGCTGTTGCAGCTGAAAAGAGGAAATCGGAAAACCAGGGGAAGAGTCTTGAGGAGATCATCTGCATATTCCCAGTGCCTTCTGGGATAAGTGAAGAGTCTCCGCGAGCTCAACGATCACTGGGTTTCGGCTGTTGCAGCTGAAAAGAGGAAATCGGAAAACCAGGGGAAGAGTCTTGAGGAGATCATCTGCATATTCCCAGTGCCTTCTGGGATAAGTGAAGAGTCTCCGCGAGCTCAACGATCACTGGGTTTTGGCTGTTGCAGCAAATTTTGGCTCATCTTTCATCGTTTTTAAGAAATCTCAATATGAAAGAGGCCAGGAGCCATTTGGTGAGCTGCATTTCTTGCTACATGTTCACAGACTTACCAGTGGAAAAGCCAAACTTCACATGCCACAAATGCAAGCTTGTGTCCCTGTTGGAGGAAAAGTTGCAAAGTCTCGAAGAGAGGTTAGCTACGTTGAAGATCATTAAGGAAGGCGAAGAGTTCTTAGACAGAGCAGAATTATCTCTTCATGTTACAGAAAGAGAAGAAATTCGAAGTGCACCTGAAGAAACAGAGGAATGGAGACATGTGACCCAGAGAAGCAGGAGGATCAGGAGGCAGTCAGCACCCATACTCCTCAGGAACCAGTACCAGGCTCTCACACAGGAAACCAATGAAGAAATACATCAGGATAAGACTTTGCCCACAAACAGCAACCTTGTACACCTTCAGAGTCCTCCTGGATGGAGAAAGAAAAATGTTGTGAAGAAGAAACGGAGAGTAGTGGTCATGGGGGATTCCCTGTTGAGAGGAACAGAGGCCGCTATCTGCATACCGGATATAACTTCAAGAGAAATGTGCTGTCTTCCAGGTGCAAAAATTAAAGATGTGTCTGACAGGATATCAGGACTCTTCAGATCTACAGATGACTACCCATTCCTGCTACTACATGTGGGGACAAATGACACCGCAAGAAACGACCTGGAAACCATCTGCAGAGACTTTGAAGACTTAGGCAAGAAAGTGAAAGAACTGGGAGCGCAGGTGGTCTCCTCTTCCATCCTCCCAGAGGATGGCCATGGAACAAGGAGGTAGAATAAGATTCTGCAGGTGAACAACTGGCTACGTCGATGGTGCCGTCAGCAACGATTTGGATTTCTGGATCACGGAGTGAGGTACCTTTACGATGGACTACTTGCTAGAGATGGGGTGCACCTTACGAAGACTGGAAAATATGCATTTGGAAGTCGTCTTGCTACACTTGTAAGGAGAGCTTTAAACTAGAACAATATGGGAAGGGAAGCAAAAGACTAGAAAAAGCCATACACCTGACAAATGCTATTGAGAACTCTGCTATTAGAAGTGGAAAGGAAGAACAAAGACAAAATAATCTAATTAATAAAAATATTGGAGAAAGAGAAACCAATCACAAACTAAAATGTTTCTATACTAATGCACAAAGCATGGGCAACAAACAAGGAGAATTGGAACTACTAACGCAGGAGAAGAAATATGATGTCATTGGAATCACTGAAACTTGGTGGGACAATACACATGATTGGAATACAAGACTAGAAGGATACAACTTATTTGCAAGAAACAGACTTGATAAACGAGGAGGAGGTGTCGCATTGTATGTTATAAACGCGTATATCTGCACAGAGATTGAAGCTTCAGAGACTGGGAGTTCTGTGGAAACTGTTTGGGTAAGAATACAAGGACAGAACAATGGAAAGGACACCATTGTAGGCATTTACTACAGGCCGCCTGTGCAAGCTGAAGATATGGATGAACTCTTCATGCAACAAATGGCCAAGTTCTCCCAAAAATATGACATAGTTGTCATGGGAGATTTCAACTATCCAGACATTTGTTGGGAATCTCTCTCAGGCAAAACTAACAGGTCAAGGAAATTCTTATCCTCTCTTGCTGACAACTTTATCTTCCAAAAGGTAGGGGAGAAAACAAGGGGAACTGCTACCTTGGATCTAATCCTTATAAACAGGGAGGAAATGGTTGAGGAGGTAAAAGTGGCTGGGACCCTAGGAGGTAGCGACCATGCTATTTTAGAATTTTGGATAACTAGAGGAGGAAGACCTGTGAAGACTCAGACGTCAAGGTTAGATTTCAGAAAGGCAGATTTTAAGGGATTCAGAAAGAGAATTGGAGGGATCCAATGGCTGGATATCCTTAAAGACAAAAATGTCCAGGAAGGATGAGAAATCTTGAAAAATGATATTCTCAAAGCACAATTGTTAACAATTCCGAAAAGAGGGAAGAATAGGAAGCATTTAAGGAAGCCAGGATGGATGAACACAGAACTTAAGCACATGCTAAAAAGGAAGGAAAAAATGTTTATAAAATGGAAAGAGGGAGGCATATCTAAAGAAGAATATAATGCTGTCTGCAGAACCTGCAGGGCCCAAATCAGATTAGCTAAAGCTGACAATGAATTGAGGCTTGCAAGAAATGTCAAAAGCAATAATAAAGAATTTTGGGGATATGTCAAAAGTAAAAGAAAAGTCAAAGATGCTATAGGATTTTTACAGGATGAAAATGATGAAATGGTAAGACAGGATGTTGAGAAGGCTGAACTTTTAAATTCCTATTTTGCATCTGTTTTCTCTCAGAAAGGAAATGTGACATCAACTGTTCTTCACTGTCCTATTAAGGGAATAGAAGAATCCAGGATATCTATAAACAGAAAGATAGTGAGGAAACACTTAGCTAACCTAAATGAATTCAAGTCTCCAGGTCCAGATGAATTACACCCCAGAGTACTGAAGGAGATAGCAGAAGAAATTTTTGAACCCCTCTCCAAAATCTTTGAAAATTCTTGGAGAACAGGAGAAGTCCCAGAAGACTGGAGAAGAGCAAATGTTCCTATCTTCAAAAAGGGGAAGAAGGTGGACCCAGGCAACTATAGGCCAGTGAGTCTGACTTCTATACCAGGAAAGATCTTTGAACAAATTATTAAACAACATGTATGTCAGTACCTGAATAAGAATGAAGTGATTAAACAGAGTCAGCATGGGTTTGTAACTAATAAGTCATGTCAGACTAACTTAATTTCCTTCTCTGACGGAATCACTGATTGGGTGGATCAAGGAAATGCTGTAGATATAGTATATCTTGACTTCAGCAAAGCATTTGACAAAGTATCTTATACAATCCTTATTGAAAAAGTGACTAAGTATGGAATGGACAAGGCAACTGTTAGATGGATTCATAACTTGCTTAGTGATCGGACCCAAAGAGTGGTCGTAAATGGCTGCACATCCAGTTGGAAGAATGTCTCAAGTGGGGTACCACAGGGCTCTGTCCTGGGCCCTGTATTGTTCAACATCTTTATCAACAATTTAGATTAAGGAATTGATGGTAAACTGATTAAATTTGCTGATGACACAAAGCTAGGAGGGATAGCTAATACTAGAGAAGAGAGAGAGAGGATTCAAAAATATATAAATAAACTGGAGAAGTGGGCAGCAACTAACAGAATGGTTTTTAACAGGGAAAAATGCAAAGTACTACATCTGGGCAATAAAAATGAAAAAAGCATATACAGAATGGGAGGAATAGGCCTAAGCAACAGCACATGTGAAAAAGACTTGGGTATACTAATAGATCACAAACTGAACATGAGTCAACAGTGTGATGCAGCAGCAAAAAAAGCAAATGCAATTCTAGGATGTATTAACAGAAGCATACAGTCTAGATCACGTGAAGTCATTATTTCCCTCTACTCCTCTTTGGTCAGACCTCATCTGGAATATTGTGTCCAGTTTTGGGCACCACATTTTAAAAAAGACATCAACAAACTGGAGCAAGTTCAGAAAAGAGCAACCAGAATGGTGACCGGTCTGCAAACCCTGTCTTATGAGGAAAGGTTGCAGGATTTGGGATTGTTTAGTTTGCAAAAGAGAAGACTAAGAGGAGACTTAATAGCTGTCTACAAATATCTCAAGGGCTGTCACATTGTAGAAGGATCATCTTTATTTATTGCACAAGGAAAGACTAGAAGCAATGGGATGAAACTGAATGGGAGGAGACACAGATTAGATATTAGAAAAAACTTTTTGACAGTTAGAGTGATCAATGAGTGGAATAAGCTGCCTCGAGAAGTGGTGAGTTCTCCTTCAATGGATGTCTTCAAACAGAGGCTGGACAGACATCTGACTGGGATGATTTAGCGAATCATGCTTTGAGCAGGGGGTTGGACCAGATGGCCCAGGAGGTCCCTTCCAACTCTACGATTCTATGATATGCATGATAATAATAATCTTTATATAGCGCTAACATATTCCGCAGCGCTTCACAGTTTGCACACATTTTCATCACTGTCCCCGATGGGGCTCACAATCTAAATTCCCTATCAGTATGTTTTTGGAGTGTGGGAGAAAACCGGAGTGCCCGGAGGAAACCCACGCAAACACAGGGAGAACATACAAACTCCTTGCAGATGTTGTCCTTGGTAGGATTCGAACCCAGGACCCCAGCGCTGCAAGGCTGTAGCGCTAACCACTGAGCCACCGTGCTGTCCATGATGTAAAAGCATGTTCACACTGGCCATAAAAGCAAGCAAAACCAAAGGAAAAAACAATGTGTGTATATGCCCTAATGAAAATAAAAAAGTAAAAAAGCAAGTGCATTAAATAACAGGATACTTGGTAAACACTGTTTTGATCAAAAAAGTATAAAGCTGTCCCACCACGGCAAGGTGTACCCATTTGAGACAGTAACTACACTAACAGTTAAAACCTACCTAGTGTGAATAGTGGCAGAGTCTCTGGGACCCAAACGGACACCCAGCTTCAGAGGGACTATAAGTGAACTACACAGCTCAGTAGAAAGGAGGCCACACCCTATTTATACTGAATACAAAAATGCTGAAGAAAAACAAAAAAAAACTGAACTGGAGTTGACTTGAATGACATGCATGATGTAAAAACATGTTCACACTGGCCATAAAAGCAAGCAAAACCAGAGGAAAAAAAGTTGGTGCATTCTGATTGACTCGGGTATGTATACAGTTTTTTCTTCAACTGTTGGCAGCGGATTATTCACGATACTCTCCAAGCATGTGACAACAGAGCTTCTTTATTCAGGTATAATCAGGAACAATATATGATAAGCTTAAAGATCAGGAATAAATCATTTGTGTGTCTCTATCTGTGCAGCATCTGCAGCAGGCTCCTTCTCTCATACATAGACACAGGAAAACAAGAAATATTGTCACATGCTCTCCCTGTGTGAGCCTCTGGGAGTTTTTTTTTTTTCTAACTGTAAACAGCATACAAATCTAGCAACTAAACACTCATAGACAGGAATGGAGTTGTTGCACCAAACATATTTCAACATCAACTCTACCCACATTTGTTCAATTGGGTTGATGTCTATGAACTGAGGGGGCCAATCCAGCACCCTCTACTTCATTATCATTGAACCATTTCAAAGTATGATTCAGGTCATTGTCCTGTTGGAACACTATGTCATCCTTTTCGTACTCATAGTACTGGAGTGTATGAATTATCAGTCTTGCAGGATACTCACATATAGCTCAGCATTGAGAACGCAATGGATACTACTCAAGTATCCAACACATTTGGCTGTTAAACAATTCCATATTATGAGGCTTCCTCCACCAAACTTGACAGTTCCTCCAATTTCTTGATCCATTAGCCCCTTTTTCCTTTGTTTCTTCCAGAACCATTTGCAACCATCAGAGCCTAATCTATTATCTTTTGTCTTACAGCTCAAAATCACCTGTTTCCAATCTTCTACTGTTCACTTTATGTACTTTTTTGCAATCTCAAGCTAACGCCTTTTATGATATTGTAGTCAAGGCTTCTTCACCATTTTTCAGGCCAACTTTCCAGACTTGTGTAATGTGTGTCACACGGTGATTGCATGGACGTCTGTGATCTCACTATTACGAAGCATATGAGCCACCTCCACTTCCGTGTAGCGCCAGAACTAATAGAAATTGGAAAGATTGGACGTGTTGACTTTCTATATTTTGTCTGGACGATCACCTTTTCACTTTTGAATGGATGGATGGACTTCATTTTGCATTCTTCCAACTGTCATGGCACTCATATGAAGCAGTTTGGCAATTTTCTTGGCCGAAACACTGCTATCAATGAGCTGGTTTATGCTGTTTCTCTTTTCATTGGAAATCTTCATGGCTGCTCCTTAATTCAAACCAGTAACCTTTTGCTTGGAAATCAACCTAAGAACACTCTGAACTATTAGAGAATGTGAGAACAGGTTGTATTTTGCAGTACACAGGGAAAAAATGATTTTTCTACCACCAAGAGCAAAACAGTAACAATGCATTGACATGACAAGAATCTGCATAACTGCTCAAGCATTTTGCTCGTTCATTGGGTGATTTGCAGCCTGTTTACACGGCAAGATGATTGTGAAGTGAGCATTTTTAAGGAACCCTGTTCACGGTTATGTTTCAGTGGAAATACAACTGAAGTGGTCTGAGCCCAATCTGTTTTCTAAAAAATCATGTCACCAGATAAAGTTGATAGTAATATCCCAAAGTAGAGTTCAGAGATGGATGTATTTCAATGCCCTATATGGACTGCAATGTCCAAAGTGACTTTGGGTCTTTCGGAAGGTTGACTCACTTAGCTGCTCCCCGAGGTAGACACAGGAACACGTTTGGCTAAAGTCTCTGGGTTTTTTATACCTGTCACTATCCATTTCTGGATCTGTGTCATATTCTGGATTCTCTTATATAAACTTTTTTCCTTTTAGGCCATCGGGGGTTAATATTAGTTTTTGCCACCGGTGGCCGCTGGTGTTACTACAAGTTTAGTTAGTCTGCTGGTGGGTTTTTGCTCCCGGTGGCCGCTGGTGTTACTACAAGTTTAGTTAGTCTGCTGGGGGGTTTATCCCCCTGTGGCCACTGGCGTTACTGCATTGTGATTAATTGTCTATGCAAGTGGGTGCCACTCCCACCTCCCTTTATAAGGCCACCTGGTGCTGCAGCTCACTGTTGGTAATACAGGTCATTTGGAAGCCAATCTTTCTGAAGAGAGAAGCTATCTCGAGCAGTGGTGTTTGCAGCTGATCTGGAGCAGTGGTTTTCCTGCTGGAAGCTGTGTTCGGATGCCTTACTTTGTGGCCCGGTGCATGACTGCAGAGCAAGCTAAGTGCAGTTTGTTTTTCCCCTGTCTGTTATTTTCCTTGGTGTCTTATTAGTACAGCGGTGGGACCAGTGTCTGCAATTGCCAGTTCCCTAGTAAGGGATAGGTGCAGGGAAAGTGAGGGACTTAGGTATCCTGGTCGGCGACAGGTTGAAAATACCTGTATAGGGAACGTGAGGAGAGTTCAGGGCTCTTTCTTAGGGGAGTGCAGGAGGTGTCCACTCCCCCATTCCCTACTGCAGGGCCCACCGTTGTAATTGTTTCCCCAGTGTCCCCTTGTTTGTCTTTGTTGGTTTTGTGACCGACCAATCGTCGGGTCACGTCACGCAGGGCCTGTCGCCCCGTGACATTACCTTCATAAACCATAAAGCCGAAACTAGTAAGAGAAAACAGCCTTCTGGCTCAAATGAAATCAAAAGTCCATATAAAGTCCTTCCCATTATGGCTTCCGCCTTCTGGGACAACACATGCAACAGCACTCACAGGAGCTTCAGTCTGGAGGCTTCCTTTCCTCCAAACAACACAGAGAAAAAAAATACTGGCTGGATATTTAATTCTCTCCAGCCACACCCTGGAGGTGGAGATATGGTGAGTAGGCATCCCGCCCATCTCTAAATTACCCACTATGAAAGCCAGACCTATATAGCGACTGGATTGCTCTCAGCACATATCATACTGGAGGAAAGCTTAAGACTTTCACATCATGCAGGATAGCAACCTTTGCGACACTTATCTCCCATCATGTACAGCACCAGTGACCCTGTCACATATTTCCCCCCTCTGCCCAAATCCAAGCTCTTTGGCACCTTCAGACACCAAACAAGGAATTTGGAAGTCTGTGTTCTATGTGGAACCTGAAATCCTGGAGGCCTAAGGACCACCTAGTCACCCCGGCATCCCTTTTCTCCCTTGACCACCTCAGAGGGGCATGATCTGACACAAGTTTGAGCTTCCGGCCCAGTAGATAATACTTCAGTGTATGGCTAGACATTCCTTCTCAACAATGGCATAGCTTTTCTTGCATGACGAGAACTTCCGGCTCAAATACAGAATGGGATATTCTTCTCCATTTATTTCTTGAGACAACATGGCTCCCAAGCCGACTTCTGATGCATCCATCTGGGCCGCAAACTCTTTGCTGAAGTCCCCTTCAGCTCCTGGAATGCCATCTCTGTGTCATCAGTCCATTTAACTATTGTCGATTTTGTGCCTTTAAGACGATCTGACAACAGTGGGGCGATTATGGTGAAACTTGGAATGAATCACTGATAATACCCCACAATCCCGAGAAACACCCTCACTTGCTTTTTGGAAAGTGGTTGAGGCCACTTTTGAATAGCCTCGATCTCGTTTATTTGCGGCTTTATTTTGCCCCTCCCGAAGACAAAGCCTAAGTACTTGGCCTCTTCCTTCTCTATGGCACATTTTTCAGATTTATGATGAACCCCGCATTTCTTAAAGCATCCAGAACCACCTGTACTTTTAGTATATGACTTGTAAAAATATGGACAAGTTCCCAGGTGGTACTCTTAGCCAAAGAGTTCCTTAGGTGACCTGCTTCAGGGTACCGGGTCATATAGTCCATGACCACTAGGATATATTGGTGCCCTTGTGCAGATTTAACTAGAGGGCCTACTAGGTCCATGGCAATTTGCTCGATCGGGATCTCTATTACAGGTAACGGGACTAAGGGACTTCGGAAGTGAGAAAAGGGATCAGTTATCTGGCAGGTGGGCAGGACCTAAAATAATTCAGGATCTCCTGGTAACATCCCAGCCAAAAGAATCTCTGCACTATTCTCCTGCATTTTCTCTACCCCCTGATGTCTCCCCAAAACATGCGAATGGGCCATGTCTAAAACCCTCCACTGATAGGGTCCTGGAACTGACAGCTGCTCCACTAACTCACCTGCCCTCATTGCAGTGACTTGATACAACAATTCACCATTGACTGCAATGTGTGGATACCTGGTATTAGCCCCTGACTCTTGAGCAACCCCATCAATCACAAACACATTTTCAAAGGCCCCTTTGAGAGTAAGATCCCGCATTTGAGCAGTCCCCAAATTTTCCCCAGAAACCCCCAGATCAGGAATATTGGCCTCACTGGTCATTGTTGGGTCCTCATCACCAGCTTGGACACACAAGGGGAACTGCTCCACCTCCGACTGTGATGGGGATTCATCCGGGTTGCGATGGCTCCTGCATGAGTCACTTTGCACCCCTGCCATTCCCCACAAGTCCCAGAACAGGCTGAAGTCCCATCCGATTATTACAGGGTGTATCAAGTCTTTGACTACCCCGACCTCATTGGACTCTATACCACGGCTCAATTCTATCCACACTCTGGCAATAAGGCAGTCTTTGGCGTCCCTGTGGATACAGCGGATGCCCACATGGCTCACTGGGATCAACTGGTGGGGAAGGGGACCTTATAAGGGTCATCAAACTGCCAGAGTCCTGACACCAGCACTCCATTTATGGTTACGGGGCATGACTGCAGACCTTCTCTGGGCTGATAGGCAAGATAGGCATAATATGAGCAGTGCTTGCCTAGGCTACAATCTATATTCTCAGAAGATATAGGATAGCGAGTTGCTATGTGTCCAGTACTGTGACACCACTAGCAGATCAAGTCTTTACCAACAGCCTTTGGTAGCCCCTCAGTGGCTCCTTGGGACCTTGGACTCCCCCCCAGTGGTGATTCTGTAACCCCTCTTTTCAGACTTGGGCTCCCGCTGGGCAACCCAGTATGGAGATGTACCACACCCTGGCTTCCTTAGGAACCTCTCGACCACCTGGTACCTTTCTACTATGCCCACGAGTTCATCCGCATTGCGGGGGTCTACCTGGGCAACACAGGACTGCACTGGCCTGGGGAGGGAGTGAATAAACCTGTCCATGACCACCAACTCAACCATCTGGGCTGAAGTGGAGAACTCCAGATTCAACCATTTCTGGACCAAATGGAACAAGTCAAACATTTGTGAGCGGGGAGGTTTGTCACCATAATACGCCCAGTAATGAACCCTTTCGGCTCTGACAGACATAGTGAGCCCTGAGTGTGCCAATATCTCGTTTTTTAACTTGGCATATTCTCAGGAATCCTGTAAGGCCAAGTCAAAATTAGCTTTCTGGGGTTCACTTGTCAGAAAAGGGGCCAGCACCTTCGTTCACTGCTCTGAGGGCAGCCTCTCCTGCTCTGCAACCTGTTCGAAAACAGTCAAAAACGCCTGGGGTCATCTTTTGCATGGCTCGTCTTACCGCTTTGCAGACACGAGTCATCACCTTGATGTGGGGGAGGGGTGGTTTCTCTGCTGTGGACTTCTCCCACCAGGAGTTCCATCTGCCTTTGCTGTTGTTGAATCTGCTGCATCAGGAGTTTATTTGTCTCCTGTTGTACCTGTTGCTGCTCATGGAACTGCTGCTCCTGGTGCTGCTGCTGTTCACGATGCAGATTGTGTTGCTGCTGTTGACTCAGGTTCAGGTGCTTGATTAGCTCCTTCATTTTGTCCTACCGTTGTTCTATCTTCGTAGCTACCTTAACCCAGACATACTATTTATCCAAAGCTGCTACCCGTGTTCCTGGAACGTTACCCAGGCGTTCTTTCATGGTAATAGGGAAAATGGTGACTGGCAGGGTTATAAATGGCCAATATGTATCACAGGGGCGGTTGCCCGATGATGGAAGCCGAATCTTGTTGTGATTAGCAGATCTACTGCTAATGAGGTTTTTTGTTTTATATGGGGCGGCTTCCAGGTGACTTGGTGAGATGGGTGGGACTAGTCACCTATAAAACCACCCTGGGGTGTGGTTCTGAATGCCCAGGATAAAGCCTGCATGTGTATGTGTTAAATAGGACCTGCAATGAGGTCATAGCCATGTGATCCACCGGTGGGCGTGGTTACAGACTATATAAGGTGACCAGGGTAGGTCACAAGAGAGAATACCTGGACCTGATTGGTCCGTATGGAAGGTCTCGGCAGGCTGACTGCTGGAAGATGTGGCTGCCTCCCTAAACAGCACGTGTGGAGGCTGTGTATAATGGCTGCATGTGTCTGACAGTTCCCAGGAGAGGGAATGAACATCTGAAGTGTGAAGCAGCTAAAAGGTAACCCGGCCACAGGGAGAGTTACTAAGAGACTGTATAGCCTGATGGCTGGATAAAGCACAGCCTGTGTGACCACAGGGCTAAGGGGAGCAGAGCTCCACTATGAAGATTCCTTGCTGTCTGCTGTAAGACTGTTCCATGCTGCTATGGTTTATGCTGTACAATAAACCGTATGGGCTATGTTTATGTTGAAAAGCCTGTGCTGGACCTGGTTTTTCTGCAGCAAAGTGAGTATCTCCAGCCTGAGTAACAAGCGCTCCCTTACACCACCATGAAAGCCAGACCGATATAGCAACTGGATTACTCTCAGCACATATCATGCTGGAGGAAAACTTATAGCTTTCACATAACGCAGGATAGCAACCTATGCAGCACATACACTCACTGGCCACTTTATTAGGTACACCTGTCCAACTGTGTGTTAAGACTTAATTTCTAATCAGCCAATCACATGGCGGCAACTCAGTGCATTTAGGCATGTAGACATGGTCAAGACAATCTCCTGCAGTTCAAACCGAGCATCAGTATGGGGAAGAAAGGTGATTTGAGTGCCTTTGAACGTGGCATGATTGTTGGTGCCAGAAGGGCTGGTCTGAGAATTTCAGAAACTGCTGATCTACTGGGATTTTCACGCACAACCATCTCTAGGGTTTACAGAGAATGGTCCGAAAAAGAAAAAAAATCCAGTGAGCGGCAGTTCTGTGGCCGGAAATGCCATGTTGATGCCAGAGGTCAGAGGAGAATGGGCAGACTGGTTCGAGCTGATAGAAAGGCAACAGTGACTCAAATTGCCACCCGTTACAACCAAGGTAGGCAGAAGAGCATCTCTGAACGCACAGTGCGTCGAACTTTGAGGCAGATGGGCTACAGCAGCAGAAGACCACACTGGGTACCACTCCTCTCAGCTAAGAACAGGAAACTGAGGCTACAATTTGCACAAGCTCATCGAAATTGGACAGTAGAAGATTGGAAAAACGTTGCCTGGTCTGATGAGTCTCGATTTCTGCTGCGACATTCGGATGGTAGGGTCAGAATTTGGCGTAAACAACATGAAAGCATGGATCCATCCTGCCTTGTATCAACGGTTCAGGCTGGTGGTGGTGGTGTCATGGTGTGGGGAATTTTTTCTGGGCACTCTTTGGGCCCCTTGGTACCAATTGAGCATCGTTGCAACGCCACAGCCTACCTGAGTATTGTTGCTGACCATGTCCATCCCTTTATGACCACAATGTACCCAACATCTGATGGCTACTTTCAGCAGGATAATGCGCCATGTCATAAAGCTCGAATCATCTCAGATTGGTTTCTTGAACATGACAATGAGTTTACTGTACTCAAATGGCCTCCTCACTCACCAGATCTCAATCCAATAGAGCATCTTTGGGATGTGGTGGAACGGGAGATTCGCATCAGGGATGTGCAGCCGACAAATCTGCGCCAACTGTGTGATGCCATCATGTCAATATGGTCCAAAATCTCTGAGGAATGCTTCCAGCACCTTGTTGAATCTCTGCCACGAAGCATTGAGGCAGTTCTGAAGGCAAAAGGGGGTCCAACCCCTTACTAGCATGGTGTACCTAATAAAGTGGCCAGTGAGTGTATATATATATGTATTGATTCTTGAGGGCCTGAACTTTTTTCCCGAGAGTCTGGTTACTTTTTGATCACTGTTGGTGAACAGGATAATCATCAACCTTATTTGGGTTATAGAACCCTGTTCTAACTGTTGCCTGATGGTTTTAAATAGTTGAGGCATAGTATTTAACCCCTTCACAGCCAGAAGTATTTCCATTTTTGCATTTTCATTTTTTGCTACCCTTCTTCCCAGAGCAATAACTTTTTTATCTTTCTGTCAATATGGCCATGTGAGGGCCCTCAGTATCTTAAGAAGACAGCACTCACTGTTCTAAAGTGTCCCCAGCCAATGGCTGGGTGACACTTATTATTTAAGGCATCTCCACCTTTTTGTCCCCTATTCTTGTATTCCTGCTTGTTCCTGCCTGCACCTGCCATGCCTTCCTGTATACCAACTGTTATAGCTCAAGACGGGATTTCTTTCTTGGTCCTGGGATTGTGGGGGTTAACTCTGCATGGCCTCCCTTTTGTTTGTGGAGGGTTATTTTTAACCGCTCTGGTGCTGACTCTTTGTCAGTGATACTTCCGTTCTCGGCTGAGTAGCTGACCTGAGTGACTCTAGTGTATACCTCTGTGTGCTTACTGTGTATGATTCGGCTAGTCCCCATTTTGTGTCTGCTTTGTGATTCTGTACTTCTGTACTTTTGATATTTCTCCGGTTCTGACCTTTGGCTAAGTTCTCTGACTTCCCTTCTGTCTGCTCTCCTGGTTACTGTGTCACTGTTTGGTTTCTGACTTTGCCCTGTATTGCACCGTTCTGCTCCCTCATCCCTAGGACACTGCGCTACCCTCTGGTTACTGAACTCAGCTAGTCTGACCTCGCTCCCCGCACCACCAGCTCCGGCTTTCATTTTATCTCCCGTACGGGAGCTAGCTCCACCTCCGGCCACTCCCCTGGTGGTCATGTATCTCAGGTCCTGCTCTTGTTCGGCTCACACAACAGTGGCCACAAGCTCTGACTCGAGATTTCTGCCTCCCTCCTTACTCCCCCTGGTGTTCGTAACACCAGCCATGCTCATCACCTGCTGTGCCTTCCTGTATACCAGCTGTACCTGCCAACACCTGCTGTACCTTCCTGTATACAAGCTGTGCCCACCACCATCTGCTGAGCCTTCCTGTACACCAGCCATGCCCATCAAGACCTGCTGTGCCTTCCTGTATACCAGCCATGCTGCCAGCACCTGCCGTGACTTCCTGCATACCAGCAATGACCCCAGCCCTGCCGTGCCTAATTATATACCTACCGTACCTGCCTGCACATGCCGTGCCTTCCTGTATTTCAGCCTGCCTGTACCTGCAATGCCAACCCATTCTTGGCAGCCCCAGCTTCCTACCCCTTTGGGGGTCAGCTGCCGTGTGTCCGAGTTCCGCCCTGGAGTAGCACCTAGCGTCTATCTGGAGCCAAGTCTATCCACATCATCGGTTGCTTTAGTGAAGAGTCAGGTGTTCGCCTAGTTAAAGTGAATGAGTTCTGTTTTCATGATTGCTCTGGTCATCAGGCACATTGCCAATCTGGGTCCTTTTGCAAGTCCAAACCAGGGTCGGGAACCCCTGTTATTGGGTCTTATAACAACTATTAGTGAAGCCTGAATTTCTTTTCCAATGGGATGCAACTAACACAGGGCACATGGAAATTTAATTTTAGTATACCATATTTAGTCTCTAAAGATTTTGATCTCACTATATGGAGAATCAGCCTTTACAAATTTTCAACATATATGATGATGTTGCAAAATCTTAATTTTCATGCTTAGATATTTTTGGTTAATAGACATTACCTATCGTCACTGTATTTGTATATATAGTAAGGACAGTGCCATGTTTTCATGAGGTAATTAGTTTCGAACAACTAATTGGTGAATGTTGGAGCTGACCCATAACATTCCTTTGTACAAATCACAGTAAAAATGCTTTCTTCCTTTCCTAGTCATCCATCACTCAACAGCGGTATCTACAGAAGTCCTCCAAGCATTAGTTTATTTGTCTAACAAATGGTTTCCTGGCTGGCACACTGCTGCACTGCCAGTCTAACAACTTGCTGTTGGTGATACCTTTATCTCAAACTTCTACTTCCCACATCCAAGCTGATTTTCATCTCTAGTTGGTATATAATAATGTGTCATTTAGTACAAATGCAGATAATGAGATTCTGCTGCCAATGGGCATGAAGAATACACACCCCACTCCTAACAAAGGTTACATCTCTGGAAGCTTTTTCATTTTAATTACCTGTTTACAATGACCTTTGTCGTCTGTTTAGGAAGTGGAATTTAAAACACACGATAAAATTTCATTTCAGCATATTGCAATTTTCTGTAGAAGGGTGAAGTTGAGATTTTAAATTTAGGCTAAAGAATATACTATATAAACTGGATTTATAATGCAAAACTGAATTTCCACCTTCAAATACCTAAATACGCAATTTTTTTTTCATCTAAATTCTATGATGAAATGTGCTAATATATCTTTTAATGGTTAGAACTTAAAGGCTTTAACCATGGAAAAAAGTAATTTGGTTATTAAAACTTATTAAAAGGGTTGCCATGTTATGCTACTGTGAACAACCCCTTTAAGAGACCTAAAATCTGAATACTGAACCAAAGTTCTGATTTAAGACTCCCTACAGGCACCTCCATGCTATTGTTTTAAAAATGTCACATCACAGGTCATTTCTTATGGCGCTTAACAATTTATAAACCTTGTGTGGTTGAGTATGACTGATAGTTTAGTATGTTACCATTTTGCCATTTTATTTTATGCCCTTTTATCATTTTAAATACTGTATAATCAGTAAAAGACAGTTTAGAAGTATTCCCAGCTTCAACTCTCCAATAAAAGAAGAAATGTTGGTTTGAAAGTGTCATGCTGCCATCTAGTGTTCCACATGTGTACCAACCTTAGCAAGACTTGGGAAATATACATTAGTAACATAACTTTATGCAATTATTAAAAGATCAATTGGAAATTCTTACCTTGTCGTAGCACATACGTAATTAAGCAGCACTAGAATGTATTTATCAATGGAAATTGCACCAGTTTCTTATTAATATCTAAAAGAATGCCATCACCTATTTCACACTATTAGCACATGGTTATCAGGTAACACTACTCATAATGGTAGCTGATTTGGTTAAAAGCAAATATCAGAAGCTGCATTTTTCCTGAGTGGATGAGTGGATCAATCCATAGAGGATCTAGTTCAAGTCAAATTTGCTGCAATTATCTGTTTCGCGCTAATTCGAACATTTTTAGATTCAATTCGCAGCTCTGAAAAAAAAAATTGTCTGGCACCATTTCCTACACTGCTCCAGCACCAGAGAGTAAGCTAATTTCAATTTGCATGTCAGTGATTGCCTTCCCATGTCCTGCAGCTGTGATATCTTATGGATTATCATACCTTATACAGTGAGGGTCAGTATCTGGGCCATCACAGATCAGTGGTTCCCATTGGAGCACAGTTTTTACTGCAGAGTCATTTTCCCTCTCTAGAATAACGGTAAGTCTCTCTCTCCTGTAGAGTGTAAGTTCTTATGGCCAGTGGGGTCCTCTATGTCTCCTGTAGAGTGTAAGCTCTTATGGCCAGTGAGGTCCTCTTTCTCTCCTGTAGTGTAAGCTCTTATGGCCAGTGAGGTCCTCTTTCTCTCCTGTAGAGTGTAAGCTCTTTTGGCCAGTAGGGTCCTCTTTCTCTCATTTAGAGTGTAAGCTCTTATGGTCAGTGAGGTCCTCTCTCTCCTGTAGAGTGTAAGCTCTTAAGGCCATTGGGGCCCACTATCTCGCTTGTAGAGTGTAAACTCTTATGGCAAGTGGGGTCCTCTTTCTCTTCTGTAGAGTGTAAACTCTTATGGTCAGTGAGGTCCTATCTCCTGCAGAGTGTAAGCTCTTATGGCCATTGGGGCCCTCTATCTCGCTTGTAGAGTGTAAGCTCTTATGGCTAGTGGGGTCCTCTTTCTCTCCTGTAGAATGTAAGCTCTTATGGTCAGTGAGGTCCTCTCTCTCTCTTGTAGAGTGTAAGCTCTTATGGTCACTGGGGTCCTCTTTCTCTCCTGTAGAGTGTAAGCTCTTATGGTCAGTGAGATCCTTTCTCTCTCTTGCAGAGCTCTTATTGCCAGTGGGGTCTTCTATCTCTCTTGTAAAGTGTAAGCTCTTTTGGCCATTGGGCCCTCTATCTCTCTTGCAGAGTGTAAGCTCTTATGGTCAGTGGGGCACTCTTTCTCTCTTGTAGAGTCTAAGCTAATATGGCCAGCAGGGTCCTTTCTCTCCTGTAGTATGTAAACTCTTACGATCAGTGGTGTCCCCTCTCTCTTTCTCTCTTTCTCATAAGCTGGGTTCTGAGCATTGAGCAATTACAAGCCTTCTAGTATTAGGATTTGTGCAAATTTATTCGCTGTAAATCAAATTTTGGGGGAAAATTCAAAGAAGTCAATGAATTTGAATGTAAAAGATTCGCTAATCTCTAGTTGGATATGTTAATAAGCTAAACAATTATTACTTTACAAGAGGGCACTTGTGGCATTATTACTTTATATAAGGGGACCCTCAAGTCATTACAACTTTTACAGGTTCACTCAGGCTGTAAGTACTTACTGCTATGGAAAAATGTTTATTACATGTTAATTAGCATAAACCAGGGTCACCAACTCATTATGCACCTAATGTGTGAATTGCAGGAAGATCTACTCTTGGAGGGCACAGAACACTGTGATGCAGATAAAACCTTTGATTCGGCAGTGAATTTTGGGAAACACTGCATTGTTATTTCTGTGGTTCAATATGAATAGAAGAAAGCTCAGCTAGTGGGCTTGTCACAGACTTGAGGTTAAATGAGAAAAAAGATTTGGGGAGTGTTCCATTTAAAGGGAACCTGTCAACAGTTTTCCACTCATAAACCATGCCCATCAGCTTTACCAACATAAGAATGGGGTTCCTGCAACACCTTTACATCCTCAGACGCGTCCCTGCATACCTCAGAAAAAGTGGATTATACTTGTCCAGCGCTATATGTCCCACATCCTCTAACTGCATGTAAGTGAATGATGTCTCTCCATCATCCACGTAGTGCCCGAAGTCTCGCGGGCATAATATGGCACAGTGAGGCGCACATGCGCAGCTTTCCAATTCCACTGTAAAGCTCTCCAATTCCACTGTGCAGGTGCAAGACTTGGTTCCAAGCCCTTTAGCATTGATGGCAGCCTACAAACATGTCTTGTAGCCATTTATAAGCTTCTTGCACTTCCCAGCTGATATTTTCTCCAGCTCTTCCCTTGCAGTTTGTTCCAGCTCTTGAATGTTTGCAGGGTTCTTTTACCCAATGGCAGATTTCTTCTCACCCCAAAGATTTTCAGTTGGATTGGAGTCAGCTGGCCATTTTAAAACAATCCATTTTTTTTCTTTTTCAACCATTCCTGTGTATTTTTGGATGTGTACTTTGGGTAATTGTCTTGCTGGAGGACCCATGATTTTTGAGTCAAATCAAAATTTTATACACTAGGTAGGACATTTGACGCTAAAATTTCTCGATATTTCTCTTCTTTCATGATTCCTGTGCATTTGTGAGTTTGATCTGCAACAGGGATCAAAGTAGGACACGTCTCTGCTTAGTCATGCGAAAGACACATTCATTGCAATGGGTCCATGATAAATCTGTAAAAATTACAGATAGCACACATACAAAAAAATTCCTAAGGGGAACTCGGCATACTACTTTAAAGCGGAAACTTGAGTCATTATGTTACAATGGGTCATTTAGCATTATAATCTTCAAAGAAGCATACAAGTGGCTTTTAAATTTTCTTCTAAAAGTACATGCCCCGAAAATCTGTCATGGTTGAATATGGCTTTCAAGGTAAGATAGGTTGGGGACCCCTGGTATGAACCAACTATAATGCATAATAAAAAATACAATATAAATGCACTCTATATCACTTGCTTGAAGAAAGCTGACACTTAACTAAACCATTGCAACAGTGACAAATAAAAATGAATCTTATTGAATGGATTCTGTTGAACTTTATTTTTTTATTAACAGAGCAAAGCCTTTGTAACGCTACTGCCCTGGCCCTGGCATGGTCCCTGGTGTACTCCTGCTAACTGATCTGTGTGCATGCCGTCAGTATGCGCTTGTGTGCTCTCTCCTGCTCTTAAAAGGGCATCGCGTGCACATGGCAAAATGCTCCCAGCTGAAAGTAATCTGCCTCAAGATGTCTCTCAGCCAATATCTGGGAGGCATCTTGTATAAAAGGCACCCTCCACAATAGGGTGGTGCCTGAGCAACTCCTATACTTTAGTGATATGTGTGTTGGTGTGTGCAACTGTACATTGCCAGATCCCTAGTCCATAGAAGTTATTCCCATACCATGTGTCCCGTTAGTCCAGTACATTTTGTCCTTGTTTCCTGTGACTGATTCTGCCGTGTCTGTATCCTGAAACCACATACGCAGTATCTATACCCCGTGGGCCACATCGGTGGTACCAGAACCGTTACCCGAGACGTGTGTGTCTGTACCGGTTCTGAGTGGCCATCCTGTCTGTACAGTCTGAACCTGTCCCGAGTGGTCGTCCTGTCTGCACAGTCCGAGCTTGTCCCCATTGACGTCCTTCTCTGACAAGGAATCTGGATTGATGGCTTAGAACCTTGGGGTCAGCTGCTACTGCCGGGCACTGCCCTGAAGTGATACCTGGCAGCTACCTGCCGCATAAGCCTGACCTCACCACTAGAGGCTCCAGTGAATACCAAGGTAGATGCATAGCTATGCCCCTCCAGGTTAGGTCCGGTCTGTGACACAGTGGGTCCATGAACGACGTGCGCCACCTGTGTGCGTAACAGCCTTTTAGTGATTAACATGTATACATGTTGGTAAGTTGTACGCAATGATGTAAAATTTATAAATTATAAATACTTCCAGTAGAACATTGTAGACAAATAATAAACAGAGTTGAACTGGGAGAAAGCATCAGATCCACATCAGGATTCTCAAAATAAGTAAATTGTAGAAGAGAGAAAGCAAAACATGAGAAAAAGTCAAACATGTATATATATGTCAAACATATATACAGTATGTCAGATTTACAAAGATGGTCTACTTTTCAGACAGTGAAAACACTTAGACTGGACACAATTATTAAACTGGATCATTCTGTTGGATAAATCCAGATTGCTAAATTGGTCAGAAGTATACTGCAGTTATAATAGCAAATATCCCTCATTGGTTTAATCTCCAGCTGCTATATATTTATTTATACAGTCATGCTGATGTACACCTCCAATAAATTTAACAACTACAGCAATCAAATATATATGTAGAATATGATTCTCAGGCATTAGAAATGTCTGCAATTATCCAATAGGATAGACCATTATTCCACTAATCCTGTAGTTAAAAGGGAGGAGATGTATTATAATTGGTGCTTACATTCGCCTGTCTCTCCATATTGTAGCTTTTGTCCTGACTTGTTGAAATGATATCCAGGGTTTAATAGAATTTGAACATGTGGAGCATAGTGAGGGTTAAGTAAAGAGCTGAAAGAAGCTTTGCTGGGAAGAGAATTCTAGTTTTCACCTGCTGTTTTCTAATTGTCATGATTAGGTCAATTGATTTGACCTGGTCATGACATGTCACCTGGAGAGAAGAAAGCTTTGCTGTATAAAGTTACACAATCTGACAACCATAATTTGCTTAGTTTCAGCTGTTTCCAGTGGAAGTTTTTATCTCTCAAACTATCAATAATCCAAAACACAGGCAGCACTAAAACAAATATGTTGGGTCGATTAATTTAGATGTTTCGGTCCAAACCATGACGGTCCAAATTATGACGTTTTTCAAGGCTTGAAAAATGTCCCAGTTGTGTGAACTAAAATGTTGCATTTTCTAAAATAAAGTTTCCACTACACAAAACTTTGGGAGGAATGCCTTTTTTCATTTTTTTACATTATACATTGTGAATGTATAATTTGATTTTGTGTGAATATATTTGCGCGAATTGCATTATTAGCTTCTAATTTCATATAAATGAGTACTCCTTGCAGTTGATTGTACATGTTATGAGTTATGTATTGCAAACACATCATTTTATTGTCCTAATGACTTCCACATATCTGGCTATGGAAAACTGATGGTAACTAGAGGTAACCAACAGTGTGTTTAACAGCACAGTGAAGTATCAGAGTTTTTAGGCTATCTAAATTGTATAAACAGACTAAAGATTTTGCGTTTCGGTGGAGGGCAGTTGGATGCATTGCATTTGTTTATGGACAGGTGGTGCAAATGGAGGAAGCTGTGGCATTTTCACACAGCTGGGTGCAACAATTATACCTGCTTTGGGATCATAAAGAGCTTTGCACTTTGCTGAATGCAGAAGCGCTAGTTTTTTCATAAAGCGCCTGTTACACATAACGATATCGCTAGCAATATCGCTGTAACGTCACCGATTTTGTGACGTAGCAGCGATATTGCTAGTGATATCGCTACATGTGATACTTACCTCCAACTGGCTCCCCTGCTGGTTATCGCTGATCGCGCGAGAAGGTCCTGGACCATTTCTCGTCGGGCGCTTCCTGCTGGGCTTCCTGTGGTGCCGATGAACGTCGCGTGGACGCGGGCAGGAGGACGTCAGGATCGCCGCGTCTGACAGGTAAGTAGCGACCCCGCTAGTGAGATCTGCCTGTGTGGCAGCTCACTAGCGACCACTTAGCGATGCACCAGCGAGCCATGTCATTGTCGGCATCGCTGGTGCATCGCTAAGTGTAAAAGTACCCTAAGCCATCCAAAACATCCCTTTAATTAGAGAGACAAATCAGGTGCACTGTACTGTTTTGAATGTGAAGAAGAAATGGCTTCTCAACTAGAAGTGAAAAAATGTATCCTTTTTGGGGGTTTTCCAATTGGTTTGCGAAATATCAAATGATTAGGGATTTACAAAGCCTGTTTATCAAACTGTCCAAAAATTATCCATTTTTTTTTACTGGAGACAAAACAGTTTCTTTATTTTGAATGTTAAGAAGTTTTCAATTGTGGTCACCCAGCCTTTTCAAAATTTTACCTGTTTTCATAGTTGTTTCTTGAGGATACAACAACATTATTTCCCAGCATTGGTAGTTCTGTCTAGCACTATAAAATACAGTGGACAGCAAGGATATGAGTCGCTAGCATGACTGTGAAGTGGCTGTGGCAGAAGCATCATGGTAGAGAGATAGTATGGGGCAGGCCATGAAATGCTTGCAAGTTTAGGGCCAGCAACAACAGCTCTGGTTGCAACAGTAGTGTAGTTCAGCTGACATGATGTACAGGGAGTTGATACCCAACAAAGTGTGGGTCCATCGGCACTGGAGACAGCAGAAAGATGTAGACCACAGTCAATGGACAGTCAGGAAGGCAGACAGATGGTATAACTGATTAAATCATTAGCGTCAACCAAAAGGAGCATGAAAGTTTGCACTGATCTATAGCTAACTCATTTTGGAAAAAAATAGATTTTCCATGCTTGTAGCAGATAACCGGGTTCATTTTGGTGTGATATATCCACTGGCCACCAGTCATGCTGAATATCCTCTCCATAGCAAACTGAGCCAGTTCTTGCCACTGGTTCAATTTGTTGACCCAGAAATCCAATGGATCAATGCACAGGGTATCTGCATGATAAAAGGCACAGTTGAGGTAGTCCTCTACATAGCTGTTCAGGTGGTCCAACTGTGAATACTGATTTGCATCAGCTTTTGCATCTACAGATAACCATCTGGTCCATCGTATTATTGTGATTGACTCTGCTGTTGCCCCGGATATTTGTAAAATTGTTAATTGCTGTAAAAAAAGCTGCACATGTGGAATTTAAGGAATTTGGTTTCGAAAATTTTAAACAATTTGGCTCTTCATGATAATTTTTCCATTTCTGACCTGCCTTGCAAAGGGGCCAAACACTCAGAGAAGTGTTAACCTGATCATGCATTTGGTTGACAACTGTCCACTGTGCAAAAGCATTACCAGTTAGGGAAGTAATTATTCCCTGTTAATACCCTAATTCCCCAAACCAGAAATTTGTTAATTATTTTGTATTGATAATTTTCTTCTACAAAAAATTTAATTCAAGGAATTGAAAAGAATTTTAGCTTAATAATTTTAAAAATATTTTAGCCCATTATAACCAGGTGCCATAAACAATGAGAAATATCAAGTGACAATTTTTAACTTTCTAACCTACCCTTTGCAGGGGCTGCAGACACATGGAAGTATTGACTTTGAGTAGAAAACGTTCTCATCAGACATATGATCGGCAACCTTTTGCTGTGCAAAAGCTTCATCAATTACAGAACACAGATTTTCCTGCAAATAGCTCTCAGCTATTTTGCCCTTCCTCACAATCTGGATCAAGGTACTACAGGGAAAATTGAACCCAGACACAATAACATTAAGTTTCATAGAAAATTAGAAAGGTGAGTTTGTTGTGTTGAAAAAATTAAGGCACATAATATGATAGATTTTGTACCCAAATCCGGCAGAGGTGACTTTTTGGTACAATAATGTCGGCTATATGTCTTCCATGGAGCCTAAGCGAGAACAATTCTTTTGCAATAGGCAATACAATCCAATCCAGGCAGTCTGGCATTAACACCTTAGTGACCAAGCTAATTTTCTCCTTAATGAGCAGGCCAAATTTTAGAAATCTGAATGCTTCTATGTATCCTAGTGATTCTGAGAATGTTTTTTTGTGACATATTATACTTCATGATAGTGGTAAAACATGTTGAATATGACTTGCGTTTGTGAAAATTTGGGTGAAATTTTTGAAAAAATTGCAATTTGCAAGGTTTCAATCTTTAAACCAGTTATTCATGTGTAAGCAGGTATAGGGATGCAGTAACACAGGGAATGTAGAGCAAGGGTTAACAACAATGCGGTTTAATTTATAACAGTAATGAACTCCTCGCAGGGAGGCAACGGGTGATTAACAATAGAATTATGGTATAAAACAACAGTCTTGTTATTAAACTTCACTTATCATGACTTCTCTGTTCCTCAATCGCATGGAGTCTGATGAGAGCTGTACTACCGACAACGGCCAGCACGGCATCTTCAGGCATAACCCGCCAACTCGATCTACATAGCTTCTGTAACCAAAATGTTAGTATTTACTACTGTTTGCACTGGTGCACGTTATTCATTCATTAGTTTATGCTTAATTTCATTGAGCTTTTTGTACAGCGTTTTTGCTGTTCTCGTACTTCGGTTATTTTCTTATTTGCACTATTGCACTTTACTTATATATTTTAGTGAGATTCTTATTGATTATAAATTTATTCTTTTATTTTTTGTGCTTAGCTGTCTGGCCCCATTAATCATGCCTTATATTATATTTTTTTGGCTACCTTAACTACATTTATATATTATATATATATATATATATATATATATAATTATGGTGCCTTATTATATATTTGCGGTTCTTTGAGTCTTCTTTTATTATATTTCACATATGTACTGATTATTATGTTATTTTGTGTCATGACTCAATAAGTATTTTTTCATTACTTTATTATTATGTTTGTATTTTTTATTATTCATTTTATAATTTTTTTATTATATTTTTTTGATCCTGTTGATGGCCTTTCCCCCATTTCCGGTGGTTCTCTTTTGCCATTAACATGGATGGTCTGCCATCCAATTTTTCAAGGGGCAGCATACTACTATTTTTATGGTGTTATTATATGTATTAGATACATTTTAATTATTAGTATTGCTTCTTCTTGTTTAATTTCTGTTGTAGTGACCAGTGCTTTGCAGTCATCAGTACGTTATGCCCAGCCCATGCTTCTGGAGACATGCACCCATAAGTTAGGCGGGCTCGCATCGCTTCAGAAAGGCCAAACATATGGACGCAATATGTGATTTAGGTACACTGTGGGGCTCAGAAGAGTGGGGGGAAATTTGGATTTGGACGCGCAGAATTTGCAGAATATCTTTTGGAGGGTTATGGATCCATTTCGCTTTTCAAATCCTTTTAACTACCAGTAACGGGTAAGCCCCCTACATTTTTGTTAACAGATGACAGACCTTAGGGAGGGCGTGCGTTCTTTGTGGATTGAGTTGAAGCTTTCATTGGGAACATTTTACATAATGTTATCTATCTAGCACTTACTTTGGGGTTTCCATCTAAATTTCTGATTGATCTGATGCAGATGAAAATCCTGAGGGATCCAGTCACTATAATGAGGCAGCAGAGTCACTCTGGACTCTGTCTGGCCTCTGTTCAATGGTGTTCTTCTTTTCAGAAGTGCACAAAACTGTGGCCGATGGCACTTTTATGCAATCCTAAAAAGATGGACACCGCCGGATCACTGGTTCTATGGCTTCCACAGTACCTCCATCTGCCTCATTATAGGAGGTCTTCCGCCAGAGGTTCCGTCTGAATCATATATTTCAGAGAATTACATGGAAACCCCAATGTAAGTGATCAGCACAGCACGCAGGCTAAATCTGCACCGAGCCTTATGCAATCTTTGTTAGGCAGAATTAAAAAATCAACAGCCGGTGAAGAATTATTTTTATTTGTTTTTTCGCCTTTCCTCGTGCAGTATAAGCGATTAGGCAACTTTACTCTACAGGTTGGTGCGATTACAGCGATACCAGATTTATATAGGGTTTTTATGTTTGACTGCTGTCACACACTAAAAGACGCTTTTTATTGCGAAAAATAGTTTTTGCATCACAAAATTTTGAGTGCTATTATTTTTCCAAATTGTGGGGCAAAAGAGTAATGTGAATAAGTAGCAAAAGGTTGAGCCAGCTCACCTGTTGTGGCGTGTTGTCAGCACGGACTGCAAGTGGATAACTTGGAATCTTGATGAAGAAAACGGAGAAATAGTCCAGCTGATACAAAAAGGCTGATTTATTGAAAAAATATAAATCGTGGATATCCAGATTGGATGTTAAATAGAGCTAAAAAAAATAGTGGAAGGGAAAAAACGATCTGATCTTTTGGACGATGCGGCATCAAAAAAATATGGCAGGATAAACCTGTATTGTCTTTGCAATATAGTATGCAATTTTATGACATAAAAAAAATTGTTTTGAAATATCTGCCCCTTTTGGAGGAGGATGCAACACTGTCCAAAATATTGGAACCTGGTTGTGCAGTGGTGGCTATACGAGCTAAAACTTTGGGTAATTTTTTATCAGCACCAAATAATATAAGAAAACGCAGTGGGTCCACATGGCTTAGCTGCAAGGGTTTCTTTAAATGTGGTGAGAGCCGATGTAAAATGTGTAAATTTGTTTCCACTACTAAAAATTTCTCCAATTCGAATGCTTCTGAGTATTTTAACATTAATCAATTTCTAAATTGTAACAGCCAGTATGTTGTCTATGTTATTAATTGCTAGTAAAATGTATGTGGGTTGTACCATTAGGAACCTGAAGAAGCATATCTCAGAACATTTGAGGGATATTTACAACATTTCTGATTCTTCTCGTAATATTTCACAGGCTTCCAGACATTTTGGGCAACAACACGAACGTAATACCGCTTCTTTCCAGGTTTTTGCGATCGAAAAAATCTTTCCATCAGCCAGAGGAGGGGTCACTCGAAAATATTTGCGGGTTTGCGAAGCCTTCTGGATGATCCATCTGAATACCTGCCATCCTTTTGGACTTGATCTTCGAAAGGAATTGTTTCATTATTGAACTTTTTATTTAGTTTTTTTCAGTTTTTTGTCTTTGATGATTTTTTATTATTTATATCGATTTGATTAGTTTTCATGTTTTCATTAGCATGTATAACAGGTGTTTTTATCACATGATTTGTTGGGGGAGTGTTTTGATCATTTTGTATGTATAAATTGTCTCCGGTAACTTTATTATGGAGCTCTGACAAAGAACACACCTTGTGTTCGAAATGTGTTGCTGTGCCACCGCTTATGTCTGCGGTATGCTGATTTTAAGCATATTTTTTCAATAAATCAGCCTTTTTGTATCAACTGGACTATTTCTCCGTTTTCTTCAACAGAGTCATGTGACAGTTTCGTTTCTGCGGGACAAGTTCACGTTTTTATTTGTACCATTTTTTGATCACTTTCTGTTTCGATTTTTGGGAGGCAGAATGAACAAAAAACTGCAATTCAGGATTTTTGGGTTTTTTTTTTGGGGGGGGGGTTATGCCATTCCATGTGTGGTAAAATTGAGAAGGCAGTTTTATTCTTCGGGTCAGTACAATTATATGTCTTTTTGATCGCATTTTATTCTACTTTTTGTTCAGCAGTACGATGATAAAGCATTGTTTTTTGTCTTTTTTATTTTTTTATGGTGTTCACTAAAGGGGTTAACTAGTGGTCAGTCTTATAGGTTGGGTCGTTGTGGATGTGGTGATAACAATTATGTGTACTTTTATTGTTCATATATTTTTTTCATACAAATATTTATTTATAGATACAATATCTTGATTTTTAAAAAAATATTTTTACAATTATTTAAAAAGTTTTTTTTACTACGGATTATCATTTTTTGCAGGCTGATCGCTTGTCAGCTCTGCATTGACAGAGAATGTTGCTGATCATGCACTGCACATGATCTAGCAATTTTCCTAGCTCTGGTGACCTGGATGTCATCATGACGACATCAGGTCACCATGGTAACCATCGGGACCCCGCGTCATGCTGCGGGGTCTCTGATCCAAAGGCAGAGGGGCTGTCATCCCCCTGTCGGCTCCCAGAATGTTGCAATCGCGTTCGATTGCAGCATTCAGGGAGTTAAAGTGCTGGGAGCGATTTGTGACCACTCCTGGCACTTAGTGCTGGGTGTCAGCTGTCAGAATCAACTCACACCTGGCAGCGATCGCCGGCACACCACTCGTGTGTGTGGACGTTCGCGATGATGTAATAACCTGTCCCTGGTCAAATAGGTCCAGGGCACAGAGACGAATTATTACATCAGATGTCAGAAAGGGATTAAGGTGCTGTTGCTGCTGTATATCACAGATGTACTAATTCAGTCACACACTGAGTGGTGAATATAAGATGGCTACAACCGTTCACTGTATATCACTTGAATCTTGGATTTCTATTTACAGAGTGAGACACAACTCCCATTTTCAATATACAAGTGTTTCTCACAAAATTAGAATATCATCATAAAGTTAATTTATTTCAGTTCTTCAATACAAAAAGTGAAACTCATATATTATATAGCGTCATTACAGAGTGATTTATTTCAAGTGTTTATTTCTGTTAATGCTGATGATTGAACGCTGAGGAGGCGGCACCCAGAAGAATGGAGGAAATGATTGATGGCTGAGAGACGTCTGTGTCCGGGGAGAAAGACCTGCCCCACGGACAAACTAGAGGTATGAGCCCAGAGCAGGTTTTCTTAAATCTGCCTTGGACAAATAGCTTGCACAAGACTTTGCATTGCAATCACATTTATGCCTGTGACTGCAATTCACTCCCACGGCCTCAATACGCCTCCGTGCGCATCCAGGGGGGAACACACAGCGACCCTTACATGTGACACCGGTCACTGCCTCACAACTGCGTATAATTACTATGAGCACTGTTTCTTGAGACTACAGCAAGTCTGTAAAGGAAGAGTGAAATATTTGCCGGATACAAAGGTAAATGAGGTTAGCTTTGTTACCCAACCTTAATCTGCCAACAGGCCAGTGAATGTTTTGTTACCAGATTAATGGTAACTACATATCTTATTATGAGGAACAGCACTTAACACAATTCACAAGCTAATACTTGAAACAAAACATTTTTTTTATTTTCATTTCGGTCATGATTTTTGTACAGTAATGCGAAAAATAAAAAATCTTATAAAATTAAAAATTAATAATGTACAATATTTACAAATGTATATTTAGTTCTCAATAATTAAGATTATTTACAGTGATTAGTGATCAATTTCTGCAAATTGCTAATTTTTTGTTGTTTCAATGCGTTTAAAAAATGGCAAACGATACAATTAAACATTTGCTATCGTTTTGTCTTTAACACTCCACAGGTTTCATTTGTGTTCTGTTACCATGGAGATACATAGGTCTGCTTTAGAACTGTAGACACATGATGGAAGGACATTTTTATTTGAGAACATATGGAAAATTACTTTTTTCAACTTCATTAGGATAAATAAGAAAGTCAGTTGCAAGAGTAGACATGAGTTTAAAGGGAATCTGTCAGGTTTTTGCTATGTAATCCAAGAGCAGCATGGTGTAGTTGATTGAAGACCTAGATTTCAGTGATATGTCACTTACTTGGCTGTGTGCTGTTGCTTTAATACAACTAGTGTTTTATCAGCAGATTATGACTAAAGGATTAGGTGTCACTTGCCTCCTAGTCAACTGCATGGTGTAACCACGCTCCCACCACTGACAGCGGCTAATCAGTAGTGTGGGCTTGGTTACACTGAACTCAACATCCAGAGAACTGGTAGATCTGCAGCAGTGAAAACAATGTATCACACCCAGTAAAATAAGTGACAAAACACTGGAATCAGAGTCTCTCAGTGGTACTAAATTACAAATTCAGCTTTGCCATCTTGTTAAACTCAACAAGTCTGTATATGTATGAAGATATACTAGTTAAAGCTTCTGGTAATATTTACATTAAGTCTTTTCCACAAAAAGGAAAAATCAAAAGCCATTTTACTTTTATTAATATTGTTTTCCATCTACGAAATGAAAATATACCAATGGAAATTTCAATGGGAACCTGTCATGTTAAAAATGGTACCTGATCTGCAGGCAGGAAGTTATAGGTCAACATGAGATGCTCAGATTGATATACCCTTTTGCGGGATAAGTTTCAGTAAAACTTTCTGAAATCCCTGGTCCAATGGGCGGTCCTATTCAGTTTCTGCCAGTCTTCCTTTTATGACTACATGCAGAGATAGCTGTCAATCATAGAGTAGGACCGCCCACTGGACTCCTGTGAATATAAACACCAGAGAGACAAGGTATACTGAATCTTTTCCAATAAACCTATATATGTGTCATTCTGCCCAGCATCTCCTTCTCTATTCCATAATGCTGCTGGGACACTGCTGTGCAACGTGACTGGTTCCCTTTAATATATAGACTCCATTCCAACATTTTTATTAGCAGTGAAGGTCTGGCACCAGTATCGATTTAATCGCTCTTCTTTAAATCAGTTTTCTTGTAACACAGATTAATATAGACTGGTAATGCAATGAAAAAGTTGTTTTTATTTAAATACAGGTGCTTCTCACAAAATTAGAATATCATCAAAAAGATAATTCATTTCAGTTCTTCAATACAAAAAGTGAAACTCATATATTATATAGAGTCATTACAAACAGAGTGATCTATTTCAAGTGTTTATTTTTGTTAATGTTGATGATTATGATTATGGCTTACAGCCAATGAAAACCCAAAAGTCATTATCTCAGTAACTTAGAATGATTATTATCAAAAAACACCTGCAAAGGCTTCCTAAGCATTTAAAAAGGTCCCTTAGTCTGTTTCAGTAGGTTCCACAATCATGGGGAAGACTGCTGACTTGACAGATGTCCAGAAGGCAGTCATTGACACACTCCACAAGGAAAGTACATTTTGCATTTCATTTGGAAATCAAGCTCCCAGAGTCAGGAGGAAGAGTGGAGAGGCACACAAATCAAGCTGCTTGAGGTTTAGTGTGAAGTTTCCACAATCAGTGATGGTTTGGGGAGCCATGTCATCTGCTGGTGTAGGTCCACTGTGTTTTATCAAGACCAAAGTCAGCGTAGCCGTCTACCAGGAAATTTTAGAGCACTTCACGCTTCCTTCTGCCAACAAGTTTTTTGGAAATGGAAATTTCATTCTCCAGCAGGACTTGGCACCTGTCCACAGTGAAAAATTACCAATACCTGGTTTACAAACAACAGTATCACTGTGCTTGATTGGCCAGCAAACTCGTCTGACCTTAACCCCATAGAGAATAAATATATGAGGTATTGTCAAGAGGACCCAACAATGCAGATGAGCTGAAGGCTGCTATCAAAGCAACCTGGGCTTCCATAACACCTCAGCAGTTCCACAGGCTGATCGCCTCCATGCCACACCACATTGATGCAGTAATTGATGCAAAAGGAGCCCCGACCAAGTATTCAGTGCATTTACTGAACATACATTTCAGTAGGCCGACATTTTGGATTTTAAAATAATTTTTCAAGCTGGTGTTATAAAGTATTCTAACTTAGTGAGGTAATGACTTTTGGGTTATCATTGGCTGTAAGCCATAATCATCAACATTAACAGAAATAAACACTTGAAATAGATCACTCTGTAATGACTCTATGCAATATATGAGTTTCACTTTTTGTATTGAAGAACTGAAATCAATTAACTTTACATAAAGGTTACATATTGAGTATAAGTGCCATAGTAAATGATGCCAACAAAAAAGTAGTAGTACTACTAGCTACAAATGTAAAAGTGAGCTAAAATAACATTTAAAGCAAACATCACTAATAAGTAGACAACCCCCTCAATATTATCAGTGGCATATAATTTGCACAGATGGAGAACGTATATAGCTTGTGCTACTTTTAGCCATTTCCGTCCACAGTTATCGCTTGTCAATGGATTCGAAGACAATAATGCAATACTACCTGGCAGATAGTCAAAAAAATCCTGTCCATGATTTCTGCCAGAGTAAGAAACTCTGCTTTCTAACATAAGGAGCGGAGGAACTTTCCAGAAATGGCACAAAAAATATAGAGAAGTACTGTATATAGTGTACACAAAGCCTCAAACAATTCTCTTATAAAAAGACAAAAGTTACCAAGTGAACATTCAATATTACTAGGATAAATAAAAAGGTGACAGTGTTACTCAATTATCGTTCATATGACCATCACTACGACACAAACAAGCCACAGTCATCACTTAGAAAGTCATATTAACACTACACAGCAGCCAGCGCCACCATAATATCCTCATTTAGTCATAACAACTCACTAGAGACCATGAGGAATATGGTTTGTGCTATACTGGAACCTCTGCATTCTTATTCACACAACACATTGCACATTCAAGAAATTCACAGAAAATATTTGCAAAAACAAAGTCCTGTCTATGGACATTCCCTTTAGATGGCATGCCCTTTTATAATGTTATTAAGGTTATTGAGAATCAAGTAACATCATGCTTATGATAAGGATAACTGAATACATGCAAGGAAACCAAATCATCTGACTATACTGATTCCTGCTGTTTGATGCAGCTTTGGAGCAAATTCAAGCACGCCATGCAGCTAGCAGACATCGGGGGTACCTGTTTTCCCCATCTCCAACTGAAATAGTATCTATACTTTCAAGTAATTTTCCAAAATATGCTGCCCTCTATGTGTACATGAGGAATAACACAATTTCTGGCAAATATATCCTGCATGTTCACCAATTTTCAACTCTGCAGGCTATCTCAAATATGCAATCAACTCATAGCTAGTGGGATAAGACTATCTGCTGTGATTTGTTTCCATAAACAACACACAGAGAGGGATTTCTGCTATTCTTTCCATTTTTAGCACACAAACAACAACATAGAGGAAACTATACAACAGTCGAAAATTGTCTGGATGTGAGTCAAGCTTTGGGGTAAGGTAAAGGACTTGTTAGAAAGCTCAGCATGATCTTCCTGTGTCTCTCTCTGCCTGTTTCCTTACCAAACTCCTCACTCTTCCATCCCTCTCCATAAAATATAATGGACCATGGCACTTGACACCACAGGGAGCTAGAAGTCAACCTCGTATAAGCAAGACAGATTTGAGAAGATTTTTTAAAGAGTAGATAATAAGTTCAGGAGGCAGAGGGAAACAAATAAGTGTTTTTCATATGTGGAGAAGAAAACAGATTTCGCTGAGAAGATACATCACAAAGTTTCTTACATTTTTAAGTTCTATTGAATTATGCAAGATGTGATGAAAGTACAGTTCCCATTTGACTTTTAGTACCACAGCCTATCATGGTAATGTATCAAAATAAACTGATCATGCTGTATTATATAAAAATCCTTCTAAAATAGCTATAGGTGAAGTGCATATGATAATTTATAATTTTAAATATTATGTAAAAATTCTCTAAGCAAGCTCTACAGCTTATTTCAAATCTTGTGGTATTTTAAAAGCTAAAAATACAGCATGCAGCTTGTAATAACATAAATCAGAGAAAACCTGACAGCATGGTGTATTATTAGGAGCATTTTATTAGCCTGTCAATACTGTTTTAAAGTATCCATGCATTAAGCATTCCTATAGTATAGCTAAAAATGATGTTTAATGCACGAGCGCGGGTACCTGGACCTGTCTGAGACAGCTGTCAGTCATTCCAAAGGAGCACTGATATCACACTTTCAATGGTGGGACTGACACGCAGCGTGTGCATAGAGGAGAAAGGGGACTTTGTTCTGTTCTCCTTGCACACTGAGGGATGTGAATCATATACCAATGATACCCAATCAATCAGTCATTGGTATGTATATACCATTGATACCCAATCTAGGGTAACATGTAGGCATGATATCACTGCACTATTGGTATGACTGACAGCAGTCCTACACTAGTCTGGGTACCTAAGCACTTGCATTTACCTTTATTTTAAACATACTAAAGAAGGACCTAGTGATAATACTGAAATGTCTAAATTGTGACAAATCCTGCTGTCAGGTTTTCTTCAAGTGACACTTAAAGAAATACAGAAAGTGCAAACCAAAAAAACTCCCAGCAATTGTTTCCTAAAGAGTGTCCTTTTTATAATTCTAAAATTCTATAATTCTATTTATTGTCTCGTATTACAATTAACACTAAGAAACATAAACTGATTCTCAAAACCTGTGTCTGCAATAAGACAAAATATCGCTTAGCCCTGCTCTCTTCGGCAAGGAGGACGGAGTTCAGGTGGCCACTAACCAGAAATGGAACTGCTCAGAAAAAGAGTAAGTTCTATGCACGATATGTACAGGGATATATAAAGAAGTATCTCATTTTTGCACACCAAAGCAATGACTGGGCCAAAAATCAGGTCACAACGACTAAGGCTTCCGCTGAAACGCGTCAACCAGTTACTGTCTACCCTGATGTAATTTTTTAAATGATTTTCTAATAAAAACAAGGATAGTTTTAAATCAAGGATCCAGCACAATTCTTTTTCTTTTTTTGGATTTATATATGCACTCAGCCGACGGGTGGCTGTGGTTCCTGCTTATATCGATGGTTCAGGTCAGAGGACTTACTGGTGAGCAACATATTCCCTACTGACTTTTAGTTTTTAATTACAGTATGTTATACAAAAAGATTAGATTATGACGTTAAATATAGATTTAGGATTAAAATAAATTTTCGTTTTGGACCAACCCTTTAATGAATTGGTCTTGTAGGGTTTAAAATGGTTATCTCAATTGCCAACATTTTTAGACTTTTCCTACATAGTGTCTCTGAGAACTATAAATGGCTCTTTGTGGTTGTGAAGCCTTCCAGGCTGCTCCTGCTTTTGCAGCTTTTAGTTAAGTACATTCCAAAGAGGTTTTAGAATTTTTTTGCATAGCTAGTATGGATTACTTATTTAACAATATTATTCTTTTTACTATCCAAGTATAGATCTGAATTCTTCTAAATGCGTGTCTTCTGCAAGGAATCAACATGACAATCTCCACATGTTGATTAGGGTAATGCATATTAGCGCACTTTCCCATACGTGCTTCTCATTCAGGCGGATGAGGCACAACAGTGCATTACATAGTTACTAACCCATTAAAATCCTAATGTTTAGGACAGTGAAATGAAGGCCACTACGTTCAGGACCAGGCCCATTTGAACATCTTCCTAACCAGGCACATTTTTTGGGGTGTTTTTGTACTTGCAGCTTAAATAGTTATTTTTTTTTCCTTCTTTTTCGCTCCTCTTTCTGTAACAACTATTTGTATACATTGGATACATTTTTTTTTCCTATGGGAGGATACTGTTAGTAACAACAATTTGGATTAGCAGAGGCTTTTTTACACGCTTTTTATTTAGCACTTTCTAACATTTGAATACCTTTTTTAATCTGATTTCCCCTGTAACTGGTATATTATCCCTAGTTACAGCAGATATGCAGTCTTCAGGCTGCACAGCAGAGCCGATTGGATTTCCTCTACATCTGGTGATCTTATGACAGTTGTGTCCAGAGGAGGAAGCACCGTTATCGCTTCCTATTACCGAATACATTGCGCTTTTTCAGCACTGTGTATACAGCGATAGAGAAGACAGAGAAGGTATTAAACTCGGCTTGGTTGTGTCCAGCAATAGGTTTCCTGCTCCGGCAGCTGCATGATCGCATACAGCCGCTTTACTGTGCAATGACATTTTAGAAAATGGACGGTTTGCAATTAATTACCTTATTTTTTTATCATGCCATTTTGGCATTATTGATTTTTTTATTATTGCTTGACAAGTTTATATGGATTGTAATTGAGAACATATAATTGATGGTTTTTAATATGCATAAAACAAAAAAAATGTACAGCAAGTTTCTTTCTCTACACTGTTAGCTCCTTATCAGGTTATGGAAAATTGATAATTACAAACAGCGTCATATTGGCAAGGATAATAGTACATCAAGGTGCTAGAACTACCTCAGGTAATTACCATAATTCAAAAGGATTTGAAGGGTTGGTTGATAATAGGAAACATGAACTGTAAAAAAAAAAAAAATTAAGAAAAATAGCTATCCTTAAAGCATAACCGTTGTTTTAATCTTTTTTTTTCTCGAAAATGAATAGTTCACAGGAAAATAATAAACTTTGTAATATATATTCTCATAGACATTTGCTTCTTTCTCCTTCTGTATTGATCTTTCATTCTCAAAATTCTAGTTTAAAATTTGTCTTCAGTGAATACTGTTACTCAGGTAGGAGACGACAGTTGGTGCACATAAAGTTCTATGCAGTAAAATGTCTATCTCACTCTAGCTCCTCTCCCCTATCCATAGAATTTTTCAAGCACCAACTGTCATCTATTATCTCAGAAATGAGAAATTCTGCATTCACTGAAGACCGATTTTACCCATGAATTGACAGTGCAAGATCAATCCAGGAAGAAAGTTTCTAAGATTAAATATATTACAAAGTTTCTTATTTTAACATGTACTAGTGATTTAAAAAAATAATAATTGAAAATGACCGTTACTTTTTAAAGAGTAAGGCTAAGTGCACACGTAGCAGAAGATTTCTGCTTAAAAACAGGACTCCCTTCCCAGAAACCGCAAGTTTTTTTCTGCGCGTTTTTGCCGCGTATTTTTGCGCGTTTTTTGTGCGTTTTCCCAATGCATTGAACTAATCAGAAACGGGGAAAAAAACACGAAATTAATGAGCAAGCTGCGTTTTTTACCGCGATGCGGTTTTTTCGAGGTAAAAAGCGCATCAATGTGCACAAAAAGTGCAAAATGCATAGAAATGAATGGGAAGCTTCTTTTTCGCGGTTTTCCTGCGGATTTTTTGGCAAATCCGCGGGAAAAACGGCGAAAAAAACGCTGTGTGTGAACACAGCTTAACGGTTTTAATTTGTATTTTATAACTCAAAATACAAAATAAGAAACTTTGTAATACAGTGTGTAAAGAAAGTATTCAGACCCCTTTAAATTTTTCACTCTTTGTTTCATTGCAGTCATTTGGTTAATTCAAAAAAGTTCATTTTTTTCTCATTAATGTACACTCTGCACCCCATCTTAACTGAAAAAAACAGAAAAGTAAACATTTTTGCAAATTTATTAAAAAAGAAAAACTGAAATATCACATGGTCATAAGTATTCAGACCCTTTGCTCAGTATTGAATAGAAGCAACCTTTTGAGCTAGTGCAGCCATGGGTCTTCTTAAGAATGATATAACAAGTTTTTCACACCTGGATTCGGGGATCCTCTGCCATTCTTCCTTGCAGATCCTCTCCAGTTCCATCAGGTTGGATGGTGAACGTTGGTGGACAGGCATTTTTAGATCTCTCCAAAGATGCTCAATTGGGTTTGGGTTAGGGTTCTGGCTGGGCCAGTCAAGAATGTTATTCTAGCTGTGTGCTTAGGGTCATTGTCTTGTTGGAAGGTGAACCTTCGGCCAAGTCTGAGGTCCAGAGCAATCTGGAAGAGGTATTCATCCAGGATATCTCTGTACTTGGCCGCATTCATGTTTCCTTCAATTGCAATCAGTGATGCTGTCCCTGCAGCTGAAAAACACCCCCATAGCATGATGCTGCCACCACCATGTTTCACTGTTGGGATTGTATTGGGCAGGTGATGAGCAGTGCCTGGTTTTCTCCACACATACCGCTTAGAATTATCAACAAAAAGTTCAACCTTCGTCTGGGAGTCCTTCATGTGCTTTTTTTTTTTTTAGCAAACTCTATACGGGCTTTCATATGTCTTGCACTGAGCAGAAGCTTCCGTCGGGCCACTCTGCCATAAAGGCCCAACTGGTGGAGGGCTGCAATGATAGTTGACTTTATGGAACTTTCTCCCATCTCCCTACTGCATCTGTGGAGCTCAGCCACAGTGAGCTTGGGGTTCTTCTTTACCTCTCTCACCAAGGTTCTTCTCCCACGATTGATCAGTTTGGCTGGACGGCCAGGTCTAGGAAGACTTCTGGTGGTCACAAACTGTGCTCTTAGGAACCTCGAGTACTGCAGAAATTCTTTTTGTAACCTTGGCCAGATCTGTGCCTTGCCAGAATTTTGACGCTCCTTGGCTAGCCCTTTGACCTCATGATTCTCATTTGGTCTGACAAGCACTGTGAGCTGTGAGGTCTTATATAAGCAGGTGTGTGCCTTTACAAATCAAGTCCTATCAGTTTAATTAAACACAGCTGAACTCCAATGAAGGAGTAGAACCATCTCAAGGAGGATCACAAGGAAATGGACAGCATGTGACTTAAATATGAGTGTCTGACCAAAGGGTCTGAATACTTATGACCACTTCTGTTTTTTTCAGTCAAGATGGGGCACAGAGTGTACATTAATGAGAAAAAAATTATATTATATTCGGTTATTCTGTGTCTAGCTGCTCCCTCCTCCAGTCTACATATCATGTCATCAGCACCAACTGCCCTCTCCTATCTCAGTAATGGGAAAGTCTGTCTTCACTGAATACCGATTTTATCTCCGAACTGAGCATTTCGATAATGACTGATTAATTCTGGCAGAGAAAGAAGCAAATTTCTCTGCTAAGATATATTACAATGTTGCTTATTTTCATGTTTGCTATTGATTTATGAAATAAAAATTAAAATGATGGTTACGCTTTGAGCAATGTCATTTGCCATCTCCTTTAGACATTTTCTTTGTGATCAATTTGGTTCACATGTTTTGTACCCAACATGTGAATTTGCATGGATCACAAATGACCTTACATGTGACAACCTAGTGCTCCAAAAGCTCCCTCTCTCACCTCTCTCCATAAGAATGTACACACAGACAAACGACAAAAGATTTCACTAGATTATACTAACCATATTTTTGGATGGTAAGAAGACCCTTTAACAAGAAAAACTCTTGCTAAAAAGTGTGTGCATCTTATAGTCTGGAAGCAGCTTCCTGTGATAGAGGAGAGCGCTGACACTATGTCCTTCCTGATCACAGAGAGAGCTGCTGTCTCTCCTCCTGTCTGACACTGATCTATGTGATCAAAGGAGCAGAGGAAGCTGCAAAGACTGAGGGAAGGCTGCACAACCTGAGTAGCTGAAGGACCTTCCACCTGATTAATTCAAGGACCTTTCAGTTCCTTAAGTTAGGCCTCTTTCACACTTCATTTTTTTGCATCAGTTCAAATCCGCCAAAAAGTTAGACAAGCGGATCCGTTCTGAACTGATGTGAACGGATGGCACAGAATTCGTTTTTAGACGGATCCTGAAAATGAGGAAATTTAAAGGAACCGCTGGCGAGAGAGAGAGAGAAAGAGAGAATTTTGTTTTTTTGTCCGGCAACCAGAAAGAATTTCGGGTTAAATGAGTGTCTGGAGGATCCGCCAGAGAAAGAAACCTTGCAAGCTCCGTTTTGAAATCTTTGAGGATGGTGACGGACAGCAACTTTTGGCGGATCCTCAAAAAAATGGAAGTCAATGGGGGAAAAAAACGGATCGTCAAAAGAAAATTCAGGATCCGTTTTTTTCAAAACCTGGCGGATTGTGACTGATTGTAAAAAACTGAAGTGTGAAAGAGGCCTTAGTGGGGTGGAAGGTTCTTCAAGCTCAGCTTGTGCAGCCTCCGCTAAGGTCCTGATCAGGAACTGTAAGGTGTGGGATGAACATGCATTTGGAATTTTTTTTGAGTCTCCGGAAGGGTTGTACTTTGGTTGCTTCACTAAGATAAGGAGAGCTTATAGATGTAGATGTTGAGCGAATAGACTACCACTCATACTACAGTCCAGGCAGAATTACTGTCATTACTGGGTTAGATTAGCTCTGGGAGAACCTGCTGTCACTGCAAAAATAATATCAGCCTGTTGAAAACCATGGAGGGGTGAAGGGTGCTGAGATTAAATCCTGGCAAGGCTATATCTGGGTCCATGTCGGTTGGATTGTGACATAAGCCAGTTCTGTGGAAACGAGGAAGCTGTAGTGCAGGCCTGGTTGCCATGAAGTCTGAGGTATTACTTTTGTAATGTATAATATGTCTGTGTGAATGTGTCTGTAGCAGAACTGTGTGTGTTTATACGTACATACGTAGCAGAGCTGGGTGGGTGTGTCTACATGTGCATGTAGCAGAGCTGTGTGTGTCTATAAGTGCATATGTGGTAGAGCTGTGTGTATATATATATATACAGTATATGTGCATGTGTAGCAGAGCTATGTACTCATATGTGCATGTAGCAGAGCTGTGTGTATGTATATGTGCATGTAGCAGAGCTGTGTGTCTATATGTGCATGTAGCAACGCTGTGTGTATGTATATGTGCATATACAGCAGAGCTGTGTGTGTGTAATACACACTGCAGAGATACACTAACAATAGATTTATTACCTATCTATTCTACCCTACTACATTAAAATTAGTGATTACCCTTCCTCTTTACACCACCAGGGGTTTTAATTAATTGGAAAAAATGTTCTTCCTACTCTCTGCTGTCTAAGCCTGGGGTGCGTCTAATGGAAATGTGAGTCTCATAGTTTGAAAAATATGGTCTGTTATTTTACTAAATAACTATATTTAAAATACATTTTGTTTTTAGAAACTGTCAGCAAGGAGTTTAGCTGATTCCCTACACTTCAGTGCGACAGAGAGCTGCTACATTAGTTTACTATATGGGGGCTAAATTAATAACTACATCAGATATCAAACCAAGCAAGATCAAGGAAAGAATGGTGAAAGATTTCCGTCCTAAGGCCTAGAGAATCACTCTGGTCTACTGTATAATAAGAAGAATTATAAGTCAGGATCAGTAGATGTCATGCAATGCAGAAAACGTTACATCATATGTCAACAGTGAATCCACGTTTATATGTGAACATACACTTTACAACAATATGTAATGTACCCCTTTTATATTCAGATCATCTTATTATTTTGGATTACGGTAAATATTTAAATATTAGAAGTATTGGCATAGAAAACAGACATTTTTTTAACAAGCATTTAGAGTACCTCAGAGAGGATATATAGTAAGAGCGGCAAATATCATTGTGATATATTAATAGTGCACAATGCTCATCAGCAGTTTTTCCGTATGTTCCTAATTCATTAGCTGCATCTATATTATTGCTCCTGGTAGAGGCATAGCTGGAGATATCATCTCACCAAAAGAAAATGAATGTCAAACCAATGGTTGTTTTCAGCTTTTTATACCAATAAATGAACGTAAAGATAGTATAAAACATAGTTATATTTTATGGACCAAAGCCTTGATTCTACTGTTCTTATTTACCATATATTGTTGCTTGCTAAGAACAGAACAAACTGAAAGTTTGCTGTTGATAAGTAGATGTCAAAGAGCCATATGTTTCACGCAGGTTTTATTTTTGATGAGGCTCAGCTCTGCTACATCTACATTATATATAACATTCAGATGATGCAGGATAAGGGTTAATAGTAACTGCGCTATTATGGCTCTGTATATGTTCACTTACTGTAATCAGTGCATATAACAAGCTACAACTGTAGAAAATGACTTGGGTCACGTTCACACGTCCAGAATTTGGTGTTATTTTTACCTCAGTATTTGTAGGGCAAAACCAGAAGTGGGTGATAAATACAGAAGTGGCGATGTGTTTCTATTACACGTTCCCTCTGATTGTTCCACTCCTGATTTTGGCTTACAAATACTTAGGTAAAATATTGACCAAATACTAAGCGTGTGAACGTGGCCTTAGACCACTCATCCAAAACTCATACACTAATCTACTGTGGCTAAGCAAAAACGAACAAAATCAAAGTTCTTAGCATACTGCTCAGACTGTATGAAGCCACATCACCTCTTAGGGGGTCCTTAAGCTTAAAGGTTCAGCAACCAGTGTTAAAGTGATACCGCATCAATAGAGGGAGTGACCCAAATGCCTCACAGCACCCATACTGCAAAGCAAAATCCCCCATGGCTTCCGGTCACACCATACCACAGATACAGCACCACAGTAATGGCCGCCACATAGCACCAACACCTAGTGAAAGGAGCTGTGAGGTAGCCATTGATGTTGTTCCTGTGGGGTGTCATGACCTGCAGCTGTAGGATCTTTCCTTGCAGCTGCAGGTGCTGTAGGGCGCCTGAGTCGTTCCCCCTGCTGTTCGCCACACCTTTAAGGTTATGGAAGTGGTTCACCATGGCATGACACCGAGCTTCATACTGTTTGCTCAGAATGTTAAGGTCTAGATGTGTGGTTCACGTCTTTTCTTCTACAGTTGTGGTACACTGCATATAATATGGCACCCTCAGAAGTGTATGGGCCAATACTGTACCGCCATATGCCTTCAATCTCAAGGAGAGTTCTTTCCCTGTAGCTCATACAGAATCCAATAGAAAATTGTGCCATGGTTCACCAGATTATGTTATGGAGAAATTCTCTTTAGAAACATTTCTTCTAGATAAGAATGCCTTTGTATTTTGGGGGACATAACGTGACTGCATCTTTGCAGTGCAGAAACCAGGGGGGACTCTGTGCTTCTATACAGGCACCACCATGTGCATTACACCACAGAATGCACCAACATCCAGCAGTGATGCTCCTATCATGTCTGCCGATAACCGTGCCTAGACTGCTCAGTTCACAATTCTCACATTGTGAACTATACACTACATATGTCTGGAGAACGCCAGTTCATAAAGCTCCATGTTGGGAAGGTACTTTTTTCCTTTTTTTGTAGTAACCTACACTTATTTACAGTGGAGTGGCATACACATGTATAAAGCAAGGTATACATTTTATTAAAAATACGCCTATACATTGGCTTATGTTCAGCATTGCATCATGATATACATTGGGAAATCTTCCAGACACACATCTTGGGCGGAGAGTGAACAGAGCCTTAGATGGGAGTACTCACCGGCCAAAATAAATACCTTATTAGACCATTGTAGCCAAAGCTATGAAACACTTGTACTTACTGGCCAGTAGACAAGTTTCAAGGTTTGTAACGAAATGTGAAACACTCCTAAGTATATACATCATCAATATTCAGCATGTCATCAGCTAAAACTAAAATCATAAAAAAATAACACAAACAATTTGGCACATATAAACTTTCTACCATTGCCTTTTTATCCACAGCAGTGGTACAGTGATCTGGGGTCAGCAATATCAGTGTCCGCCACCTTGGAAGACCCTCCTGTATGGAGTATTTGATTATCAAATTACCCCCTATAAAAATTCTGTTACTTTTTGGTATGCTGATCCAAAATCTCATCTGGTATGGTATAATGAAATCGTTAGAACAACACTGTACACCACTGCCATGTTGACATCACTAGAGGACTAGATGACCAGACCAGGCGCTCCTTCCTACCGTGCTGTAGGAAATGTACTGCTCCTTGCCTGTGACTGAGGCACGTGAGGTGCTAGACAATTTATTAGTGCAACAGCTTAGCAATCGGAAGCCACTTCTTCTGAAGAGATCATCTTCCCTTGAAATGTGATGTTTCGCTGAGGGTCACTATGGGTAGTGGTCCGCACTACAACGTTATGTATTTAAGAAAATATGTGCATTTACTTTCCTTCTGAACAGATCCACTAGGAGCAATTCCGTCATGTATTTCCACTCAGAATGTCTCATAGCGTGGCAAGGACACGTGAAAAAGAAATGATTATAGTCAACACTGTTTGCCCAGCTCCAAACACCAAGGCTTCTAGAGGTGCCATGTTCTTTCCTGCAACTTGATAAATGCCCGCAACTGCTGCACCTGTAAAAAGATGAAGATTACATGTTAACAAAAAACCAGACGGCGAAACGTTATCTCCCTCACTGGTCAAAAGAGACGATTATGGCCACGTGCACATGTTGACTATTTGGGGAGTTTTTACCTCAGTATTTATAATCCAACACCAGGAGTGAGTAAAAAATACAGAAGTGGTGATGTGTTTCTATAATTTTCCTGATTGTTCCACTCCTGGCTTTTGCTTACAAATACTGAGGTAAAAACCTCACCAAATACTCAACATGTTCACATGGCCTAAGAGGACTGCTGTATGTAGACCACTTTACATAAGGGTTTGCCTCCACTAACTTTACTACAAAGTCTAACTGTTGCACTAGTTTAACACGTTAGCACAAAATGAAGTACGGCCCATGACAAACGTCAAGCTCTGATAGTGGTATTTAAAGAGAGTGGTACATGGTGTGCGCACATACCTCAGCCCCATAATATGACTGAGGGGTACTAATGGGTTACCATGGCAGCCAGAGGCCTACTGAAGGCCCCAGTCACTGCCATCTTGGTGCTCTTTGATGCAACTCCTTGATACTCCAGCCACAGGCCGCGCTTCATAGGAGTCAGTGATTTTTACTTAATACTGCAATACTGTGATGTTTCAGTATATACTGTAAGTGCAATAAAAATTACCAAAACCTCCTATGCATCTCATATTGGTATCACTAAAAAAAGTCTTGCTAGTCTCACAAGTCCCCTTGTGAGACTAATGTTATTTAAGAAGAGAAAAAGTTAAGTGGTATTAGAATAATATAAAAATAAAAAAACAAACTCACAGAATTAATATCAAAAATGGTTTGTTAAAATAAAAAAAATGCAAAAACGACAGGTTATCGATGTGATCATAACGACCCCTTACTATAAAACTTTATCACTTTTCATCCTGTACAGTGAACGCAGGTAAAAAATATGAAATACTAGGTGATGACTGTTATTTTATTAATCTTGGCTGTAAGAAAAATAAATAAAAAGTAATAAAAAATTATGTATTCCAAATTGGTATAATTAAAACTATAGCTCAATATTCAAGCTTTCATACAGTTCAGTAAACAGAAAACTGGAAAAATTAAGGCTCATAAAATATTATGACTAGTGTTGAGCGATTCCATCCGATACCGTGAAGTATCAGATCGGATTGGATCGGACCGATACCCAAAAAGTATCGGGTATCGCCGATTCCGATACCGGAAGCCCCATTCAAGTCAATGGGACAGAAATATCGGAGTTAAAAAAACCCCCTTTCTCTACTTGCACATCCTGTTCGGGAGGGGGGGGGGGGGAGTGTGGGCGGACACTGTGCGTGTCTGTGTGTGTGGGCGGGGTCTGTGCGGACTGCCGGGGGTCTGTGCGGACTGCCGGGGGTCTGTGCGGGCCTGCCGGGGGTTGTGTCTGTGTGCAGGCATCGTCCAATGGGACTACAAGTCCCATCGGGCGATGCCTGCTACAATGACAGTGATTGACACATTAGCCAATGATGGGACAGTAGCAGTCCGATCATCCGGCTAATTTGTTGCATGTAAAAAAAAAAAAAGAAAAAAAAAAATATACATACAACATACATACATACTACATTCATACTACATATATACAACATTCATACAACATATATACAACATACATACTGTGAGGTAGCGCTGTCATTCAAGGTTGGGGGACACTCGCTTGGCAGCCACACAATCAGATCCAGCTCGGGTTTTCATAAGCCAAACATAGTCCATGAGGTTTATTGGTCATCATAAACCACAGCAACATAAACAGCATTACAGGATAGCGTCCATTATACAGGCTATTCAGCCTCATCCTTATCTCACCCACGTCAGGGTTCCCACATGGCTGTTTCTCCAGGCTGCAGACATCCACTCACTCCTCAGGGACTCTCAGACACTAGCCGCCATTACACACACAGTCGCTCCCCATGCTGTTAGTGAGGAGATCCTTCTCCTCACAGGACCTTCCAACACTGGACCAATCAGGTCCCAGCATTCAACTATGTGACCTTCCCTGGCCACCATATATGGTCCGTAGCCATGCCCACCGGGTCACGTGACTATGACCTCATCACAGGCCCTTCACACACTCACATAGCCTTTTACTATAGGCGTTTTCAGACACACCCCTGGGTGGGTTTGTAGGTAACCAGAACCCGCCCATCTCTCTAGTTACCTGAAGACTTCTCCCTTATACTTAGAACCAACACCTCAGCAATGATATTGCTGATCACACATACACAAGTCTCCATCTCAAAGCCACCCACTTTGAGATACATAACTATCCTTCAGGATTCTGCCACTCATCTGTTCTCTTGGGACATCCACACAGCGCCCCCTTGTGGACACAGTGGTCATTGCACCACATACCCCGCCCCTCTGTTCAAACTTGTGGGGTTGAACACACAATCTTACACCAGGATCTCGAGACCGGGCACTCATTACACCTTGCCCCCCAGGTCGAGAGAACCATCTCCATCTGTCATACGGCCTTATCTATGCGTTAGGCCTCCCCCGCCCCCAGCGGTCAAAATATCGGTCATTGTCTTTGACCCTCCAGTTGCAGTCTGTCTGCGTCATCAGACACTGTTTAGTCACCATATTCCTCTTCCTGTCTGTTCCGTTCCCCGACCAGCTCCCCTGGCTGGTACGGTCATCAGTCCTAATCAGGCCTACTCTCTGACCTGAGTCTGACTCATTCAGGGTCTCACAGGAACTACGGTCTCTCAACGTCATCCTGCCAGTCGAACTACCACTTGCTGACACTCTTCGGTCACCTGCCATGTCACTACTTGGAGGAACACTTCGGGTCCTTACATCTTGGGTTGGAGGCGGCCGCCACCTGGTATTCCGTACTTCTTTATTAATTCGCCGACGGTCCTGCCTCAACTGCTCAATCTCTTGCAGGTACCCCACTCGATACTCTAGGAGCATCCGAAAGTCTCTCAGGCTCTCCGCAGAGCCAACCACCATGATGGGAATTCTACCCACTTCACTGGATACCTGGTCTTCATCATCAGGAGGGATCCTCACCCTCACCACACCGGAGATATTCACAAGGTCTTGCATTACCTTCCCGGATCTTCCAATGATTCTCCCAATCAGAGCTTTGGGTACCGGAACCACGTCTTTCCGCAAAACCCGCCGATCCATAGCCTCCCTGGCTAACTCAGGCATCGAGCAGCTTTCACATTACTCTGCCTGACCAACTGTTTGACATGGAGACACTGCAAATGCATCTCTTTCAGGACAGCTACCCGGTTTGCTGTATCTTCTCTGGCAGATATTATCACTAACTGCCAAGTCTCAGGTGCTCAGTGCACCTCACATGCCTTGACCGCCTCTTTGAAAGCCTCATGTACACCTTTCTTCCGCACAGGCATCTTGCATGTCTTCTGGAACGTCAATCACAGTCTTGAAGGACGTGGTCTTGCTCTCTTCCAGGCTAGGAGGCTCTGGCCTTACCACGGACACTTCCTGTCATGGTCACGTGTGTCTGGACGCAGATGTTTCCGCAAGGCGAACCCATAACACACGTGACCCTGGAAACACCGCCTCCAGTGGGGCGCATTTAAATAATAAAACGTGCAGGTGGATACGCCGCCTCCACCTGGCGAATTTGGGAATTACACATTAATAAACATTCTGGAAACCCCGCCTCCAGTACGGCGAATTTAAATAATAAGGGGGACCTGGGAAACATTAACAGTGGTGGGCCCTGCGATAGGGAAAAGGGAATTGGAGACCTCCTGAGCTCCCCTGAGCCAGCGTCCCTGCACTCCTAACGTTCCCTATGCCGGTTTCGCACCGGGCGCTGCACGCGTACCTCAACGCCCTAGCTCGCCCTGACCCTAAACCCTCACTAGGGAATAGGTCGGTGCGGAAACTAAACCCACCACTGCACTAATAACACACATGAGGGAAAGAGACAATACAGGGGGACACCACTTAGCTTTATGCTCTGTGCTTATGCTCCTGCAACAGAGCCCTCCACCTGCGTGCGTCTTCTCCTCCACCCGGATCCATCACCATAACAGGATCCTGCACCATAGTGCTGCCTAGGAGCAGAGTCCACCACCAGTTGCTGCAGCTTAATAACAGAGTCCCAAGGATGAGTTCAGCTTCTGCCACGAAGTCAAGCATGCTTGAGCCCAGCTCAGCAGCCAAGTCCCACATGGTGAGTGCCACTCTCCATAGTAGCCACTCCACCAGACCATGCAGACACTTCCCGCTGACACCATCACTGCGACTCCACCACGCCATGCCAGCCCTTCGTCCAGACACCATAGCTGAAACACGTCCCCCCTGGCTAAGCTGCGCAGGACTCCTCACCAGCTCCATCCTTCCTCCAGGCTCTCAAAATCAAAGTGAAAACAAACTCACAATATCACAGGCAGTGATTGCACACCCCTAGCACACCTTTATAGGGTGTCACACCTGACACATAATTACGTGCACAAAACCTAAAGTGCGATACCACTAACCACCACCGGGGACAGTCAAGACACCTTGGAACTTTCCAAAGTAAAAAAAGTTCACCCAGTGCAATTTAAAACTGTCAGATCATGACAGTACCCCCTCCTTAATGAGGGGCCTCTGGACCCTCAAGACCACCCCTCATTAGGGAAACACCTACAGCGGGGACGCCCAGATCCTGAGTTCACCCCACCACTACCTGACACTTCAGGTTTATGACAAACGCACCGCTGGTATTGGCAATATATGTTCATTTTGGAGGCACCACTCATCTCCACAGCGCCGACCTGGGGAACGAGTTTATGTATGTGTATGTTTGTTTTGAGCTGATCAGACTCCAACACACTTCCACAAGATGTTTTTTGGTGGTCACCCATACACGCTCGTTCACACACAGGTCCGGACCTGAACGTTTATTGCCACACATTCGTTGTCATATTTTGGTGAACTCATTCTGGACTCGACTACAGAGGCGTCCCCCTGTGTCACCACACTCACACCCCCGCTATTCACCAAGGGATCACCACCCTCCAACCCTCTTCACCATGAGGTCTGCACCTCCCAGGGTTGGTTAATGGCAAGGGTTGAGATTTGTCCCTACTCCCCCGCAGCACACCTGCTGCTCACACCAGGAGGAGAGGGACCGGATATGGAGGAAATATACACTCACTGGTCGCCTCCACACGACCAGGAGGGGCGGCTTCTTCGGTGGTATTGAAGATTTGGCGTGAGCCCCGCGGACTCTACACCAGTCTGCTCAGCGTCGGACTGGCCCACCGGAGAATTCTCCGGTGGGCCCTGGCATCTGGTGGGCCCTGGCACCTGCTGGCATAAAGGGCCAGCAGTTGCCTAGGGCCCCCGCTGCTCCAGAGGCCCCCAGCCAGTGGTGTGTCGCACACCATGCAGCTGCTATGGGGGCCCCTGCCAGCGGAGCAGCAGCGGGTGTCAGGAGGCAGGTGCCCCTGTCCCCGCTGCTAAAGAGAAATGAATATTCACTGCTAAGCAGTGAATCTCATTTCAGGTCTCCACACCCCCAGAGGCCCCGCCCCCAGCCCAGTAAGCTGCTCTACAGACTACAGCTGTAAATCAGGGCCGGCGCCACCCTCAGTCCTCTCTGCTCCTGGCTCACAGCCAGTGCACGATGACGTCACTACATCGCGCACCCGCTGTGTGTCTGGCAGAGGGGGCAGCTCCTGACACTGAAGCCGGCATCAGCGTGGGAGCGAGGAGGAGAGGTGAGTATTGTGTTTTGTTTGTTTTTTTTATATCTCTCTCGCTCTCTCTATCTGTCTCTCTCTATCTATCTCTCTATATATATCTCTCTATCTCTCTTATATCTATCTTTCTATCTCTATCTATTATCTATATCTATCTATCTATATCTCTATCTATTTCTATATCTATCTCTATCTTTATATCTATCTTATATATATCTATTATCTCTATATCTATTTCTCTCTATATCTCTCTCTATATCTATCTATCTCTATATCTCTCTGTATATCTATCTATCGTTCTCTATCTATCTATCTCTATCTATTATCTATATCTATCTTTCTATCTCTACATCTATCTCTATATCTATCTATATCTATTATGTCTATCTATCTAGCTATCTCTATTATCTATATCTACCTATCTCTATATCTATCTGTTATCTCTATATTTATTTATCTATCTCTATCTATTATCTATATCTATCTCTCTATCTATTTATCGATCTCTGTATCTATCTCTCTCTATATCTATCTCTCTCTCTCTATCTACCGCTCTCTATCTCTATCTATCTCTATATCTATCTATTATCTCTATATCTATCTACCTATCTATTTCTATATCTCTCTCTATAGCTATCTATCTATCTCTATATCTATCTATCTATCTCTATATCTATCTGTTATCTCTATATCCATATCTATCTCTATATCTATCTCTATATCTATCTTTCTATCTAACACTATATCTATCTCTATATCTCATTATCTATCTCTATCTCTATCTCTCTCTTTATCTATCTGTCTATTGATCTATCCATCTATCTCTATATCTATCTCTATATCTATCTATTATCTCTATTATCTATATCTATCCATCTAGCTATCTATCTCTATATCTATCTATCTTTCTAACTCTATATCTATCTCTATATCTAGCTATTATCTCTATATCTATCTCTATATCTATCTTTCTATATCTATCTGTCTCTATATCTATCTATCTCTATATCTATTATCTCTATATCTATCTATCTCTATATATATCTCTATATCTATTTTTATTTATAGCCATCTATCTATATATATTTATCTCTATATCTATCTATATATGTCTATATTATTATTATTATATCTGTATATCTCTTATCTATCTCTATATCTATCTATCTCTATATCTATCTATTTCTATATCCATATCTATCTATCTCTATATCTATCTTTCTATCTAACACTATATCTCTGTATCTATCTCTATATCTCATTATCTATCTATCTATATCTCTCTCTCTTTATCTATCTATCTATTGATCTATCCATCTATCTCTATATCTATCTATCTCTATATCTATTATCTCTATATCGATCTATCTCTATATATATCTCTATATCTATTTTTATTTATAGCCATCTATCTATATATATTTATCTCTATATCTATCTATATATGTCTATATTATTATTATTATTATATCTGTATATCTCTTATCTATCTCTATATCTATCTATCTCTATATCTTTCTATCTATAGCTATCTATCTCTATATCTATCTATCTATCCATTATCTATTTTCTATCTATCTCTATATCTATCTACCTATCGATCTATCTATCTTTCTATATCTATCTTTATATCTATTTCTATCTATCTTTCTATCTATATCTATCCATTATCTACTTTCTATCCATTATCTACTATCTATCTCTATATCTATCTATTTCTACATCTATCTTTCTATCTATATCTATCTAACTCTATATCTATATATCTATATAGCATTATACCCTATGAGGGGGTGCATTATTCCCTATGAGGGGGGCAGTATTATACCCTATGAGGGGGCAGCATTATACCCTATGAGGGGGCAGCATTATACCCTATGAGGAGGCAGCATTATACCCTATGAGGAGGGCAGCATTATTCCCTATGAGGGGGCAGCATTATTCCCTATGAGGGGGGCAGCATTATACCCTATGAGGGGGGCAGTATTATACCCTATGAGGGGGCAGCATTATACCCTATGAGGGGGTGCATTATTCCCTATGAGGGGGGCAGTATTATACCCTATGAGGAGGCAGCATTATTCCCTATGAGGGGGGCAGTATTATACCCTATGAGGGGGGCAGTATTATACCCTATGAGGGGGGCAGTATTATACCCTATAAGGGGGGGCAGTATTATACCCTATGAGGGGGCAGCATTATTCCCTATGAGGGGGGCAGTATTATACCCTATGAGGGGGGCAGTATTATACCCTATGAGGGGGTGCATTATTCCCTATGAGGGGGGCAGTATTATACCCTATGAGGGGGGCAGTATTATACCCTATGAGGGGGGCAGTATTATACCCTATGAGGGGGGCAGTATTATACCCTATGAGGGGGTGCATTATTCCCTATGAGGGGGTGCATTATTCCCTATGAGGGGGGCAGTATTATACCCTATGAGGGGGGCAGTATTATATTTTATGAGATGGCTGCATTATACTATGTGAGGGGGCTGCTTTATATTCTATGAGGGGGCTACCCCAACTCCTGCTACATAATTAAGACATGTACAACCTTATATTATACCCGGATATTAGCGTGTTTTACCGCATAATTGGTGGTCTGGTATTTAACTCTATGCAGCTACATAGTGGGCCCCAAGAATGATTTTCTCTGGTGGGCCCAAGGTGTTCCAGTCCGACGCTGAGTCTGCTCATCACTGGAACGTACCCCATCACCTCGGGGAATACCAAGCAGCTCCGTGGGGCACCATTCCTCCCACCTGCCTGGGTACGCCCAAGTGCATGAGCAAGTCCCACTCCCCAGCAGCGACTCTAGGGGCTTTTAGCCAGATCACAATTTGCCAAAGCCGCCAACTTGATTTTTTTATTTTTTTTATTTTCTGGTTAGCTGAGCAGAGGCCCCAGACCCTGATAACTGCTGCTGCAGCGGCTCTAACACACCATGCCGCTCCCCACTCACCTCAGTGAGGCCCGGCAGCAATTACTAACAGGTCTCCACATGGCCAAGGCTCACCAGAAAAAAAAAAACTGTATGGCCTGTGATAATGTCATGGTCACGTGTGTCTGGACGCAGATGTTTCCGCAAGGCGAACCCATAACACACGTGACCCTGGAAACACCGAATCCAGTGGGGCGCATTTAAATAATAAAACGTGCAGGTGGATACGCCGCCTCCACCTGGCGAATTTGGGAATTACAAGTTAATAAACATTCTGGAAACCCCGCCTCCAGTACGGCGAATTTAAATAATAAGGGGGACCTGGGAAACATTAACAGTGGTGGGCCCTGCGATAGGGAAAAGGGAATTGGAGACCTCCTGAGCTCCCCTGAGCCAGCGTCCCTGCACTCCTAACGTTCCCTATGCCGGTTTCGCACCGGGCGCCGCACGCGTACCTCAACGCCCTAGCTCGCCCTGACCCTAAACCCTCACTAGGGAATAGGTCGGTGCGGAAACTAATCCCACCACTGCACTAATAACACACATGAGGGAAAGAGACAATACAGGGGGACACCACTTAGCTTTATGCTCTGTGCTTATGCTCCTGCAACAGAGCCCTCCACCTGCGTGCGTCTTCTCCTCCACCCGGATCCATCACCATAACAGGATCCTGCACCATAGTGCTGCCTAGGAGCAGAGTCCACCACCAGTTGCTGCAGCTTAATAACAGAGTCCCAAGGATGAGTTCAGCTTCTGCCACGAAGTCAAGCATGCTTGAGCCCAGCTCAAGTCCCACATGGTGAGTGCCACTCTACATAGTAGCCACTCCACCAGACCATGCAGACACTTCCCGCTGACACCATCACTGCGACTCCACCACGCCATGCCAGCCCTTCGTCCAGACACCATAGCTGAAACACATCCCCCCTGGCTAAGCTGCGCAGGACTCCTCACCAGCTCCATCCTTCCTCCAGGCTCTCAAAATCAAAGTGAAAACAAACTCACAATATCACAGGCAGTGATTGCACACCCCTAGCAGACCTTTATAGGGTGTCACACCTGACACATAATTACGTGCACAAAACCTAAAGTGCGATACCACTAACCACCACCGGGGACAGTCAAGACACCTTGGAACTTTCCAAAGTAAAAAAAAGTTCACCCAGTGCAATTTAAAACTGTCAGATCATGACACTTCCCTCACTACAGTTGACCCGACCGGGTGACTGTCTTCTTCAGTTCTTAACTCATCAACTTCACACGATTGGATCACTTCATGACCCTTGGCCACTATGGCTACTGGCAGTTTTGTATTACTATCACTCACGCTCACCCGCGGTAAGTCTTCGTCCAATTTTTCCCGCAGAAGACTGTTAACTACTCCTCTGAGTTCCTCCATCTCTTCCTTGAGGTTCTTGTTCACACTTTGCCAGGTGGACAGGTGACCTCTGAGCTCCAAGATCTCTTTCTTGAGCTCCTCGACCCTGTGCTCAGCCGTTTGTCTCAGGACTCTTTCTCGTTTGACACATTCATCCACCCCCTCTCTGACGGCTTTATTCAGTCCTTGCCACGTTACAATGTGGCCTTTGAGCTCAGAGACTTCTTTCTCTAGCCCTTCTATTCTGTGCTCCCTTTCTTTCTCAGAGCCACAGTCACCCCCAGAGATTAAATCATCCCTCCAGTTACTCACTAACCGTGTGACTACTTCAGCCGTCTTACCCACCAGGTCAGCGTCAGTTTTGTCATGAGTTTCAGTCAGCACAGCACTAGATTCTGTCCTAGTGGTGGCTACTGGCAACAACACGTCACAGTCACACCACATCGTATGGTGAACCCCCAAGACACTCTCTATCGGTGTGTCAGCTCCGCTCTTTTTGTTTACCACACCATTCTCATTCACACTGTGGTACCCTTCAGGTGACATCAGGTCAGTAAATTCATCTAACGCAATTCTTTCTCTGGTCGCCCCTACGTCTGGCCTGTCCATGTTAGGAGGCGTCAGCATCTTCGTATTGGTTAGTCCAACAGTAGGAACGTCTCCACCCTCGTGGCATATATCATCAAACCTGACAAAGTCCCGGCCCCACTCCAAGGCATACACTAAGTCTGATGGTATACTGCCCCCTTGGCATTCACTGCCTCCAAGCCCCTCAAACATTATTTTGTCTACCACATAGTTCACTGTGACCCCATGTGCACAGCAAACCTGGACCATTTTCTCGGTCAGACAGAAAGTGAGAGGAGTTCCTACGAGAGTCACCTGACTCTTTGAGTCCAACCGTCCCGATATCCCTTCCCGGTGTAGCATCACGGTACACACTTGTGGCCAGTCATCACTCGGAAAGAATATCGCACATTCTTGAAATGACTTCCTTGAACATTACAGTTTCCCAGACATACCCACTGAGCCAACCAGTGCTGCCATTTCTTCAAACTCGGCCCCTTTCTGGACCACCACCCCAACTTGGGTTACCTCCTCCTTCTGAGACTCCACCCCTTTTTGGGTTACCACCCCAATTTGGGACTCCACCCCCTTTTGGGCTACCACCCCGATTTGGGTCACCGCCCCCTTTTGGGACTCCACCCCCTTTCGGGATCTCCCCATGTCTGTTATATCGGTCTTCTCAGACCACAGTTCACACCACACAGTTTATGTCTCTCACGATACCAGACAAGTCCTTGCTGGCACCACCACAGCTCCTGCTGTCACCGATCACCGGCACCACCGGCTGCTGTTCACACACACAGCGGCTGGAGTCACTGCAGCTCCTGCTGCGCCATCTTCGTGGACCCGCCGATCCACTGGAAGCCGCTTGTCACCTTCGTGACCCCACTGAGCCACATCAAGCCGCTTGTCACCTTCTTGACTTCCACTGAGCCACCGCAGGCTGAGTCGAGAAAAAAGAAGAAAAAAAACACACACCACAAAAAAACTCACGTGTCCTGACTGTGTGCTATTCAGGACGCTCCTGTCTCCACCTGAGACCGTCCAACACACAGGGCGCACCGGGTGTGATTCAGGGAGCGACCCTCCTCCCAGGGTCTTCCCACATACTGGCCTCACCAGGTCCAGGGGCTCGGCGGGTGCTCTTCAGGACATCTGTCTCCGCCTGAGACTGCCCAACACTCGCTCCTCACCAGGTCCAAGGTCACACCACGTGCTCCTGGGATCCGACTCTTCTCCCAGGGCTGACCCTCCAGGACCTTTCCTCACTGAACCCTCCATGTACACTGTCTTCCTCACTGACCCAGGTCAGTACCACACGAACACCAGTCCGATACCTGTGTCGGCCACATGGGTCACCGTTTTACTCATTGACCCAGGTCAGTACCACACGAACACCAGTCCGTTTCTCCTGTGTTACCCACACAGGTCCTCGGGTACCTCTTCTCCACAGAGGCACCCTAGCAATCACCAGTCTCTTTCTCCTGGGGAATCGGCCGCACTGGGCTCACCGATCCGGACAGTGCCTTACTCACTAGGCCGCCCCACGGTTTCCAGAACCACAGCCGGACAGTGGCTTCCCAATTGCAGGCCGTCACAGGCTCTGCTCACACGTGGCCGGTCAGCAGCACATCACACGGCTTCCACAAACGTCAACCCTCCTGGCTCAGCGTTGCTCTTTGCCACCGAATTTTGCAGTCCTTATCCGTTGCTACCAGCAACAAGGCTATACCACTGCCCATAGCTTCTCCACCAATTGTGAGGTAGCGCTGTCATTCAAGGTTGGGGGACACTCGCTTGGCAGCCACACAGTCAGATCCAGCTTGGGTTTTCATAAGCCAAACATAGTCCATGAGGTTTATTGGTCATCATAAACCACAGCAACATAAACAGCATTACAGGATAGCGTCCATTATACAGGCTATTCAGCCTCATCCTTATCTCACCCACGTCAGGGTTCCCACATGGCTGTTTCTCCAGGCTGCAGACATCCACGCACTCCTCAGGGACTCTCAGACACTGGCCGCCATTACACACACAGCCGCTCCCCAGGCTGTTAGTGAGGAGATCCTTCTCCTCACAGGACCTTCCAACACTGGACCAATCAGGTCCCAGCATTCAACTATGTGACCTACCCTGGCCACCATATATGGTCCGTAGCCATGCCCACCAGGTCACGTGACTATGACCTCATCACAGGTCCTTCACACACTCACATAGCCTTTTACTATAGGCGTTTTCAGACACACCCCTGGGTGGGTTTGTAGGTAACCAGAACCCGCCTATCTCTCTGGTTACCTGAAGACTTCTCCCTTATATTTAGAACCAACACCTCAGCAATGATATTGCTGATCACACATACACAAGTCTCCATCTCAAAGCCACCCACTTTGAGATACATAACTATTCTTCAGGATTCTGCCACTCATCCGTTCTCTTGGGACATCCACACAGTGCCCCCTTGTGGACACAGTAGTCATTGCACCACAATACATACATAGTACATACTACATATATACTACATTCATACAACATACATACTACATACATACTACATATATACAACATTCATACAACATACACACATACTACATACATACTTCATATATACTACATTCATACAACATACATACATGCATACTACATACTACATACATACTACATATATACTACATTCATACAACATACATACATGCATACTACATACTACATACATACTACATATATACTACATTCATACAACATACATACATGCATACTACATACTACAGACATACTACATATATACTACATTCATACAACATACATACATGCATACTACATACTACATACATACTACATATATACTACATTCATACAACATACATACATAGTACATACTACATATATACTACATTCATGCAACATACATACATACAACATACATACTTCATATATACTACATTCATACAACATACATACTACATACATACTACATATATACTACATTCATACAACATACATACATGCATAGTACATACTACATATATACTACATTCATACGACATACATACATGCATACTACATACTACATATATACTACACTCATACAACATACATACATGCATACTACATACATGCTACATATATACTACATTCATATAACATACATAGTACATACTACATACATACAACATACATAAACATGCTACAGACATACAACATACATACTACATACAATACATTCATACTTTCATACAATACATACATACAGACATACAGTACATATAACATAGAGTACATACTCACCATCACTTGTTACTTTGCTCCCCGAATCCAGTGTCATCTATAAAAAAATATGAAAATAACAAACAAGCAATATACTCCCTGATCTGCAGAAATCCCCGAGTGTCCCACGACGATCTCCCGTGGAGAACAGCAGCATCAGCTGATGCGACCGCTCTCTAGGGGCCTCAGGAATACAATGACGGGAGGTAGGTATCCTTCCGCACTGTATTCCTCCGCCACTGTAAAAAAATAGTCCCTAGTCTCACTTTTTGGCATTGCTGTGTGAGAAAGTTCCCACGCAGCTTTTGCCATAAAGTGAGACCAGTGAACTATAGTAACCTCTCAGTGATGCAGTGCAGGAGATCGTCATGGGACACTCATGGATTTCTGCGGATCAGAGAGTATATCGCTTGTTTGCTTTTTCATATTTTTTATAGATGACACTGGCTTCGGGGAACAAAGTGACAAGAGATGGTGAGCATGTACTCTATGTTATATTTACTGTATGTCTATATGTATGTATTGTATGAATGTATGAATGTATTGTATGTAGTATGTATGTAGTATGTATTTTGTATGTCTGTAGCATGTTGTATGCATGTTGTATGTATGTAGTATGTACTATGTATGTATGTATGTTGTATGAATGTAGTATATATGTAGTATGTATGTAGTATGTAGTATGCATGTATGTATTTTGCATGAATGTAGTATATATGTAGTATGTATGTAGTACAGTATGTAGTATGCATGTATGTATCTTGTATGAATGTAGTATATATGAAGTATGTATGCAGTATGTATGTATGTTGTATGAATGTAGTATATATGTAGTATGTATGTAGCATGTAGTATGCATGTTTGTATGTTGTATGAATGTAGTATATATGAAGTATGTATGCAGTAAGTAGTATGTATGTTGTATGAATGTAGTATATATGTAGTATGTACTATGTATGTATGTATGTTGTATGAATGTAGTATATATGTAGTATGTATGTAGTATGTATGTATGTTGTATGAGTGTTGTATATATGTAGTATGTAGTATGTATGTTGTATGAATGTAGTATATATGTAGTATGTGTGTATGACTGTAGAATATATGAAGTATGTATGTAGTGTATAGTATGTATGTATGTTGTATGAATGTTGTACATATGTAGTATGCATGTAGTATGTATATATTTTTTTTTTTACATTCAACACTTTAGCCGGATGATGGGACTAATACTGTCCCATCATTGGCTAATGTGTCAATCACTGTCATTGCAGCAGGCATAGCCCGATGGGACTTGTAGTCCCATCGGACAATGCCTGCACACACACAACCCCCGGCAGGCCCGCAGAGACCCCCGTCAGGTCTTTACAGACCCCCGGCAGGCCCGCACAGACACCCGGCAGTCCACACAGACCCCCGGCAGGCCCGTACAGACCCCCGGCAGTCCGCACAGACACCCGGCAGCTGGCACAGACCCCCGGCAGGCCCGTACCGACCCCTGGCAGGCCCGCACAGACCCCCGGCAGCCGGCACAGACCCCCGGCAGGCCCGTACAGACCCCCGGCAGGCCCGCATAGACTCCCGGCAGACCGCACAGACCCCCGGCAGTCGGCACAGACCCCCGGCAGGCCCGTACAGACCCCCGGCAGTCCGCACAGATACCCGGCAGCCGGCACAGACCCCCGGCAGGCCCGTACAGACCCCCGGCAGGCCCGCACAGACCCCCGGCAGTCCGCACAGACCCACGGCAGCCGGCACAGACCCCCGGCAGGCCCGTACAGACCCCCGGCAGTCCGCACAGACCCCCGGCAGCCGGCACAGACCCCCGTATGTATGTAGTATGTATGTATGAATGTAGTGTATATGAAGTATGTATGTAGTATGTATGTATGTTGTATGAATGTTGTATATATGTAGCATGTATGTAGTATGTATATTTTTTTTTTTTTTTTACATTCAACACATTAGCCGGATGATGGGACTACTACTGTCCCATCATTGGCTAATGTGTCAATCACTGGCATTGCAGCAGACATAGCCCGATGGGACTTGTAGTCCCATCGGACGATGCCAGCACACACACACAACCCCCCGGCAGGCCCGCACAGACCCCCGGCAGTCCGCACAGACCCCCGGCAGCCGGCAGCCGGCACAGACCCCCGGCAGGCCCGTACAGATCCCCGGCAGTCCGCACAGACCTCCGGCAGCTGGCACAGACCCCCGGCAGGCCCGTACAGACCCCCGGCAGTCCGCACAGACCCCCGGCAGCAGGCACAGACCCCCGGCAGGCCCGTACAGACCCCCGGCAGGCCCGCAGACCCCCGGCAGTCCGCACAGACCCCCGGCAGCCGGTACAGACCCCGGCAGGCCCGTACAGACCCCCGGCAGTCCGCACAGACCCCCGGCAGCCGGCACAGACCCCCGGCAGGCCCATACAGACCCCCGGCAGGCCCGCACAGACCGCGCATCATGATGACATCATTTCAGCAGCCAATCACAGCCACAACAGTGGCTCATTGCATTATGGGAACTTCCGATTCCGGTATCCGATATTGTAAAAATATCGGTACTCGGTATCGGAATTCCGATACAGTGAATATCGGCTGATACCCGATATTTGTAGTATCGGAATGCTCAATACTAATTATGACCCTAAAAAAAGCTTGTTTTTTTTTCTAAAAGTGATCTTTCTCGTGAAAAAGTAGCACAGCATTAAAAAGGTTTTTAATGGATATCAACCTAATCATATCAACTCACAGAATGAGTTTAAATAATAAAAAAAAGTGATCAAAAATGGTTTCCAGGAAAGACTACAGCTTGTTCTGCAAAAAAAAGCCCTCATATAGCTCCATTTACACAGGATAAAAACATGAGTATCAAAATAAGGTGACCAAAAATATTCTTTCAAAATTATTTTTTCTGTGCACAAATAGCAAAACATTAAACCCCTATATTCTGTAAATTTGCTATTGTGATCATATCAACCCATAGAATAAAAGAAAACATGACAATTGTACCGAACAGGGAATGGTGTGTTAAAAAAAAACACAAAAACAAAATACAGAATGTTCAGAAAGTCACATGTATAACAAACTGGCACAAATGAAAACTACAGCATGTCACACAAAAATACCGTAAGTGGTCATACAGCTCCAATGACAGAAACTTGTGAAACTAAAGGCCCTCAAAATACAGTATGGCAACCCCCAAAACAAATGATTTTTTAACCCTTAGCGACAGAGCCAGTTTGCAGCTTAATGACCAGGCCAATTTTTACAATTCTGACCACTGTCCCTTTATGAGGTTATAACTCTGGAACGCTTTAATGGATCCCGCTGATTCTAAGATTGTTTTTTCGTGACATATTGTACTTCATGTTAGTGGTAAAATTTCGATAAGTCTTGTGTTTATTTATGAAAAAAACGGAAATATGGCGAAAATTTTGAAAATTTTGCAATTTTAAAACTTTAAATTTTTATGCCCTCAAATCAGAGAGATGTGTCACACAAATTTCTTAATAAATAACATTTCCCACATGTCTACTTTACATCAGCACAATTTTGGAAGCAAAATTTTTTTTTGTTAGGAAGTTATAAGGGTTAAAAGTTGACCAGTGATTTCTCATTTTTACAACAAAATGTACAAAACCATTTTTTTTTAGGGACCACATCATATTTAAAGTCATTTTGAGGGTGTACATGACAGAAAATACCCAAAAGTGGCACCATTCTAAACACTAGACCCCTCAAAGTGCTCAAAACCACATTCAAGAAGTTTATTAACCCTTTAAGTGCTTCACACGAACTAAAGCAATGTGGAAGGAAAAAATTAACATTTAACTTTTTTTTGCAAAAAATTTACTTCAGAACCAATTTTTTTTATTTTCACAAGTGTTAAAAGAGAAAATCAACCACAAAATTTGTTGTAAAATTTCTCCTGAATACGCCGATACCCTATATGTGGGGGTAAACCACTTTTTCAGCACACGGCAGAGCTCGCAAGGGTTGGAGCGCCGTTTGACTTTTTCAACGCAGAATTGGCTGGAATTGAGATCGGATGCCATGTTGCGTTCGGAGAGCCCTTAATGCGCCTAAACAGTGGAAAACTCCAACAAGTGACCCCATTTTGGAAACTAGACCCATTAAGGAACTTATCTAGATGTGTGGTGAGCACTTTGAACCTTCAAGTGCTTCACAGAAGTTTATAACGTAGAGCCGTGAAAATAAAAAATCCATTTTTTTTCCACAAAAATGATCTTTTCGCCCCCAAATTTTTATTTTTACAAGGGTAACAGGAGAAATCATACCCGCACAGTTGTTATGCGATTTGTCCTGAGTACGCTGATACCCCATATGTGGGGGGGAACCACTGTTTGGGCGCATGGGAGAGCTCGGAAGGGAAGGAGTGCCATTTTGGAATGCAGACTTTGATGGAATGGTCTGCGGGCATCATGTTGCGCTTGCAGAGCCCCTGATGGGCCTAAACAGTGGAAACACCCCACAAGTGACCCCATTTTGGAAATTAGACCCCCTAAGGAACTTATCTAGATGTGTGGTGAGCACTTTGAACCCCCAAGCGCTTCACAAAAGTTTATAAGCGCAGAGCCGTGAAAATAAAAAGTCTTTTTTTATTTCCACAAAAGTGATTTTTTAGACCCTAATTTTTAGACCCCCAAAGTTGGCAAATAGTGGAAACCCCTCAATTCTTGCTCCAACCCTAACCCCAACACACCCCTAACCCTAATCCCAACCCTAACCCTAATCCCAACCCTAATCCCTAATCCTAATTCTAACCCTAATTCTAGTTCGCCCTAACCCTAAATCTAACCCTAGTCGTGACCCGAGCCCTAACCCTAGCCCTAACCCTAGCCCAACCCTAGCCCTAGCAGAACCCTAACCCTAGCCCTAACTCTAGCCCAACCCTAACCTAACCCTAGCCCAACCCTAACCCTAGCCCAACCCTAACCCTAGCCCAACCCTAACCCTAGCCCTAGCCCTAACCCTACCCTAACCCTAGCCCAAACCCTACCCTAACCCTAGCCCTAACCCTACCCTAACCCTAGCCCAACCCTAACCCTAACCCTAATGGAAAACTGAAAGAAAAATATTTTCTTTATTTCATTATATTGGCCTATATAAGGGAGTGATAAACGGGGGGGTTATGTACTATTTTTTTTATTTTGATCACTATGACATAGTGATCAAAATAATGAATGGAATCTGCCAGCCGGAGCTGGAAGATTCCCGGCGGGCGCACTGCGCATACGCCCGCCATTTTCAAGATGGCGGCGCCTATCGGAGGATGCCGGCGGGACGTGGGACCACCGGGAGGGGACGGAGGGCCACGGAGAGGTACCGGGGGGGGATCGGGGACCCTATTTCTCTCTCCTCTGATGTGCGATCACATCAGAGGAGAGAGAAATTAAATGTAAAATCGCGGCTTTTTTTTTTTGCGGTCGCCGTTATAGGGTTAATAACGGCGATCGCAAAAGCGGGGGTCGGTAAAAACCGACCGATTCATGTTCTCTGGGGTCTCGGCTGGGTTCTCTGGGGACCCCGGAGAAAATCCGACACTGGGGGGCGCTAATCACTTAAATCACAGCGCCGTGAATTAACGGCGCTGTGGTTTTAGTACCCTTAATTACCGCCGTTAAAAGGCGTATCGGCGGTCGTTAAGGGGTTAAATGAATAAAACATAAATAAAAATACATAAATTTGATACTAACCTACAGAGTAAAGGCAACCCTTTTTTTGTTCAGCATTAAATTTAAAACGTAGAAAAACCAGTGACAGATCTGTTATTTTCCTTATGTTCTTGGAAATAGTTAATAGTTTCTTATTACTCCAAAATTATGCCAGTGACAAATATAACTTGCCCAGAAAAAAATAATCCCATCCTATGGCTATGCCATCAAAACATGAAAAAGTTATGGCTGCTGTATCATGATAAGTGTAAAAATTGGCCTGCCGTAAAAGCTAAAAGTGGCTGGGCTAATTATATAACCACCATTTTTTTAGGTATCTTTTTAATATTTTGGATAAACTTGATGTATTGATTAACAAATAACATTAATAAGATCTGCAGTACAGTTACATCTATATGTTACCTTATATCAGTCTAACAAGTGAACAAAACCTTATTAACCCCTTAAAGACAGCTGATACGCATTAAAACATGTGCCGCTAAGGGGCCTTATTTCCTCATCAGGGATTTAAAATGGCGATCGCGAATAAGGATCTGAAAATCTTTGGGATATCAGATACAGAGGGTAGCTGAGACCCTGGAGAACACAATCAAGGCCGAACTTTCAGTTCCTTGATCACGTTAAAAAAATAGTGTGCCCGCTATTAAAACTATTTACCTCCACCATCCTTCGGTTCCCCCTGCTCCATCCCCTGGCCTTCTTGATCTGCTTCCTGAAAAAAATGGCGGGCGCATGTGTAGTGTGCCCGCCAAGATCTACCAGCTGGTGCCCAGCAACAGGTGGGATTTTTCCTATTGGTTCCTTTTGATCACTGTGAAGGACCCTATCACAGTGATCAAAAGCTAATAATTATTAAAGGGAATCTGTCACCTACCCTTTGGCGGGCGATGAAAACGAGGTCGGTCCGATGGGCGGTGTTCCCGATGTGTGCCGCTTCCCCATCCTTTCCCGCCGTCCGTAGGTTATTGCTGAATTGGAGTAGGTGTACGCCATTTTTTGCATGTGCGCTAAGCATTCATAACTAGCGCACGCGCAGTATGCTTTGCCCAACTGCGGGCAAAGCCGAAAAGCCGGACTGCGCATGCGCCGGTTAACTAAGCCCCGGACCACAGCAAAATACTTCCGGGGCTTAGTTAACCAGCGCATGCACAACAGTATGCATATATCTAATATATAAAGCTCAAAGTGTGTATGTATGTGTGTATGTATGTATGTGTGTGTGTGTGTATGTGTGTATGTCCGGGATAGGCATTCGCGCCGTCGCAGCTACAGCCACAAAATTTGGCACAGTCGCACGTCTGGACCCCGAGAGCGTCCTAAGCTATGTTGTGAGGTGAAATTTTAACCCCGCTCGTTCCAATTCACCAAACAATTTTGCCCCCATCTACATACTGGGGAAAAAGTGTGTGCGTGTCAAGCCCCGCCCCTCATTATGATGTCATAATGCCCCTATTTGCATACTGGGGAAGCAGTGTGTGCATATCAAGCCCCGCCCCTCATTATGATGTCACAATGGTTGCCATGGCGACGCTGATGTCATCATAGGTTGCAAGCCCTGCCGCCGCTCATTATGATGTCATAATGGTTGACTATGAGATGGAGGATGTGTGATGGGTATATGGGCACTGGACTATGGGATGGAGGATATGTATGACGGGTATATGGGCTCGGGACTATGGTATGGCGGATGTGTATGACGGGTATAAGGGCACTGGACTATGGGATGGAGGATATGTATGACGGGTATATGGGCACGGGACTATGGGATGGAGGATATGTATGACGGGTATATGGACACGGGACTATGGTATGGAGGATATGCATGATGGGTATATGGGCACGGGACTATGGTATGGAGGATATGTATGATGGGTATATGGGCACGGGACTATGGGATGGAGGATATGTATGATGGGTATATGGGCACGGGACTGTGGGATGGAGGATATGTATGACGAGTATATGGGCACAAGACTATGGGATGGAGGATATGTATGACGAGTATATGGGCACGGGACTATGGGATGGAGGCTATGTATGACGGGTATATGGGCACGGGACTATGGGATGGAGGATGTGTGATGGGTATATGGGCACTCGACTATGGGATGGAGGATGTATGATGGGTATATGGGCACTCGACTATGGGATGGAGGATATGTATGATGGGTATATGGGCATGGGACTATGGGATGGAGAATATGTATGATGGGTATATGGGCATGGGACTATTGGATGGAGGATGGGTATATGGGCACTCGACTATGGGATGGCGAATATGTATGATGGGTATATGGGCATGGGACTATGGGATGGCGAATATGTATGATGGGTATATGGGCATGGGACTATGGGATGGAGAATATGTATGATGGGTATATGGGCATGGGACTATGGGATGGAGGATGTGCTATGGGTATATGGGCACTCGACTATGGGATGGCGGATATGTATCATGGGTATATGGGCACGGGACTATGGGATGGAGGATATGTATGATGGGTATATGGGCATGGGACTATGGGATGGAGAATATGTATGATGGGTATATGGGCATTGGACTATGGGATGGAGAATATGTATGATGGGTATATGGGCATGGGACTATGAGATGAAGGATGTGTGATGGGTATATGGGCACTCGACTATGGGATGGCGAATTTGTATGATGGGTATATGGGCATGGGACTATGGGATGGAGAATATGTATGATGGGTATATGGGCATGGCACTATGGGATGGAGGATGTGTGATGGGTATATAGGCACTCGACTATGGGATGGAGGATATGTATGATGGGTATATGGGCACGGGACTATGGGATGGTGGATATGTATGATGGGTATATGGGCATGGGACTATGGGATGGAGGATAATTATAATTTGCTATAACTAACCACAGTTAGTTACTATGCCCGGGCAGCGCCGAGCTCTTCAGCTAGTATATAATATAACCGTGGGAGAGTCACTCTGTCAGAAGCCTTTATAGACTATGCAAGCGCGACGCACCTGCGCAGTCTGGCTCCAGACAGAATGAGGCATCAAGAAGTGAGGAGTGTGTATGGCGCTGGAGATAGCGGTACCGTACACACTGCATACCGTGATTTCTGGCGCCATACTTGCATACTTACCTGACCGGGAGGAGCATTGCGGCAGCACTTCTCTTCGGCCGGAGAATGGGGCCGGAGTGCGCGTGAGTATCGCGCATGCGCATAGCACTCTCCGGTGCCATTTTACTGAAGACACATTTGCAGTGTGTCTTCAGCAATATGGCGCCGGACCGCGCGGTATGGGCATGCGCGTACTCCGGCACCACACTCCTCCCCCGGGCTCCAGCAGAATGTGACAGCGTTGGAACACAGGGAAGAAAGGTGAGTATAATTTTTTTTGTATGTGTGCAGTTTAATAGGGGTGAGGGGACCATGCATACCAGGAAAGGGGGGTGAGAGGACCATGCATACCAGGATAGGGGGGTGAGAGGACCATGCATACCAGGATAGGGGGGTGAGAGGACCATGCATACCAGGAAAGGGGGGGTGAGGGGACCATGTATATCAGGAAAGGAGGGTGAGGGGACCATGCATACCAGGAAAGGGGGGTGAGGGGACCATGCATATCAGGAAAGGGGGGGTGAGAGGACCATGCATACCAAGAAAGGGGGGGGGTGAGAGGACCATGCATACCAAGATTTGGGGGTGAGGGGGCCATGCATACTAGGATAAGGAGTGAGGGGACCATGCATTCCAGGATTGGGGAGTGAGGGGACCATGCATACCAAGATTGGGAGATGAGGGGTACCGTGCATACCAGGATAGGGGAGAGAGAGGACCATACATACCAGGATAGGGGGGGCGAGAGGACCATGCTTACCAGGATTGGGAGGCGAGGGGACCATGCATACCAGGACTGGGGGGGTGAGAGGACCATGCATACCAAGATTTTGGGGGTGAGGGAACCATGCATACCGGGGATCGGAAAACATGCATACCAGGATAGGGGGGTGAGAGGAACATGCATATCAGGATAGGGGGTTTGGGGACCATGTATACCAGGATTGGGGGTGAGAGGACCATGCATACAAGGATTGGGGGGGTGAGGGGACCATGCATACCAAGATAAGGGGGTGAGGGGACCATGCATACCAGGATAGGGGGGTGAGGGGACCATGCATACCAGGATAGGGGGGTGAGGGGACCATGCATAACAGGATTGGGGGTTGAGGGGACCATGCATACCAGGATTGGGAGATGAGGGGTACCATGCATACCAGGAAAGGGGGGTGAGGGGACCATGCATATCAGGTTAGGGGGGGTGAGAGGACCATGCATACCAGGAAAGGGGGGGAGTGAGAGGACCATGCATACCAAGATTTTGGGGGTGAGGGGACCATGCATACTAGGATAAGGGGTGAGGGGACCATGCATTCCAGGATTGGGGGTGAGGGGACCATGCATACCAGGAAAGGGGGTGAGGGGACCATGCATACCAGGATTGGGGGGTGAGGGGACCATGCATACCAGGATTGGGAGATGAGGGGTACCGTGCATACCAGGATAGGGAAGTGAGAGGACCATACATACCAGGATAGGGGGGGCAAGAGGACCGCGCATACCAGGATTGGGAGGCGAGGGGACCATGCACACCAGGATTGGGGGGCGAGGGGACCATGCATTCCAGGATAGGGGGGTGAGGGGACCATGCATACCGGGGTTTGGGAACCATGCATACCAGGAAAGGGGGGTGAGAGGACCATGCATATCAGGATAGGGGGTTTGGGGACCATGTATACCAGGATAGGGGGGTGAGGGGACCATGCATTCCAGGATAGGGGGGTGAGGGGACCATGCATACCAGGATTGGGGGTGAGAGGACCATGCATACAAGGATTGGGGGGTGAGGGGACCATGCATATCAGGATAAGGGTGTGAGGGGACCATGCATACCAGGATAGGGGGGTGAGGGGACCGTGCATACCAGGATAGGGAAGTGAGAGGACCATACATACCAAGATAGGGGGGGGCAAGAGGACCACGCATACCAGGATTGGGAGGCGAGGGGACCATGCATACCAGGATTGGGGGGCGAGGGGACCACGCATTCCAGGATAGGGGGGTGAGGGGACCATGCATACCGGGGTTTGGGAACCATGCATACCAGGAAAGGGGGGTGAGAGGACCATGCATATCAGGATAGGGGGTTTGGGGACCATGTATACCAGGATAGGGGGGTGAGGGGACCATGCATTCCAGGATAGGGGGGTGAGGGGACCATGCATACCAGGATTGGGGGTGAGAGGACCATGCATACAAGGATTGGGGGTGAGGGGACCATGCATACCAGGATAAGGGTGTGAGGGGACCATGCATACCAGGATAGGGGGGTGAGGGGACCATGCATACCAGGATAGGGGGGGGCGAGAGGACCATGCATACCAAGATTTTGGGGGTGAGGGGACCATGCATACTAGGATAAGGGGTGAGGGGACCATGCATTCCAGGATTGGGGGTGAGGGGACCATGCATACCAGGAAAGGGGGTGAGGGGACCATGCATACCAGGATTGGGGGGTGAGGGGACTGGACTATGGGATGGAGGATATGTATGACGGGTATATGGGCAAGGGACTATGGGATGGCGGATATGTATGATGGGTATATGGGCACGGGACTATGGGATGGAGGATATGTATGATGGGTATATGGGCATAGGACTATGAGATGAAGGATGTGTGATGGGCATATGAGCACTCAACTATGGGATGGCGAATATGTGTGATGGGTATATGGGCATGGGACTATGGGATGGAGGATAATTATAATTTGCTATAACTAACCACAGTTAGTTACTATGCCCGGACAGCGCCGGGCCTCTTCAGCTAGTATATATATATATATACAGCTCTGGCAAAAATTATGAGACCACCACATCAAAACCCTGTCATTGACAGCCCATTCTCCAGACCTGAACCCCATTGAAAACCTCTGGAATATAATCAAGAGGATGATGGACAGACACAAACCAACAAACAAAGAAGAACTGCTTAGATTTTTACACCACAAGCAGTGTGAAAGACTGGTGGCAAGCACGACAAGATGCATGAAAGCTGTTTTTAAAAATCATGGTTATTCCACAAAATATTAATTTCTGAACTCTTCCTGAGTTAAAACATTAGCATCGTTGTTTCTAAATTATTATGAACGTGTTTTCTTTGCATTATTTGAGGTCTCAAAGCATTGTTTGTTTTTTTTTTTAAATTCTGACCATTTCTCCTTTTCAGAAAAAAAACCCAACATTTATTGCTTGGAAATTCAGAGACATGTTGTCAGAAGTTTATAAACTAAAAGAACAATTTACATTTTACTCAAAAATATACAGTACCTACAGTATAAAGAGAAAAAATCAGACAAACTGAACATTTGAAAGTGGTCACTTAATTTTTGCCAGAGCTGTATATATAATTTTTTTTCCTCCCACTTCACAACTTTTAAAGTACTGTATTTGTCTTTTAATAATAAGGGTTTCTTTATTTGTTAGACTGACTTTTGAATCCCTACATTTATTACAATTTGGTTAGCCATATCTATACATAATATTGTGTAGTCGTTTATTATTTAAAGTACCGTATTTTTCGCACTATAAGACGCACCAGACCATAAGACGCACCCCAAATTTTCAGAAGGAAAATAGAGAAAAAAATAATAATGTGTCAAATGGGGGTCCGTCTTACAGTCCAAATTCAGCTTACCAGGGAAGGGATCCAGCACAGGTGGAGGAGTGATCACAGGGCTCATTCAGTGGTCCAGGCTGGTGCGGTGGTGGCGGCTCTGTGCTGGGGCAGTTGAGCTGTGCTGGGGCAGGTGTGCTGTGATGGGGCAGGTGGGCTGTGCTGGGGCAGGTGGGCTGTGCTGGGGCAGGTGGACTGTGCTGGGGCAGGTGGGCTGTGCTGGGGCAGGTGTGCTGTGCTGGGGAAGCTGGGCTGTGCTGGGGCAGGTGTGCTGCACTGTGCTGGGGCAGGTGTGCTGTGCTGGGGAAGCTGGGCTGTGCTGGGGCAGGTGGGCACTGTGGTGTGGTGGTGGCGGCGGGCTGTGCTCCGGTGCAAGGGTGGCGGCTCCGATGCAGGAGCAGCGGCTCCGTCGGCATTTCTTCAAAGCCCGGAGGCCCCCGCACATCCGTTGCTGGCTGCCGCCATGTTGCGGTGGCCTTCGGGAACATGGATGCCAGGAAGATGGCCGCAGGTCCGGGGACGGCGCATGCTCAGGTTCAGATCTCCTCTCAAGAAGGGTGGAAGGCAAAGATAAGGGGAGAGATATAGGTTTGTTCAGCTGTCACAAGGCTTCTTCCCTGTCCCTAACGCTAGGGGTGCACTAGCTTGCCCTGTTCCCTGGATTACTTCTGGCAAAGACACTGGGTCCACTTACCTTGCCTTAGCTCCTGAATCCGCACTCAGTCTGTACCCTTCTCTCACCCAGGGAAGAGGGGAGTAGTAGTATACAACCAGGCTAACAAGGTAATACAAACATGGATAAAGAAAAATACCAATCCTGCAAATCTATATACACTGCTCAAAAAAATAAAGGGAACACTAAAATACCACATCTGTTGTGAATTCGCTTTCTGGCCTACCTATGGTTACTGTTATGAATGGGTAGCCGAGGAGGAAATAAAAAACAATACAAGCTAAGTCTCAGAAAACCAAAGAGGTTGGTAACTAGAGTTGAGCGACTTTTGTTTTTTTAGGGTCGAGTTTCGTTTCGTGAAACCCGACTTTTCCAAAAGTCGGGTAGAGCAAGATCAGCCGATTATAGGGAAAAGTCGGGGTCGTCCCGAAACACGAAACCCAATGTAAGTCAATGGGGAATAAAAGTCGGCAGTGAGAGGAGGACAGGAAACACACCTACAGTGCTCATTTGAATGCCAAAAGCATCAATTCTTCTTACTTAAGCTTGTCAACCTTAATTAACTTCATAATACAAGTTACGCACTGAAAAATGGGGGTTATTTGGCTAAAGTTGTGGGGGGGTAGGGCTGGCTCCAGGTTTTCATGGGCCCTGGGCGAAAGAGCGCCCCTTTAACACATACCACAACTCATCATGCTCCGATACGGCAGAGAAATAGCGGTATAGTACAATGAAAAATACTTCACTTTTTACATCTCATGACGAGGCCCATCTATTTCTCCATACAGAATCATTGGTCCCATATAATGTTTGAAACAGTATATGATGAGCTCCACATAATGCTACAGTATATGTTGGTCCCCATGGATGAAGCTCCACTGTCTTATGGGCCCAAATAATGCTCCAAACATAATGGGCCCCATTTCTAATGCTCTAGTGTATAATGGGCCCTGTAAATGCTGCTCCAGTGTCTGATGTCCACCTTTGGAATGTTCCAGTGTATGGTGGGCCCCATCTATCATTCTCCGGAGTATAGTGCTCCCCAAAAATTGCTGTCCCAACATTGAAAACAATCAAATAAGTCTCCTCGCTAGGGAATCCCTGTACTAGTCTGGACTCCTCGTCGTCCCCATCTTCCATCTCACTGCACAGTATTTCAACCTTGCAAGTGCTGTGATCCTGAGCAAGCAGGGGGGGCCCACTCGTTGGCGACGGCACTGGCACAGGGCCCCTGATAGTACGGTGGTGTGTCTGATGGCGGGTGGGCCGAACCTGCACTTTCATCTGCAGCTTCCTCTTTGTCACCGTGTAAGATGGAACTGTATATGGGAAGGATAACCTGAGTTTCATCAGGGTCAGATTCAGGCCGTGTAGCGTGCGAGGGGAATGTAGTGGTCTGGGTCAATGTACCAGCAGATTCATTGAGCAGTGGCTGGGCACTTGTGTCGCCCCCAGGAGTACGGTCGCCACAGTGGCATTACCTTCCTCCTAGGGAGTGTGATGTCATGCTTGGGAGCAACGAAGGATCTCTCTAGCAGGTTAACTGATTGGGCGGCGTTATTCCCACGAGTCATGACCCTCCAAACAGCGTTCATGAAGGCAAAGTGTTTGTTTTACGTGGGCAGTATGGTTGCAAAGCTGAACCTTAAAGGAATGTCCAGAAGGGCACCACCAGGAGTGGAGCCTATAGTTAAATTCGACTCCACCTGGGAAACCTCAACCATGCCAGCTACAGAACAGATGCACACATTGCAAGCTTAATTCCGTTAACGAACGAGACTCCGTCATGCCCCGCGGTCCGAGTCCGGCTTACTAGAGGGACACGTGAGGCTCTGGCACATGAGATTGGCCAATAACTGGTGTGTCATGCCCTTACATGTCCGTGGCTGCATGTGCGCTACACTGAAAAGGCCAGCGTTTGTCGCTTACAGGTGCAGATAACCCGCTGAACAACGTTAGTGATGGGGATCACTGATTACAATTATTACCCGTGAACGATGATTTCCCAGTAAGTGCAGGTCAACCGCAGTTCCGGAATTAGGCCTAAGGCTGGAGTCACACTAACCTGCGCAAAATACGGTCAGTATTTTACATGCGTAATACGGATGACAGCCCCCTAAACAGTGCTCCGTATGTCATCCGTAATCAAGGTGTGGTCGCGTATTTTGCGCATGTCAGCATCCGTATGTAATCCGTATGGCATCCGTATGGCGAGATTTTCCCGCAGGCTTGCAAAATGGACATATAATGGAGCCCTATGACAGTTTTAATAAAGAAATGAAAGAATAGATATAGACACATAGAATGCATATATATATATATATATGTATTCTATGTGTCTATATCTATTCTTTCATTTCTTTATTAAACCTGTCTGTGTGAGTTTACTGTATAGCGCACTGAATTGCCGGCTTTGCTAAAAGACACCAGGTGCGTATTTCTCGCAAGTCACACGTTTGTTCCGTGTGTAATCCGTATTTTTTGCGCACCCATAGACTTGCATTGGCGTATTACGGGTGTAGTACGCTGACAATCGCAGCATGCTGCGAGTGGCACGGAGCGTAGAATACGGATGAGAAATATACGGCTGGTGCGAGGGACCCCATAGAGAATCATTGGTCCGTGTCTAATGCGTGCATTTTGCGCCTCTCACTCTCCCGTATTCCTCGCCAGTGTGACCCCGGCCTAACCGTCATTCCTGAAAAAATGAAAAACTTACGTGTGCAAACCACAGGCGCTGTAGCTTGCTTAACAGCTCGCCAGCCGTTCTCACGCCCAGTATGGATTACACGTGATTGCACAAAGGTGAGAAAGGGTACCGTATCCCCGGATAACATGTATGGATAGCGTACACATTCAAAATATATGTCTATACATCAGGAGGCAGGCTCAGATGGTGTCAGGCCCAGTATGGATTGCACAAAGGTGAGAAAAGGTACCGTATCCCAGGATAACATGTATGGATTGTGTACACATTCAAAATATATGTCTATACATCAGGAGGCAGGCTCAGACGGTGTCAGGCCCAGTATGGATTGCACGTGATTGCACAAAGGTGAGAAAGGGTACCGTATCCCAGGATAACATGTATGGATAGCGTACACATTCAAAATATATGTCTATACATCAGGAGGCAGGCTCAGACGGTGTCATGCACAGTATGGATTTGACGGCCCAGACTACACAGCGGAGGAGCAGGGAGAGGTAAAGATTGCAAATGCTGGGGCCCTGCCCAAGCAAGGGGGGCCCACTCGTGGGCGTCGGTACTGGCACTGGGCCCTTCATAGTACGGCGGTGTGTCTGACGGCGGGTGTGCACCACCACCGTCAGAGACACTTGATTGCACTATGAGGGACCCTGTGCCAGTGCCCGCGCCCAAGAGTCGGCCTACCCACCTACCCACCTGTCCAGGGCAACGGCACTCGCACGGTGTCGTGCGCTAGGTGGTGACCCCGGCCATGGGGGGGGGAGGCAGCACAGTTAGGGAGTTTTAGAAAGTGGCATATGTTGATGTTGGACATTCAGCTGATGCAAAAGGCGAAATAGGTCAAGTCCCAGGAAGAGGTGGACCAAAGCAAACCATTTTTCTGTCACCCTATGTGTCATCAGGGGAAAGTGGGACAAAATCCCTGGAAACCCATGCATGGTTCATTTTAATGAAGGTTAGATCATCCACATTTTGGGTTGACAGACGGGTCCTTTTTTCTGTCAGGATTGATCCAGCTGCACTGAAGACTCTTTCCGATAGCACACTTGCAGCTGGGCAAGCGAGCTCCTGTAAGGCATATTGTGCCAATTCAGGCCAGGTGTCCAGTTTAGCGGCCCAATAGTCAAAGGGGATGTCATGGTCACTGTGTGTCTGGGCGCAGGTGTTACCGCAAGGCGAACCCATAACACACGTGACCCTGGATACAGCGCCTCCAGTGGGGCGAATTTAAATAATAAAATGTGCAGATAGATACACCGCCTCCACCTGGCGAATTTAGGTATTACACGTTAATATAAATTCTGGAAACCCCGCCTCCAGTACGGCGAATTTAAATAATAAGGGGGACCTGAGAAACATTAACAATGGTGGGCCCTGCGATAGGGAAAAGGAAGTGGAGACCTCCTGAGCTCCCCTGAGCCAGTGTCCCTGCATTCCTAACGTTCCCTATGCTGGTTCCGCACCGGGCGCCGCACGTGTACCTCAACGCCCTTGCTCGCCCTGACCCTAAACCCTCACTAGGGAATGGGTCGGTGCGGAAACTAATCCCACCACTGCACTAACAACACACATGAGGGAAAGAGACAATACAGGGGGACACCACTTAGCTTTATGCTCTGTGCTTATGCTCCTACAACAGAGCCCTCCACCTGCGTGCGTCTTCTCCTCCACCCGGATCCATCACCATAACAGGATCCTTCACCATAGTGGAGCCTTGGAGCAGAGTCCACCACCAGTTGCTGCTGCTTAGTAACAGAGTCCCAAAGATGAGTTCAGCTTCTGACACGAAATCAAGCATGCTTGAGTCCAGCTCAGCAGCCAAGTCCCACATGGTGAGTGCCACTCTCCATAGTCGCCACTCCACCAGTCCATGCAGACACTTCCCGCTGACACCATCACTGCGACCCCACCACGCCATGCCAGTTCTTCGTCCAGACACCATAGCTGACACACTTCCCCCCTGGCTAAGCTGCGCAGGACTCCTCCTCAGCTCCATCCTTCCACCAGGCTCTCACCAACTCAGAATCCATGAAAGAATATCACCAGCAGTGATTGCACACCCTGAGACTCATTTATAGAGCCCCACACCTGAATCATAATTACAGAGAGCTTTAAACTGAAAACCTAAGGTGCGATACCACTAACCACCACCGGGGACAGTCAAGTCACCTTGGCAACTTGCCAAAAGGAAAAAAAGTTCACTCTGTGCTTTTAAAACTGTCATATCACTTCAGATCATGACAGGAGAATGACCTGTGTGGGAGAATATTGATATGGGAGGAAAAGTAGTTTGTAACCATAGTTGACAACTGCTGTCTCCTGTCACTTTCCATCGATGCAGTATTACCAGTTGTGTGAGCGGTACTTGAAAAATCAGTCCACAACATTGTCATGAAACCCCTGTCTCCAACGCCACTTCTGCTGTGTGCACCATGAACACCTCTGCCAAGCTGCCCCCGGCCCGTACGGCTCGTGTGAGAACCATCACCGCTGCTGTGTGCTGGGAATGCCTCAAGCAACCGATTTACCAGAGTTGCTTGTTTATTAGCCAATATTAGGTCAAGGTTCTCCTGTGGCATGATGTTTTGTAATTTGCCTTTATAGCGTGGATCCAGGATGCTGGCCAACCAGTAGTCGTCATCGTTCATCATTTTGGCAATGCGGGGGTCCCTTTTTAGGATCCGCAAGGCATAATCTGACATGTGGGCCAATGTTCCCGGTGTCAATGATGCACTGCGAGTGCTGGGTGGAGGAGCACTTTCTGGCAAATCCACATCCCTCCAGTCACGCACAAACCCTGTACCGGACCTTGCCACGCCAACATTTTCACTTGCCCCACGAAATGCATCCTCCTCCCCTAAGTAATCATCCCCATCATCATCCTCCTCCTCCTCTTCTTCCTCCACCTCGTCCAGGAGAGGTCCCTGAGCAGACAATGGCTGAATGTCATCAAGGATTCCCTCCTCGTCAACATTGGCTGCAGACGCCTGCTCCTTAAGGTGCGTCAAAGTTTGCATGAGCAGACGCATAAGTGGGATGCTCATGCTTAGGATGGCGTCATCTGCGCTTACCAGCCGTGTGCATTCCTCAAAACACTGAAGGACTTTACAGATGTCTTTCAGCTTCGACCACTGCACACCTGTCAACTCCATGTCTGCTCTCAAAGTGCCTGGCCGTGTATCCTCCCACAAATGCATTATGGCCTGCCTCTGCTCGCACAGCCGCACCACCATGTGCAGGGTGGAGTTCCACCTTGTTGCAATGTCGATAATGAGGCGGTGGTTGGGAAGGTGGAGCAATCGCTGCAGCTTCTGCATACGAATGGAGTGTACAGGCGACCGGCGGATGTGCGCGCACAGTCTTCGCACCTTCTGGAGCAGGGCTGTTAACTCCGGATAATTTTTGAGGAAGCACTGCACCACCAGGTTCAAGGTGTGAGCCAAGCAAGGTATATGGCTGAGTTTTGAAAGGGCTATGGCTGCCACAAAATTACGGCCATTATCACTAACTACCTTGCCTGCCTCAAGATGTACACTGCCCAGCCATGACTCAGTTTGTCGCTTCAAGTACTCGGCCAGCACCTCGGCGGTGTGTCTGTCGCCCAAACACATCATCTGCAACACAGCCTGCTGACGCTTTCCACTAGCTGCTCGATAGGGGGACACCTCGTGTGCAACAGTGGCAGCTGCAGATGGAGTGCTCGTACGACTGCGCTCTGTGGACGAGCTTTCGCTTCTGGAGGAGGAGGAGGAGGAGGGTCGAACGCCTACAGCCAACTGTTTCCTATACCGTGGGCTAGGAAGCACTGTCCCACCACCACTGTCCCCTGTGGACCCTGCATCCACCACATTAACCCAGTGCGCAGTGATGGACACGTAACGGCCCTGGCTATGCCGACTGGACCATGCATCAGTTGTGAGGTGCACCTTTCCACTCACTGACTGCTTGAGTGCATGGACAATGCGGTCTTTTACATGATGGTGGAGGGCTGGGATGGCTTTGCGAGAGAAGAAGTGGCGACTGGGTAGGTCATAGCGTGGTACTGCATAGGCCATGAGTTCGCGGAAAGCTGCGCTTTCCACCAACCGATAGGGCATCATCTCAAACGAGATTAGTTTGGCAATGTGGGCGTTCAAACCCAGTGTACGCGGATGAGAGACTGAGTACTTTCTTGACCTACTCATAGTGTCTGGGAGGGTGAGCTGGACTTGAGAGCTGCATATGGTGGAAGTAGCGGTGGACAGGGCGGACTGAGAGAGGGTTGATGATGGTGATGGAGTTGGTGTTCTTTCTGATGGCCTAGATTCAGTATTTCGTTGATATAACAGTGGGATTCCCTGACTGCTGTGGCCTTGCAACGACACCTCAACATTTGCTGCTGTGCTAACCGGTGGGCTTACAGTGGGGGAAACAATGTAGCGTTGCTGACTACCTTCTTTGTGATCAGTTGCACATGTGGCACTTGAGGTTTGGTGTGGTGTCCACGCTTGCAAGTGCATGCTGGTTAAATGTCTAAGCATGCAACTGGTATTCAAGTTTTTCAGATTTTTCCCTCGGCTAAAGGTCTTTGCGCACTTCTTAAAGATAACCTCGGCCTGATCATGAGGATTTTGTTCAAAAAAGTGCCACACTGCACTCTTCCTACTTTGGCAGACATTTTGCGGCCTAGCACGCTGTGATCTTTTGACCCTCTGGACAAGCTGTCCAGCAACTCTTTTGATTTTTGGAACCTGTCTTTGGAGTGCTCCGGGCCTGCCAGATAACAGCTGTTGCGATGTCGATGTCTGCTGTGGATGCTCCTCATCTGAGCTATTGGAAGCAGCAACCTCTTCCCCCAATGGATGCCAATCTGGGTCATCAACTGGGTCATCCATCACCTCCTCTTCAATGTCATGTGCACCTTCCTCTGTGTCACCGTGTATGGTGGTATAGTGTGCGGGAAGGGGCACCTGAGTCTCATCAGGGTCAGAATCTGGCTCTGTACACTGCGAGGACAATGTAGTGCTCTGAGTGAATGTACCAGCAGAATCATCTATCAGCGGCTGTGCATCAGTGCACTCCATGTCAGATTCATCTTGGCCTGGGTAATTCACCATTTCACTTGATAATCCAGGCATGGTATGTGAAAACAGCTCCATGGAGTAATCAGTAGTATGGCCTGCGTCATCCTTCAATCTTGGTTGGGGTGAAGGACACAAGGAAAGGTGTGGTTTATGAACATGAGCCTCCAATGACGACTCAGTGCTTTTACTTTTTACAACTTCAGAAGAGGAGGCGATAGAGCTGGAGGCTGAATCAGCAATGTAAGACAAAACTTTTTCCTGATGCTCTGGCTTTAAAAGCGGTTTGCCAACTCCTAGAAAACGAAGCCTTCGAAGCCTTATGGAGCCAGACGATGACGCAGGCTCAACACCTCCTGCATTCGGTCCTAGTTTGCTCTTGCCACTACCATCAGATCCACCACCAACACCATCATTACCAGCTGTCAACCCCCGCCCAATTCCACGGCCTCTTCCACGGCCTCTTCCACCAGCCTTCCTCATTTTTTGTAGAATTGTAGACAAAATCCAACAAACTATATAGTAATGTAAAACAAGGTACAAGGTGTCTATAGGACAGGGGAGATTTTGAATTTCTGCACACACTTGTGGACACTGGACATTTATGGATTGTGTGAGGCCCACTGAATATCAGAGCGCTATGTCACAGGCTCGATGGCACAGGTGTGAAAAAAGTGACTACAGGATAAGGGAGATTTTGAATTTCTGCAGACACTTGTGGACACTGGACACTTTTGGATTGTGTGAGGCCCACTGAATATCAGAGCGCTATGTCACAGGCTCGATGGCACAGGTGTGAAAAAAGTGACTACAGGATAAGGGAGATTTTGAATTTCTGCAGACACTTGTGGACACTGGACACTTGGATTGTGTGAGGCCCACTGAATATCAGAGTGCTATGTCACAGGCTCGATGGCACAGGTGTGAAAAAAGTGACTACAGGATAAGGGAGATTTTGAATTTCTGCAGACACTTGTGGACACTGGACACTTGGATTGTGTGAGGCCCACTGAATATCAGAGCGCTATGTCACAGGCTCGATGGCACAGGTGTGAAAAAAGTGACTACAGGATAAGGGAGATTTTGAATTTCTGCAGACACTTGTGGACACTGGACACTTTTGGATTGTGTGAGGCCCACTGAATATCAGAGCGCTATGTCACAGGCTCGATGGCACAGGTGTGAAAAAAGTGACTACAGGATAAGGGAGATTTTGAATTTCTGCAGACACTTGTGGACACTGGACACTTTTGGATTGTGTGAGGCCCACTGAATATCAGAGCGCTATGTCACAGGCTCGATGGCACAGGTGTGAAAAAAGTGACTACAGGATAAGGGAGATTTTGAATTTCTGCAGACACTTGTGGACACTGGACACTTGGATTGTGTGAGGCCCACTGAATATCAGAGCGCTATGTCACAGGCTCGATGGCACAGGTGTGAAAAAAGTGACTACAGGATAAGGGAGATTTTGAATTTCTGCAGACACTTGTGGACACTGGACACTTGGATTGTGTGAGGCCCACTGAATATCAGAGCGCTATGTCACAGGCTCGATGGCACAGGTGTGAAAAAAGTGACTACAGGATAAGGGAGATTTTGAATTTCTGCAGACACTTGTGGACACTGGACACTTTTGGATTGTGTGAGGCCCACTGAATATCAGAGCGCTATGTCACAGGCTCGATGGCACAGGTGTGAAAAAAGTGACTACAGGATAAGGGAGATTTTGAATTTCTGCAGACACTTGTGGACACTGGACACTTGGATTGTGTGAGGCCCACTGAATATCAGATCGCTATGTCACAGGCTCGATGGCACAGGTGTGAAAAAAGTGACTACAGGATAAGGGAGATTTTGAATTTCTGCAGACACTTGTGGACACTGGACACTTGGATTGTGTGAGGCCCACTGAATATCAGAGCGCTATGTCACAGGCTCGATGGCACAGGTGTGATAAAAGTGACTACAGGATAAGGGAGATTTTGAATTTCTGCAGACACTTGTGGACACTGGACACTTTTGGATTGTGTGAGGCCCTCTGAATATCAGAGCGCTATGTCACAGGCAGAAATTGGCTAGTGTATCACAAACTACAAGGTGTATGTAGAATTGGGCAGAATAGGAATCTCCCTAGAGTGTAGGTCTGTAAGAACGGAACAAATCCTCCACTTATCCTTCCACAGTGACACACAGATAGCTTCACTGTGGCTGTGATAACAGCCGTTACACGGTACTGTGTGAGGAGCGTACACCGCTGTATGGTGTGAAAAAATGCACGCTCAGTACCTCAGCAGGACAAAAAAAAAATTGGGATTGCTTTTAAAAAAGCAGTTTGCAGAGCAGTGGGGAAACAGCAATGCAGCTGTCAGGAAGCCTTAGAAGGCAGCCTAACAACCAACACCGCTGATCCACCACAATATAGCCTCCCCTTGCACTGCACACACAGTGACTGGTGTGTTGTACAGGCAAAATCGCTAGCAGCAGAAGCAGTTTTTTTTTCTTCTTCCCTGCCTAACGCTCTCCCTACAGAATCAGCAACCTCTCCCTATGCTAAGATCGGCAGAAGTAAGATGGCGGTCGGCGTGCACGCCCTTTTATAACCCCTGTGACACCCACCAAAGCAAGCCAATCACTTGCATGCCCTTCTGAAAGATGGTGGTGACCCCTGCCTATGTCATCACGTTGCCCACAGTGTCCGTGGATCCTGATTGGCTGAAAAAGAGCGCAAAACAAACTTTTGAAATGCGACTTTGGCGCGTAAGTCGCCGACCTCGTGGCCGACCTCATCCTAGGGTCGGGTTTCGTTTCATGAAACCCGACTTTGCCAAAAGTCGGCGACTTTTGAAATTTTTCGACCCGTTTCGCTCAACTCTATTGGTAACTATGCAGACTGCAGACCCCTGATCGTAACACGCAACTAGCAGCAGTCGTGGAGCGTTCCTACAGTGGTCCTAGACGCCTCGTCACAACCGGAGAACTAGATAAGCCTAAAGCAGGAAAAGAGGAAAACTACCTGCCCCAGAGCAGACCCCAAAGGAGAGACAGCCCCCCACATGTATTGACGGTGAAAAAAGATGAAAACACAAACAAAGGCAGGAAAATAGGCTGAGCAAACGATGGGGCCCGACTAACTAGGAAGGACAGGAAAGGAAAGACACTGTCTGCAGTCTGCCAAAAAACCCTACAAAATGTCCAACACAACTGATAGCAAAATTAACCCTGAAGTCACTAGACTTCTCCCACTATATCAGCACTCTGAAATATTCTGTGACAGCGCAAAAAGAGGCTAATCTAATAAGGGACAAAAAAAGGCAATTTGGCAAATAAGAGTGGAAATTCAGCACAGCCCAGCTGGGCTGGCTGACCACACAAAAAACTGAAAAGACCAACAAGAGCAAGTATGAACATTAGCAAAAAACAAACTTATCTTTGAGAAGACTGGAACAAAGCTGAGTCCTAGACCTGAGAAGCAGACTGAATCACCAGCACCTGGATAGGGCGTCGGCTGTCTTATATCCAGTCTGATATTCCAGAGATCCAATCATTATCTTCCTCACCAGGTGGCAGATCACTACCACTTAAACCAACCTCACTACCTCCTGTCACCACCAGAGGGAGAACGGAAGGGGAACTCTCAAATGGTGGAGCAGAAAATGAGCTCATAACAGGTTACTACTGAAGGTAGTGGAGCTGGTCAAATTGACATAGGGGATGCGAGTTCTCTTTCTGGGTTCCCTCTGGTGGTTACTGGAGGTAATGGAGCTGATCTGATTAACAGAGGCTTGTCACCTGATAATGAAGACGACGATTGGAGATCTGAGGTTTCAGACTGGATTTAAGACAGCCGACTCCCTCTATCCCTGCTGGTGATTTTTTTCCTGCCTTCTGAGGTCTTAGTTTCCAGCTCAGTCCCTGCATGTTCAGCTAAGTGTTCTTTTGCTATTCTGCTCACATTTGATCTGGTTTTGTCTATTTCAGTTTTGGGTGGGTCAGCCATCTCCGACTGGGGCTGTGCTAAATCACCATTCATATGTTACTGCTTGTGCCAGTTTGTTTTTGTCCCTTATTAGATTGGCCTCTTTTTGCTCTGCTTTCAGAATATACCAGAGTCCTGATATAGTGGGCAAAATCGTGCAACTTCAGTATTTTTGCATCAGACGTGTTGGACCTTTTTAGCAGGGTTTTTTGCGTGATTGCAGACAGTGTCTTTCCTTTCCTGTCCTGTCTAGTCACTGTGGGCCCCATCGTTTGCTCAGTCTATTTTCCTATCTGCGTTTGTATTTTCATCTTGTCTCACCGACAATATATGTTTGGGGACTATCTATTCATTTGGGGTCTGCTCTGGGGCAGTTTAGATTTCCCCTTTCTTGCTTTAGGCTTAGTTAGCTCTCCTGCTGAAATATTCCAGTTGCAAATTTTCATTCATGTCATAGTGGAATGTGTTCAGAACAATAAAACATAACAATTATCAATGTAAATCAAAATGAATATCCCATGGAGGTCAGGATTTGAAATGATACTCAAAATCAAAGTGGAAAATCAAATTACAGGCTGATCCAACTTCAGTGGAAATGCCTCATGACAAGAAAAAGATGCTCAGTATTGTGTGTGGCCTCTATGTGCCTGTATGACCTCCCTACTGCACAACGCCTGGGCATGCTTCTGATGAGGTGGCAGATGGTCTCCTGAGGGATCTCCTCCCAGACCTTGGACTAAAGCATCTGCCAACTCCTGGACAGTCTGTGGTGCAACGTGATGTTGGTGGATGGAGCGAGACATGATGTCCCAGATGTGCTCAATCGAATTCAGGTCTGGGGAACGGGTGGGTCAGTCCATAGCTTCAATGCCTTCATCTTCAAGGAACTGCTGACACACTCCAGCCACATGAGGTCTGGCACTGCCCTGCATTAGGAGGAACCCAGGGCCAACCGCACCAGCATATGGTCTCAAAAGGGGTCTGTGGATCTCATCTCGGTACCTAATGACAGTCAGGCTACCTCTGGCGAGCACATGGAGGGCTGTGCGGCCCTCCAAAGAAATGCCACCCCTCACCATTACTGACCCACTGCCAAACCGGTCTTGCTGAACGATGTTGCAGGTAGATCGCTCTCCACGGCGTCTCCAGACTGTCACGTCTGCCACATGTGCTCAGTGTCAACCTGCTTTCATCTGTGAAGAGCACATGGCGCCAGTGGCAAATTTACCAATCCTGGTGTTCTGTGGCAAATGCCAAGCGTCCTGTACGGTGTTGGGCTGTGAGCACAACTGCCGTCTGTGGACTTCGGGCCCTAAGACCATCCTCATCGAGTCAGTTTCTAACCGTTTGTGCAGACACATGCACATTTGTGGCCTGCAGGAGGTCATTTTGCAGGGCTCTGGCAGTGCTCCTCCTGTTTCTCCTTGCACAAAGGCGAAGGTAGCTGTCCTGCTGCTGGGTTGTTGCCCTCCTACGGCCCCCTCCACATCTCCTGGTGTACTGGCCTGTCCCCTGGTAGCACCTCCAGCCTCTGGACACTACGCTGACAGACACAGCAAACCTTCTTGCCACAGCTCACATTGATGTGCCATCCTGGATGAGCTGCACTACCTAAGCCACTTGTGTGGGTTGTAGAGTCCGTCTCATGTTACCACGAGTGTGAAAGCACAACCAGCATTAAAAAGTGACCAAAACATCAGCCAGAAAGCATTGGTACAGAGATGTGGTCTGTGGTCCCCATCTGCAGAACCATTTCTTTATTGAGGGTGTCTTGATAATTGCCAATAATTTCCATCTGTTGTCTATTCCATTTGCACAGCAGCATATGAAATTGATTGTCAGTCAGTGTTGCTTCCTAAGTGGACAGTTTGATTTCACAGAAGTTTGATTTACTTGGAGTTATATGATGTTTAAGTGTTCCCTTTATTTTTTTGAGCAGCGTATATAAAATTGAATTTATGTGTGTATGTGTGTATCACCAACCAATCACAAAGCAATCTTTCATTTCACTAGAGCTGTTTAAAAGAAGCTGAGCTGTGACTGGTTGCTATGAGCAACAGTTTTCCCACTCCAAGACAACACCTCTGCAGACACTGACCGGGTGGGAGAAATCTAGCATCCCCGGGAACATAAGCTCCCAGCCATTGTATGCCCCCCAGAAAGGAGCAGAGAGCACATGACAGAAATGAATCACCCTGTCCCGTGCCCATATACCCATCATACATCCTCTATCCCATAGGCACATCTTCCCTCTTAAAGGGATCTCCGGTATGGAAGTTAGGGCAAATCCCTCAGCTCTCTGATTCTGACCCCCAGGCTTCTATTATAGGGATGCTTGGTATGGAAGTCAGGGCAAATCCATTCAGCGCTTTGGTTATGACCCTAGGCCTTTCTTAAAGGGATCCCCGGTATGGAAGTTAGGACCGTTCCACTCAGTTCTGTGGTTCTGACCCCAGGGTCTCTTAAAGGGATCATTGGTAAGGAAGTTAGGGCAATTCCACTAAGCGCTCTGGTTCTAACCCCAGGCCCCTCTTAACGGGATCCCCGGTATGGAAGTGAGGGCAAATCCACTCTTTGGTACTGATCCCAGGCCTCTCTTAACCTCTTCCCGACCGCCCACAGTAGATAAACGTTGGAGCTTGCTGGGCTTTGTGCAGCGCCGACGTTTATCTACTGTCGGCGGTTTTGTGCCCCCCGGGACCCCCTCATACCTTATAACGCGGGGATCCCGGTGCACAATGCATGCTGGGACCCCCGACGTCATCGAGACCTGATTGGTTCAGGTCCTGATGACGTCGCGTCACAGCAGCCAATGAGAGAGCTCGCTGGGAAAGCTGCTTGTTTCCCGGCGATCTCCCTCATTATAACGCGACTTCTCCTCTGAGCTCATGCTGACAGATGAGCAGAGGTGAAGCAGCGTTACAGTGTGACTAGATCGCTGCCTGGCACAGCTGATCGCTGCCTGGCACAGCTGTGTCAGGCAGCGATCTTGTCACACAGTAATGCTGCTTCTCCTCTGATCATCTGTCAGTGTGAGATCAGAGGAGAAGTGGCGTTACTATGTGCCGGGCATCGATCTTGTCACATAGTAACGCTGCTTCTCCTCTGATCATCTGCCAGTGTGAGATCAGAGGAGAAGTGGCGTTACTATGAGTCAAAAATACAAAAAATAAAAAACACAAAAATAAAAAAAAAAGTAAAGAAAAAAAAAGCAGGTAGGCAGGCTAGGGCTATGTCTAGGGTTAGGGCTAGGGTTAGGGTTAGGGCTAGGGTTAGGGCTAGGGTTAGGGCTAGGGTTAGGGCTAGGGTTAGGGTTAGGGCTAGGGTTAGGGCTAGGGTTAGGGCTAGGGTTAGGGCTAGAGTTAGGGGTGTGTTGGGGTTAGGGTTGGAATTCGAATTGGGGGTTTCCACTGTTTAGGTACATCAGGGGCTCTGTAAATGCAATATGACGCCCGCAGACCATTCCATCAAAGTCTGCATTCCAGAACGTCACTACTTCCCTTCCGAGCCCCACCGTGTGCCCAAACAGTGGTCCCCCCCACATGTGGGGTACCAGCGTACTCAGGACAAATTGGACAACAACTCTTAGGGTCCAATTTCTCCTGTTACCCTTGTGAAAATAAAAATTGGGAGCTAAAAGATCATTTTTGTGGAAAAAAAATGATTTTTTTATTTTCACGGCTCTACATTATAAACTTTAGTGAAACACTTGGGGGTTCAAAGTGCTCACCACACATCTAGATAAGTTCCTTGGGGGGGTCTAGTTTCCAAAAAGGGGTCACTTGTGGAGGATTTCCACTGTTTAGGCACATCAGGGGCTCTGCAAACGCGACATGACACCCGCAGACCATTCCATCAAAGTCTGCATTCCAAAACGTCACTACTTCCCTTCCGTTCCCCACCGTGTGCCCAAACAGTAGTTTTCTTCCACATATGGGGTACCAGTGTACTCAGGACAAATTGGACAACAACTTTTGGGGTCCAATTTCTTCTGTTACCCTTGTGAAAATAAAAAATTGGGGGCTAAAAGATCATGTTTGTGGAACAAAAATGATTTTTTATTTTCATGGCTCTACGTTATAAACTTCTGTGAAGCACTTGGGGGTTCAAAGTGCTCACGACACATCTAGATAAGTTCTTTAAGGGGTCTAGTTTCCAAAATGGGGTCACTTGTGGGGGTTTCCACTGTTTAGGCACATTAGGGGCTCTCCAAATGCGACATGGCGTCCTATCTCAATTCCAGCCAATTCTGCATTGAAAAAGTCAAACGGCACTCCTTCCTTTCTGAGCTCTGCCGTGTGCTCAAACAGTGGTTTAGCCCCACATACGGGGTATCGGCGTATTTGGGAGAAATTGCACAAAAAATTTTGTGGTTCATTTTCTGTTTTTACACTTGTGAAAATAAAAAAAATGGTTCTGAAGTAAAATGTTTGTGAAAAAAAGTTAAATGTTTATTTTTTCCTTCCACATTCCATTCATTCATGTGAAGCACCTGAAGGGTTAATAAACTTCTTGAATGTGGTTTTGAGTACATTGAGAGGTGCAGTTTTTAGAATGGTGTCACTTTTGGGTATTTTCTGTCATATTAACCCCCCAAACTCACTTCAAATGTGAGGTGGTCCCTAAAAAAAATGGTGTTGTAAATTTTGTTGTAAAAATGAGAAATCGCTGGTCAACTTTTAACCCTTATAACGTCCAAAAAAAAAAAAATTATGTTTCCAAAATTGTGCAGATGTAAAGTAGACATGTGGGAAATGTTATTTACTAACTATTTTGTGCGATATCACTCTCTGATTTAAGGGCATAAAAATTAAAAGTTTGAGAATTGAAACATTTTCAAAATTTTTGCCAAATTTAGATTTTTTTAACATATTAGCGCAGTTCATATCTAAGAAATTTTACCACTATCCTGAAGTACAATATGTCATGAGAAAACAATGTCAGAATCAGCAGGATCCGTTGAAGCGTTCTAGAGTTATGGCCTCATAAAGTGACACTGGTCAGAATTGAAAAAATTGGCCTGGTCACGAAGGCAAAAACAGGCTCAGGCGCGAAAGGGTTAAGGGGATCGCCAGTAAGGAAGCTAGGGCAAATCCCTCAGCGCTATGATTCTGACCCCAGGCTTCTTTTAAAGGGATCATTCGTATGGAAGTCAGGGCAAATCCATCCAGTGCTTTGGTTCTGACCCCAGGCCTCTCTTAAAGGGATCCCCGATATGGCAGTTAGGGCAATTTCACTCAGCATTCTGGTTCTGACCCCAGGCTCTCTTAAAGGGATCTCCTGTATGGAAGTTAGGGCAAATCCCTCAGTGCTCTGATTCTGACTCCAGGATTCTCTTAAAGGGATCATTGGCATGTAAGTCAGGGCAAATCCACTCTGTGCTCTGGTTCTGATCCCAGGCTCTCTTAAGGTCTTAAGGGGATCCCCGGTATGGAAGTTATGGCAATTCCACTCAGCACTCTGGTTCTGACCCTAGGCCTCTCTTAAAGGGATCTCTGGTATAGAAGTTAGGGTAAATCCCTCAGTGCTCTGATTCTCACCCCAGGCTTCTATAAAAGGGATCATTGGTATGGAAGTCAAGGCAAATCCACTCAGTGCTTTGGTTCTGATGCCAGGCCTCTCTTAAAGGGATCCCCAGTATGGAAGTTAGGACCGTTCCACTCAGCACTCTGGTTCTCACCCCAGGCTGGCGGGATGATGTGGGATTTTAGGGGTAGCAGTCAGGTGGCTCTGGCTGATGGGATGATGTGGGACATTAGGGGGAGCAGTCCGGTGGCTCTGGCTGATGGGATGATGTGGGATATTAGGGGTAGTAGTCCGGTGGCTCTGGCTGATGGGATGATGTTGGATATTAGGGGTAGTAGTCCGGTGGCTCTGGCTGACGGGATGATGTGGGATATTAGAGGTAGTAGTCCGGTAGCTCTGGCTGACAGGATGATGTGGGATATTATAGTGAATGTGGCTATGCTGAGTGGGCGGGGCTCTACACTCAGCATATGTAGATATAATCATTATAATTTGTTATAACTAACCGTAGTTAGTTACTATTCCCGGGCAACGCTGGGCTCTTCAGCTAGTATGCAGTATATAATTGAGTATAAGCCGACCCGAGTATATGCCGAGGCACCTAGTTTTGCCACGGAAAACTGGGTAAGCTTATTGACTTGAGCATAAGCCAGGTTTGCATTGTCACCTCATCCCTGTCCTGGTATGTGTGGCTCCCCCTGCTGTATGCATGGCTCCTCCATCCTCCCCCTGCTGTATGCATGGCTCCACCGTCCTCTGTTATGAATGGGTCACCGAGGAGAAAAAAGCAAAACAAGCTAAGTCACAGAAAACCAGAGAGATTGGTAACTATGCAGATTGCAGATCCCAGATCCTACCACACAACTAGCAGCAGCCGTGGAGCGTACCTATGATGTTCCTAGACGCTTCGTCACAGCCGGAGGACTAAATAAGCCTGAAGCATGAAAAGGGGAAAACTAACTGCCCCAGAGCAGACCCCAAAGGAATAGATAGCCCCCACACACGTATTGACGGTGAAACAAGATGAAGGCACAAACACAGGCAGGAAAATAGGCTGAGCAAACGATGGGGCCCAAACTAACTAGAAAGGAAAGGAAAGGAAAGACACTGTCTGCAACCTGCAAAAAACCCTACAAAAATAATGTCCAACACTTCTGATAGCAAAATTAACCCTGAAGTCACTAGACTTCTCCCACTATATCGGCACTCTGAAATATTCTGAGACAGAGCAAAAAGAGACCAAACTAGTAAGGGACAAAAAGCAAATTGGCAAAATACTGATAAATAAGAGTGGAAATTCAGCACAGCCCCCAGCCGGGGCTGGCTGACCACACAAAAAACTGAATAGACCAACATAATCAAGTGTGAACTTTAGCAGAAAAACTTAGCTTTAGATGACTGGAACAGAGCTGAAAACCAAGAGCTGACAAGCCAGAAGGAATCACCAGCAACTGAATAGGGCGTCAGCTGTCTTAAATCCAATCTGAGACTCCTGAGGTCCAATCGTCATCCTCATTCTCAGGTGGCAGATCTCCACCGATCAAATCAGCCTCACTACCTCCTGTTACCACCAGAGGGAGTCTGGAAGGAGAACTCACAACTGATGAACCAGAGAATGAACTCACAACAGTCCTCCCGCTGCTGTATGCATGGCTCCTCCGTCCTCCCCCTGCTGTATGCATGGCTCCCCCGTCCTCCCCCTGCTGTATGCATGGCTCCTCCGTCCTCCCCTTGTTGTATGCATGGGTCCTCGGTCCTCCCCCTGCTGTATGCATGGCTCCCCCGTCCTCCCCCTGTTCTATGCTCAGCTCCCCCATCCTCCCCCTGCTGTATGCATGGCTCCCCCATCCTCTCCCTGTTGTATGCACGGCTCCCCCCATCCTCCCTGTCATACACACCTCCTCCTGGCGTGGTCTCTGCACTTCCCTACTTCTCTGATGGTCTCCGGCGAGGCAGCTTCTTCCTGTGTTCAGCGGTCATGTGGTACCGCTCATTAAAGTAATGAATATGCACTACACGCCTCTTTGTGTGGAGTTGCGTGCATATTCATTACTTTAATGAGCGGTACCACATGACCACTGACAACAGGAACAAGCTGCTGGCGCCGGAGACCATCGGAGAAGCAGGGAAGTGCAGAGACCGCGCCAGGAGGGAGTGAGTATGATGTGACAGCCGCCGGGTCCTGCCGCTCCCCCTCCCCTGCCGACCCCCTGGGACAATGACTCAAGTATAAGACAAGAGCGGCACTTTCAGTCTAAAAAAATTGGCTGAAAATCTTGTCTTATACTCGAGTATATACGGTACTCAAACAAACAACAGAGGTATACACTGAGGAGTGGAGGATGGGGAAAAACCAAAGTAGAAGAAGGGGATTAGCACACACCCAAAACCTCTCATCAGTTTCAGATAAATCCACCAAACACCTTCTCAATAAACAACCACAAACCATCTCCAACGATGCAGCATAAGAGTGCTTTGGCAATGAGTGATTGCAGGGCCCAGATTATATAGGAGATGGGAGTGGCCAACAGTGAACAGTTGAGAGCTTTAATGCAGGAAAGCTTCCAAGGCCTCTCCACAGATTAACCCCTGCACTGCTAAAAAAAAACCTGCACCGTTTAATATGAAGGTGAAGTGCTTCTAATCAACGTAAGGGTAAAAGAAATGAGACGCTGCAGTCTTCTGGCTCCTCTCTTTAGCAGTAAACCGTGACAACAGCAGTGTGGAGAGCTTTGTGGGTGTATTCTGTCTGGAAGACAAAACAAATTTTGAATTACAAGCTCAGCAGTATCTTTAGCCGAAGACAAACCAGTGCAGGGGACAAAATGTGCTGCTTTGGTAAGTCGGCCGACCACTACTAGAATGGAACTATTCCCCTTTGAAAGTGGAAGTGCAACAGTCAATTCAACAGAAAAAGAGCCCCAAGCACAAGATGAAATTTTCAGAGGCTGCAATAATCCCATTGGTGATGTGTGGGGAGTTTTATACATGGCACAGGGGGTACAGGAAGATACATATTATTAACATCTTTTTGGCAATTAAGCCACCAAAAGAAGCGGGACAGAAATTCTTGTGTTTTTGTAATACCTTTGTGTCCAGCTAACGTGGAGTCACTGATCAGTTGCTGTAACAAGCAGATTCCGGTAAGGTTAATGCAATTATGAGTTATGCATCTGTGTAAGCAGCCATAATGCAGCCCCCCATGAAGTTTGCAATGCAGGCTCAGCTCTTGTGATGTTATTTCACTGCATGTTTTTTATAAGCATCCTCTAGTTATGCATACTCCGTTCAGTGAGTGTAAAGCTGGCAGCCACTAGCTGTGTTAGATATTTCTTTCTCCTTTGCTGCTGTGTATGTTATATTGTGCAGCTTTAATATAATGCACGATAACAGCATCTTGTATCATTGCTACAGTTGTGATAATACCCTGCATTGCTATTACCTTTCAGTATTTGTGTATTGTATACTGCCTACCAGTACTGACATGCTGTATTATCTGTCTCTTGTAGTTTTTACCTGAATCATCCACATTTTGTACACCAATCTACTAAATCATCGATATCTGTGTTCAACAACCTCTGATATCATCTACTACTGTTCTACTACACCATCTGTTATCATCTCCCATCGTTGTCCATATCATACCAATAAATAATAGACTTAACCCCTTCACGACCTATGACGCCTACGTAGGCGTCATGAAAAGCAGTGCCCAAACGACCTATGACGCCTACGTAGGCGTCATGCTATAAATAGCCCCCTGCGGGTCGGGTGACCGGGGTCACTGAAAGGTCACCCGACCCGCACACAAAGGACCCTTCAGAGTTAACACCTGGGGGTGTGGCTTAGCCCCCACGTGCCTACGATCGCTCTGATTGGCTGTTAAAAGTGAAACTGCCAATCAGAGCGATTGTAATATTTCACCAATGAAAATTGGTGAAATATTACAATCCAGCCATGGCCGATGCTGAAATAGCATCGGACATGGCTGGACACCGAGACCCGACCCCCCCCACACCGACTGACGGCACCGATCGGCTGCCGCCACCTTCTGACGGCACCGATCGGCAGCCGCCGTCATGATCTGCCTCCCCCGCCTTCTCTCCGCCCCCCCAGCCCTCCGATCATCCCCTCTCACCCTCCGATCACCCCCTCACCCTCCTTTGTGCCTCCGATCTCCCGCTATCCGTCCCAGTGTCCTGCCGTCCAGCGTCATGGGCGCCGCCATCTTGCAAGATGGCGGGCGCATGCGCAGTGCGCCGAATCGAATCTGCAACGCTGCAGATTCATTTATTTTGATCACTATGATAAACTTTCATAGTGATCAAAATAAATAAAAAGTAAATCACCGCCCCCTTTATCACCCCCATAGGTAGGGACAAATAATAAAATATTTTTTTTTTTTTTTTTTCCATTAGGGTTAGGTCCAGGGCTAGGGTTAGGGCTAGGGCTAGGGCTAGGGTTAGGGTTAGGGTTGGACTAAGGGTTAGGGTTGGACTAGGGGTTAGGGTTGGACTAGGGGTTAGGGTTGGACTAGGGGTTAGGGTTGGACTAGGGGTTAGGGTTGGACTAAGGGTTAGGGTTGGACTAAGGGTTAGGGTTGGACTAAGGGTTAGGGTTGAATTTAGGGTTAGGGTTGGAATTGGGATTAGGGTTGGGGTTGGGATTACGGTTAGGCTTGTGGTTAGGGTTAGAGTTGGGATTTCGTTAGGGGTGTGTTGGGATTAGGGTTGTGGTTAGGGTTATGATTAGGGTTGGGATTAGGGTTAGGGGTGTGTTGGCGTTAGGGTTGGAGATAGAATTGAGGGGTTTCCACTGTTTAGGCACATCAGGGGCTCTCCAAACGCGACATGGAGCCACCATTTATTCCAGCCAATTTTGCGTTCAAAAAGTCAAACGGTGCTCCCTCCATTTCGAGCCCCGACGTGTGCCCAAACAGTGGTGTACCCCCACTTATGGGGTATCAGGGTACTCAGGAAAAATTGCACAACAACTTTAGGGGTCAAATTTCTCCTGTTACCCTTGGGAAAATAAAAAAATGGGGGCTAAAATAATTATTTTTGTGGAAAAAAAAGATTTTTTATTTTCACGGTTCTGCGTTATAAACTTCTGTGAAGCACTTGGGGGTTCAACGTGCTCACCACACATCTAGATAAGTTCCTTGGGGGGTCTAGTTTCCAAAATGGGGTCACTTGTGGGGGGTTTCCACTGTTTAGGTACATCAGGGGCTCTGCAAACGTAACATGACGCCCACAGACCATTCCATCAAGTCTGCATTTCAAAACGTCACTACTTCCATTCCGAGCCCCAACGTGTCCCCGAACAGTGGTCCCCCCCATATATGGGGTACCAGCGTACTCAGGACAAACTGGACAACAACTTTTGGGGTCCAATTTATCCTGTTACCCTTGGGAAAATAAAAAATAGTGGGCTAAAAATCACTTTTTGAGGAAAAAAAAATATTTTTTTATTTTCACAGCTCTGCGTTATAAACTTCTGTGAAGCACTTGGGGGTTCAACGTGCTCACCACACATCTAGATAAGTTCCTTGGGGGGTCTAGTTTCCAAAATGGGGTCACTTGTGGGGGGTTTCCACTGTTTAGGTACATCAGGGGCTCTGCAAACGTAACATGACGCCCACAGACCATTCCATCAAGTCGGCATTTCAAAGCGTCACTACTTCCCTTCCGAGCCCCAACGTGTGCCCAAACAGTGGTCCCCCCCCATATATGGGGTACCAGCGTACTCAGGACAACCTGGACAACAACTTTTGGGGTCCAATTTATCCTGTTACCCTTGTGAAAATAAAAAATAGTGGGCTAAAAATCACTTTTTGAGGAAAAAAAAATATTTTTTTATTTTCACAGCTCTGCGTTATAAACTTCTGTGAAGCACTTGGGGGTTCAAAGTGCTGACCTCACATCTAGATTAGTTCCTTAGGTGATATAGTTTCCAAAATGGGGTCACTTGTGGGGGGTTTCCACTGTTTAGGTACATCAGGGGCTCTGCAAATGTAGCATGACGCCCACAGACCATTCCATCAAGTCTTCATTTCAAAGCGTCACTACTTCCCTTCCGAGCCCCAACGTGTGCCCAAACAGTGGTCCCCCCCCACTTATGGGGTACCAGCGTACTCAGGACACACTGGACAACAACTTTTGGGGTCCAATTTATCCTGTTACCCTTGTGAAAATAAAAAATAGTGGACTAAAAATAATTTTTTGAGGAAAAAAAAATATTTTTTTATTTTCACGGCTCTGCGTTATAAACTTCTGTGAAGCACTTGGGGGTTCAACGTGCTCACCACACATCTATATTAGTTTCTTGGGTGATCTAGTTTCCAAAATGTGGTCATTTGTGGGGGGTTTCCACTGTTTAGGTACATCAGGGGCTCTGCAAACATAACATGACGCCCACAGACCATTCCATCAAGTCGGCATTTCAAAACGTCACTACTTCCCTTCTGATCCCCAACGTGTGCCCAAACAGTGGTCCCCCCCACATATGTGGTACCAGCGTACTCAGGACAAGCTGGACAACAACTTTTGGGGTCCAATTTATCCTGTTACCTTTGTGAAAATAAAAAATAGCAGGCTAAAAATTTATTTTTTGAGGGAAAAAAATATTTTTATTTTAACGGCTCTGCGTTATAAACTTCTGTGTAGCACCTGGGGGTTCAAAGTGCTCACTATGCATCTAGATAAGTTCCTTAGGGGGTCTAGTTTCCAAAATGGGGTCATTTGTGGGGGAGCTCCAAAGTTTACGCACACAGGGGCTCTGCAAACACAACATGGTGTCCGCTAACGATTGGAGCTAATTTTCCATTCAAAAAGTCAAATGACGCTCCTTCCCTTCTGAGTCATGCCGTGCGCTCAAACAGTGGTTTTCCCCCACATATGGGGTACCAGTGTACTCAGGACAAACTGGACAACAACTTTTGGGGTCCAATTTATCCTGTTACCCTTGGGAAAATAAAAAATAGCGGGCTAAAAAATCATTTTTGAGGAAAAAAAATTATTTTTTTATTTTCACTGCTCTGCATTATAAACTTCTGTGAAGCACTTGGGGGTTCAAAGTGCTCACCACACATCTAGATAAGTTCCTTGGGGGGTCTAGTTTCCAAAATGGGGTCACTTGTGGGGGAGCTCCAATGTTTAGGCACACGGGGGCTCTCCAAATGCGACATGGTGTCCGCTAACGATTGGAGCTAATTTTCCAATCAAAAAGTCACATGGCGCTCCTTCCCTTCCGGGCCTTGCGGTGCGCCCAAACAGTGGTTTATGACCACATATGAGATATTGATGTACTCAGGAGAAATTGCCCAACAAATTTTAGGATCCATTTTATCCTGTTGCCCATGTGAAAATGAAAAAACTGAGGCCAAATAAAATTTTTGTGAAAAAAAAAAGTACTTTTTTTTTTTACAGATCAATTTGTGAAGCACCTGGGGGTTCAAAGTGCATACTATGCATCTAGATAAGTTCTTTGGAGGGTCTAGTTTCCAAAATGGGCTCACTTGTGGGGGAGCTCCAATGTTTAGGCACACAGGTACTCTTAAAACAAGACATGGCAACCGCTAAACATTCAAGCATATTTTACATTCAAAAAGTAAAATGGCGCTCCTTGCCTTCTGAGCCCTGCCGTGCGCCCAAACAGTGGTTTATGACCACATATGAGGTATCAGTGTACTCAGGAGAAATTGCCCAACAAATTTTAGGATACATTTTATCCTGTTACCCATGTGAAAATGAAAAAACTGATGCTAAAATAAAATTTTGGTTGGAAAAATTAAAATGTCCATTTTTTCATTCCATGTTGCTTTAGTTCCTGTGAAGCACCTGAAGGGTTAATAATCTTCTTGAATATAGTTTTGAGTAGCTTGAGGGGTGCAGTTTTTAGAATGGTGACACTTTTGGGTATTTTCTGCCATATAGACCCCTCAAAGTGACTTCAAATGTGAGGTGGTCCCTAAAAAAAATGGTTTTGTAAATTTTGTTGTAAAAATGAGAAATTGCTGGTCAACTTTTAACCCTTATAACTTCCTAACGAAAAAAAATGTTGTTTCCAAAATTGTGCTGATGTAAAGTAGACATGTGGGAAATGTTATTTATTAACTATTTTGTGTCACATAACTCTGTGGTTTAACAGAATAAAAATTCAAAATTTGAAAATTGCAAAATTTTCAAAATTTTTGCCAAATTTCCATTTTTTTCACAAATAAACGCAAAAATTATTGACCTAAATATACCACTATCATGAAGCCCAATATGTCACGAAAAAACAATCTCGGAATCGCTAGGATGCGTTGAAGCGTTCCTGAGTTATTACCTCATAAAGGGACATTGGTCAGAATTGCAAAAAATGGCCAGGTCATTAAGGTCAAAATAGGCTGGGTCATGAAGGGGTTAAGCACCCATACAGTCTTGTTTCTGGGAGTGGATGAAAGGTTAAGCCGTATGCTGGAATCCACACAGCGTCATACGTGGAAGAAGGCAGAACAAACTCTGTCCAGCATCTCAGTGATCAAAGGTAGAGGGTAACGATTCTTTACAGTAATTTTATTAAATATCTGCAATCAGTGCAAGATTTTAAGGATCCTTCTCTCTTTTTTACATAAAATATGGGCGAATCTGCTGTTGATGAAGATAGACAAATAAATTCTTTAGCTAAATTTTCATCAATGTATTCCTTGAGTATTTTTAATTCCTGCTCTGCCAGTGGGTAAATGCTTCCAAAGGGTATTGTTGCTCCAGGCCTTAGATCAATTGGACAATCATACGACTGATGAGGACAGAGTTTGTCTGCATTTTTTTGTTACATGCATCAGCAAATTTCTTATTTATAGATGGTAGTTTAGAAGATTGTTCAGGTTCCTTTATAACCTCTTAATTTGGAGAAGCATGTGGGGAATGGACAGCAGATGGAAACGACACTTTAGTTTCCCAATTGATTGTGAGATTTTGGGTCTGTAGCCACTTTCCTGTAGAATTATTGGAAAATGTGGAGATGAGATTAGTAAGAAGGATAAAACCTCCAGGTGATTGGCTTCCATAACTATCTCTGAGGGGATATTTTCTTGATTCACTGGTCATAAATTTAGTGGAGAGCCATCAACAGTTTCCATAATACTAGATGAAAGTCTGTTTTGAATTTTTACCCCATGTTCTTTTGCAGAAGAGATGTCCATAAAATTTCCATTTGTTCCTGAATCAACCATTGCAGATGTGGAAATCCATTAAGAATTGACTGGAAACTTGATAGAAATTAACCAATGAGCGTTCTTGTCTTCTTTTTTAACCCCATCATGACGGAGGTATTTTCAGTTTTGCGTTTTTGTTTTTTGCTCCCCATCTTCTTAGAGCCATAACTTTTTTATTTTTCCTTCAATATGGCCGTGTGAGGGCTTATTTTTTGCGGGACGAGTTGTACTTTTGAACGACACCATTGGTTTTATCATGTCGCGTACTAGAAAATGGGAAGAAAATTCCAAGTGCGGTGAAATTGCAAACAAAGTGGAATCCCACAATTGTTTTTTGTTTGGCTTTTTTACTATGTTCAATAAATGCTAAAACTGACCTGCCATTCTGATTCTACAGGTCATTACGAGTTCATAGACAGCAAACATGTCTAGATTCTTTTTTATCTAAGTGGTGAAAAAAAATTGCCCCTCCCCCTCAAAAAACAATTGCGCCATTTTTCGATACCCGTAGCGTCTCCATTTTTCGTTATGTCGGGTTGGATGAGGGCTTTTTTTTTTGCATGCCATGCTGACATTTTTATTGATACCATTTTGGTGCAGATACAATCTTTTGGTCACGGAGACCAAAAAAACGTAATTCTGGCGTTTTGACTTTTTTTCTCGCTGCACTGTTTAGCGATCAGGTTAATCCTTTTTTTTATTGATAGATCGGGCGATTCTGAATTGATTTTTTCTATTGTTTCATTTTGAATGGGGCAAAAGGGTGAGTTGATCTTTTTTTAATTTTTTTATGTTTTTAAAAACATTTTTTTTTTACTTTTGGCATGCTTCAAAAGTCTCCATGGGAGGCTAGAAGCTGCCATAACTCGATCGGCTCTGCTACATACAGGCGATGATTAGATCGCCTCTATGCAGAATTACTCACTTGCTATGCGCTCCAACCATCGGGTGGCGCTCACAGCAAGCCGGCAGTGACAAACTTAGAGATCTCCAGGAGACCTCCAGTTGTCATACCAACCCACCGGTGACCCCCGATCTATGGTGGGGGTCACTGGTGGGCGGATTTCCGGCCCGACGGCCAGAAGTGGGCATTAAATGCCGCTGTCAGAGTTTGACAGCAGAATTAACGGGTTAATAGACGCGGGTGGATTGTGATTCCACCCGCGGCTGCTCCGGGCACATGTCAGCTGTTCAAAACAGCTGAAATGTCCCGGGAAAGATGTGGGCTCACCACCGGAGCCCAAATCAAAGAGAGGGTGTCCGACGTGGGCGTACTATTATGCCTAACGTCGGGGAAAGGTGTTAATGTTGGGTGCAATAGTGGAAACTAAATGCATGACGACATTTATTGGAGGCTCTGGTTCAGACAAGACTGATTCTTCATCGGAAAAGTTGGGATCCTCAACCACTGCCCCTGTTTTACATAGTAAAAAAGGACAATTGATGAGAAAGTGGTCAGACTTGCCAAAATGAAAACACTGATTTTCCCAAAGACTCCATTCTTTTCACTCAGCACTTTCATATTTTAAAATGATGTCAACCTGCATGTCAACCTGCATGGAATCAACTTTAGATATGTGAGGAGTCTTTATCTCAAAGTCTCTGTGACTGGTGGTTGAAGCAGGCAGATAACAGTTACTGTTGCGGGACCAGTTTGAATTCCACTTTTCCAATTTCTCTGATATTGTGTCTATTCTAGTACAATGGTGAATATAGTCATCAAAATTTGTGGGAGCATTGGCCCGGGCTAACTCATCTTTGAGTGCACTGGAGAGAGTCCATCCTTAAAAAAAAGATAATTTTGCAGCATTATTGCACTCAGTATCAATCACCCACCGTCTGAATTCTGTGGGTGTACAATCTGCACTGGTTGATGAATCCACAAAATTTGTCAGAACCTGAAATGTGGGAGTGGAAGGTTGGGTGAAGGGATTGGAGATACCGTATTTTGCGAATTATAAGGCACACCCCAAATTTTGAGGAGAAAATGGGGAAAAAAAACATTTTTTTTTTATAAAATGATGGTGCTTCTTATAGTCCATGCGTCTTATTGCTTACCGCTTACCAGGGTGGTAGCTGAGGTGAAACGGGGTCCCAGGGTCGCTGCTGGTGGAGGCAATGCTGTGGACCCCAGACTGGGAGAAAGGGGTGTTCGAATGTGCGACGCTGCGGGTGTTCGGTGATGCGAGGGCTTTGCCGACATTTTGTGAAAGCCTGAAGCCCCCGTAATTCCATGGTTTACTTTGTGGTGGACTTTGGGAAAATGGCAACCGGGGGTGGAGCATGCGCAGATGGAGATCTTGGCGCTGAGATATCATCTCCCGAGATCTTGGTGCCAAGATCTCCATTTTGTGCATGCGCTGCCCCGGCTGTCATTTTCCCGGAGTCCACCGCAATGTAAACCATGGAAGTGTGGGGGTCCCGGGCTTTCACATTTTGCTGGTGGAGCTCCCGCACTACCGAACACCCGCAATGTTGCACCTCCAAAAACCACTCTTGCCTCCTCCAGCAGGGACCCTGCTTCACCGCAGCCGGTATGGTATATTTGAAATAAAAGATACACGCCCATTTTCCCTCCAATTTTTGGGGAAAAAGTGCATCTTATAATCTGAAAAATACGGTATATGTAGATTTTGTAATTGAAGGATCTGCTCAGACTGCTGTGCAATAGTATTGCTTAAATCTTGTACAATACAGTCATATGTTACAGTTTGGGCACCCCTATTAATGTTAACCTTTTTTCTTTATAACAATTTTGGTTTTTGCCACAGCTATTTCAGTTTCATATATCTAATAACTGATGGACTCAGTTATATTTCAGGATTCAAATGAGGTTTATTGTACTAACAGAAAATGTGCAATCTGCATTTAAACAATATTTGACCGGTGCAAAAGTATGGGCACCTCAACATAAAAGTGACATTAATATTTCATAGATCCTCCTTTAAAAAGTGAACAGCTCTCCAAATCTGAGACTGGTGATAGAAACATGCACTTTAGGACTGAAGAGGGAGTTAGACGTGTCAGCGTTATTTTGGATTATGGGATAGTGAGGTGTTGAAGGTAGTAAAGTCAGTTTTAAGAATAAACTTATAGTGGATGAAATCTTTTGTCTGATAAATTCATATATCAATATAGTGTTTATTTTTAGATTTTTTTTTAACTTTTATTATATTAAGGGATGGGGAGATAGTTTCTTAGTATCAGAGCATGTATGTAGGAGCTGTCTGCACTAAGACCCAATACTTCAGATAAGGTTATCCAAAGTTGCTCCAAGCATGGCACCATGAATGCCAAGATATGCTGTATGGTGGTGCTGTGGCCTAGAGGATGTAAATGGGGCAACATTTAGTAGAAGTTTCCATATTTTTCACATGAGTGTCCCTTTTACTTCTATTTCTTCCAACATTGCAATCACATTTTATTAACTTCCTACTAAAACTGGTTATACACTTTGAGAGCACTTGATGTATTTTACAGATTTAATATTGAAATAAATATACCCTAGTAAACCTTTTTTTTATATATTTCTGTTCTGTACACTGAATATATATAGATACAGAAAATGGTAATCACCGAAGAAGTATGCTTAGCTTGTCACCACCAAGCATCCTACAATTACATCTGCCCTACATTCTTAATCACCCACTGGAGTGACAATACAAGCATTGAGCACTTCTTATATTAGTTCTTTCAGCAAGAGGTTTAATTTATTCTGAAAATACACTATTTCAAGGGATAAAGGGGTTTTAGTGCCAAGAAAAAAACATTTTGAAAACAGCTTGCAATGTTCTAAAATAACAAAAGAAGCCATACTCTCCTCACTGATCCCCCGCCACTCTGCTTCCAACGCTTCCCAGGTGCCCATCCAGACTAACTGCTCCAATCTTGATGTTCCAACACTGACTGTTCCATTGTCCGAAGGCACGGACAGTGATGCCAGCGCTGATTGGGCGCCGAGCGCCACGTGTCATGCAACTGCACTAGAGGCCCGGGACCACGATTGCTGACACCGCGGGAACGGTGCCTGCATGGGAGGTTAGTATAGGCCTTCCTATTTTATTGGGGCCAAGCGAGTGGTATGAGAAGGGGTTGTCCTAGTAGTGGACAACCCCTTTAGGATCAGCTTTGGGGGCAGGCAAAGATACATTCTCATTTGGGTAGTGTAGATTTATTTACTATATAAACCTACTTACCAATGTAGTTTGCAGCTCACGATTGTGTATGGGTGTGCCCTTCATGTTATTTTGTATTTGATATGTATGATTTTGATATGTATTACAAAATAAAGTGTTTATTTTACATTTACTATTATATGGTGTGCAAATCGCCATACATGCTTATTCTGATAGCAAATAGGTCAAGGGGGAAATAATCAGATTTCCTAACATGTCCGTTTTACTAATTCTTAATTAAGTAACAATTCAGGAGATCGTTATTTAAAGCTCAAAATGGTATTATTCCTCTGTTATTCCGGGAAGTAAACAACAAATTACAACATGTCAAAGATGTGTTTCCCTAGAAAGCACTGCCTGAAAAGGGACAGAGTTCATAGGGAAATGCCTCATTAACAATGATAACACCTATTTGTCAAATATTTCATATTTCCTAGGAGATATAAGTGCAATATAAGAAAAACATATATTGATATTTTATGGGGAAGGCAAAACATTTACAAAAACAGACATGTCAGGAGAGTTGATAAATCCTTTTTACTGTCAATATATTCAGGGGTTCTACACACCGATTGCAATTTCTTACAAGTGTCCTGTCACTGGTTTACCATGACAGAGAGAAAGGAGCCAGAAGTCTGCAGCATCTAATTTGACCTACTCCTGCACTAATTAGAAGCACTACACCTTCACATTAAACAGTGCAGGTTTCTTTTAGCTGTGCAGGGGTTAATCTGATCAGTTGAGAGGTCTTAGAAGCTTACCTGATTAAGACTCTCAGCTGTTCACTGTTAACCACTCCCACCTCCTATATAATTTGAGCGCAGGCAAGAACTCATTGCCAGAGAAAGCTGATTGTGCATGGTTGGAGATGGTGGTTTGTGGTTGTGGTTTGAGAAGGCGTTTGGTGGATTCATCTGAAACTGTTGTGACGTTTTGGGTGTGTGCCAATGCCCTTCTTCTCCTACTTTGGTTTTTCCCTATCCTCCACTCTCCGGTGTATAACCCTGTTGTTTGTGTGAGTATATTTGTATGATTTGAATTTTCCTTTATCCCTGTTTGCATTACCTTGTTATTCTGGTTGGTGTATTACACTACTAATCCCCTTTTCCCTGGGTTGGGCAAAGGTACAGACTGAGGGCAGATTCAGAAGCCAAGGCATGGTACGTGGCCCCGGCGTCTTCACCATCAGAGGTAAAACAGGGCAAGCTAGGACGCTCCTAGCATTAGGGACAGAGTAGGAGCCCCAAGTGAGACTTACAATCTCTTTAGATTAAGGGTAATTTCGTAGAAAAAGACTAAATAATATATGCCTTGACTTAAATATTACACAGTAACCAAAACCAATATACAGTTGTGTGACAAAGTGTTTGCCCCCTCCCTGATTTCCTATTCGTTTGCATGTTTGTCACACTTAAATGTTTCAGGTCACCAAAAAAAAATTAAATATTAGACAAAGATAACACAAGTAAACACAAAATGCAGTTTTTAAATGAAGGTCTATATAATTAAGTGAAAAATATATCCAAATCTTCAGGGCCCTGTATGAAAAAGTGACTGCCCCACCCCACAAAAAAAAAAAAAAATTAACTGTGATTTTTCACATCTTTGGGAAGCTTAGTTCAAATTCCTTAGCCACTCACAGGCCTGATTACTGCCACACCTGTTCTCAATCAAGAAATCACTTAAATAGGACCTGCCTGACAAAGTGAAGTAAACTTATAACTTATAATCACTCACTTTATCTTTACATTTCAGCATTTCTAATATTCAAATAAGACATTTTATAAAGAAGACAGAGTGTTTTCAAACAGTTCTAGCAGCTGAAATCATCTCAGTTTTGGAAAACAGTAGGTTTCATTACTGAAATGGCACAAGTGCTCTCAGTGGACGGTATACATAATTATAGCTGTTATTGAAAGAAGTCAATGAGCAGGGCTGCTTCTCCACTAAAGGGGTTGTCCGGGACTTTAACACTGATGGCCTAGACTTAGCATAGGTCATCAATGTCTGATCGGTGGGGAAGCAACACTCGGCACCACTGCCGATTAGCTGGTCCGTTGACTGCCTGAATTACTATTGATATGAATAGGTGGCGGATGTGCAATACCTGGCCGTTGCCACTATACAGTTGATGGAGCTGTGAACGTTCGCAACTGAGCTGTTTCAGCCGCTAACGACACCAGATTGGCAGGGGTGCCAAGTGTCGCAACCCCTCAGACATTGAAGGCCTATCTAAAGGATAGGCCATCAATATTAAAGACGGGACAACTCCTTTAATAATAGGCACTGAGTCCACAAACTGCATGAGTACCAAGCTGTCTCATGCTGATTGATTTTGATTTGAGAAAATATTGAAGGTTTCTCTACAGATTGTGACTGATCACATGTGGTTCCAGCAATAGGAGGTTCCATAATCAGTTTATCTCCCAAAGATCTAAGTGAGATGGACTGTCCAAAATCCCTTCAAAAGCAATAGGCTAGACAATCTTGCAAAGCCTTTACCTAGATGAGAAAGCTGTAACTTCATGGATATGTTTCTTTTTAAACCTACAATATGTATCCTATACAGGTCAGTGTCTACAATACAACACTTACTAGTTATCATTGCTCCGGTGACAGAAGCTAGGAATCCAATGCTGACCAGGACCACACATATCAGCCTCCCCTGTTTGTGCCTCTGTAGCATGACAAACATCAGCACGCCTGCTGCTCCATGGACAAAGAGAGACGAGAAGAGGGCCCATAGGAATACCCAATACCACATCTCTGAAAGAAAAGCAAGAAGTCATTCAGCAAGAGACAAAGAAAGTCTTTTTTAGAAGACATTATCTGTTTTCAGCAGGAGTAAGAAAATGAGGACAGAATTTAAATACCTATAAACTACAATCTACCACCAAAAACTAGCTGTCGTTAACAATCACATAGAGAATATACAATAGCAGAGAAGTATTATTTCAAGCAAGTGATTCATCTTCTTGAGTCATGAAATTCTGCCTACTCTACACACATCTGCCATGGTTTCTGGTACTGTACGTAGGTGAGAAATCAGCTATCACCAGGTGAAGCAAAAAAGAACAAAAGGAAAGAAAATGCATGAAAAAAAACTTTGCTTTATTTTGTGTCCCACAGAAGCTAATAAAAATGCACCATACCAGTATCTGGGCATTTGTTGGATATAAACAGGAAAACAATTATTGCCTGGGTTTTTAGAAAATAAAAAATAAAATGGAAAAAAAGACAACAAAATGGAAAGAATGTCTGTGAGAAAAGTAAAAAAAAAGTCTTCTATTTAGTTAGCAGAATTCAGACCCAAAATATTTCAAGGATTTAAGATGAAAAAGAAAACAACTTGTACATTCCTCTTGTCCGTCTTCGACTAATAAGTGTTTGAACTACATCTGTTGAGTGCCTAGCACGATAAAAAGGAAACCTGTCAGGTGGGATAACACTATTACCTGAAGATATAGGGTTAAACTGTACGTTAATAATGTTATAAAGGAGCCCAGCCGCCATACTGGGAGAGTGGCATTGGGTTGAAAATGAACTTTAATCCTCTCAGAAGCCGCCGTCTTTCAGTCATACAGGCGTGCCAGCGTAGCATGAGTCACTGATGAGCTGGCTGTCAGTCAGTATGTCAGGGGTGCTTACTGCCGCCGCTCACAGTATAGTGAGCAATGATCGTAGCTGTGCCAACTTGCCTGAATTACTGAAAGCTAGTATTTCCAGGGAAAAATACAAATCATTTTCTCCCGGGTGCCGTACTTTCAGCACAACAGTTGGGCACCTTTCTAATGCTATCATCCTGCAAAGTAAACCTATATCTGCAGATTAATAGTGCTATCTGACCTGATAGGTTCCTTCTACAGCACCACTCCAGAGTTTTTGGCTTTTTTTCCACAGCTGGAGTGGAGCTTTAAATCTAAGTCCCCTGCCCCCTGTCACATACTCAAACTACGGTGTCTTAAAAGTTTTTTCGGTGCTGCTCAGGTCCCCCTGCACCATCTCGTGAGAGCAGCTTCTGACTGGCCAGAACTCGGAAGTTACAGCACAAGAGTACAATGCAAGTCTGTGAGAGCCTGAACGAAGCGAGACTTAGGTTCTCATAGACTTATATTGTAAAGTGAGCTCTGGAGCTGCCGGCAGGTCACTATTTGGTGAAGGGGTGCTATTGATCTGGCTTGCAACAATTTCTCAGAGCTTTCTGTGGCTCTTAAAGAGATATTCTCAAGTTTGAAAGTTAACACCTATTAATGACATTGGTGATAGTTTCCAAATCGCTGGGGGTCTGACTGGTGGTACGCCCACGATCCTTAGAAAAGTCCCATCTGAATGGAGCGGAGGCTGAATATGTGCACTTATGCTCCATTTATTATAAATAAGATAGTCGGAAGTTAACGGAACGCTGAGCTAGGCTGATCTTTGGCACTCCAATAAAGCTCGGCTGATCTTCGGCACTCCGATAAAGCTTGGCTGATCTTCAGCACTCCGATGAAACTCGGCTGATCATCGGTACTCCGATAATGCTTGGCTGATCTTCGCCACTCCAATAAGCTTGGCGGATCTTCGGCACTCCGATAACACTCCACTGATTTTCGGCACTCCGATAACGCTCGGCTGATCTTCAGCACACCGATAACACTCAGCTGATCTTCGGCAGTTCGATACGCTTGGCTAATCTTCAGCACTGCGATAATGCTCGGCTGGTCTTCGGCACTCCGATAACGTTTGGCTGATCTTCAGCACTCCAATAGCGCTCGGCTGATCTTCGGCACTCCGATAACGCTCGGTTGATCTTCGGCACTCCGATAACGCTCGGCTGATCTTCGGCAGTCCAATAATGCTTGGCTGATCTTCGGCACTCCGATAGCGATCGGCTGATCTTCGGCACTCTGATAACGCTTGGCTGATCTTCGGTACTCCGATAACGCTTGGCTGGTCTTCGGCACTCTGATAACTCTTGGCTGATCTTCTGCACGCCAAAATCGTCCGGCTGGTCTTTAGCACTATGATAACGCTCGGATAACGCTTGGCTGATCTTCGACACTCCCATAAGAATGACTGGAGTAGCAGTGTGCATGATTATTCATGGAATCATTCACACGGTTCTTGGAACCAGTTGCGGGCCCAAGCGGTTCGACCCCCAGCGATCAGGAAGTTAACACCTGTCCCATGGATACAGGATAACTTCCAACGTAGACCCCTTAGGCTATGTGCGCACACTGCATATTTGATTGCAGGCTTCCGCATAACTTGGCAGGCAGAATGCAGTGTTGAAAACCTGTGCTTTTTTTATGCATTTTTGTTGCGTTTTTGATGCGGTTTTTCATATGGATTTTTCATGCGTTTCTTAAATCCATAGAGCTAAAGATATATTATTAAAAAAAAAAGAATTGTGAACTGTGCCTAGGTAACATTAACATAATTAACTTACATATACTGTAACAAAACAGCAACTGTCAGAAATCTGCGTGAAACACTATGTTTATTTATTTTTTTTATGTAAAATTGCGTGGGCTCCCGCATAATTTTCATAACCAGCAGAGGGAAAGTCAACAGCTGAGGGCTGATATATTTCTGGGAAGGAGCCAATAGCCATAAAGGTTTCCAGGCTATTAACACCTTCATGACCCAGCCTATTTTGACCTTAATGACCTGGCCATTTTTTGCAATTCTGACCAGTGTCCCTTTATGAGGTAATAACTCTGGAATGCTTCAACGCATCCTAGCGATTCTGAGATTGTTTTTTCGTGACACATTGGGCTTCACGTTAGTGGTAAATTTAGGTCGATAATTTTTGCGAAAAAATCAGAAATTTGGCGAAAATTTTGCAATTTTCAAATTTTGAATTTTTATTGTGTTATACTAGAGAGTTATGTGACACAAAATAGTTGCTAAATAACATTTCCCACATGTCTACTTTACATCAGCACAATTTTGGAAACAATTTTTTTTTGTTAGGAAGTAATAAGGGTTAAAAGTTGACCAGCGATTTCTCATTTTTACAACACAATTTAAAAACCATTTTTTTTAGGGACCACCTCACATTTGAAGTCAGTTGAGGGGTCTATACAGCAGAAAATACCCAAAAGTGACACCATTCTAAAAACTGCACCCCTCAAGCTACTCAAAACTACATTCAAGAAGATTATTAACCCTTCAGGTGTTTCACAGGAACTAAAGCAACGTGGAAGGAAAAAATGGACATTTTAACTTTTCCAACACAAATTTTCTTTTAGCATCATTTTTTCATTTTCACATGGGCAACAGGATAAAATGGATCCTAAAATTTGTTGGGCAATTTCTCCTGAGTACACCGATACCTCATATGTGGTCATAAACCACTGTTTCGGCGCACGGCAGGGCTCAGAAGGGAAGGAGCACCATTTGACTTTTTGAATGGAAAATATGCTGGAATATTTAGCGCTTGCCATGTCACGTTTGGAGAGTCGCTGTGTGCCTAAACACTGGAGCTTCCCCACAAGTGACCCCATTTTGGAAACTAGACCCCCCAAGGAACTTTTCTAGATGCATAGTGATCACTTTGAACCCCCAGGTGCTTCACAAATTGATCCGTAAAAAAAAAAGACTTTTTTTTCACAAAAATTATCTTTTAGCCTCAGTTTTTTCATTTTCACATGGGCAACAGGAAAAATGGATCCTAAAATTTGTTGGGCAATTTCTCCTGAGTACACCGATACCTCATATGTGGTCATAAACCACTGTTTGGGTGCACGGCAGGGTCCGGAAGGGACGGAGCACCATTTGACTTTTTGAATGGAAAATGAGCTCCAATCGTTATTGGACACCATGTCTCGTTTGGAGAGCCCCTGTGTACCTAAACATTGGAGCTCCCCCACAAGTGACACCATTTTGGAAACTAGACCCCTTAAGGAACTTATCTAGATGTGTAGTGAGCACTTTGAACCCCCAAGTGCTTCACAAAAGTTTATAACGTAGAGCAGTGAAAATAAAAAAACATTTTTTTCCTCAAAAATCATTTTTTAGCACGATATTTTTTATTTTCACAAGGGTAACAGGAGAAATTGGACCACAAAAGTTGTTGTCCAGTTTGTCCTGAGTACGCTGGTACCCCATATGTGGGGGGGAACCACTGTTTGGGCGCACGGCAGGGCTCAGAAGGGAAAGAGCGCCATTTGACTTTTTGAAATTAAAATTACCGTAGCTCCAATCGTTAGCGGACATCATGTCGTGTTTGGAGATCCCCTGTGTGACTAAACTTTGGAGCTCCCCCACAAATGACCCCATTTTGGAAACTAGACCCCCTAAGGAACTTATCTAGATGCTTAGTGAGCAATTTTAACCCCCAGGTGCTTCACAGAAGTTTATAACGCAGAGCAGTGAAAATAAAAAAAAAAATTTTCCCCCAAAAAATATTTTTTAGTCCGCAATTTTTTATTTTAACAAGGGTAACAGGAGAAATTGGACCCCAAAAGTTGTTGTACAGTTTGTCCTGAGTACGCTGGTACCCCATATGTGGGGGGGGGGAACCACTGTTTGGGCACACGTCGGGGCTCGGAAGGGAAGTAGTGACATTTTGAAATGCTGACTTTGATGGCATGGTCAGCGGGCGTCATGTTACATTTGCAGAGCCCCTGTGTGCCTAAACAGTAGAAACCCCCCCACATGTGACCTCATTTTGGAAAATAGACCCCCCCAAGGAACTTATCTAGATGTGTGGTAAGCACCTTGAACCCCCAAGTGCTTCACAGAAGTTTATAACGCAGAGCCGTGAAAATAAAAAATCATTTTTTTTCCTCAAAAAAAATGATTTTTAGCCCGCAATTTTTTTTTCACAAGGGTAACAGGAGAAATTGGACCCCAAAAGTTGTTGTACAGTTTGTTCTGAGTACGCTGATGCCCCATATGTGGGGGATGACCACTGTTTGGGCACACGTCAGGGCTCGGAAGTGAAGTAGTGACATTTTGAAATGCTGTCTTTGATGGAATGGTCTGCGGGCATCATGTTACATTTGCAGAGCCCCTGATGTACCTAAACTGTGGAAACCCCCCACAAGTGACCCCATTTTGGAAACTAGACCCCATAAGGAACTTGCCTGGATGTGTGGTGAGCATCTTGAACCTCCAAGTGCTTCACAGAAGATTATAACGCAGAGCCATGAAAATAAAAAATCATTTTTTTTCCTCAAAAATGATTTTTTCGCTCGCAATTTTTTATTTTCACAAGGGTAACAGGAGAAATTGGACCCCAAAGGTTGTTGAACAGTTTGTCCTGAGTACGCTGGTACCCCATATGTGGGGGGAAACCATTGTTTGGGCACACGTCAGGGCTCGGAATGGAAGTAGTGACGTTTTGAAATGCAGACTTTGATGGAATAGTCTGCGGTCGTCATTACGCTTGCAGAGCCTCTGATGTGCCTAAACAGTGGAAACCCCACACAAGTGACCCCATTTTGGAAACTAGACCTTCCAAGGAACTTATGTAGATGTGTTGTGAGCACGTTGAACCCCCAAGTGCTTCACAGAAGTTTATAATGCAGAGACGTGAAAATGAAAAAATCATTTTTTTTCCACAAAAATAATTTTTTAGCCCCCAATTTTTTATTTTCCCAAGGTAACAGGAGAAATTAGTCCCCAAAAGTTGTTGTGCAATTTTTCCTGAGTACGCTGATACCCCATATGTTGGGGTAAACCACTGTTTGGGCACACGTCGGGGCTTGGAAGGGAGGGAGCACCGTTTGACTTTTTGATCGCAAAATTGGCTGGAATCAATGGTTGCACCATGTCACGCTTGGAGACCCCCTGATGTGCTTAAACAGTGGAAACCCCACAATTCTAACTTCAACCCTAACCCCAACACACCCCTAACCACAGACCTAACCCCAACACATCCCTAACCCTAATCCCAACCCTAACCATAACCCTAACCCCCAACACATCCCTAACCCTAATCCCAACCCTAACCATAACCCTAACCACAACCCTAACCCTAATTCCAACCCTAACCCTAATTCTAACCCTAATTCCAACCCTAACCCTAATTTCACCCTAACCCTAATTCCAACCCTAACCCTAATTCCAACCCTAACCCTATTTCCAACCCTAACCCTCTTTGCAACCCTATTCCTAACCCTCTTTGCAACCCTAATCCTAACCTCTTTGCAACCCTAACCCTCTTTCCAACCCTAACCCTAACCCTCTTTCCAACCCTAGCCCTAATCCTCTTTCCAACCCTAACCCTAACCCTAATGGAAAAATAAAAATATTTTCTTTATTTTATTAGTTGTGCCTACCTATGGGGGTGATAATCGGGGGGTTTATTTACTTTTTATTTCATTTTGATCACTGTGAGATTGATCAAAATGAAAGAATGGAATCTGCAGCCAGCAGATTCGGGCGGGCGCACTGCACATGCGCCCGCCATTTTCCAAGATGGCGGCGCCCATGAGCCGGACCCGCGGGACACCGGGAGCGACAGGGGGACTCAGAAGGTACCGGGGGGGTGAGGGGGGGATCGGAAGCTAGCAGGGAGCGGAGGGAATGGGAGGGGGGAAGATGATGACAGCGGCGGCAGATCGCCGCTGTCAGTGGCGGGGGGGCGATCGCCGGTGGGGGGTGGTCGAATCGGTGTCTCCAGCCATGTCCGATGCTACTGCAGCATCGGCCATGGCTGGATTGTAATGTTTCATCAATTTTCATTGATGAAATATTACTATCGCTCTGATTGGCTGTCTCACTTTTAATAGCCAATCAGAGCGATCCTAACCACGTGGGGGCAAAGCCACCCCCCCTGGGCTTAACTGCATGTTGTCCTGTATCTGCGGGTCGGGTGACATTTCAATGACCCCGGTCACCCGACCCGCAGGAACGCTATTTATAGCATGACGCCTACGGGGACATCATGGGTCGTTTGGGCATGACTTTTCATGACGCCTACGTAGACGTCATGGGTCCTGAATGGGTTAATATCAGCTCACAGATGTTTGCTTAGCCTTTACTGGCTACTAAACAGAGGAACCCCAGAAAAAAATTGACATGGGGTCCCCCTATAAAACTGAACCAGCAAAGGCTAGGCAGACAGCTGCGGGCTGATGTTAATAGCCTGGGAAGGCTAAATGTATATTGGCCATGTATATTGGCAGCCCCAGGCTAAAAACATCAGCTCTTAGAAGCCCCAGAAATGGCACATCTTATAGATGCGCCAATTCTGGCACTTAGCCTCGCTCTTCCCACTTGCCCTGTAGCGGTGGCAAGTGGGGTTCATATTTGTGGGGTTGATGTCACCTTTGTACTGTCAGGTGACATCAAGCCCACAGGTTACTAATGGAGAGGCGTCTATAAGACACCTATCCATTACTAATCCTATAGTTATATGGTAAATAACCACACAGCCAGAATAAAGTCCTTTATTTGAAATAATCACACAGACTCATTTATTGAATCTAAATTAACCATACTTACTGAACGACTAATTCCCCGATGCCCTGGTCTCCTGCAAACAATCAAAAAAATAATAAACCAACATATAATATTCTGTCCAAAGTAGTCCATTTAATACCGAGTGTCCCACGGCAATCTCACATGTAGAACAGTCACATCGGGAGATGCGACTGCTCTACCCGGCCTCTGGCGATACATTGACAGGAGGTTATTGCCCCAGCGGTGTATGACTGCGCTGCCGTGAGAGTTCACCGGAGTTCATCAGCTCTGGTGCTCTCACTTACGGCTCTACTGCTGTGTTAGAACTTTCTCACGCAGCCGTGCCATAAGTGAGAGCACCGGAGCTGATCAGCTGATGTACTCCGGTGAACTTTTACGGCGGTTCTGTGATACACTGCGGGAGCGATTACCTCCTGTCAGTGTATTGCCAGCGGCCGGGTTACATCGACATGTGACACTCGGTATTAAATGGACTACGGTGGCCAGGTAGTATATTCTGGTTTATTATTTTTGATTTCTTGCAGGAGACTTGGGCATCGGGGATTAGGTATTGGGTGAGTATGTATATTGTATGTGATTATGTCAATGTTTTAATTTTTTTTACAACTGAACTCAGGCTCCGGATGATGAGACTATTCTCCCATCATTGGCTCATGCTGTCTCTGTTACGACAGCAGACATAGCTGAATGGGAGTAGTAGTCCCATCAGACGATGCCTAAGTACAATCAATATGTGCTGTTCATTGCATGGGTACACACACCCGCTGACAGACATAGACAGACACAGACAGGCACGCACATATTCTCCGCCCACACACTCTTCCTCCTTCTGACATCATTTCCTTTGACAATTCCACAGCGTTTTTGACAAACCTTTTTTACACCTGCGTTTTTGCTGCAGATTTGACTGACTCAGTTGAAGTAAATGAGTCAAAAACGCTGCAGAAACTCAACAGGAATTGACATGATTCAGAAAATAAAACGCTGCAAATATGGGCGGAAATTTACGGATCATGTGCACGACACTTCAGGATTGCCATTGCATTACCTTGCTTTAGTATTCCATTGCGCTTTCGTAGCATTTCCGCGCAGCGAAAACGCATTAAAAACGCATCGTGTGCACATAGCCTTAAAGTTTTGAACGGCTGGGGACCACTTCTGTATAGGATGAGGGCAGACCATGAGTAGTGGGCTGCCTGCTCTCCATCTACATGTCCTTAGTGCTCTGACACAGAAGCCCCTCATACAGGGCAGCACAGCACGCAGGCAGCTATCCATTAACAGATCAATGTATGGCCACTAAGATAGTCTGACTGGCTACTGAAGCGATCGGTGATGTGTATGATCCACATGGGGCAATTCTGGCTACCAGCCTTCATTCTGGACTAGTAGCTGTGTATGTGGCCTTAGAATAAGGAGACGTGACAATGGATGACGTAGGTTCCCCATAAGTGGGTTCCCTGATGCCCCCTGACATGTGCCACTCACCGGTCAGGGTCCTCAGCACGGTCCCGTGCGCCCACAGGCTCAGCACTTGCTGCACGGACAGGTTGATCATTGACAGGTCCTCCTTCTCCGCCTTCATTGTGCTCCTCCGCCGGCACGGTGCTCGGGGATGAGGGAGTCCCGGGGCTCCCGGACAGCTGCTCCTCCTCCTCCAGGAGCAGCACAAGGAGCTCAAGCAGCAAGAGGCCAAGCAACGACGGCCGGGGGATGAGCGGAGGGCGCAGCTGGAGCGGGGAAGAGAAGCAGCCTCGCAGGGGAGACATTGAGGAAGAGGGCTGCTGCTGCCTGGCCGGCCCGACTAGATCTGCCTGGCAGCCAGTGAAGTGCTACCGCTGTGGGCAACGAGCTGCCACCACCCCTGCACTGCTGTGTGAGCGCTGCACGGAGCCGAGCAGCCAACCTGCATCCTCCGGAACCATCATCCCCATCAGATGTCTCCTCCTTCCCGTCATCATCACCCCAGTCACCATCATCATCCTGGAGGAGGAGACTGTGCCGCCGGGACTGAGGTGGCACGACACTGGGGGAGGCATCATGTGCCATGCTTTCTCCTACAGCTGTGGGCACCTTGTATGCATGGGCCATTGGGTATAGGGGGACCCTGCCAGCAGCTCCTACTCCCCGCACAGCCAGCATCCCCTATAAGGGCAGCTCCTAGTCCCCATACAGCCGATATCCCCTATACATGTCCGGTATCCTCAATAACAGCAGCTCCTGCTCCTCGTACAGCCGGTATCTCCTATACATATCCGGTATCCCCAATAACAGCAGCTCCTGCTCCCCGCACAGCCGGTATTCCCTATAACAGCAGCTCCTACTCCCCGCACAGCCAGCATCCCCTATAATGGCAGCTCCTAGTCCCCATACAGCCGATATCCCCTATACATGTCCGGTATCCTCAATAACAGCAGCTCCTGGTCCCCGCACAGCCGGTATCTCCTATACATATCCGGTATCCCCAATAACAGCAGCTCCTGCTCCCCGCACAGCCGGTATTCCCTATAACAGCAGCTCCTACTCCCCGCACAGCCAGCATCCCCTATAATGGCAGCTCCTAGTCCCCATACAGCCGATATCCCCTATACATATCCGGTATCCCCAATAACAGCAGCTCCTGCTCCCCGCACAGCCGGTATTCCCTATAACAGCAGCTCCTACTCCCCGCACAGCCAGCATCCCCTATAATGGCAGCTCCTAGTCCCCATACAGCCGATATCCCCTATACATGTCCGGTATCCTCAATAACAGCAGCTCCTGGTCCCCGCACAGCCGGTATCTCCTATACATATCCGGTATCCCCAATAACAGCAGCTCCTGCTCCCCGCACAGCCGGTATTCCCTATAACAGCAGCTCCTACTCCCCGCACAGCCAGCATCCCCTATAATGGCAGCTCCTAGTCCCCATACAGCCGATATCCCCTATACATGTCCGGTATCCTCAATAACAGCAGCTCCTGGTCCCCGCACAGCCGGTATCTCCTATACATATCCGGTATCCCCAATAACAGCAGCTCCTGCTCCCCGCACAGCCGGTATTCCCTATAACAGCAGCTCCTACTCCCCGCACAGCCAGCATCCCCTATAATGGCAGCTCCTAGTCCCCATACAGCCAATATCCCCTATACATGTCCGGTATCCTCAATAACAGCAGCTCCTGCTCCTCATACAACCGGTATCTCCTATACATATCCGGTATCCCCTATAACGGCAGCTCCTAGTCCCCATACAGCCGATATCCCCTATACATATCCGGTATCCCCAATAACAGCAGCTCCTGCTCCCCGCACAGCCGGTATTCCCTATAACAGCAGCTCCTACTCCCCGCACAGCCAGCATCCCCTATAATGGCAGCTCCTAGTCCCCATACAGCCGATATCCCCTATACATGTCCGGTATCCTCAATAACAGCAGCTCCTGGTCCCCGCACAGCCGGTATCTCCTATACATATCCGGTATCCCCAATAACAGCAGCTCCTGCTCCCCGCACAGCCGGTATTCCCTATTACAGCAGCTCCTACTCCCCGCACAGCCAGCATCCCCTATAATGGCAGCTCCTAGTTCCCATACAGCCGATATCCCCTATACATGTCCGGTATCCTCAATAACAGCAGCTCCTGCTCCTCATACAACCGGTATCTCCTATACATATCCGGTATCCCCTATAACGGCAGCTCCTAGTCCCCATACAGCCGATATCCCCTATACATATCCGGTATCCTCAATAACAGCAGCTCCTGCTCCTCGTACAACCGGTATCTCCTATACATATCCATTATCCCCAATAACAGCAGCTCCTGGTCCCCGCACAGCCGGTATTCCCTATAACAGCAGCTCCTACTCCCCGCACAGCCAGTATCCCCTATAAGGGCAGCTCCTAGTCCCCATACAGCCGATATCCCCTATACATGTCCGGTATCCTCAATAACAGCAGCTCCTGCTCCTCATACAACCGGTATCTCCTATACGTATCCGGTATCCCCATTAACAGCAGCTCCTACTCCCCGCACAGCCAGTATCCCCTATAAGGGCAGCTCCTAGTCCCCGCACAGCCAGCATCCCCTATAATGGCAGCTCCTAGTCCCCATACAGCCGATATCCCCTATACATATCCGGTATCCCCTACGACGGCAGCTCCTAGTCCCCATATAGCCGATATCCCCTATACATATCCGGTATCCTCTATAACAGCAGCTCCTGCTCCTCGTACAACCGGTATCTCCTATACATATCCATTATCCCCAATAACAGCAGCTCATGGTCCCCGCACAGCCGGTATTCCCTATAACAGCAGCTCCTACTCCCCGCACAGCCAGTATCCCCTATAAGGGCAGCTCCTAGTCCCCGCACAGCCAGCATCCCCTATAATGGCAGCTCCTAGTCCCCATACAGCCGATATCCCCTATACATGTCCGGTATCCTCAATAACAGCAGCTCCTGCTCCTCGTACAGCCGGTATCTCCTATACGTATCCGGTATCCCCAATAACAGCAGCTCCTGCTCCTCATACAGCCGGTATCTCCTATACGTATCCGGTATCCCCAATAACAGCAGCTCCTGGTCCCCGCACAGCCGGTATTCCCTATAAGGGCAGCTCCTAGTCCCCGCACAGCCAGCATCCCCTATAATGGCAGCTCCTAGTCCCCATACAGCCGATATCCCCTATACATGTCCGGTATCCTCAATAACAGCAGCTCCTGCTCCTCATACAACCGGTATCTCCTATACGTATCCGGTATCCCCATTAACAGCAGCTCCTACTCCCCGCACAGCCAGTATCCCCTATAAGGGCAGCTCCTAGTCCCCGCACAGCCAGCATCCCCTATAATGGCAGCTCCTAGTCCCCATACAGCCGATATCCCCTATACATATCCGGTATCCCCTATGACGGCAGCTCCTAGTCCCCATACAGCCGATATCCCCTATACATATCCGGTATCCTCTATAACAGCAGCTCCTGCTCCTCATACAACCGGTATCTCCTATACATATCCATTATCCCCAATAACAGCAGCTCATGGTCCCCGCACAGCCGGTATTCCCTATAACAGCAGCTCCTACTCCCCGCACAGCCAGAATCCCCTATAAGGGCAGCTCCTAGTCCCCATACAGCCGATATCCCCTATACATGTCCGGTATCCTCAATAACAGCAGCTCCTGGTCCCCGCACAGCCGGTATCTCCTATGCATATCCGGTATCCCCAATAACAGCAGCTCCTGCTCCCCGCACAGCCGGTATTCCCTATAACAGCAGCTCCTACTCCCCGCACAGCCAGCATCCCCTATAATGGCAGCTCCTAGTCCCCATACAGCCGATATCCCCTATACATGTCCGGTATCCTCAATAACAGCAGCTCCTGGTCCCCGCACAGCCGGTATCTCCTATACATATCCGGTATCCCCAATAACAGCAGCTCCTGCTCCCTACACAGCCGGTATTCCCTATAACAGCAGCTCCTACTCCCCGCACAGCCAGCATCCCCTATAATGGCAGCTCCTAGTCCCCATACAGCCGATATCCCCTATACATGTCCGGTATCCTCAATAACAGCAGCTCCTGGTCCCCGCACAGCCGGTATCTCCTATACATATCCGGTATCCCCAATAACAGCAGCTCCTGCTCCCCGCACAGCCGGTATTCCCTATAACAGCAGCTCCTACTCCCCGCACAGCCAGCATCCCCTATAATGGCAGCTCCTAGTCCCCATACAGCCGATATCCCCTATACATGTCCGGTATCCTCAATAACAGCAGCTCCTGCTCCTCATACAACCGGTATCTCCTATACATATCCGGTATCCCCTATAACGGCAGCTCCTAGTCCCCATACAGCCGATATCCCCTATACATATCCGGTATCCTCAATAACAGCAGCTCCTGCTCCTCGTACAACCGGTATCTCCTATACATATCCATTATCCCAAATAACAGCAGCTCCTGGTCCCCGCACAGCCGGTATTCCCTATAACAGCAGCTCCTACTCCCCGCACAGCCAGCATCCCCTATAATGGCAGCTCCTAGTCCCCATACAGCCGATATCCCCTATACATGTCTGGTATCCTCAATAACAGCAGCTCCTGCTCCTCATACAACCGGTATCTCCTATACATATCCGGTATCCCCTATAACGGCAGCTCCTAGTCCCCATACAGCCGATATCCCCTATACATATCCGGTATCCTCAATAACAGCAGCTCCTGCTCCTCGTACAACCGGTATCTCCTATACATATCCATTATCCCAAATAACAGCAGCTCCTGGTCCCCGCACAGCCGGTATTCCCTATAACAGCAGCTCCTACTCCCCGCACAGCCAGTATCCCCTATAAGGGCAGCTCCTAGTCCCCATACAGCCGATATCCCCTATACATGTCCGGTATCCTCAATAACAGCAGCTCCTGCTCCTCGTACAGCCGGTATCTCCTATACGTATCCGGTATCCCCAATAACAGCAGCTCCTACTCCCCGCACAGCCAGTATCCCCTATAAGGGCAGCTCCTAGTCCCCGCACAGCCAGCATCCCCTATAATGGCAGCTCCTAGTCCCCATACAGCCGATATCCCCTATACATGTCCGGTATCCTCAATAACAGCAGCTCCTGCTCCTCGTACAGCCGGTATCTCCTATACGTTTCCGGTATCCCCAATAACAGCAGCTCCTGCTCCTCATACAGCCGGTATCTCCTATACGTATCCGGTATCCCCAATAACAGCAGCTCCTGGTCCCCGCACAGCCGGTATTCCCTATAAGGGCAGCTCCTAGTCCCCGCACAGCCAGCATCCCCTATAATGGCAGCTCCTAGTCCCCATACAGCCGATATCCCCTATACATGTCCGGTATCCTCAATAACAGCAGCTCCTGCTCCTCATACAACTGGTATCTCCTATACGTATCCGGTATCCCCATTAACAGCAGCTCCGACTCCCCGCACAGCCAGTATCCCCTATAAGGGCAGCTCCTAGTCCCCGCACAGCCAGCATCCCCTATAATGGCAGCTCCTAGTCCCCATACAGCCGATATCCCCTATACATATCCGGTATCCCCTATAACGGCAGCTCCTAGTCCCCATACAGCCGATATCCCCTATACATATCCGGTATCCTCTATAACAGCAGCTCCTGCTCCTCGTACAACCGGTATCTCCTATACATATCCATTATCCCCAATAACAGCAGCTCATGGTCCCCGCACAGCCGGTATTCCCTATAACAGCAGCTCCTACTCCCCGCACAGCCAGAATCCCCTATAAGGGCAGCTCCTAGTCCCCATACAGCCGATATCCCCTATACATGTCCGGTATCCTCAATAACAGCAGCTCCTGCTCCTCGTACAGCCGGTATCTCCTATACGTATCCGGTATCCCCAATAACAGCAGCTCCTACTCCCCGCACAGCCAGTATCCCCTATAAGGGCAGCTCCTAGTCCCCGCACAGCCAGCATCCCCTATAATGGCAGCTCCTAGTCCCCATACAGCCGATATCCCCTATACATGTCCGGTATCCTCAATAACAGCAGCTCCTGCTCCTCGTACAGCCGGTATCTCCTATACGTATCCGGTATCCCCAATGACAGCAGCTCCTGCTCCTCGTACAGCCGGTATCTCCTATACGTATCCGGTATCCCCAATAACAGCAGCTCCTGGTCCCCGCACAGCCGGTATTCCCTATAAGGGCAGCTCCTAGTCCCCATACAGCCGATATCCCCTATACATGTCCGGTATCCTCAATAACAGCAGCTCCTGCTCCTCGTACAGCCGGTATCTCCTATACGTATCCGGTATCCCCAATAACAGCAGCTCCTGCTCTCCGCACAGCCGGTATTCCCTATAACAGCAGCTCCTACTCCCCGCACAGCCAGTATCCCCTATAATGGCAGCTCCTAGTCCCCATACAGCCGATATCCCCTATACATGTTTGGTATCCTCAATAACAGCAGCTCCTGCTCCTCGTACAACCGGTATCTCCTATACATATCCGGTATCCCCTATAACAGCAGCTCCTAGTCCCCATACAGCCGATATCCCCTATACATATCCGGTATCCTCAATAACAGCAGCTCCTGCTCCTCGTACAGCCGGTATCTCCTATGCATATCCGGTATCCCCAATAACAGCAGCTCCTGCTCCCCGCACAGCTGGTATTCCCTATAACAGCAGCTCCTACTCCCCGCACAGCCAGCATCCCCTATAATGGCAGCTCCTAGTCCCCATACAGCCGATATCCCCTATACATGTCCGGTATCCTCAATAACAGCAGCTCCTGCTCCTCGTACAGCCGGTATCTCCTATACATATCCATTATCCCCAATAACAGCAGCTCCTGGTCCCCGCACAGCCGGTATTCCCTATAACAGCAGCTCCTACTCCCCGCACAGCCAGTATCCCCTATAAGGGCAGCTCCTAGTCCCCATACAGCCGATATCCCCTATACACGTCCGGTATCCTCAATAACAGCAGCTCCTGCTCCTCGTACAGCCGGTATCTCCTATGCATATCCGGTATCCCCAATAACAGCAGCTCCTGCTCCCCGCACAGCCAGTATTCCCTGTAACAGCAGCTCCTACTCCCCGCACAGCCAGTATCCCCTATAATGGCAGCTCCTAGTCCCCATACAGCCGATATCCCCTATACATATCCGGTATCCTCAATAACAGCAGCTCCTGCTCCTCATACAACCGGTATCTCCTATACATATCCGGTATCCCCTATAACGGCAGCTCCTAGTCCCCATACAGCCGATATCCCCTATACATATCCGGTATCCTCAATAACAGCAGCTCCTGCTCCTCGTACAACCGGTATCTCCTATACATATCCATTATCCCCAATAACAGCAGCTCCTGGTCCCCGCACAGCCGGTATTCCCTATAAGGGCAGCTCCTAGTCCCCATACAGCCGATATCCCCTATACATATCCGGTATCCTCAATAACAGCAGCTCCTGCTCCTCGTACAACCGGTATCTCCTATACATATCCATTATCCCCAATAACAGCAGCTCCTGGTCCCCGCACAGCCGGTATCTCCTATACATATCCGGTATCCCCAATAACAGCAGCTCCTGCTCCCCGCACAGCCGGTATTCCCTATAACAGCAGCTCCTGCTCCTCGTACAACCGGTATCTCCTATACATATCCGGTATCCCCAATAACAGCAGCTCCTGCTCCCCGCACAGCCGGTAGTCCCTATAACAGCAGCTCCTAATCCCCGCACATCCGGGGAACGGTATCCCCAATAATTTGGGATACCAGCTGTGCGAGGAGTAGAAAAAATATTATTTTTGCACTACTTTATAAGGAGACTAATAACGTGTGCAAAATCGCCGGGACATATCCATACATCCCAGGTCAATAAGCACCAGGTCACAGGGATGTATGGATATGTCTCGGGTGGGAAAGGGGTGAAGCAGTGAGGCTCTGAAAAGAGGAGTGCATTTGGATTTTGGAGCCCATATTTCACTGAATATTTCTTTTGTGGGGAGCCATGTCACTTTTTCAGAGCCTTTGTGCTACCAGTAACGTGAAAACCATTATCTCTCCATTGATGGTAAATAAGATTTTTTATTGCTTTTAGTATAAGGCTAGGTTGTCATTTATCTTAGTCTATATGCTGAGCACTTACATCTGGGTTTCCATGTAAATCCCCATAAAATGTGATTCAGACGAAACCCAAAATGGAATGACTCATTATTGCTCCTGCTCCTCGTACAGCCGGTATCTCCTATACGTATCCGGTATCCCCAATAACAGCAGCTCCTGGTCCCCGCACAGCCGGTATTCCCTATAAGGGCAGCTCCTAGTCCCCATACAGCCGATATCCCCTATACATGTCCGGTATCCTCAATAACAGCAGCTCCTGCTCCTCGTACAGCCGGTATCTCCTATACGTATCCGGTATCCCCAATAACAGCAGCTCCTGCTCTCCGCACAGCCGGTATTCCCTATAACAGCAGCTCCTACTCCCCGCACAGCCAGTATCCCCTATAATGGCAGCTCCTAGTCCCCATACAGCCGATATCCCCTATACATGTTTGGTATCCTCAATAACAGCAGCTCCTGCTCCTCGTACAACCGGTATCTCCTATACATATCCGGTATCCCCTATAACAGCAGCTCCTAGTCCCCATACAGCCGATATCCCCTATACATATCCGGTATCCTCAATAACAGCAGCTCCTGCTCCTCGTACAGCCGGTATCTCCTATGCATATCCGGTATCCCCAATAACAGCAGCTCCTGCTCCCCGCACAGCTGGTATTCCCTATAACAGCAGCTCCTACTCCCCGCACAGCCAGCATCCCCTATAATGGCAGCTCCTAGTCCCCATACAGCCGATATCCCCTATACATGTCCGGTATCCTCAATAACAGCAGCTCCTGCTCCTCGTACAGCCGGTATCTCCTATACATATCCATTATCCCCAATAACAGCAGCTCCTGGTCCCCGCACAGCCGGTATTCCCTATAACAGCAGCTCCTACTCCCCGCACAGCCAGTATCCCCTATAAGGGCAGCTCCTAGTCCCCATACAGCCGATATCCCCTATACACGTCCGGTATCCTCAATAACAGCAGCTCCTGCTCCTCGTACAGCCGGTATCTCCTATGCATATCCGGTATCCCCAATAACAGCAGCTCCTGCTCCCCGCACAGCCAGTATTCCCTGTAACAGCAGCTCCTACTCCCCGCACAGCCAGTATCCCCTATAATGGCAGCTCCTAGTCCCCATACAGCCGATATCCCCTATACATATCCGGTATCCTCAATAACAGCAGCTCCTGCTCCTCATACAACCGGTATCTCCTATACATATCCGGTATCCCCTATAACGGCAGCTCCTAGTCCCCATACAGCCGATATCCCCTATACATATCCGGTATCCTCAATAACAGCAGCTCCTGCTCCTCGTACAACCGGTATCTCCTATACATATCCATTATCCCCAATAACAGCAGCTCCTGGTCCCCGCACAGCCGGTATTCCCTATAAGGGCAGCTCCTAGTCCCCATACAGCCGATATCCCCTATACATATCCGGTATCCTCAATAACAGCAGCTCCTGCTCCTCGTACAACCGGTATCTCCTATACATATCCATTATCCCCAATAACAGCAGCTCCTGGTCCCCGCACAGCCGGTATCTCCTATACATATCCGGTATCCCCAATAACAGCAGCTCCTGCTCCCCGCACAGCCGGTATTCCCTATAACAGCAGCTCCTGCTCCTCGTACAACCGGTATCTCCTATACATATCCGGTATCCCCAATAACAGCAGCTCCTGCTCCCCGCACAGCCGGTAGTCCCTATAACAGCAGCTCCTAATCCCCGCACATCCGGGGAACGGTATCCCCAATAATTTGGGATACCAGCTGTGCGAGGAGTAGAAAAAATATTATTTTTGCACTACTTTATAAGGAGACTAATAACGTGTGCAAAATCGCCGGGACATATCCATACATCCCAGGTCAATAAGCACCAGGTCACAGGGATGTATGGATATGTCTCGGGTGGGAAAGGGGTGAAGCAGTGAGGCTCTGAAAAGAGGAGTGCATTTGGATTTTGGAGCCCATATTTCACTGAATATTTCTTTTGTGGGGAGCCATGTCACTTTTTCAGAGCCTTTGTGCTACCAGTAACGTGAAAACCATTATCTCTCCATTGATGGTAAATAAGATTTTTTATTGCTTTTAGTATAAGGCTAGGTTGTCATTTATCTTAGTCTATATGCTGAGCACTTACATCTGGGTTTCCATGTAAATCCCCATAAAATGTGATTCAGACGAAACCCAAAATGGAATGACTCATTATTGTGAATTCATTGTTAACTCTGTTTTGACAGTGTTCGTCTTTTTAAGCTTGCTCACAACTCTGGTCAGCCACACATTTATGTGCTAAAGTATACCTAAAATGTTGGACACCCTCATAATAGAGGCCAGACAGGGTCCACAGTGACTCCATGTGTCTCATTTAAAATATTGTTTCTGTCATAGATTTCATCTGAATCACGTTTTTTGGGGATATGCATGAGAACCCCAATGTAAGTGCTCAGTGGCGAGCACAGGATAAATGTGAACCTAGCCTTTGAGAATGGGCCCCAATTCCTCAAAAATTCTTGTAAATTTTCTACCAAAATCCACAAAGAATCCTGGAATAAAAGCTTTAAAAAGTCACAAAATGTAGGCGTAACTCCGAAATGGGTGGCACTGGGGTGGAGCCAGTGCATTGCAACTGCTGCTTGTCAAATTTAAGAGGCGGCATTTACTATGCCACAAATGTTTCTCTAGCAGGGGCTGCAGTAGATCATGTGACGAGGTGCACACAGATGAGTACGCTACTTGTGCACGCTTCTGTTTCATGAAGAGGTGTGTCTGACTCCAGCACTCCCCATTATCAAGACCGATGTGAATAATGCCGGCCTTTATGAATTGGGCCCAACCTCTTTTATATGGCAGTGTTTTACCTGAACAATCTTTTTGGTCGTTTTTGCAGCGACTTTGCCTCTGGCATTTTATTTTTCCAACTTGAATGTATCAACTAGAGAACAGCTTCCAAGTGAAAGCTGACTGAAGAATAGACCAGTCACTTCTATTAACTGCTTTTATTCTTTGGAAACCTGAATAATTGAAACATCTGAACATATAAACAATAAGTCGTTTTACATTACATTGCAAAGTTTTTTTTTTTAATATATATTTACTGAGGCTTTCTCCGGTGGTTTATGGAGTGTGCCCACCTGAAAAAGACGTTGTGTTTACATGCTCTTAGACAGATTGTTGAGACACAGAATGAATAAATCAACAGCAGTTCAAGAATTGTTTTTATTTCCTTGTTTTTTATAGATTTATTTTTTTATATTTAGCAACATTTACACACTAAACAATTCTTTATTTTTTTATTACCATTTTTTTGTCGCCTTATTCTGAGAGCCATAACTTTTATTTTATGTCCATCATAGCTATATAGGGCTTATTTTTTGCAGGAGGTGTTGAAGTTTTCACTGGTAGTATTTTACAGTTAGGTAAATATTTTTTGATCGCTTTGGATTCAAATGTTTCGTCCACAGAATGAAAAAAAACAAAAATTCAGTTATTTATTTTATTTTTTGGGCTGTATACCATGCGGTAAAAGTAATATTACAGCTTTATTCTTTCAGTCAGTACATTTCTAGGGATACCAGATGTATAGGGGTTTCATGCCTTGCTACTTTTGCACACTAAAAACAATATTTAACTTGTTTTTTCATCGCCATATTCTGGGAGATGAACACTTTTTACCCCAACAGAGCTGTATGAGTGCTTTTTACACATTTTTGCATTGCATTTTATTCCATTTTTTGTCTATCAGTATCATGAAGAAGGTACGTTTTATCCGTCTTCTTTGTTTGTCTTGTTTATGGTGTTTTCTGTGTTTATATATGTTTGATATTGTTTATAGCTTGAGTTGTCCTGGAAGCAGCAATATCAATTATGTATAGACTTTTTTTATTTTTACATAATATTTGTGGTTTTATTGGAGAAATAGTATTCCATGATTTTTTACTTTTTCACAAATTTTATTCATTTTTTTCTCAGTCCCACTGTAGGACTTGAATAGTTTTTACTTTGATTGCTAGTCTCATACACTGTAATATTTGTGTACTGCAGTTTGATACCTGCCCGTAATACTCTGAAACAGCCTGTTAGACCCTACTAATGTCAGGGCCTAACAGGCCACTGTACCCTGAGGTCATTACATGAAAAAGCTGTGCTGAGGAGGAAGGCCTCTTAACGACTATCAGAAAAAAGACATATCGGCAGTCATTAAGGGTTTAAGTCTCTGCTGCCCGTCTTCTGTGCTACACAGGAGGAGGGGGCTTCTCTATCATGAGCATGGCACATAAGCTTCTCTTTGGACATGTGGATGGAAAAGAGACAGATATACTCATGGTCTGATTTTTATTTGCAGATATTTTTCCCATGGACTTGAATGAGATGAAGAAAATCTACAAGTATAAAATGTGTATGTGTTTTTATTGAGTTTCTGCAACGGAAACACATTGAAAATGTGTGTAATCCCCACATGACTTTATCAATAAAGTTTTATCAAAGCTAAATAACAGAGTGTCCAAAATAAAGCAATTTTATTTAAAGCATGTCAAGCTAAAAGGAGACAAAAGCCACAGTAAAAAAGATGCGACTATCATTTATACGAAGTTAGTTTAATCTAAAGGAAGTGTGACTGAAGCTTAGGCAGGGGTCGTCACACTTGCGTATGCAATGTGAGAAACTCGCGCAAGTCTCTCACATCAATATCCAGCACTGCCGCCGGCACTCGGGACCGGAGTGTGCGACTGTGTAGGGAAGGTGACCTGACGGACGGACGGACGTGTCAGAATAGAGAAAGATAGGTTTGCACAGTTTAGACAGGTGTCAGTTACTACAGTGGGGAAACACCTAGGAAAGTGTAGTGGACGTGCAGTACCTTGGGTTGACCATTACATGGCAGGGAGGAGTGTGAGCAAAGGACTTGACATCAGCTTAGGGCTTTAGAAACTGTTGGTCATGGGGGGCGGAGCTACAGTGACAGGGGACCAGGAGAGATATAAATACTGAGGGGGGTTCCAGAAAGTTCCAGTCCCCAGGGGGAGCTCAAGTGACAGGAGAACTGCGACAGTTTGTGCACTCTGAGGAAAACCAAACCAGGGGGACTGAGGAGAGAGAACGTCAGAGGGGTGGTCCTGACAGGAAAGTACCGCAGAATAGACGAGGCATCAAGGTAAAGCATACCGTACTGAAAGAGACTACTGGTCAGCAAAAGTACTGTTGGTTACAGGCCTAAGGCGGCCACAGTGACGGATCTGACAGGAGTGTAAACGAGTGAAAAGGGGACGGTGTATACATACACATCCCCAGTGTGAAGTACGGTGTGCGGGAAGCGGCTCTGGAAACGGAGGGCCAACAAGTAATGCGAGGTGAAGTCTATTGCATTGAAGTGCGGTGTACTGCAGAGGCCGTCAAGTGGGTGGCCAGAGAATAAAGCTTGGACCTGTTGTACCCGACATTTGCCTCCATCGTGTCTCTGTTACATCTCTGCGCGGTATAAAGAGGGACCACCCCCCCAGCTCGGCTCACCTCTACATTTGGCGTAGTCAGCAGGATCAACCGCCGCTAATACCTCATCTTCTGTGGCAGACCTGCCACAAATAATGGAAAAGAACTTGGACTATGCTGCTTGGAATAAAAACACCTGTGGATTACAAATAACTTACCTGTGGAATATGAATTGGAAGCGCTGTGACGGATCTGCGTGGTCAGCAGAGGATCCGGGGCGGTACCAGGTACTGTGCAGTATGGCGGTGTTGCTTCAGCGCAGAGGAGAGGTCCGGGTGTTTGCAGTTGTTCAGAATGGACTGGGACCCCCTCCAAAGTACCCCAAAAGGAAGCAGTATGTGCCCAGAGACAGATGCTTCCAAATATTGGACCCCGACAGGTGTGTGGGGAGGCCTGCCGACGCCCCACCCCACAGAGGGAGTGACACCGAAGAAAAGCTTGGGTGTGGCTGCTTGGCGCCACTTGATTGCTGCCCACTGGTCGGTATGAGACGCTGCTGGTGTCGGGGCATCGGCCGCCTGGAGTGGCAATGGTGGCGGGAGAATGAACTGCGCCAGAAAACGTCATCCTCGGGTCCCTGGGCAAGAAGCTGAGCTGGTGCGGAGCACGTGCGGAGCCAGAAGGAGCGGCCGCCATTGATACCGGCGGAGAACTTCCCCGCGGAGCCCCTAAGCCTGGAGATTAGGCCCGCTGAACACCGAGTTGGAGAGCGGATTCTGCGGGAGGAGCCGCGTGGCGACGTGATGGAGGCCGCGGCGCCGGGGGAGGTGAGAGGTTCCCCGGCCCTGGCGGCGGGTTCCCAAGTGTCCCCCACCATTCTGCCGCAGCACGCAGCCTCCTGCATACCGGAAGGCCTGGCTGCAGAGGGCCCTATGGTATACGCGGAGTTGAGCTAGGCCCCTGCCCCCGTCCCTGAGCCATCCCACCCAGAGTCACCAGTGCGGAGCTCGTTTACAGACGACGCGGCTGCGCTCCCTCGGCCGGTAAAAGCTCCATCACCAGAACCGGCCGCCACTCCGGCTCTGCTGGAAGTTTTGGATGCGGCCTACCCTGCGGCCGCAGTTATGCCAGCGTTAGAACCAGTAGCGGCCTGTTTGACAGGCCCTGTGGACCAGCCCTCCGGAAACACGGCTGCTCCCATCCGCCACCCGGCCCCAGCGGCTGCTGGGCCGCAGAAACCATCAGCCGCCTCTGCCCAACGCCCTTTCTCGGCAAGGTCCCGCCCACCGAACTCCGGGACTGGCGCGGCACCCTCCGTTTGGGTTGCGGAGGTGATAAAACAGAAGAAGGTTCGAAAGCAGGAGGTATGGAGCCTGCTTCACTCAAAGGGGGAGGCTGGCATGGCGGTGGAAAGATCCCGGGGGCGGCTGGTGTACACCAACATGGACAGGGGGTACAGTTTTATCCGTGATCAGACTGGCCAAAAGGTGTATGTAAACATAGCCTCCATATGCCATGGTCGGGCCCTGGAAGTAGGGGACTTTGTCTCCTATTATAAAGAATACTGCCCCAGCGGGTATTATGAGGTGGCAGTACTGGCGGAGCCCGAGGAAAGCGGACCCCCGTGAAAAGGACTGGCATGGACACTCTCGGTTCCCCCAGGAGTTCCACGGCTGTGGAGCCCTCACCTCTGAACAATGAGAGAAAAAAAAAAAAACTGTTAAGAGTATGATGCACCGTTGTGCAGGTCTTATGGATAGTGACGTGGAGAAAGAGAATTTTGTTGGTTTAATGTGTTATGTTGTTTTTCTTTCTTTTCTCCTCTGTATCTTTTTAGAAGGAAAATGTGAAAAAATGTTTTCCTGACAGAGCGGGGGTACGAAGAAGCGGGAGAGTGTCCAGGTCCAAGGACGGGGGGAGGAGAACTTGGGATGTTATACTGTTGTGTGTTGAGTTTTAAAGCAAAAGAAAATGGAAAAAAAATATAAAAATGGGGTACTTGTGATATTGTAAAGTTATTTTGTTGTATGATATGCACAAGTAAATGCAACAGGTCCGGGCAAGAGAAGGTCTGAGGGACCAAAGGGAAGAGTGAGATCCGAGAGGGGTCTATGTGTGGAGAAGGTCTGGGAGACTGAGACGCCGACCATGACATGTAACTGAAAGAAAGGTAAAAGAGATGGAAGACGTGAGAGAGACAGCCATCCTAGGTCAGGTCCCCAACACTACGGACACCCCTGAAGGAGGAAGGCGGGCGCTGGTAATGATCTGGTAGGTGTGAGACCTCGATCATGGCGTACTGAATAGTGGAAGGTGACAGTAGGGGAGAGTAGGGGAAGGTACACGCCATAGAGAGAATATGGGTGTACCTAGCCCAATTTGAAAGGTGTTGTCATGTGGCGTGCGCACTGGTGAGTAGCAGTAGGCTGCTCAGAGCATGGTGCTCCCAGTATGGTTCGGCCCCCTGCAGGAAGTGGGTTTGGCCCAACAGCTGGTCCGACAACAGAATGTAGGTGAAGCTTCAGAACGACGAAGGCAGGGATTACAAATTGTTGAGGACAACAATAGACAAAGGAAGGGTGAGTGTAGGGAAGGTGACCTGACGGACGGACGTGTCAGAATAGAGAAAGATAGGTTTGCACAGTTTAGACAGGTGTCAGTTACTACAGTGGGGAAACAGCTAGGAAAGTGTAGTGGATGTGTAGTATCTTGGGTTGACCATTAGATGGCAGGGAGGAGTGTGAGCAAAGGACTTGACATCAGCTTAGGGCTTTAGAAACCGTTGGTCATGGGGGGCGGAGCTACAGTGACAGGGGACCAGGAGAGATATAAATACTGAGGGAGGGTTCCAGAAAGCTCCAGTCCCCAGGGGGAGCTCAAGTGACAGGAGAACTGCGACAGTTTGTGCACTCTGAGGAAAACCAAACCAGGGGGACTGAGGAGAGAGAACGTCAGGGGGGTGGTCCTGACAGGAAAGTACCGCAGAATAGACGAGGCATCGAGGTAAAGTATACCGTACTGAAAGAGACTACTGGTCAGCAAAAGTACTGTTGGTTACAGGCTTAAGGCGGCCACAGTGACGGATCTGACAGGAGTGTCAACGAGTGAAAAGGGGACGGTGTATACATACATGTCCCCAGTGTGAAGTACGGTGTGCGGGAAGCGGCTCTGGAAACGGAGGGCCGACAAGTAAAGCGAAGTGAAGTGTATTGCATTGAAGTGCGGTGTACTGAGGAGGCCGTCAAGTGGGCAGCCAGAGAATAAAGCTTGGACCTGTTGTGCGACATTTGCCTCCATCGTGTCTCTGTTACATGTCTGCGCGGTATAAAGAGGGACCACCCCCCCCCCAGCTCGGCTCACCTCTACAACTGCATAGAAATACATGCAGCCGCACACTCCGGTCCCGAGTGCCGGCGGCAGTGCCGGGTATTGATACGCGAGTTTCTCGCATTGCACACACAAGTGTGACCCCGGCCTTATGCTGATTAACTGGAGGGTTCACACAAAATAATGTTATGCAAATCCAAGAGATCAGGCGCACACATCTCTGGAATGGTGCTGCTGTAACAGTGCCAATGATGGTAGCCGTGGGCGAGTATCCCAAGTATGACACCCCAGAGCGTTGCCGAAAACAGGCTCCTACTTCGGGTGTGTGTGTTGCTGTTGTGACTATGGACACCTCCCGAGCCTCCGCACTGAGCATGGCTGCGATTCCCCATGACCCCACGAACAGGAGACAGTACAACAGTGTATAAAACCAAGTTCAACTTTACTGTCCATTTTAGTCACCAACAAAGCACAGCAGGAGATACAGACATTTTTCTTTGGGTGAAAGAACAGTGACATGAACATTTTCAATGACACAGTTGAAGAAACTGTTCACTAGCAGCTTTGGGCATTTGCAAGCTTCCTAGGCAGCTATGACACTTTAGCAACACTTATTCTATGCTTGTTATCTTCAGCCCACTTTTCAGAAACCACGTAAATGAAGTGTCTGTGTGAGTAACTTCTTTACTGTATGTGCCCTCAGCCTCTCTGTACTGTCCCTTCTCAGACCTAGAGCTGTCAGGACTTAGCTGACACTCTCCGTCCGAGGAGGCCCGTAGGGACTCACAAAGTTGTTGGACCAAAGTTCCCTTTCTCAACTTGCCTGCTAGAGGTATTCCACGGTCACCATCTAAGCTCCTTTCTTTAGATGTTTTCCTTCCTGTCTGTTTCTCTGTTCTCCTCCTTCACACAAACACACACAAAAACACATACTCCTTTGAAGATCACTTGGACCAAAGTGGTGTCCTTACCAGAGGCTCATGAAATTTTGCTTCAGAAAAATATTTGTCTTTAGAGCACATGCCTGCGCTGGAGCCCAATCTTTTGTAGGGTCTTACCTCAGGAATTCACCCCAAATGATGCCCAAACAGTCATTATGTACACTAAATGTGATAGTACAGACAATTGTACTAAGAAACCCATGAATTTCTATTTGAAAAAAAAATCGCTCTTTGTGCCCATCCCTGCACAGTTTGATGTCCTCAAAAAGCTGCTTTTTTTTGTTTGTTTTTTGCTTTGTTTAAATGATGAAGCTGAGATGTAAAGAAAATTGGTCTTCCAGCTAAATGGCCGTTCTGGCGATTAGACAGCCACATCTGTGTTCAGTTAACGGCTGAGGTCAGGCCCCACCACAGGGATCCCTGTGGGAGCGTGCACGCAGACTTTAGAAAGAGTTTGGCGCCAAACCCAAGTTTACAGATAGAGGTATTGTTTGCTAAGAGGGCTGTGTGAACCTTAGCTAGATACTCCCCTCAGTGGGTGAGCTTGTGTATAGATAGCATAACAAATTTGTAATTGTAGAGAATTGTTAAATGTGTGAATCTCCATGCCTGGTCGTGTTCTTTTTCCTTGGCTCGCTGTATTCTGGGAGAGACCACCCCGGTACATGGTCTACAACTTGGCGTAGTCGGCAGGATTTAGATTCCTCACATTCAGAAACCGGAGAAACCCCCTAAAGCAGCAAAGATGGCGGCCGTTAGGAACTTTAAAATGGCGGCCATTAGAGACTTTAAAATGACAGTTGTTAGAGACTTTAAAATGGCAGATGATGGCGCAGAGGATGTTGAAAGCTCCACCCATTGTGGGCATTCTACAAGTAAAATGACACAAAAATCTGCCTGGCAGAGACAATGGCCTGAGCCTAGGTCACATCCCCCGTGAGCGGTGCCCGCCTGAGGTGGGCACGGCGAAGGAAAAAGAATCCCCGTCCCCTGCAGCAGATCCCTCAAGAACAGGAGGGGTCCGACTCTGAAAGGGTGAAACCACAGGAAGCAGCTCCACTTAAGCACATGTTCTTAGGTGGAGTCCAGAAGAAGAAAACCTTGTGTCCAGCAATGCCACACCATTGCGAGACACGACACTGGTAGTGGTGTAGCACTCCAGCGTTAGGCACCATGGTGGTATTGGCTACGTGGAGTGGAAGTGGCTGCTTGTAGAAGAAAAAGCTCATCCTGGAGGATTACGGGAGCCACTCATCCCAAACGAGGAGCGTCGGCTTGGAAGTTTTCATCTGCCCATCAGAGAACAGTTCCAGCGGCTGTCGGACCCCGGGAGTGGCCAAAAGTTGCACGCGGCCGGAATAGAACGGAAGGTGGAAACTGTCGCACAAGTGGGGTCGCGTGACCTGGAAGACAAGAGCACGGTTACGCAGCTGGAAGCATCCAAGCTGGATGATGTGACGGCTGCAGCAGCTAATTCTCGCAGTCGAGGAGCTATCGCAGCAGTGGTCCCAAAACAACAGGAACAAGGTGCCGGAGCTCTTCTGGTGAGTGAACCTTGGTCCCAGACCGTGGAGGCGAGGCCTAAATTTGTGGCCGGTCCACCCTCTAACCCCCTACCACGGTATCAAGAGGGAGAGGGTCCCTTTCTGTTCTGCCTGGATAGCTGGGGTGGTGGATTAAAGGAAAAGACGAGAAAGAGAGATTTGGGTGAAGTTACATCGTCTGGGATGAGGAACCATGTCCGGCCAAAAGAACGAATGGCCTGCTAACATTTGCTAACCCGTCCTGTGGCTACGGCTTCATGCAGGAATCAAACACGGGTGATAAGGTTTACGTGACCGGGACTCCATCAAATTCCAGTGGCCTCTGCGGGAAGATGAATGGGTAACCTTTATTAAAAAAGGGACCCTGGGGGTATTATGCGATGGTGGTCACCCTCTTACTGCCGGAGGATGACCCTGAGCTGCATAAGCGCCAGGAACGCAAGCAAGCACCAGCTCAGACACAACCGACGGTCGCGGAAAACCAAGATTATGCTTTCACGTGGTAAGCAGCGCTGGGAACTGGACAATTGTAAAAGGCGCCTGAACGGCAACGTGGCATTGAGGCGCAGCCACGGAACCCAGCGGTTGAGGGGCGGATCCAGAGGGAAAGTGGAGAGCCGCATCCCAGTGGATCCTCCTCCGGAAAGACATTTATTTATGTGCAGGGGCACGGGCGGCTCAGTATGCCAGCCTCAAACACTGTGACTGAGGACTGTCCCTTTAAGAAAAAAAAAAGTTGTGCTAGTTGCACCTTTTGGAAATTATATATGGTACTGTTCCGCGTCCCTGAGGGCAAGAGCCCTGAATGACCGGGAGCAACCGGTGTGGGCCGACATAGTAGTGAAGCTAAAGTGTGGTCTGTGCGGCCACAGTTAAAAAAAAGTTTGTATGTCTTCTCTCTCCAAATTTCTTTTGCACCCATTTGCGCATTCCCTGCTGGATCACAGGACTGAGACACCAATGGGGTTAACCACCAATTGTGACAAAAACGGACAGTGTGTGGCTGCTCTAAGGACTGTGCTTTATTAGCTGTGTACAGTCTTTGCTTAACTTGAATTTTATCCCTATAGGTTTAAGAGCAGCACACATGTTTTAAAGGGCCATACTCTGTGAAAAGGAAGGAGGGGGAACCCTGAGTAGGAAGACCCGAGGAGTGAGCTGGGTCAAGCTCACGTGGACTGTGGACGCTCCTGGACTGTTGGAGCTGTGATTAGTTGGCCACTGGACCATTATGTTTGTTTGGACACTCTGAATACAAACAAAAGGACAGGCCAGCGGGCCTGGTGTGTCCTAAAGAGAACTGGATATGTGTCTGGATCCCAGGAACAAGGGGATCGGGGTCAGTCAGACCCATGTTTAAACAGGGGTCCCATGTTTTGTTGGGGTCCCTAAGGAAAGGAATCAGGGGTCATGTAGACTCGTGTTGGCGAAAGTACTCAGACACGCTGTGTCATGGTCCCCATGGCGGAGGGACCAGGGTAAAGTAGACCCGTAGTACTAACTGGACAACCCGAGGGATTGTGCCAGGTTCTAAAGGACTGTGCCCATGCGTCTGCGGGCAAATGTGTATCGGTCAAAGGGCCAGGTCGCTAAAGACACTTGAACTGTATGTTATAGGGTCCTAAACAAGTGGGACTGGTGACAGTCCTAATGAGGAACAGGGTCAGAGATGGATGAGAGAGGAAAACCGGACTCTTGTGTAGAGTATAAGAATTTTATAAATTTTATAAATGTTTTTTAAAGTAATGTTTTATATTTGTGATATATCCTACCAGTACTGTATGGTCGGGGATGACCATGTCTTAGGAGAGAGGTATGTAAGGGGTGTTTTGGGGGGGCTAAGTTATGCCCTGCGTCCCTACACATTCCATCCTAATAAAGCGGGTATGTGTTATGTGCAAAATAGTATGTTATGTGGTACTGTTTTATTGTGTAGTAATATGCTAAACAATGTTATGATGTTTGTGTACTGTGTAAGTTATGTATCTAGGGATAGAGATAGGGAGATACAGTGTTAAGGGGGCTTCACACATAGCAATATCGCTAGCAATATCGCTACAGCGTCACGGATTTTGTGACGCAGCAGAGATATTGCTAGCGATATCGTTAAATGTGATACTTACCTCCGACCGGCTCCCCCACTGGCTATCGCTGATCACGTGAGAACGTCCTAGGCCATTTCTCATCGGCTGCTTCCTGCTGGCGCCGACGAGGAACGCGTGGACGTGGGCTGGAGGACGTCTTCATCGCTGCGTCTGACAGGTAAGTAACGACCGCCGACAGCTGCTACGTTGCTGGTGAGATCTGCCTGTTTGGCAGCTCACTAGCGACCATTTAGTGATTGTATCGTGGTCGGGATCGCTGGTGTATCGCTAAATGTGACGGGACCCTTAGAGTAACGTTTAGCAATAGTAATGGGTAATATACGGTTTAGTACAGTGGGGGGCACTGTGGATTAGAAGATAAGATACTGTAAATGTGATTGTACTTACTCCTGAATAATCTTTGTACTTGTTGTCAATAGATTTGTTTCTTTATAATTAAAGGTGTTTTAGCCACTAGATGGCAGCAGTTTGGAGATTCACATGACTGTCACCTGTATGTCAGTTAGCACACAGATATAAAACCAGTTTGAACCGCCCCCAGCATCAGTTAGGATGTGGGACGAGGTGAAGTGAGGTTGCTGAGGTAACAAGTTCAAGAGGAGTCCAGTGGCCCTAGCCTTGGGACCAAAAGTTACATGGACACGAAGGGACAAGTGCAGCGAGGAAGGAATAGTAACTAGGTTCAGCGGGAAATCCCAAAACGTTCGAGACCTACAGTCTGAAAAGGTTTGGAAGCACCAGCCTTTATTTTGCCCTCAGATGGGAAAACAGGTGGGGAACCTCAGGCACGAACTAGTTTGGTTAGTCGGGACGCTGCAATACCGGGGGGTACAGTATGAGAACACAAAGAATTGCAGGAGAGCAAGGGACAGCACAGAGGAAAGGAACTATGATCGTTGAGGATCACTGTGCATTGCCTGTCACTGGACTGGATGTATTAAGTAAAGTTATTTTGTTAAAAAAAACCTTGGACTCTGTCAATCACTGCGTGATGGGACTCGGCAACCTGAGAAGAACTGTAACCTAAAAGTGAGTGAATTGCACTGCACACACATCACACAGCAGTTGGGACTTTTTAATTTCTTTGCGGGGTGCCACGGTTTGCCGGAACAGCAGCCCCTTGCCATGACTACCACCCTGGTCACCTCACAAAATTGGTGTAGTTAGCAGGATTTAGATTCCTCGCATTCAGAAAGCAGAGAACCCCCAAAACAGCAAAGATGGTGACCGTTAGAAACTTTAAAATGATGGCTGTTAGAGACTTTAAAATGGAGGCCATTATATATGGAACATTATATGGCGCCCATCATATACTGAAACTGTCATGCTGTAGCTATGCAGGTAACTGCAACCTCCACTAGATGGCAATAGAGTGGATGGATAGTAACAAGTCTGCAATAGCAGACCTGCAGTGCTGCAGCAAAGCCACCACCAGGTGGCACCAGAATAGTCAAGCAAGCTGAGTGAAAACCTAGACAGTCACGCAGTACCAAAGGAAAAAGCAAGAACAGAGTCAGTGGAGACCCAAATGGTCAATACCAGAGAAAAGGCAGAAGTACCAGGGAGAAGAGGCAAAGGCAAGTCCGAGGCAAAACCGAGTCAAACACCGGGAAATTCAAAAGCAATCAGGAAACACTAGGACAGGATGGGCAGAGAGGGAGGAACAGACATGGGCAAGGTCAGAAAGCACAGCAGGACAAATCAGGGTACTACCAGAGTCAGATACTCACACTGTAGGCAGAAAATATAACTGACATGGCCTGCAGGACGCAGCAGGAAGAAATAGCAAACCTGAACCCAAAATGAGGCCAGGCAAAGATAACCCTTGACATGATCAACCCAGGAAAAGGGTAGACAGGACTCAAAACCCAGACTGGATCATGACATGAGCATCATATGGGACCCATCAGATACTAGAGCATTATATGGGGCCCATCATATACTGGAACATTATATGGGGCCAATAATATACTGGAGCATTATATAGGTCTCATGATGTATAGAGCAATATATGGGGCTCATTATGTTTGGAGCAATATATGGAGCCCATCATATACTGTATGAAGCATTATATAGGGCCCATTATGTATGGAGCATTATATGGGGCCCATTATGCATGGAGCCTAATTTGGGGCTCATTATGTATGGAGCAAAATATGGGGTCCATTATTCTGCATGGAGCAAAATGTGTGGCATGTTATTCTGTATGGAGCACTATGTGGTGCCCGTAATACTGTATGGAGAGATTATACAGAAATCCTCAATACAGTATTCGCACATCACCTCCTCACCTCGCCCCCTATCTGTCAGAGTCCCCCAAGGTTCATTCCTAGGGCCCCTGCTCTTCTCCATTTACACCTTCGGCCTCGGACAGCTCATAGACTCTCACGGTTTTTAGTATCACCTCTATGCTGATGACACACAGATCTACATCTCTGGACCAGATATCAAGTCCCTACTAACCAGAATTTCACAATGTCTGTCTGCTATTTCATCCTTCTCTGCTAGATTTCTAGAACTTAATATGGACAAAACAGAATTCATCATCTTTACCCCATCTCACTCGACCCCCCTAAAGGACCTATCCATTAAACTAAATGGCTGCACACTCTCCCCAGTCCCACAAGCTTGCTGCTCGGGGTAATCCTTGACACTGATCTCTCTTTCAAACCACATATCCAAGCTGTTTACAATTCCTGCCGACTTCAACTCAAAAACATTTCACAGATCCGTACATTCCTCACCCAAGAATATGCAAAAACCCTAGTCCATGCTCTCATCATCTCCCGCCTTGACTACTGCAACCTCCTGCTCTGTGGCCTCCCCTCTAACACTCTCGCACCCCTCCAATCTATTCTAAACTCTGCTGCTTGACTAATCAACCTGTCCCCCCACTATTCCCTGGCCTCTCCCCTCTGTCAATCCCTGCACTGGCTCCCCATTACCGAAAGACTACAGTTCAAAGCCCTAACCATGGCATACAAAGCCATCCACAACCAGTGTCCTCCATACATCTGTGACCTCATCTCCTGGTACTTACCTACTTATGCCGCTGTGTGTACTCTGCTCCTCCCTCTTGTGGGAGTACTGTGCATTAAGCTGCTGTGTGTACTCTGCAACCCCCACCTGTGGGAGTACTGTTCTTGAAGCCATTGTGTGTTTTATATTAGTCTATAAAATAAATAATTGGCATCAGTTGTCTCATTGCTATTAGCAGGCCCCAAATAATTTTTAAGGTCTGTTGTGTACTTTCTAGTACTTTTACAAATCATTATATCGCATCAGCCTTTGTGTTGCCATATTTAGGCCACAAAAATACTTTTTCAGCTCAGGTGTCTGTCCTTTAATACTTTTGCAAATCAATTTATCGCATCAGCCTTCTTGCTGCCATTTCTAGTCCCCCAAAAAAACTTTTAAGACCTGTTGTATGTTTTCTAGTACTTTTGGAATCAATATATCGCATCAGCTGTGTCGTTGCCATTTCTATGTCCCATAAATACTTTTTCAGGCCTGGTGTGTGTTTTGTACTACTTTGACAAATCAATATATCGCTTTACCAGTGTCATTGATATTTCTAGGCCTCCAAACTAAATTTTCAGTACTGGTGTGTGGTTTTTATTAGTTTGGGAAATAAATAATTGTCATCAGCCATCTACTTGCCATTTTTAGGCCAAAGACATAAGTTTTTAGGACGGCTGTGTTTTTTCTAGTACTGTTGCAAATAAATAAATCTCCTCTTCCGCCATCTCTTTGCAAGCAGTTTTTACAAAAGCAACTTCCAAACATGAGGAGAGCATCAAATAATGGAGGTGGATGTGGTTGTGGTAGTGATAGTGTAGCTGCTGGTAGTGGTGTAACTGATGCAGGGAGAGGACGTGGTCGTTCTGTATTTATACTCACTCTTTACCAGGGTTCTCTGTCAGCTATACTGTTGTTCTGATTGTGTATCTGACCCCCCTGCTGTGCGGGTTCCCTGCATTGCTTGTTTTCTTCCCGTGTATGACCCGTTCTGTCCCCTCACTCGGTACTCCGTCTCTTATTTTGGTATTATAGTCTTTTCCGGTTCTGACCTCCTGGCTTGGCTATCGTTACTCCGTTACAGTTTGTCCCTATTGTACCGTCTATTGCCCGTTCTGGTTTTCTGATCTATTGCTACGTCCTGACTATCCATTCTGCCTAACCCTTTAGTACTGTCGTGCTATCTTGTGCTTTGACCCTGGCTTGATCTGGTTTCTGTCTCTGTCTATGCCCCTTGGTAACATTGTCCTGTAGTTACCTTTCTAGGAGTTTTCCTCAGCTCCTAGCTCTCTGGAGTTTAGACCACGCCCTCAGCAGTCACCTGCTTCAGGTCCTGTGAGCCTGGAGCATGCATCGTCACCACTGCTGCCCCATTCCATAGGTATCTTCGTGCACAGTTTTGTACTCAGGACACGTGTCCTGGCTCAGTGAGCAGGTGCAGTGCGGTGTTCCTGACAGATAAAAGGCTCACCCTAAGATTACGAGGAGAACGGGACACCAGAGTCCTGGGCTACCAGTGATTGCAAATCCTGGGAGCAGAATCTGGAGACCGGGGGATTGCAGTTCCTCTGGCCCAACTAGCAGCACTAGAAGTACCACATTATAGAGAGTTCAGAGCTGGGACCGAGAGAACAGCTTACAACGAGCCCCCAATGTATGCTGGCTGTAGTTGCTACAGAACACAAGCAGGGAGTATAGATTAGCTCATAAGCTGTTGAACCTCCAAACAGACGGGCACAGAACAAAAGGCTTATTCTACCCACTTAGTAGAGCAGACTCCAGCTGCTTCCAGACTAGTTGGACCCCGGACCTGGTTACCAGAACCCCTGGATTTAACCTGCATCCATCATCAGTAAAGGTAAAGACTGAATTCCTTTGCCTCCTTGCTTCTTTCTGCTGCAATGCTTACTACAATTCCCTTCATTGCCCCAGGGGCATGCTCTTGCTGAGGGGAGTGATCCATCTTGCTGCATTATCATCTTTCCCTGGGGACCCCTCATGCAGCGCTGACCATCCCCAGACACCTGAGCTGACATCACGATAAAACCATAAACTATTATCCCTGGAAATACTCCTCTTTCACTTGTCCGGTCAGGGTCACCACTGTGATATCTCTGATAGTCTGCCTGCCTGGCTACTGAGTACCCAAAGCCCACGCGACTGCGACATTACAACAACATTGGTGGAAGACTACCTGTCCACATGTCTCCGTGTACTAACAGATGGGTCTGCCCCATTTAACTTCTGGGTCTCCAAATTGGACACATGGCCTGCATTTTCCTTCTATACTTTGGAGATGGGGGCCTGCCCTGCAGCAACTGTACTGCTGGAACATGTGTTTAGCATGGCAGGGAGGGTCATCACAAACAGGCGCATCCACCTGTTTTCATCAAACATGGGTATCTTAACAATTCTTAAAATTAACCAGGCGTGGATCCCACGACTTGTCCATACCTTTGGATGACTAGACAACTATTACAGCCTCACCCAGCAGTCTTCAACTCTATTTGCCATTCATTTCATTTGTGGGCCTCCTCCACAAATGAAAAAACAAAAAACATGCCTTTTTACCTCCTCCTCTGCCTCTTCCACCTATACTACCATGTAAAACCTCCTCCACTTGGACCTGTCCCTCTTGGTTCAAGATTCTTATTTTTATTTTTACTCTGCTTAGCATTGGGACATTATCCAGCTGTAATGAGGGATAATGTTAGGTTTTGTATGTGCAAAGTTTTACAAAAACATTCTCTATGTGTACTCTGCACCCTGGTAGTCCGGGTGCAACAGTTGCACCTCTGGCGCTAATATAGGGACAAGCCTCCCCAGCCCCAGATGGTCGACCTATGACATCTGGTGCAAAAATAGCTGCAGCTGAGACCTGCTCCCTGGCACAGATGGTGGAAATAATGGTGTTGGACCGATTTATCCACTCATTACTTAAATCCATGCAAAGGTTGCCCAGGTGAATCCTCAGAATACAGATGACCTTGAGCCTCATGGAAAGAAGGGGCCCAATACTACATCTGAGAGGTTCCCAAAATCTTAGGAGGGGACAAAGCTAGGTCTCAAGAGGTACATCTCATATGATTTTCTATAAATGTGTCTTTCATGAGGCTTATTCAGGTCTAGTACTGAGGGCTGCTTGAGATGTAAATATGGCCATCGAGACGGGACCAGCCCTTGACTCCTAAGGCCATAATAAATAGGATATTTAATGAAGGAATTGCAAGTTTTACTGTCTCTTTTACCCAAAACCATATACTGTATATATATATATATCTCCTCTGCTTCGTTTACAGTATACCATGCTACTGCCAGATCAGATTGCATGTTAAATGCAACAGGTTCCCTTTTGATGAAGACAAAATGTTACTTTTCATTTTGACAGAAAGTGGAAGTCAAATTTAAAGCCATTTGCTGTGGTTGTCATTTTGTTGATTACGTATATTATGGTATGGAGGGCATCTATGCTACTTTCTCAAATTTTTGCAACCAAGACAATTTAAAAATCAAAGTGACATGCCATTTATGTTCAGTTATATTCATACTCTATTAGTAAGAAGTATATAATTTAGCTTAAAGTGGCTTTTATATGAATCATTTTCATAGCAAAATTCTTGAAAGACTGTACATACGGTAGATGTTTAGAGTTATATGAAAGTAATTTTCATAACTTTTGACTCTAAGTGTCTCCTTTGTTTCTGCTGCTTATTTGCTGCTTCGTGAGAGCTCTGTAGAGAATACATTTTCTTTCCCCCAAGGCAGCCGACTACATAGCCCCTTCTTGTTTACAATGCAGAAAAATTCTTATCAACTATCACTGTTATTGTTATTTCTATTGGTGCAGTAAACAGAGGACTAGAAAGACTAAAAACTGAGAATATTTTTCCATTTCCATTCATTAATGTGACCTTCCATCCTAGGTGACTATACATTTCTCATGTATAGTCAACCTACCTGGTGCACTTTCTTTGCCTCATAAAATGTTAGAGTTGGATGGGACTTTCAGGGTCACTGTGTCCAACCCCCTACTCAATGCAGGAGTCAAGAAACCATCTCAGACAGATGTAAGTCCAGCCTCTGTTTGAAGACTTCCATTGAAGGAGAACTCACTACTTTGTGGCAGCCTTTTCCACTCATTGATCACCATCACTGTCAAAAGTTTTTTCTAACATCTAATCTGTATTTTCTCGCTTTCAGTTTCATCCCATTGCTTTGCGTGTTTCCATGTGCAAATGAAAATAATGATGATCCCTCTATACGGTGACATCCCTTCAAAAGTTTGTAGACAGCTATTAAGTCTCTTCTTAGCCTTCTTTTTTGCAAGCGAAACATTCCGAAATCCTTTAACCATTCATCGTAGGACATACTTTGCAGTCCACTCACCATCCTGGTAGCTCTTCTCTGAACTTGCTCCAGTTTTTCAATGTCTTTTTTAAAATGTGGTGCCTAGAACTGGACACAGTACTCCAGATGAGGCCTGACCAAGGCCTCCTCTGCCCTCTCTGCTCGGATCATCATTTCTTACCTCCTGCTTCCAAGATAGTCACCACAGTGACATGGGGTGCACAGTTGCAAATCTAAGCAACTACTGAAGGGTGCGCAAGGTGGTAGTCATGGGTGAGGGGCTGTTGTGTTCCCACACCATGGAACCCTACAAGTAAAATAATGTCCTGTTTCCCTAGTGCTCTGTGTGAATTGTATAACACTTACATTTTGGCTGGGGGCCTCTGCTGTCTCCACGATCTCAGATGCAGCAACAACTGCACAGTCAACAGAAGACACTTTGCCCTTTTCAGTTTAAATTTACTAAGCAGTCCGCGTTCAATTATACAGTATACTGTACAATTACTAAAAGGAGATATGGAGCTAATGGTTATCTTTTGCTGTTAGTAATTCATAAATAATAGTGAATTAGTTTCATCACAGTAAAAAGCAGTTACACTAACCAGTATCTGGTCACAATACTAATGCACTGCAGTATTAAGCATGCCCCCGTGATAAAAAGCAGAGGCAGCAGAGGTATAAAATACTGATGAATAACCAGTCAGACATAAGGAGTGGCTGCTTAGTATTATTGATGCACATGGATAAGACTTGTATGAAAGGTGACAATCACACTGATGTGAATTTTGACCAAAATATGCACTAATATTTCTTTTTATTTTTCAACTTTCCAGTATGCAGACAGTTGTGTAATTTTGGGTTTAAACTAAGTTGTCTGAGCTTATGGGGTGCACTTATATAGCGCTGGGCAGCCCATATAATAGAATGGGTGTCAGTAATAAGTTGTTTTCAACTGCATTTTTATTGAAGTTTTTACAAAACAATATTTTAAGACTAATAGAAGGGAGGGAAGAATGAAGTAAGGAAGGAGGAGAGGATTAGGAAGGGGAGGAACAATCCAAAACACAAGGCCAAGCCGACCTGTCATCGGCTACAGCAGAAGAAAGTGAAGGTTCTGGAGTGACCATCTCAGTCTCCTGACCTCAATATCATTGAGTCACTCTGGGGAGATCTCAAGTGCGCAGTTCATACTAGACAGCCCAGGAATTTAAAGTGACTAGAGGCTTTTTGCCAAGAACAGTAGGCAGCGTTACCATCTGAGAAAATAAAGAACCTCATCCACAACTACCACAAAGGACATTAAGCTGTCATTAATGTTAGAGGGGGCAATGCACAGTATTAAGAAATGGGGTATGTGAACTTTTGATCAGGGTCATTTGGATGTTTTGGGTTGTCATTATGATTTAAAAAGAGACAACACAGTAGTTTGACAATAAACGGCTTCACCCAACCACTAACCATGAGTGGAGGAAAAGTTTTGGTGTTATCATTCTTATTCTCTGAAAAAGGCCAAGAGAGCAAAAATTCTGCCGGGGTATGTAAACTTTTGAGAACAACTATACATACCGTATATGTATATAATAATAATAATAATAAATTTTATTTCTATAGCGCCGACATATTCCGCAGCACTTTAGATTTCAGAGAGGACTTGTACAGACGATAGACATTACAGCATAACAATAATCACATAGATCATAACAGATACCAAGAGGAATGAGGGCCCTGCTTGCAAGCTTACAATCTATGAGGGAAAAAGGGGAGACACGAAAGGTGGGTGGTAACAATTGCCCTGATAGTTTGGACCAGCCATAATGTTAAGTGTGTAACAGTACGGACACAGAGGGCTAATAGATGCATAAAGTATGTGGGAGCATGATACGGGGAACCTGGTTATGGTAAAACTTTTGACTGTGCCACACAGGGATAGATAGGTTAATGTGTTGAGGCGGTAGGCCAGTCTGAATAAATGAGTTTTCAGGGCATGCTTAAAATTGTAGGGATTGTGGACTACTCGTATTGACCTGGGAAGTGCATTCCAAAGAATTGGCGCAGCACGTGTATAGTCTTGGAGACGGGAGTAGGAGGTTCTGATTATCGAGGATGCTAACCTCAGGTCATCAGCAGAATGGAGGGCATGGGTAGGGTGGTAGACTGAAACAATTGAGGAGATGTAGAGTGGTGCTGAGCCATGGAGTGCTTTGTGGTAGAGGGCAATACGTTTGTACTGGATTCTGGAGTGGATGGGTAGCCAGTGTAAGGACTGGCACAAGGTAGAGGCATCGGTGTAACGATTGGTGAGGAATATGATCCTGGCTGCAGCATTCAAGACAGATTGGAGGGGGGAAAGTTTGGTAAGAGGGAGACCGATTAGAAGAGAGTTACAGTAGTCCAGACGAGAATGAATGAGAGAAACAGAAAGTATTTTTGCAGAGTCAAAGGTAAGAAAAGGTCGAATTCTAGAAATGTTTTTGAAATTCAGATAACAAGAGCGAGCCAGTGACTGGATGTGGGGGGTGCATGAAAGCTCGGAGTCAAGTATGACCCCAAGACAGCGGGCATGTTGCTGGGGAGTAATATTGGAACCACACACGGAAATGGCAGTGTCGGGTATAGGTGCATTAGTTGAGGGAGGAAACACAGGGACTTCAGTCTTTGACAGGTTCAGTTTCAGATATAGTGAGGACATGATGTTAGACACAGCCTTTAGACAATCGCCGGTGTTTTCTAGAAAGGCTGGCGTTATGTCAGGAGAAGAAGTGTATAATTGGGTGTAATCAGCGTAGAGATGGTACTGGAAACTAAATCTACTGATTGTTTTACCAATAGGGGCAGTGTACAAGGAGAAGAAGAGGGGGCCTAGAACCGATCCTTGAGGAACCCCAACAGTAAGGTGAAGATGAGAGGAGGAGGAGCCAGCAAAAGATACAGTAAAGGAGCGGTCAGAGAGATAGGAGGAAAACCAGGAGAGAACGGTGTCCTTGATGCCGATGGAGCAGAGCATAGTGAGGAGGAGCTGATGATCCACCGTGTCGAATGCTGAGAGAGATCCAAGAGAATTAGCACGGAGTAGTGACCGTTAGATTTAGCTGTTAGTAGATCATTAGAAACTTTAGTGAGGGCAGTTTCAGTAGAGTGTAGAGAGCGGAAACTGGATTGGAGAGGGTCGAGAAGAGAGTTCTCAGAGAGAGATAGGGGATCAGATGGGAGTGGACCAGGCGTTCCAGGAGTTTAGAGATGAAGGGAAGATTAGAGACAGGTCTGTAGTTAGCGGCACAGTTTTGGTCGAGGGATGGTTTTTTAAGTAGTGGATGTATGATGGCATGCTTAAATAAGGAGGGAAAGATACCAGAAGAGAGAGAGGTTAAATATTTTAGTTAGGTGAGGGGTGACAGCAGGGGAAAGGGACTGGAGCAGATGTGACGAAAATGGGTCACTGGTGCAAGTGGTTGGGCGAGAAGATGCAAGGAGCCTGCTTACTTCTTCTGTGACTGGTTCAAACTCAGAGAGTGAGCTAGATGCAGTGGGGGAGGGAGGACAGTGCATGGTATGAGATGATTGGGAGATAATTTCCTGTCGGATATGATCAATTTTTTCTTTGAAGTAATTGGCCAGATCGTCAGCTCGAAGCTCTGTGGTTGGGGCCTGCACTCGGGTTGAGCAGGGAATGAAAAGTGTTAAAGAGATGTTTCGGGTTATTGGACAGTGAGGTGATGAGGGTGTTGAAATAGGTTTGTTTGGAGAGGTGAAGGGCAGTGTTGTATGTTCTAAGCATGAACTTATAATGGATGAAATCTTCGTGTAGATTGGATTTTCTCCATAGACGTCCAGCACACCTGGAGCACCGCTGCAGGAAACGTGTTTGCAGGGTGTGCCAGGGTTGTCGCTGTCTTTTTCATGTTGTTCTATGTATAGGAGGTGCAAAATCATCCAGGGCAGTTTGAAGTGTTTCATTGTAATGCTTCAGTGCAGAATCAGGACATGAGAGGGAGGAGATAGGGGCCAATGAAGACTGCAAGTTCATCGTAATTTTCTGGGTGTTAATCGCCTGTTTTTTTCTATAACTATGGACAGTAGGGGTGACCTGAGCGGCCTGGCAGTTCTTGATAGAGAATGAAAGAAGGTTGCGATCAGAGAGCGGGAGAGGGGAGTTTGTGAAATCATCCACTGCACAAAGCAGAGAGAAGACCAAATCGAGGGAGTTTCCATCTTCATGCGTTGGAGAATTAGTAAGCTGCGAAAGGCCAAACGATGAGGTTAGAGATAAAAGGTGAGTAGCAGATGGGGAGAGGGAAAGAGCAATGGGGATGTTGAAATCGCCCATGATGAGGGTAGGGATGTCACAGGAGAGAAAATGTGGAAGCCAAGTAGCAAAATGATCCAGGAACTGATGGGAGGGGCCGGGGGGATGATACACTACCGCCACTCGCATGGAGAAGGGGGTGTAGAGTCTGACAGCATGGACCTCAAAAGAAGGGAAGACTAGTGAGGATACTTGAGGTATAACCTGAAAGGTACATTTTGGTGATAGAAGCAGACCAACGCCTCCACCTGCTCTTTTGTCTGATCTTGGGGTATGAGAGAAGTGTAATCCCCCATGTGAAAGAGCAGCAGCAGCGGTAGTGTTTGACTGTTGGATCCAGGTTTCAGTAAGAGCCAGGAGGTTAAGAGAATTAGAAAGGAAGAAGTCATGGATGAAGGAGAGTTTATTACACACTGAGCGAGAATTCCAAAGGGCACAATTAAGAGAGACAGCTGGCATGCAGAGAAATATTAATAAGATTAGAGGGGTTTCTGAGTGTAGCAGTTGGGGGGTTTGACTTTCTATAACATGGGGGACCAGGGTTGGGAGCAATGTCTCCTGCGACAAGGAGAAGGAGGATAGAATGAGGGAACAGATGGTTGAGTGATTTGTGGGAGCATCTCTTATGTTGAATGGTGGGACTGAATGGATCTGTGCAATTTAACAATGTGAAAAGAGTGTGAGTGCTATACATAGGAGAGGAAAGGAGTGAGGGGCCAATATGGATGGAGTGTAGAGAGTTAATGCCAGGGTGGTGGATGTGTGTGAATGCAGCGGCCAGGATATAAATTACACAAATGCGTATGGTATATATTTGTTGTACTCCAAATGTACAGGGAGTAGATGTATATAAATGTCTTACCTGTCTCCTGCCCTGTCTAACTGCCATGTTATAACTGCCAGTACTTTGATAAACTGTACTTCTATAAAGTGTGCATAAATGCCCCCTGCATAAATGCTCCCCCAAGGTAGGTCTGAATATATAGGAATCTAAGGCTTAAATTTTTTTTTTCTCTCTCTCTCTTCTCGTTAATCAATCAAACTAAACTAAGACAGCAGGGCACAATAAAGGTAATTATCAGACAAACCAATGTCCAGGCCTACATGCATCATAAACCACTTTGAAAAGTTTCTTGACCTCAGAGCAAAAGGGGACAAGCAGAGTTAGTTGAAATAAATATATACCAGATATAAGCTTGCAGAGTTGAAAAGACATATATAGCATTCAGGATTAACTGCTTGCTGACATTGAATGGAGGAGATGATTCAGAGCAGAGATTGAAAGAGGTGGTTACCAGATATAAGCTTGCAGAGTTGAAAAGACATATATAGCATTCAGGATTAACTGCTTGCTGACATTGAATGGAGGAGTTGATTCAGAGCAGAGATTGAAAGAGGTGGTTACCTGTATGAAGAGAATAGAGATGCGAGTCACATTTCATCCATGTTATAACTGCAAGTACTTTGATAAACTGTACTTCGATAAAGTGTGCATAAATGCCCCCTGCGTAAATATATATACACACACACACACATACATACACACATACAGTACATCAAGCTAAGGGGAAGAAGGAAAAACGTTATTCCAGTTATTCCAAATGTGCCATCTCTTGGTATACCTTATAAATTTGTTCTCTCTCAAAGCAAGCGAGAATTCAAAAACTCTATGAGTAGAAATTCTCTCTAATATCTGAAATTTTGGGAATATCCTTATGTTTCCACCTTGAAGCAATCAGTAACTTACTGACCAGTAAAATATGAATAATTATATGTCGAAATTGAAAAGGAATATCTTGAAAACCAAGCGATAACAATGCAAGCTGCAGTGTAAGATTAACATTAAGTTTGGTGATTCTTGAAATGAGCTCAGATATTTTAATCCATAGAGATCTTATTACAGGACATTCCCAAAAATGTGAATTAAATGGCCATGATGGCCACATTCTCTCCAGCAAAATCTTGATTGCGTTGGAAAGACTTTGTGCTGTTTTACTGGTGTGAAGTACCACCTAGATAATAATTTTAAATACGCTTCATGTAGAAGAGCACAAGAAGTAGAGGAATAAGTTATTTTAAATGCTTTGACCCAACTATCTGTCTCAAAATGATTGTTAAGATCTTTTTCCCAATTTAAGGTATGTGCTTTCCTTAAGAATTCAATATGTTCATTAAAGGATGCATAAAGCTCACTAGTCTTCCATTTATTATTGTTAGTAGGGTTGATAAAGAGATCCACCAATTACTTAGGAAATCTGAGGGGAAACTTAAAATTTTTATAGTAATATTTCCAGACTTCCAAAAAGTTGAAAAATTCAGAGTCTAGTATGTTGAATTTTTGTATGAGGTCCTGAAAAGTGATAAAAGAATTTTCCTTATAGTACGTAATCAGATTAGATAAATATAATATACCTTGTTTTTGCCAATTCTTTAAAGATATCCTTTGAATTGCGTTTTCAAATATTGATGTAGGGATAGTCTCCAAAGGTATATTTTGGATATTATACTTAAAGATATTGGCTATTTTTTTCCAGGTAAGAATAGTGTCTTTTAATATAGGTGTTTAAGGAGGATTTAGGCTTGGAATTAAAAGATGGAATAGAACTAAATGATAGCCATTATTTGGAGAAATTTCGTATTCTTTCCAGCTGTTTATATCTTGTACTTACCATTTCCTATTTTACTTGAGAATGCTAGATAGTTGGTAGGTTTAAAGGTTCGGCAAACCTATTCCCCCTTTCCTCTTATGCTTGTGTATTATTTGTTTTGCAATCCTAGAGGGTTTTTTATCCCATATAAAACTAGGGAATTGTGTTAAAAATATATTGATATTTGGGAAGAATCATCATTTTATATAATATAATTTTCCCTAGCCAGGTGATATTGGTTTTGCCTATTCTTTAATTTGATCTTGTATGTCTTTAACTAAGACAAGAAAATTCTATTCTATAACATATTCTATAACATCACTACTTGGATTTGTTAAAAGAATTCCCAGATACGTAATCTTATTATCCTTTGCCAATTGAAAATTAAATTATTTTTTAATTTGGTTCTGTAATTCTGCATCTAGAAAGAAACATAGTATCTTTGACTTATTTGTATTTATCTTGGAGTATGATACATGAGAGATATTTTTCTAATATTTTTATGGTTTCACTCAGGGAGCTAATTGGATCTGTTAATGTGACTATGGAGTCATCTGCATAAAGGCCAATCCTATGGTGTATGTTACTTGCAGAAATGCCTTTAATAGAACTATTAGATCTTATGGTTTCTGCCAGAGGTTCCATAATCATAGTGAACAATAAAGGGGGTAAAGGGGCAGCCCTGCCTAGTACCATTTGCTATTTTCAAGTATCTTGCAAAGTGATTGTTAGTTAAGACAAAAACAGTAGGGCAAGAATATAACGCAGCGCTAATTGATTTGGATATTGGTCCCTCAAAACCAAATTTATTTAAGGTTTTGAATGTATAATCCCAGTTTATGCGGTCAATTGCCTTTTCGGCATCTAGAGACAAAAATACTGCAGGTGTTTTACTTATTTCTACAACCAATGTAAGATTAATCATTCTTCTGGTGCCATCTGCTGTGTTTCTGCCAGTTACAAAACCTACTTGGTCAGAATGTATAATCTCCGGTAACGTTTTCATTATTCTTTCAACCACTGTTTTAGAGTAAATTTTAACAACACAATTTAATAACGAAATAGGTCTATAACTATTAATAGAAGAAGGGTCAACTCCTTTTTTGGGATTACATTGATTATGGCTTTGAGCATTTCTTCGGGAAATGTCCCTACATATGCTGTGATTAGTGTTGAGCTTTCCGATACCACAAGTATCGGGTATCGGCCGATATTAGCTGTATCAGAATTCCGATACTGACTTCCGATACTTTTTTCATATCGGATACCGGAATCGGAAGTTCCCATAATGCTATGAGCCCGCTCGCTTTGATTCAGCCAATGGGAATCCTCAGAAGTGTGGGCACATCCTGTTAGACATGTAGGCATGTTAACTATTGGCATGGCTGTGATTGGCTGCTGAAATTATGTCATGATGCACTATAAAAGCCACTGCCGCCGCCATTTCTGGTCACTCTGCTGTGAATTCAGTTAGGGACAGGCTGCTGTTGAAGACTTTGAGGGACAGTTAGAAATAGCGATTCTCAAAACCATATTGTGCTTTACCCAGGCTCCATAAACCACCACTGTAGCTTTCTTTTCCATAGCAGCAGTGTTCACAGCTGTCTGCAAGGGCTGTGTGAGTGCAGCTCACGCTGTGGAGTGGGTCCTGCAGCCACGCCTGGTTGTAGGCCGCCCAGCGTGCCTCACTGCTGCCTCATACATATTTTTCTTTTTGAGCTGCTTATTTTTAAAAAATTCTATCTAGTGTGCTTCCATCCGTATCCATATACGTTGGTTGCAAACACTAGTAGTAGACAGCGGAGCCTTTCTGCAGCCTTTCAGTGCTAGTGCCCACTTAGCTGCACTGTTCACGGCTGTCTGAGAGGTCTCTGACTGTGTGTGAGTGCAGCTCACGCTGAGTAGTGTGTCCTGCAGCTACGTCTGGTTGTAGGCCGCTCAGCGTGTCACTGCCTCATACATTTTTCTTTTATTGCAGCTCATTTTTTCTCCTATTAGTGTGCATCCATCCGTATCCATATACGGTGGTTGCAAACACTCTAGGAGTACACAGCGGAGCCTTTCTGCAGCCTGTCAGTGCTAGTGCCCACTTAGCTGCACTGTTCACGGCTGTCTGAGAGGTCTCTGACTGTGTGTGAGTGCAGCTCACGCTGAGTAGTGTGTCCTGCAGCTACGTCTGGTTGTAGGCCGCTTAGCGTGCGTCACTGCCTCACACATATTTTTCTTTAATTGCAGCTCGTTTTTTCTTCTCCTATTAGTGTGCATCCATCCATATCCATCTACATTGGTTGGTTGCAAACACTATATATGAGTAGATAGATGAGCCTTTTTTCTGTCTTGTGCCCTTCAGCTGCAGCTAGATTAGTATTACCCAATTTTTTGGAGCCTCATCTTTTGCATTGTAGGTTACCTGCCTGCATTGTAATAGCTCCAGAAAATTGGTGATACTCTCACTTTCAAATCTTTGGTCACATCCTTTTAGTTTTTTTCCCCAAAAAAAAACAACAAAGTTCACCAAACACTACATTTGAAAGTTGTGTAGGCCACATTATCTCCTATTAAAGTGTAGTCCACACACACACTTCATAAAATTATTGTTTCTTATACCTGTAACCAGCTGTTCAGGAATAAGCACACTGAGGCCCCCCTTTGTACTTTTCTGCCTATCTTTCTCAGTCTAGCAAGATGAAGAAGGCAGGGAGTAAGGCACGTGGGCGTGGGCGTGGAGTTTCAGCAGGGAGAGGACGTGGGGATTCTGAAGGGAGAGGACGTTGGGATTCTGCAGGGAGAGGACATGGGGATTCTGTGCCTGCTGTGGGCACCAGTGAGTCAGCATCTCCCAGTTTTAGCAGGCAACAGTCCTTTATGCGCAGCCTTGTAGGACCTCACTGTACCCCACTGCTGCAGGAGGAACAAACTGAAGCCGTTGTGGGATGGATGGCAGCTAACGCATCGACTTCAATTACTTCCACATCCTCTCAGGGCCAGAGCACATAAGAGCAACCATCTGTCTCTTCACCACCTGCCAAAGTGCCCAGGCAGTCAGAGAGCCCTGGACAGGAGCCATCACAGTCTCTACTTCTGTTCTCGAAATCTGTTGGTTTGGAAAGAGGGGGCCAGCCAAGCAGAATTCCAGAATGTGAAGAAGAGGGAGTATGCAGTGATGCGCAACTTCTTTGTCCCTCTGAATCTGAAGAGGCGGGTGGGCCAGTGCCTATGGTCAGCACACCTCAGTACGCATCAGATGATGACGAGACACAGGTGCCACTTTCTGTTGCATACGGTGCTGGCGAGACAACCCAGGAGAAGCAGGTGTTTGAAGAGGGGAGTGTAGATGATGAGGTCCTTGACCCATCATGGCATGAGGAACAGGAAGGTGGTGGGAGCAGCTCTGAGGAAGAGATTCCCCGAACGACAAAAACCGGAGGGAGAGGGCACACTTGGTTGCCTGTAGCCTCCACTTCGGCATCCGTTAGGAGCATTTCACTTTCAAAAGGCAAAACGGGCGCTCCCAAGACTTGCAGTGCGTGGTCCTTTTTTGACACAGTTGCAGATGACATTTGCTTTGTCAAATGCAAGCTGTGTCATCAGAGAGTCAATAGAGGGAAAAATGTCAGCAACCTCAATACCACTAATATGTGGAAACATGTGCGGACCAAGCACGAGCTGGAGTTACACAGACACACTGAAGACTTAGGCCAACGTACAGCACCACCTACCACCTCTTCAGCTCGTGTTGAGGCCTCTTCCTCCAGCTCACACACAGCTGGTTTGGCTTCCTCACAGGATCGCCAAGGAAGAACCTCTGGCACTGTTGTCCTGTGACATTCCACCCACAGCACCACGTTCCAAGTCATCCTCACACTCCCAGGCCACTTGACAGCCATCGGTAGCACAGGCATGGGAGAAAAGGCAGCCATACTCGGCAAACCATCCCCGAGCACAGGCTCTGAATGCTGGCATTGCCAAACTACTGGCACTTGAAATGCTGTTATTCAGGCTGGTGGAGACTGACACCTTCCGGGATTTCATGGCATTGGCAGTCCCACAATACACCGTGCCCAGCCGCTTTTATTTCAGCAGGCGAGCCGTCCCTGCCCTGCAGAAACATGTGGAGGCAAACATAAAACATGCGCTACTAAACGCCGTCAGTAGCAAGGTCCACCTGACCACCGATGTGTGGACCAGTATCCATGGACAGGGACGATACCTTTCCGTCACTGCCCATTGGGTCAATGTTGGTACAGATCTGGAGAGTGGCGCTCTACGTGTTCTGCCTACTCCACGGATTGCAGGAATCCAATCTGTACACATTGACTCCTCCTCCTACTCAAGTTCCTCTGAAACAGCGCAGCAGGAGCCTGTTACGACCGATATGAGCACAGCCGTGGCCAAACGTCAACAGGCCGTACTGAAATTAATTTCTTTGGGGAATCGAAGCCACACAGAGCAGGAGCTCTGGAATGCCATCAAGCAGGAGAGCGACGTGTGGTTTGTGCCAGCGAATCTCCAGCCGGGCTTGGTAGTGTGTGACAATGGCCGAAATCTGGTGGCAGCTCTTGGCCTTGGCAACCTCACTCACATCCCATGTCTGGCACATGTGCTCAACTTGGTCGTGCAGAGCTTTCAGAGGGACTATCCAGATCTTGATGCACTGCTGCACAAGGTCCGCATAGAGTGCACTCACTTGCGGCTTTCCAGCACAGAAAGGTCGCGCCTTGCTGCTCTGCAGCGCCGATTACGCCTTCTGGAACATCGCATCATATGTGACCTACCCACCAGGTGGAATTCTATGTTACATATGTTGGAGCGGTTGTGTTAGCAGCAGGCAGCAGTCATGGAGTACCAGCTGCATCAGGCGCAAACAAGTCGCACTGTGCGCCGGTCACACTTCAGCACCACTGAGTGGGCCTCTATGAAGGACATCTGCCTCGTTTTGCGTGCCTTCGATGATTCCACGCGGATGGCGAGTGCAGATGATGCACTAGTCAGCATGACTGTCCCCCTTATCTGCCTGCTTCAAAAAACACTGCAAGCACTAAGGGATGAGGTTTTGGAAGAGGTGGAGGATGAGGAGTCCCAAATGCCATCTGCTTCTGGACAGTCTGCGCTACGTGCTTCCTCACAAAGGCCTAGGCAGAGGACACTTTGTGAGGAGGATGAGGAGGAGTCGATGGAGGAGGAAGACATCTCTCCAGAGGAGGGAGGTACACAAAGCTCTAGTCAGTATGTACAGCGATGGTGGGGTGATGCAGAGCAGGCAGAGATCATGCCTCAAGCAGGGGACAGCGGTTCTTTGGCAGTTGGGAGTCTGCAGCACATGGTTGACTTCATGCTGCAGTGCCTGAGAAACGACCGCCGCATCGCCCACATTCTCTACACGGCTGATTATTGGGTGTACACCATCCTAGATCCTCGCTACCGGGACAACTTGCAAACCCTCATACCAACGTTGAACCGGGAGCGTAAACTGCGGGAGTACCAAGACACACTGGTGCAGTCCATCATGTTTTCCATTCCACCCGACAGCAGTGGTGCTAGTGCTTTACAAAGCACCTCTGTGCGTCGAGCCAGTGGAGGAAACTCGGCACAAAGAGGGAGCAGAGTAGGCGCCTCAGCACAAGGCAAGACCACTATGGCCCAAATGTGGCAAAGTTTTGTGTGTCCGCCACAATTGTCTACACCATCACTGACGGCTCCAGTCAGCAGGAGGCAACGTTTCCGTCAGATGGTGACAGACTGTATGTCTTGCCCTGTGAGTGTACTCCCAGATGGCTCTTCCCCCTTCAAGTTTTGGGTCTCTAAGCTGGATACATGGCCACAGCTTAGCCAGTATGCATTGGAGGTGCTGGCTTGCCCTGCTGCCAGTGTCTTATCGGAACGCGTCTTTAGTGCCGCAGGTGGTGTACTAACAGACCGTCGCACGCGACTTTCTTCCGATAACGTCGACCGGCTTACTTTTCTGAAATTGAACAAGGCCTGGATCTCCACAGAATTTGCCAGTCCTCTTCCCGACTAAATAATTGGTTGGCAACTGTATCCAGGTCTCCTGTTGTGTTCATGTTTCTACCACCTGAACTATAATCCCTGGGCTTCAACACAGCCAGTTGTCGCTCAGATGTGTCGTCTGCACAGAGAAAAACACTAGCTCCTGTGTTATTGGGGTTCAGTAATGCCATCTGCTCCCCTGCTGTGTGGACGGCAAAGTCTCCTGCTCCATCCACATTCAAACTACTACTGATTTTTAACCCTGCTCCACTTAGGCCTCTGGCTCCACTGTCTCTAGTATTTCCCCTGGCCTCCAAACCCGCCAGTTGCTGCTCTGAAGTGGCGTCTGCACAATCCACACTTGTTCCTGAGTTACTGGGGCTCAGTCAAGTCAGTTGATCCCCTGATGTGTGTCCGGCAAGGTCTCCTGGTCTGTCCACATTCCCATTACTAGTAGTGTGAATGAGGACAGAGCAGGAGACTTTGCCGGACACACATCAGGGGATCAACTGACGGGACTGAGCCCAAGTAACACAGGAACAAGTGTGGATTGTGCTGATGCCACTTCAAAGCCGTCACTGACGGGGTTGGAGGCCAGGGGAAATACTAGAGACAGTGGAGCCTGAGGCCTAAGTGGAGCACGGTTACAATCAGTAGTAGTCTACAACCTCTATAAAACGTGCTGCAAGTTGACCTCAGCCTGCTCCATGCCTCATCCTGGGCTCCAACAACGCCAGTTGGTGTTCAGAAGTGCAGTCTTCGCAGAGAAAAACACACTACTGTGTCTGTGGGGTTCAGTAATGCCAGCTGTTCCCCTGCTGTGTAGACGGCAAAGTCTCCTGCTCCATCCACATGCCAACACCATCAGGCCTCAGCCTGCTCCATGCTTCATTCTGGGCTCCAACAACGCTAGTTGGTGTTCAGAAGTGCCGTCTCCACAGAGCAAAACACACTAGCTCCTGTGTTAGTGGGGTTCAGTAATGCCAGTTGTTCCCCTGCTGTGTAGACGGCAAAGTCTCCTGCTCCATCCACATGCCAACAACATCAGGCCTCAGCCTGCTCCATGCTTCATTCTGGGCTCCAACAACGCCAGTTGGTGTTCAGAAGTGCCGTCTTCACAGAGCAAAACACACTAGCTCCTGTGTTAGTGGGGTTCAGTAATGCCAGCTGTTCCCCTACTGTGTAGATGGCAAAGTCTCCTGCTCCATCCACATGCCAACACCATCAGGCCTCAGCCTGCTCCATGCCTCATCCTGGGCTCCAACAACACCAGTTGGTGTTCAGAAGTGCCGTCTTTGCAGAGAAAAACACCATTGCTACTGTGTCTGTAGGGTTTCAGTAATGCCAGCTGTTCCCCTGCTGTGTAGATGGCAAAGTCTAGTGCTGCCTCCACATGCCAACAACATCAGGCCTGAGCCTGCTCCATGCCTCATCCTGGGCTCCAACAATGCCAGTTGGTGTTCAGAAGTGCTGTCTTTGCAGAGAAAAACACACTCGCTACTGTGTCTGTGGGGTTCAGTAATGCCAGCTGTTCCCCTGCTGTGTAGACGGCAAAGTCTCCTGCTCCATCCACATGCAAACTACTACAGATTTGTAACTGTGCTCCACTTAGGCCTCTTGCTCCACTGTCTCTAGTTTTTCCCCTGGCCGCCAACCCCGCCAGTTCCTGCTCTGAAGTGGCGTCTGCACAATCCACACTTGTTCCTGAGTTACTGTGGCTTAGTCATGTCAGTTGATTCCCTGATGTGTGTCCGGCAAGGTCTCCTGCTCTGTCCACATTCCCATTACTAGTAGTGTGAATGAGGACTGAGCAGGAGACCTTGCCAGACACACATCAGGGGATCAACTGACGTGAATGAGCCACAGTTACACAGGAACAAGTGTGGATTGTGCAGACACCACTTCAGAGCAGGAACTGGCGGGGTTGGAGGCCAGGGGAAATACTAGAGACAGTGGAGCCGGAGGCCATAGTGGAGCACGGTTAGAATCAGTAGTAGTCTACAACCTCTATAAAACCAGCTGCAAGCTGGCCTCCGCCTGCTGCATGCTTCATCCTGGGCTACAGCACAGCCAGTTGTAGCCTGGAAGTGCCATCCACACAGATTGAAACACTTGCTCCTGTGTCTGTGGGGTTCAGTAACGCCAGCTGTTCCCCTGCTGTGTGGATGGCAAAGTCTCCTGAGGCCTCCAAACTCACACTACATCGTATTTTCTCCTCGCTCCAAGTAGGCCTCAGCCTGCTCGGAGCATTGATCCCGGGCTACAACACAGCCAGTTGTAGCCTGGAAGTGCCGTCCGCACAGATTGAAACACTCGCTCCGGTGTCTGTGGGGTTCAGTAATGCCAGCTGTTCCCCTGCTGTGTGGATGGCAAAGTCTCCTGCTGCCTCCAAACTCACACTACATCGTATTTTCTCTTCGCTCCAAGTAGGCCTCAGCCTGCTCGGAGCATTGATCCTGAGCTACAACACAGCCAGTTGTAGCCTGGAAGTGCCATCCGCACAGATTGAAACACTCGCTCCGGTGTCTGTGGGGTTTAGTAACGCCAGCTGTTCCCCTGCTGTGTGGATGGCAAAGTCTCCTGCTGCCTCCAAACTCACACTACATCGTATTTTCTCCTCGCTCCAAGTAGGCCTCAGCCTGCTCGGAGCATTGATCCTGGGCTACAACACAGCCAGTTGTAGCCTGGAAGTGCCATCCGCACAGATTGAAACACTCGCTCCGGTGTGTGTGGGGTTCAGTAACGCCAGCTGTTACCCTGCTGTGTGGATGGCAAAGTCTCCTGCTGCCTCCAAACTCACACTACTACTGATTTTTAACCGTGCTCCACTTAGGCCTCTGGCTCTACTGTCTCTAGCATTTCCCTTGGCCTCCAACCCCGCCAGTCGCTGCTCTGAAGTGGCGTCTGCACAATCCACTTTTGTTCCTGTGTTACTGTGGCTCAGGCACGTCAGTTGATCCACTGATGTGTGTCCGGCAATGTCTCCCGCTCTGTCCCCATTCCCATTACTAGTAGTGGGAATGTGGACAGAACAGGAGACTTTGCCGGACACACATCAGTGGATCAACTGATGTAAATGAGCCCCAGTCACACAGGAACAAGTGTGGATTGTGCACACGCCACTTCAGAGCAGCAACTGGCGGGGTTGGAGGCCAGGGGAAATACTAGAGACAGTAGAGCCAGAGGCCTAAGTGGAGCCCGGTTAAAATCAGTAGTTGTGTACAACCAATATAAAACTCGCTCCAAGTAGGCCTCAGCCTGCTGCATGATTGACCCCTGGGCTCCAACATCGCCAGTTGCAGCTCAGAAGTGTCTTTGGCACGGGCACTCCCTCCTGCCCAGCCTGGTTCCAGTATGCCTACTGTTTCCGGGTAGTGTCAACGTCACTTTGCCACTGATACGTTGTCCTGTCGTTTTGCGGTCAGGTTAGCCGAATCTATGGTGCCTGCAGTTTTGGTGCTTCCTATGTGGGCTGCGGGTTCTGGTAATAAAGGCTGGTTCCGTAGTGCCAATAGGACAAGCACCCCCTGTTGGATTGTGGGTTTCGGAAACTGCGTCCTGCTCGCGGCCTTGCAACATTGTTGATCATGGGTACCTTCTGCTACCCATCAGGGTTCCAGCACCGTCAGCTGGTTCTCGGAAGTGTCTTTGGCACGGGCACTCCCTCCTTCCCAGCCTGGTTCCAGCACGCCTGCTGTTTCTGGGTAGTGTCAACGTCACTTTGCCACCAATACGTTGTCCTGTCGTGTTGCGGTCGGGTTAGCCGAGTCTATGGTGCCTGCAGTTTTGGTGCTTCCTATGTGGGCTGCGGGTTCTGGTAATAAAGGCTGGCTACATAGTGCCAATAGGACAAGCACCCCCTGTAGGACTGTGGGTTTCGGTAACTGCGGCCGGCTCACGGCCTTGCAACTTTGTTTTTTTCCTGGGTACCTTGTGCTACCCATCCAGGTTCCAGCACCGTCAGCTGGTTCTCGGCAGAACCTTTGGCCTAGGTGCCTCCTTCTCGGTATCCGAGTTCCAGCAACGTCTGCTGGTCCTTGGTAGTGCTTTTTAGCACAGGTACCTCCTGCTTAGAAACTGTGTTCTAGCACCGTCAGCTGTTCAACGGTTGTCCCATTGGCTCTTGTTCCTTCTGCTGCCCCTCCGGGTTCCAGCACCGTCAGCTGGTCCTCGCTAATGTCATCTGCTCTTGCAGCTTCTGCTACCCATCCGGGTTCGAGCACCGTCAGCTGGCTCTCGGCAGAGCCTTTGGCCTAGGTGCCTCCTTGTCGGTATCCGAGTTCCAGCAACGTCTGCTGGTCCTTGGTAGTGCTTTGGAGCACAGGTACCTCCTGCTTAGTAACCGTGTTCCAGCACCGTCAGCTGGTCCACGGTTGTGCCATTGGCTGTTGTTCCTTCTGCTGCCACTCTGGGTTCCAGCACCGTCAGCTGGTTCTCGGTAGTTCCATTGACTCTTGTAGCTAATGCTACCCCTCCGGGTTCCAGCACCGTCAGCTGGTTCTCGGCAGTGTCTTTGGCACGGGTACTCCCTCCTGCCCAGCCTGGTTCTAGCACGCCTGCTGTTTCCGGGTGGTGTCAACGTTACTTTGCCACTGATACGTTGTCCTGTCGTGTTGCAGTCGGGTTAGCCGAGTCTATGGTGCCTGCAGTTTCGGTGCTTCCTATGTGGGCTGTGGGTTCTGGTAATAAAGGCTGGTTCCGTAGTGCCAATAGGACAAGCACCCCCTGTAGGACTGTGGGTTTCGGTAACTGCGGCTGGCTCACGGCCTTGCAACTTTGTTTTTTCCTGGGTACCTTGTGCTACCCATCCGGGTTCCAGCACCATCAGCTGGTTCTCGGCAGAGCCTTTGGCCTAGGTGCCTCATTCTCGGTATCCGAGTTCCAGCAACGTCTGCTGGTCCTTGGTAGTGCTTTGGAGCACAGGTACCTCCTGCTTAGTAACCGTGTTCCAGCACCGTCAGCTGTTCCATGGTTGTCCCATTGGCTCTTGTTCCTTCTGCTGCCCCTCCGGGTTCCAGCACCGTCAGCTGGTCCTTGCTAGTGTCATTTGCTCTTGCAGCTTCTGCTACCCATCCGGGTTCCAGCACCGTCAGCTGGCTCTCGGCAGAGCCTTTGGCCTAGGTGCCTCCTTGTCGGTATCCGAGTTCCAGCAACGTCTGCTGGTCCTTGGTAGTGATTTGGAGCACAGGTACCTCCTGCTTAGTAACCGTGTTCCAGCACCGTCAGCTGGTCCACAGTTGTGCCATTGGCTGTTGTTCCTTCTGCTGCCACTCTGGGTTCCAGCACCGTCAGCTGGTTCTCGCCAGTTCATCAGCCTTCTTGTAACTTCTGCTACTTTTCAAAGTTCAAGCTTGTGGAAATGGTTTTTGATTCTCACTCTGGATCTCCCTGACAATGACCCTGAAGACGACGACCCTGAAGACCACACAGAAGAATACCTAAAAGATGACCCTGAAGAAGATGACCAAGAGGACAAAGAACAGGAATACAACCACCAAGATGCAGAACAACAAGAGACAGAAGACCAAGAAGCATAAAAACCAAAAGCAGAAGAACATTAAGCATAAGACTAAAAATCTGAGCAAATGAGATTATCAAATTTATAAGCAGAAGAAGACTAAGCAGTGTATGGGGATGAGTCCGTTCCTCCTCGTGGTGCCCCTGGAAAAGGCCTGCTGCTGCAGGCCAAACTGAACGCGGACAAATCCTGTTGTAAATCTTTTGTGACAGGCTGAACGGAAGGTGTAATCTTCAAACTTTTATAGATAACAACTACAGGAATGCCTGACACAAATAAGAATTTGATGAAGAAGAATAGGAAGAAGAAGAAGAATAGGAAGAAGAAGAAGAATAGGAAGAAGAAGAAGAATAGGAAGAAGAAGAATAGGAAGAAGAAGAAGAATAGGAAGAAGAAGAATAGGAAGAAGAAGAAGAATAGGAAGAAGAAGAAGAATAGGAAGAAGAAGAAGAAGAGGAAGATACTGCTGCTGCTGAAGATGATGAAGGAGAAAGTGTGGGAGAAGTAAAAAAGGTGAAGAGCATGGAAGTAGTGAAACATACATATCTGACAAAAAATTAAAGACTTTAACATAGTCAATATCTTTGTAACTACGAACGTCTTTAAAAAAAAAAACAAATTCCTGCTATTCCATTTGATTGGGCTAAACCTCTATGGCTTTAATGTCTCCTACACCTCCCACAATACATTCTACATTATTATTAGTTGTTTTTCTTCATGTAGAATTAACCGACAGGGAAAGAAAGGGTTTTTTTTAATTCCGATATTTCTGTTCCATTGACTTGAATGGGACTTCCGGGATCGGAATCGGCGATACCCGATACTTTTTTTAGATCGGCCGATCCATTCCGATCCGATATTTTTCAGTATCGGGTGGTATCGCTCAACACTATTGGTAACACATAACGCCGTAAAGGTTTAAAATCCTGCAGTGTCCGCAAGGTAGCACTGCTCAAGAAGGCACATGTGCAGGTCTGTCTGAAGTGTGCTATCGAACACCTGGATGATTCTGTGAATGATTGGGAGAAGGTGCTGTGGTCAGATGAGACAAAAATTGAGGTCTTTGGCATTAACTCAACTCGCCGTGTTTGGAGGAAGAGAAATGCTTCCTATGACCCAAAGAACACTGTCCCCACTGTCAAGCATGGAGGTGGAAACATTATGTTTTGGGAGTATTTCTCTGATAAGGGCACAGGACTATTTCACCGCATCAATGGGAGAGTGGATGGAGCCATGTACGGTAAAATTCTGAGTGACAACCTCCTTCCCTCTGCCAGGACATTAAAAATGGGTCGTGGCTGGGTCATCCAGCAAGATAATGACCCAAAAAATACAGCTACAGCAAAGGAGTGGCTCAAAAAGAAGCACATTAAGGTCATGGAGTGGCCTAGCCAGTCTCCAGACCTTAATCAAATAGAAAACTTCTGGAGTATGTTGAAGCTCCGAGTTGCCAAGCGACAGCCTCAAAATCTTAATGATTTAGAGAAGATCTTCATCAAAGAGGCGTGGACCAAAATTTCTCCTGACATGTGCGCAAACATCATCAACTACAAAAAACATCTAACTGCTGTGCATGCCAGCAAGGGTTTTGCCACCAAGTATTAAGTCTTGTTTGCCAGAAGGATCAAAATACTTTTTTCTATCTGCAAAATGTAAATTCAAGCTTTAAACATGCCTCCATCACACCTATCCTCAAAAAGCCCTCTCTTGACCCATCCTCTGCATCTAGCTATCGCCCTATATCACTTCTCCCATACGCCTCCAAGCTACTGGAACAACACGTCTACCTTGAACTGTCCTCCCATCTCTCTTCTTGCTCCCTCTTCGACCGCTTACAATCTGGCTTCCGGTCACACCACTCCACTGAAACTGCCCTTACTAAGGTCACCAATGACCTCTTAACTGCCAAGAGCAAGCGACACTACTCTGTCCTCCTCCTCCTGGACCTGTCGGCTGCCTTTGACACAGTGGACCATTCCCTATTATTACAGACCCTCTCATCCCTCGGCATCACAGACTTGGCCCTCTCCTGGATCTCATCATACCTAACAGACCGGACATTCAGCGTCTCCCACTCACACACCACCTCCTCACCTCGCCCCCTATCTGTCGGAGTCCCACAAGGTTCAGTCCTAGGGCCCCTGCTGTTCTCTATTTACACCTTTGGCCTGGGACAGCTCATAGAATCTCATGGCTTTCAGTATCATCTTTATGCTGATGACACACAGATCTACATCTCTGGACCAGATATCACCTCCCTACTAACCAGAATCCCTCAATGTCTGTCCACTATTTCATCCTTCTTCTCCACTAGATATCTGAAACTCAACATGGACAAAACAGAATTCATCATCTTTCCCCCATCTCACGTGACCCCCCCTACGAACCTATCAATTACAGTAAATGACTGCCCACTCTCCCCAGTCCCACAAGCTCGCTGCCTCGGAGTAATCCTTGATGCTGATCTCTCCTTCAAACCACATATCCAAACCCTTTCCACTTCCTGCCGACTTCAACTCAAAAATATTTCACGCATCCGTTCATTCCTCACCCAAGAATCTGCTAAAACCCTAGTCCATGCCCTCATCATCTCTCGCCTCGACTACTGCAACCTCATGCTCTGCGGCCTCCCCTCAAACACTCTCGCACCCCTCCAATCTATTCTAAACTCTGCTGCCCGACTAATCCACCTGTCCCCCCGCTATTCCCCAGCTTCTCCCCTCTGTCAATCCCTTCACTGGCTCCCAATTGCCCAGAGACTCCATTACAAAACCCTAACCATGACATACAAAGCCATCCACAACTTGTCTCCTCCATACATCTGTGACCTCGTCTCCCGGTACTTTCCTGCACGCAACCTCCGATCCTCACAAGATCTCCTTCTCTACTCCCCTCTTATCTCCTCTTCCCACAATCGCATACAAGATTTCTCTCGCGCATCACCCCTACTCTGGAACTCTCTACCACAACATATCAGACTCTCACCTACCATCGAAACCTTCAAAAAGAGCCTGAAGACCCACCTCTTCCGACAAGCCTATAACCTGCAGTAACCACCGATCGACCAAACCGCTGCACGACCAGCTCTACCCTCGCCTACTGTATTATCACCCATCCCTTGAAGATTGTGAGCCCTCGCGGGCAGGGTCCTCTCTCCTCCTGTACCAGTTATGACTTGTATTGTTTAAGATTATTGTACTTGTTTTTATGTATACCCCCCTCACATGTAAAGCGCCATGGAATAAATGGCGCTATAACAATAAATAATAATAATAATAATAAATAAATATATAATTTATGCAATGTGATTTGATCTCTCAATGTTAAAATTAACCTACCCTTAAAATTATAGACTGTTCATGTCAATGGGCAAACTTAGAAAATCAGCAAGGGATCAAATACTTCTCCCACTGTACATGTGGATTTCAAGAAACAACGGTAAGCAAGAGTCTAAAAAATCCTCAGTAGCTAGTTAGAAAATTAGCAAGTTTTTCATTTTACAATAGATAGTTTAATATTGATAACAAAAACAACATAGAAAAGCATTTAAAAAATACTTTAAAAAAATGATTTAAATAAGAAGCCATTTTTGGAACAAATTACCCTTAAAGTGCCACTCCAGGTATTTCTTTTATTTCGCTATCCATTTGAGAGCCTGTAAGAACTGCGGTCACATCATGCAAGGGAGGAACCGAAACAATGTACTGGAAACAGAAGACGGCAAACAGTAAGCATTTTAATGCGCACACTGTACATACATTACAGATTCTAACGTAGTGATCTTTAAAAAAGCAGGAATGAGGCTTAAACCGGATAATATCATTGAATATAATGAATACATCCAAAACATTACAAGCATTAGCCACTAGAGGACAGTAAATTCCTTTATGTCAATCCACAGCCAGAAGTTAAATAGATCTAAATTATTCACATCATTGAAATAGATATATCAATTCACAGGTCTACAAAAAATATTTTTTTGTACTCATTGCAAGTGACTTTGTACTTTTCTGAATCATCTTTTTGTCCTGATTTCAAAAATGTATATAGTTTTTCTGTTGCACATATAGTTTCCATGGAGCAGCATCATTATTATAAAGTATAGGAAATATACTGGCGACTTTAAGAAAACAGCAATCTACATATCAGAAAAAAAAAGGTTCGCCTTACAAAACAGTTTTTATTGAACCAAAATAATTTCACATGCAAAACTGAAACCGAAATATGAGCAGAAATGAAAAGTGCTTGACATTAGACTGTCGTTGATACAATTTTTCAGGGATGTCCCTATATAGCATCCAATAGTCATTCCAAAAACCCTGGTAGCAGTCTTCCATTACTTTAATGTCCTGGTGAATCCGCTCTCCTTGTTTGTCGCTTACATCCCCAAGATTTTGAGGGAAGAAATCTAAATGTGAATGCAAAAAGTGCATTTTCAGAGATATGCGACATCCAAGACACCGGTATGCATTTAGCAGTTCCTCAGCACCTTCAACATATTCTTGACATTTTTGTTTTCCTAAGAAGCTTTCACAGATCCACTTGAAGCTTTTCCAAGATCTCAATTCCTTATCATTTAGAGTTCCTTCAAACACATCATCTCTCATAAGCTCTCTGATCTGAGGACCCCTTCCTTCAGTTTTGCTGGTGAAATGCTGGAGAATTTCTGTGAAATGTACTGGAACCCTTGTGAGTTTGTCCTTGCTGTGGCTTTGACAAAGTTTTTAATCAATCACAACTTTATATAGCGGAGGAAGAAAGATTTTTGTTGGACAACTAAAGGATTATGCTGAACTTTGTCTCTACCTGGAGCATAGATGTTTCTCTGTCCCCAATCACGATGAACAGAGAAAACCACAAGGGGGCACCACTGACCTAAACAAGGGCCAGACCTATAAACAGAGGCATGTATAGTAGGAAAGGAAAGTATAGGTCATACAAAGGGGATCACCCGAGGCAAGATTTAGCAAAAATATAACAATATAATCTTTATTGTGACACAAGTGACAGACATACAGAAAGTTAAAAACATTACAATTCGTCACTCATGTGACATACACAGATTGCTAGGCTCATAATAGAGCCACACCCCATTGACTAAAACACTCCAAACAAACATGTGAATAACCAAATAAATAGCATACCATATATTCACAATAACCCTAGGATCATGGAAATGTGCAATCTTACTTATCATACATGTGAATAAAAGGTTGTTTATAAATATAAAGGTTGGGAACAATAACCCAAATGCAACGATCCTATATTACAATTGGTACAAATGAATATTGAAGCATGTAATCACAGGATAATATCCCAAAAAAAGGTTGTGTAGGAAACAGAAATCGACTAAGATGCTAATTAGCAGATGATAAGAGGTAAAATAGCCAACCTGTTTTTCCTAAAGTACCTCACAGATAGCGAGCAATTCTGGGCATGCAAAGTTAAATACTAAGGCTGAAATAACCATCTAAGAAGCGATAAAGCTCAGCCCTAAATTACCTGTGAAATGGCCCCCTGTAAGTGTGGAAATGAACCCTGAGAGGAAACAACCTCCTAAACACGCCTCAAGTACCAAATGCAGCTCAACATTATAAGTGGCACAAGCCTAGGCTGAGATAGTACCTATAGAAATATGATATGTAGAGTTGAGCGAAACGGGTCGAAAAATTTCAAAAGTTGCCGACTTTTGGTAAAGTCGGGTTTCATGAAACGAAACCCGACCCTAGGGTGAGGTCAGCCACGAGCTCGGCGACTTTAGCACCAAAATCGCGTTTCAAAAGTTTGTTTTCCGCCCCTTTTCAGCCAATCAGGATCCACAGACACTGTGGGCAACGTGATGACATAGACAGGGGTCACCACCATCTTTGAGAAGGGCATGCAAGTGATTGGCTTGCTTTGGGGGGCGTCACAGGGGGTATAAAAGGGCGTGCACGCCGACCGCCATGTTACTCATGCTGATCTCAGAATAGGGAGAGCTGCTGCTGCTGCTGATTCTGTAGGGAGAGCGTTAGGCAGGGAAGAAGACACCAAAAACTGCTTCTGCTGCTAGCGATTTTGCCTGTACAACACACCAGTCACTGTGTGTGCAGTGCAAGTGGAGGCTATATTTTGCTGGATCAGCTGTGTTGGTTGTTAGGCTGCCTTATAAGGCTTCCTGATAGCTGCATTGCTGTTTTCCCACTGCTCTGCAAACTGCTTTTTTAAAAGCAATCCAAATTTTTTTTTTTTGGTCCTGGTGAGGTACTGAGCATGCATTTTTTCACACCATACAGCGGTGTACGCTCCTCGCACAGTACCGTGTAACGGCTGTTATCACAGCCACAGTGAAGCTATCTGTGTGTGACTCTGTAAGGATAAGCCGAGGACATGTTCCGTTCTTACAGACCTCCACCTTCTAGTTTTGTCTGGTTTTCAAACAGTTAAGTATATTTGCTGTTTGATCACATTCAAAACTATAGAGAGACAGCGTGTGTCAGTCCGTATACTTAAAAAACACGGAGCTTGACAATTTTACGGACACCGGACAGCAGTGTACGTGCACGCTCCTCTCTCAGTACTGTGTAACGGCTGTTATCACGGCCACAGTGAAGCTATCTGTGTGTGACTCTGTAAGGATAAGTCGAGGACTTATTCCGTTCTTACAGACCTACACTCTAGGAAGATTCCTATTCTGCCCAATTCTATATACACCTTGTAGTTTGTCATACACTAGCCAATTTCTGCCTGTGACATAGCGGTGTGATATTCACTAGGCCTCACACAATCCAACAGTGTCCACAAGTGTGTTCAGAAATTCTACATCTCCCCTGTCCTATAGTGACATTTTTCACACCTGCGACATTGAGACTGTGACATACCGGTGTGATATTCACTGGGCCTCACACAATCCAACAGTGTCCACAAGTGTGTTCAGAAATTCTACATCTCCCCTGTCCTATAGTGACATTTTTCACACCTACGACATTGAGCCTGTGACATAGCGGTGTGATATTCACTGGGCCTCACACAATCCAACAGTGTCCACAAGTGTGTTCAGAAATTCTACATCTCCCCTGTCCTATAGCGACATTTTTCACACCTGCGACATTGAGACTGTGACATAGCAGTGTGATATTCACTGGGCCTTACACAATCCAACAGTGTCCACAAGTGTGTTCAGAAATTCTACATCTCCCCTGTCCTATAGTGACATTTTTCACACCTGCGACATTGAGACTGTGACATAGCGGTGTGATATTCAGTGGGCCTCACACAATCCAACAGTGTCCACAAGTGTGTTCAGAAATTCAACATCTCCCCTGTCCTATAGTGACATTTTTCACACCTGCGACATTGAGCCTGTGACATAGCGGTGTGATATTTACTGGGCCTCACACAATCCAACAGTGTCCACAAGTGTGTTCAGAAATTCTACATCTACCCTGTCCTATAGTGACTTTTTTCACACCTGCGACATTGAGACTGTGACATAGCGGTGTGATATTCACTGTGCCTCACACAATCCAACAGTGTCCACAAGTGTGTTCAGAAATTCTACATCTCCCCTGTCCTATAGTGACATTTTTCACACCTGCGACATTGAGACTGTGACATAGCGGTGTGATATTCACTGTGCCTCACACTATCCAACAGTGTCCACAAGTGTGTTCAGAAATTCTACATCTCCCCTGTCCTATAGTGACATTTTTCACACCTGCGACATTGAGCCTGTGACATAGCGGTGTGATATTCACTGGGCCTCACACAATCCAACAGTGTCCACAAGTGTGTTCAGAAATTCTACATATCCCCTGTCCTATAGTGACATTTTTCACACCTGCGACATTGAGACTGTGACATAGCGGTGTGATATTCACTGTGCCTCCCACAATCCAACAGTGTCCACAAGTATGTTCAGAAATTCTACATCTCACCTGTCCCTTAGTGACATTTTTCACACCTGCGACATTGAGACTGTGACATAGCGGTGTGATATTCACTGGGCCTCACACAATCCAACATTGTCCACAAGTGTGTTCAAAAATTCTACATCTCCCCTGTCCTATATACACCTTGTACCTTGTTTTACATTACTATATAGTTTTTGGGATTTTGTGTACATTTTTACCAAAAATGAGGAAGGCTGGTGGAAGAGGCCGTGGAATTGGGCGGGGCTTGCCAGCTGGTAATGATGGTGTTGGTGGTGGATCTGATGGTAGTGGCAAAAGCAAAATAGGACCGAATGCAGGAGGTGTTGCGCCTGTGTCATCGTCTGGCTCCACAAGGCCTCGAAGGCTTAGTTTTCTAGGAGTTGGCAAGCCGCTTTTAAAGCCAGAGCTTCAGGAAAAAGTTTTGGCTTACATTGCTGACTCAGCCGCCAGCTCTATCGCCTCCTCTTCTGAAGTTGTAAAAAATAAATGCACTGAGTCGTCATTGGAGGCTCATGTTCATGAACCACACCTTTCCTTGCGTCCTTCACCCCAACCAAGATTGAAGGATGACGCAGGCTGTTTTCACATACCATGCCTGGGTTATCAAGTGAAATGGTGAATTACCCAGGCCAAGATGAATCTGACATGGAGTACACTGATGCACAGCCACTGATAGATGATTCTGCTGGTACATTCACTCAGAGCACTACATTGTCCTCACAGTGTAATGAGACAGATTCTGACTCTGATGAGACTCAGGTGCCCCTTCTCGCATACTTTTTTGAACAAAATCCTCATGATCAGGCCAAGGTTATCTGTAAGAAGTGCGCAAAGACCTTTAGCCTAGGGAAAAATCTGAAAAATTTGAATACCAGTTGCATGCTTAGACATTTAACCAGCATGCACTTGCAAGCGTGGACACAACACCAAACCTCAAGTACCACATGTGCAACTGATCACAAAGAAGGTAGTCAGCAACGCTACATTGTTTCCCCCACTGTAAGCCCACCGGTTAGCACAGCAGCAAATGTTGAGGTGTCGTTGCAAGGCCAAAGCAGTCAGGGAATCCCACTGTTATATCAACGAAAGACTGAATCTAGGCCATCAGAAAGAACACCAACTCCATCACCATCATCAACCCTCTCTCAGTCCGCCCTGTCCACCGCTAGTTCCACCATATGCAGCTCTCAAGTCCAGCTCACCCTCACAGAGACTATGAGTAGGTCAAGAAAGTACTCAGTCTCTCATCTGCGTACACTGGGTTTGAACGCCCACATTGCCAAACTAATCTCGTTAGAGATGATGCCCTATCGGTTGGTGGAAAGCGCAGCTTTCCGCGAACTCATGGCCTATGCAGTACCACGCTATGACCTACCCAGTCGCCACTTCTTCTCTCGCAAAGCCATCCCAGCCCTCCACCATCATGTGAAAGACCGCATTGTCCATGCACTCAAGCAGTCAGTGAGTGGAAAGGTGCACCTCACAACAGATGCATGGTCCAGTCGGCATGGCCAGGGCCGTTACGTGTCCATCACTGCGCACTGGGTTAATGTGGATGCAGGGTCCACAGGGGACAGCGGTGGTGGGACAGTGCTGCCTAGCCCACGGTATAGGAAACAGTTGGTTGTAGGCGTTCGACCCTCCTCCTCCTCCTCCTCCAGAAGCGAAAGCTCGTCCACAGAGCACAGTCGTACGAGCACTCCATCTGCAGCTGCCACTGTTGCACACGAGGTGTCCCCCTATCGAGCAGCTAGTGGAAAGCGCTAGCAGGCTGTGTTGCAGATGATGTGTTTGGGTGACAGACACACCGCGGAGGTGCTGGCCGAGTACTTTCAGTGACAAACTGAGTCATGGCTGGGCAGTATACATCTTGAGGCAGGCAAGGTAGTTAGTGATAACGGCCGTAATTTTGTGGCAGCCATAGCCCTTTCAAAACTCAGCCACATACCTTGCTTGGCTCACACCTTGAACATGGTGGTGCAGTGCTTCCTCAACAATTTTCCGGAGTTAACAGCCCTGCTCCAGAAGGTGCGAAGACTGTGCGCGCACATCCGCCGGTCGCCTGTACACTCCATTCGTATGCAGAAGCTGCAGCGATTTCTCCACCTTCCCAACCACCGCCTCATTATCGACATTGCAACAAGGTGGAACTCCACCCAGCACATGGTTGAGCGGCTGTGCGAACAGAGGCAGGCCATAATGCATTTGTGGGAGGATACACGGCCAGGCACTTTGAGAGCAGACATGGAGTTGACAGGAGTGCAGTGCTCGAAGCTGAAAGACCTCTGTAAAGTCCTTCAGTGTTTTGAGGAATGCACATGGCTGGTAAGCGCAGACGATGCCATCCTAAGCATGAGCATCCCACTTATGCATCTGCTCATGCAAACTTTGACGCACCTTAAGGAGCAGGCGTCTGCAGCCAATGTTGACGAGGAGGAAGAGGAGGAGGGAATCCTTGATGACATTCAGCCATTGTCTGCTCAGGGACCTCTCCTGGACGAGGTGGAGGAAGAAGAGGAGGACGAGGATGATGATGGGATGATTACTTAGGGGAGGAGGATGCATCTCGTGGGGCAAGTGAAAATGTTGGCGTGGCAAGGTCTGGTACAGGGTTTGTGCGTGACTGGAGGGATGTGGATTTGCCAGAAAGTGCTCCTCCAACCAGCACTCGCAGCGCATCATTGACACCGGGAACATTGGCCCACATGTCAGATTATGCCTTGCAGATCCTAAAAAGGGACCCCCGCATTGCAAAAATGATGAACGATGACGACTACTGGTTGGCCAGCATCCTGGATCCACGCTATAAAGGCAAATTACAAAACATCATGCCACAGGAGAACCTTGACCTAATATTGGCTAATAAACAAGCAACTCTGGTAAACCGGTTGGTTGAGGCATTCCCAGCACACAGCAGCGGTGATGGTTCTCACACGAGCCGTACGGGCCGGGGGCAGCTTGGCAGAGGTGTTCGTGGTGTGCACAGCAGAAGTGGCGTTGGAGACAGGGGTTTCATGACAATGTTGTGGACTGATTTTTCAAGTACCGCTCACACAACTGGTAATACTGCATCGATGGAAAGTGACAGGAGACAGCAGTTGTCAACTATGGTTACAAACTACTTTTCCTCCCATATCGATGTTCTCCCACACAGGTCATTCCCCTTTGACTATTGGGCCGCAAAGCTGGACACCTGGCCTGAATTGGCACAATATGCCTTACAGGAGCTCGCTTGCCCAGCTGCAAGCGTGCTATCGGAAAGAGTCTTCAGTGCAGCTGGATCAATCCTGACAGAAAAAAGGACCCGTCTGTCAACCCAAAATGTGGATGATCTAACCTTCATCAAAATGAACCATGCATGGGTTTCCAAGGATTTTGTCCCACCTTCCCTTGATGACACATAGGTTGCCAGAAAAATGGCTTGCTTTGGTCCTCCTCCTATTCCGCGAACTTGACCTATTTCGCCTTTTGCAGCAGCTGAATGTCCCACATCAACATGTGCCACTTTGTAAACCACCCTAACTGGGCTGCCCCTCCCCCCATGGCCGGGGTCACCACCTAGCGCACGAAACCGTGCGAGTGCCGTTGCCCTGGACAGGTGGGTAGGCCGACTCTTGGGCGCGGGCACTGGCACAGGGTCCCTCATAGTGCAATCAAGTGTCTCTGACGGTGGTGGTGCACACCCGCCGTCAGACACACCGCCGTACTATGAGGGGCCCAGTGCCAGTACCGACGCCCACGAGTGTGCCCCCCTTGCTTGGGCAGGGCCCCAGCATTTGCAATGTTTACCTCTCCCTGCTCCTCCGCTGTGTAGTCTGGGCTGTCAAATCCTTCACTGGGAGTGCCACTACAAATTGATTGAACTGAAAGATGATGGTTAAGATGTAGCTATGCCCTGTCCTGCTGGCCGGGCTCTAGCTCCAGATGATCAATGGCTTCAATTTCTTATGGACGTCGACTCACAATGACATGCAGTGGTGGTTTATCATCAGCTTTCATAGTTTTCCTACTCACAAACGTGTGACATTCCGGCTCACATTTTAAAATGTGCCCTCTCGTGCCAATCAAATAGAATCGCCTACGGCCTGTGGCTTCTGTCTTTTGCACTCCAAAGTTACGTGACAGATCATGATAGCCAGTGAGCACCATGTTTACATCGCTCCCTGTGATAAAAATTGGATTGAGATGAGTAACAGTGATGGAATCAACGGAAGTGCGATACAGCAAGACTTTATTCACAAAAAAATGTTTTCACTGTCTCAACACACAAATTAATTAAGGGTCAGCATCGCCTATGAGAATTGTGACGGAAGTTTTTCCCGTGAATAGTAATTCTTAGATTTCTGCAATCACTAGCCTTTATGTCAGTAATTGTATGCATCTCATTTCCTATTGCGGAGAGGCTGGACTGTATTACTGAGACAGAAATATATATGAAGATTTAAAAGTAACACCAAAAGTATATAGTTGTGTACGCCTCAAATGCATTTCCTTTTTTCCACTTTTTAGATTGCTGTGTAATCCATACTGAGAACACGGAGATTTTACATGTTTAAACTATGCTATATATACCTGCTATCCAGTGATAAAGTACCCTTTCTCAACTTTGTACAATCTGGTCAAATCCATACTGGGCCTGAGAACATCTGAGTCTGCCTCCTGATCTATGGACATATATTTTTAATGTGTAAACTAGGCTACATATATACGTGTTATCCGGTGAAACTGTACCCTTTATCAACTTTCTACAATGTTGTTGAATCCATACTGGGTCTGAGAACGGCTGCCGAGCTGTTAAGCAAGCTACAGCACCTGTAGTTGGGACACATAATTTTTTCAGGAATGACGGTTAGGCCTAACTCCGGAATTGCGGTTGACCTGAACTTACTGGGAAATCATCGTTCGCGGGGAATAATCTGAATCCCAGATCCCCATCACTAACGGAGTTCAGCAGGTTATCTGCACCTGTAAGCAACAAAAGCTGGTCCTTTCAGTGTAGCGTGCATGCAGCCCTGGACATGTACTGGAATGCTAGAACTGTTATTACTCGATCTCACGTGCCAGAGCCTAGCTTATCCCTCTAGTAAGCTTGACACGTACTGCGGGGGCATGCGGGAGTCTCGGTTGTTAACGGAATAAAGCTGAGAAATCGCTAGCACAACTACAAACACACATACCACACCACACACAGAATCGACAAAGCTTTCAAAGTGTGCATCTTTTCTTTAGGTAGCATGGTTGTGGTTTCCCGGGTGGAGTCCAATTAAGCCACAAGCTCCACTTTTGGTGGTGCCCTTTGGACATTCCTTTAAGGTTCAGCTTTGCAATCATACTGCCCCCGGAAACCAAAAACTTTGCCTTCATGGATGCTGTTTGGAGGTTCGTGGGAATAACGCCGCCCGATCAGCAGTCGGCATATGGGTCGCCCTCCCAGGGCTGTGGGGTACTCGGTACCGGGCCGGTGTCAGTTGGATGTGTCACAGCAGCGGTGACCCGGACGGTGGCCCTGGGCGCCCATGTAAATGGCGTGGTATAATGGTAAACAGTTTATATAGATAGTTTGACGCCACCTGTAGTGTTCGGCAACATAGATGTTAGGCCGACGCTGCATGCAGATCCTCTGGGACTGATGGTGTTGTGCAGCAAAGATGGTGAAGCTCCCCACAGGTGGAGCTGGAGTCCCAGGGAAGTGTAGATGTAGTGATGGGGGAAAGGCACAGGCGGTGTAGGTGCTGGTACCCAAATGTAGCGGTGCTGTAATAACTGTAGGACACCAGAGCGTGCAGTTCCAAAGCTGTACTCACAGTCTGCAGGTTACACAGATGCCTGCCTCCATGCTGGGTCCTCCGGGTCAGGACCTCTGCCAACCTCCGGGACCAGAATGGAAAGCTCCCTTCCAACACTCCGCCAACATGTACCTTCCTGAACGTCTCCTTTCTAGCGCTTGTGGGGGAAGCACTCACAGGACCGTGGTTCACTGAAGCGCCTCCTGTCTAACAGATGTTCCTCAGACTTTACTTGTATGGCAGACAGCTGTAGCCTTTTCCTTCTGGCTCCCACACGTCGATACTGGGGCCTCCGAGCCTTAGTTGGGTACAGAGCATTTATAGCTCCTACTTCCCCCGGTTTCTGCTGCAGGAACGTCAGTGTCCCTACAAACTCGGAGACTGGAATCGGGACCATGCGCTCCAGCTAGGAGTTAGCCTTAACTCTGCTCATCCTCCAGCTCCCCTTCTCACATCCACACACTTCCCCTTCCCTGCACACAGTGCCCTAACTTACCTCCTCCCGACCACAGAGAGCAGCTCCTCAGCAGTCAGGTTCAGAGGTCTCCCTGCTAGCCTGGAGTGGGAAATGTGTTGTGTGTTGGTTTCACTGCTAGAGAGATCCTTCGTTGCTCCCAAGCTTGACAACACACTCCCTAGGAGGAAGGTAATGCCACAGTGGCGACCGTACTCTTGGGGACGCCACAAATGCACTGAGGCCCAGCCACTGCTGGATGATGCTGCTGGTACATTGACCCAGACCACTACATTCCCCTCGCACTCTACACTGCCAGAATCTGACCCAGAGGAAACTCAGGCTCCCCTTCCCACATACTATACCACCTTACACGGTGACAAAGAGGAAGGTGCAGATGAAAGTGCAGGTTCCTTGAGCAGGTGGGGGGGGGCATACTCATGGGCGATGGCACTGGTACAGGGCACCGCATAGTACACAAAAGTGTCTCTGCCGGTGGGAGGGCCTAAACAGCCAAGTGCAGTGAGATGGAAGATGGGGACGACAAGGAGTTCAGAGTAGTGCAGGGATTCCCTAGTAAGGAGACTTATGTAATTGTTTCCAATGTTGGGACAGCAATTTTTGGGGAGCACTATACTCTGGTGAATGATATATGGGGCCCACCATACACTGGAGCATTCCAAAGGTGGACATCAGACACTGGAGCAGCATTTACAGGGCCCATTATATACTAGAGCAGTAGAAATGGGGCCCATTATATATGGAGCATTATTTGGGCCCATAAGACAGTGAAGCTTCATCCATTGGGACCAACATATACTATAGCATTATGTGGAGCTCATCATATACGGTTTGAAACATTATATGGGATCAATGATTCCATATGGAGAAATATATGGGCCTCATTACTCTGTATAGCGCACTAAGCACTGGCCATAATACTGTATGGAGTTATATACTGTCCGTTTTTGGAGGTATTGGAGAATTTAAAATGGATATCAGTCATGAGATGTAAGAAGTGAAGTATTTTTCATTGTACTATACTGCTATTTCTCTGCCGTATCGGAGCATCATGAGTTGTGGTATGTGTTAAAGGGGCGCTCTTTGGCCCTGGGCCCACGAAAACCTGGAGCCAGCCCTACCCCCCCACAACTGTAGCCAAATGACCCCCATTTTTCAGTGCGTAACTAGTATTATGAAGTAAATTAAGGTTGACAAGCATAAGTAATAAGAATTGATGCTTTTGGCATTCAAATGGGCGCTGTAGGTGTGTTTCCTGTCCTCCTCTCACTGCCGACTTTAATTCCCCATTGACTTACATTGGGTTTCGTGTTTCGGTCGGACCCCCGACTTTTCCCTATAGTCGGCTGATTTTGCTCGACCCGACTTTTGGAAAAGTCGGGTTTCATGAAACGAAACTCGACCCTAAAAAAACAAAAGTCGCTCAACTCTAATGATATGTTCGCTGCAGTTCAATGCACAGGGCCCATATGTGATATGGAGTGGAGCTGAGGAGGGCAGAGACCCGACGCGTGTCGCCACTCGTTGTGGCTTTGTCAGGGGTACTGCCTGCCAATCACTTATGTCTTTAAATATCGTTAGTTGATTGTTAACAAGGCGTAGTTGTTTAGAAGCTTACCAGGGAAACGGCGATAAACAGTCACAGCATGTGGCCCATTGCGGCAAATAGAAGTCTGTGTCCTGAATGAATGCATTCCACTACGCTGGCGTCGGCGTCTATGACCCGGAAGTAACAAAACTCGGTATGAAAAAGGTCATCGCCATAAGATAGTACTGCGCCTGCGCAGAGTAACAGCCGGTGTTGGCAGATGTAATGAGCACACACAGGTCGACTTATTGCGCAAGCGCCGATAAACGGCCATTTCCGGCCACTATCAATAGTCTGCAATCCACAGCGCAAGCGCCATACTCAGCATCATAAGATTATACTGCAAGTGCGCAGAATAATAGCCAATATTGGCAGATCTAAAGAGCAGACACAGATCGACCTATTGCGCATGCGTGGGTAAGCGGCCATTTCTGGCCATAATCAATAACATACAGTCCACAACGCAGGCGCCATACTCAGGACCAAGAACTAGAGAACGCGGTACACATACAAAAGGGTCAAGACAATGCGCGTATATAAAGTGCCAGCTGATATAATCGAATTTGAGGGCGTATAGAAATCCGCCCATCACACTTATAGATAATGATAGACGCAATGAACAGGATACCAAATAATAAAGCGGCACAGATATATTGATATAAAACATCAAAGCAGTAATCAACCCTGTTGTCATTCAATGATGTCTATAATCAGACAGGAAGGCATAAAGGCAACTGTAAAATTGAAGGCACATATACTAAATGCCAGCTGTTAGTGGCAAATAGGAACCTATAAAAATATACCGGCTGCATATGCACTTGCCAATACAAAACAAAAAAACAAAAAGCAAAAACCTGAATTTGGAGACTAAATAAAATAAAAACATTAGTGTTCAGCAGAATAGCAGCTGTAAGTGTATAAGAGCCAAGTTTTTATTGCCCCAGCTTAATAGTACTTTTTGTCAGATGTACAGAGATTGTCGACGTGCATTAAAAGACACATGACCCAGTAAAGAAAAAGGGTCGTAGTAGAAAAAACCATCAAATGAACAATAGACATCAACCTGTAACTATACCTACTGGCAACTGTACAGATAGAGACGCACGTGTAAAGTGCCAGCTAATGTTGACCAAGAAGGGCATATAAAATGCACACTAAATTCCCACTTAAAAGTGAAAAGTGGAAAACATAATTCTGCATATAACAAAAAGACGCAAATATGTTAATGATCAGCATCAGGAAAGCAGAAAGTATACCAAATTTTTCCGTTGTCCCAACTTTATAATACTTATGGTAAAATATGAGCATATTGATATCTATGCATTTGGGGACACAAGTCCCAGTAAGAAATTAAATGGTTGTCAAAGACCATACTGTCATATGGGCAATAAACGTCAACCAGCAGTAGTACATATGATCCACAACCATGTGGACTTTGTCTTACTATAAAGCTGCCGCCGATAAAAAACCCAAACGAAAATGTATGGCTGGGAGCCTCAAGTAAAAACTACTAAAAAGGTGTGCCAAATGTTGGCTGGCAAGGCTCACAATTAATCCTGTTATTGATAATTGTTGTGAGAGCTATCTATATATACCCTAATGTCTGTAGATTTAGATTGAAAGGTGATTAGCTCTAGAAACCCCCCATATTGCCTCCGGTTATAATAATTCAAGAAGGCATCTATCAAAAAAAATGGGGAGACACCGTTCTAATGTCAAAACACACATGCATACCAATCAGGAAATCTTGGGATCAAACTATTTTTAGCTGGTTCAATTAATCTTTCCATAGATAATTACTCATCAACCCCCGCCTTAGTTTAGAGTGTTACTATTGCTCAGATATAGGCTGAACCTATTTATTGTGGAATAATACAAACACTTAACAGGTAACTCTTACAGAGTGCATTATAAGGGCTAGGCAGTCAATATAGATATAAAGATATGGTATGCTATTTATATATACATATACATGCCTCATCAAGAGATAAAAACTTTTGATGCCCAAGAAATGGATCTAACCAATCCAAGAGCTAAACAAATAGAGACCAATGATCAAAAGCCATACAGATGTAAATCTCGGCCCTCTCAATAGCTGCATCCCACTTTAAAGTGGCTAGAATGTGGGAAAAAAATGGTGATTCAAAATTCTAACATGTAAGACACAGATCAGGTCTGTTTGTAGAATCTGGTAAATAGTAAGTCCTCATTAAGACCAGAAGGCACCAGGCTATTCAGATTGAAGATCCATTTGGATTCCCGCCTGAGAAGTTCGAGAGTGATATCTCCCCCCCTAATGTCCAACTGGACAGTTTCAAGTCCCATGATTTTAGTGCCATTCCATTGGGAATTGTGTGTTGTCAGGTAATGCGAAGCAACAGTTGTGACTGTCTTGCCCTTCTCCATATCCTTCTTGGCTGTCGTGATGCAGGAGAAGTGATGCTGAATCCTTTTCCTTAACTCCTGCGTTGTTTGTCCAACATATAATTTCGGACATGGGCATACCAGAGCATACACAACATTCCGAGATTTACAATTAACATAATTCCGTGTGGTAATCTGAAATGGAAAAGAGGTAAGTGTACTGGCACATATGGTAAACGGGCATATATTACAATTGCCACAAGGAAAAGTGCCTATCAATCATGTACCTCTGTTGAGCCTGATAACAGGTCGTTTAAAATGACTATGGCTCAAACAATCATTCAAATTTTTTTGCCCTTCTTGCCACCAGACTCGGTTGAACTGAAATGTGGGGTTTCAATCTGGGCTCACTCAGAAGGATCCCCCAATGTTTGGGCAAAATGCCCCTGATGTCATGCCACTGGTTGTTGTATGTGGTAATGACCCCAAGAGGTCTTGGGGGTCCCTTAATACGAGTTTCAAGAAGGCTATTCCTATCCACATCCCTTGCTGCCCTGAAGGCCCGCGAGATTACCTTTCTGGGGTAGCCTCTATTCCTGAATCTTGAAGTCAAATCCTGTGCATGCACTAAAAAATCTTCCTGTGTGCTGCAATTCCTCTTCACACGATAAAACTGGCCCTTAGGGATACCATTCCTAAGATGCTGAGGATAAAAACTGGAAAAGCGCAGCAGACTATTGGTGGCGGTGGGTTTTCGATAGAGAGAAGTAGATATACCCAAATCACTGGAGCGGAGCTTTAAATACAAGAATTCAACCTCCGTTTGTGAAACATGCAAGGTTAATCGTATATTCCAAGGATTGTTGTTTAATGATTCTACAAACTGATGGCATTCATCCAGGGTGCCTGTCCAGAGAAACAAAATGTCGTCAATATAACGATACCATTTGATGACATGCATGGAAAAAGACTCGAGACAGTACATCCTGGTAAGTTCCCATCACCCCAAAAAAGATTTGCATATGCAGGCGCACAAGTGCGCCCATCGCAGTTCCTGTCACTTGCCTGCAGTGCGTTCGATCAAAGATGAAATGGTTTTTATCCAATATAAAGTGTAGCAATTCCAGCAGGAATGAATCGTGCTTCCTGTCGCCTGTTGTATTTTGGTCCAGAAAATAGGAAACCGACCTGTATTCCCAAGTCATGTTGTATACACGTGTAGAGCGACTCCACATCTAGGATTACAAGCCAAACACCAGGGAGAACCTTAAGGTCATGTAATTGTTGAATCAAAAAAGTGGAATCCCTTACAAATGACCTGAGAGAAGAAACCAATGGCTGTAAAAAGAAGTCTACATAAATGCACGGTCGTTCCAACAAGCCTCCAATCCCTGACACAATAGGTCTGCCGGGAGGTACCTGTAATGATTTGTGGATCTTTGGGATCATATAGAATGTTGGTATCCTCGGGTGGTGTCATGTCAGGAATCCCTCTCACGTTTATTGATAATGTTGTTAGAAAACGCCGAATCTAACAGTTGATCCAATCTAGCTTTGAATACACAAGAGGGGTCTGAGGGTAAAACTTGTTAACAGTTTGAGTTTGTTAACTGTCACTTTGCTTCATTAACATAAAGCTAAATCACCAAGTTGCCCCCTTTGTCTGACTCGCGAATAACAAAGTCACGGTTGGACCCCAGTTTTGTAATAATGGCTTGTTCCTGTACACTCAGATTTCTATGCCTGTTCCTGTCCACTCGCAAAGACTGTATGTCATGGCATACCGAGTTAAAAAGCTTTGTACTGATGGACAGTGAAAAGGATGGGGTGGCCTGCGACAGTAACCTACCAGTAAAATTTTCTTCTGGATGTACACCCACTTTCATTCTCCTCCAATAAATCAAGTAAATCCCTGAAGGCCTGTCTCTCCATTACTGGTAGATCATCAATGACGGACGGCTGATGGTATAGTAGCTTGAAAATAAGCTGTCGGCAAAAAAGAGAAACATATTTGATCACAGTAAATTTGTCCAAACAGCTAGTTGGACAAAAGGAAAGTCCTTTTTCTAGCACAGCAACCTCCAATTCCGTTAAAACATGGGACGAAAGGTTAGTGATTTGTAACTTACGAGAGTCAAGAGGGGCCGCAACACTGGAATCACAAGTGGGAATTAGCGTCTCCGATTCTGTCGCGTCTCCCGTTTGTACTTGGGAGACCATATTCTATAATTCCGAGTGCGTTTCTTTTGAGAAGTGTCTCTTACGTCGGCCCCTCCTGTTGCGCCTTCGGCGTCGCTTTGTTCGGTCGATAAAAAATCGCTTGATGATAACTCGTGTGCAGAGGTCGTATTCTTATTATTACTTAGATTTCTATCTACTGACAAAGTTTGACCACTGGATCTTTTATTGCCCCTATGCACCCATCTGTAGGCCCGTCCACCATTGAAATCAGATTGATCTCTTTTAAATTTTTGTCTTTTACCCTCAATTACCTCTTTTGCAAAATTATCAATGGTGGATTTTAATTGTATCTGAAAAGGCTCCACTAGAGATTTTTTATCAAATTTCTCAATTTTAGCTTCGGCATTTTTTATCTTCTCCTTGCTATTAGTCAAAATGCCTTGATCATGTTCTATAAGCATATCAATAATTATATTAGAACACCGTAATAATCCTCCTTCCCAGCTTTTTCGAAAGTCATCATCAGCCTCTCAGGCTGGAATGATCTGTATTCTGAGACCTCTTGGAACCAGTCCAGATTTTTTATAATCCCCCAGTGTCTTTATGTTCCACCATGTCTTGGTGAGCGATTTGTGTAATCCAACTAGTTCTCTGGCGATGCTTTGAAAGTCAACATCCCCGGACATGCCACTAGTTGATAAAGCAGGACAAACATCAAAAAGGCCATTAGCCTGACTCTGCCACGCAGCTTCCCTAGCTGCTAAATCCATACCAAATATCAGTTAATGGTGTATACTAATTTCATAAAATTGGAAATACCAAGATATTCAGTTGTGTGCCAACACCCAGAAGTGTGGAGGAACAAGCAACCACAATACAAAACTGGAGCAGAGAAAACCACAAGGGGGCACCACTGACCTAAACAAGGGGATCCAAACCAGACCTATAAACAGAGGCATGTATAGTAGGAAAGGAAAGTATAGGTCATACAAAGGGGATCACCCGAGGCAAGATTTAGCAAAAATATAACAATATAATCTTTATTGTGACACAAGTGACAGACATACAGAAAGTTAAAAACATTCAAATTCATCACTCATGTGACATACACAGATTACTAGGCTCATAATAGAGCCACACCCCCTTGGCTAAAACACTCCAAACAAACATGTGAATAACCAAATACAGTAAATAGCATACCATATATTCACAATAACCCTAGGATCATGGAAATGTGCAATCTTACTTATTATACATGTGAATAAAAGGTTGTTTATGAATATAAAGGTTGGGAACAAAAACCCAAACGCAACGATCCTATATTACAATTGGCACAAATGAATATTGAAGCATGTAATCACAGGAGAATATCCAAAATAAAGGTTGTGTAGGAAACAGAAATCGAATCAGATGCTAATTAGCAGATGATAAGAGGTGAAATAGCCAACCTGTTTTTCCTAAAGTACCTCACACATAACAAGCAATTCTGGGCATGCAAAATTAAATACTAAGGCTGAAATAACCATCTAAGAAGAGATAAAGCTCAGCCCTAAATTACCTGTGAAATGGCCCCCTGTAAGTGTGGAAATGAACCCTGAAAGGAAACAACCTACTAAACATGCCTCAAGTACCAAATGCAGCTCAACATTATAAGTGGCACAAGCCTAGGCTGAGATAGTACCTATAGAAATATTATATGTTCGCTGCTGTTCAATGCACAGGGCCCATATGTGAGATGGAGTGGAGCTGAGGAGGGCAGAGACCCGACGTGTGTCGCCACTCGTTGTGGCTTCGTCAGGGGTACTGCCTGCCAATCACTTATGTCTTTAAATATCGTTAGTTGATTGCTAATAAGGCGTAGTTGTTTAGAAGCTTACCAGGGAAACGGCGATAAATAGTCACAGCATGTGGCCCATTCCTTCAAACAGAAGTCTGTGTCCTGAATGAATGCATTCCACTGCGCTGGCGCCGGCGTCTATGACCCGGAAGTAACAAAACTCAGTATAAAAAAGGTCATCGCCATAAGATAGTACTGCGCCTGCGCAGAGTAACAGCCAATGTTGGCAGATCTAATGAACACACAGTCTGTGGCGGATACGGCGTCTACCCGCTTTACTGAACGCCCCTGCAGCAATGAGAGACGGCTCTTTGTGCCTCCTCACCTATTGGCCCTGCCACTAAGAGCTCACAGTACAACACTTTGTACATTGATGAAGGTCATAGACCGAAATGTCTGTATGTATGTACTGTACCACATTAAATTACCTTTCTGCATTTGAAATTCACCTGTGTCTGCCAAGTCTTTATGCATAGAAGTTCACGGATTGGGATCCTACTTGTGCACCACTTCCAGGGTTGTGCCAACGGTTCTGTTCTTTAATGGTGGTAGAGGAACTGGCACGATACCATCATGTTTAACTGACCTAATCGCAGATTCAAGTTCAGGGTAATTAATCTTATGTTTGTTCTTTGTAGAAAAGCACTATGATTTTTGGGTTCTAAGGCCTGTTTCACACTTCAGTTTTTTACAATCAGTCACAATCCGCCAGGTTTTGAATTAAAACGGATCCTCAATTTTCTTTTGAGGATCCGTTTTTTTTCCATTGACTTTCATTAATGGCGGATTGTGACGGATTGCTGTCCGTTGTATCCGTCTTTTTTGAGGATCCGCCAAAAGTTTCTGTCCGTCACCATCCTCAAAGATTTCAAAACGGAGCTTGCAACGTTTTTTTCTCTGGCGGATCCTCCAGACACTCATTTAACCCGAAATTCTTTCTGGGTGCTGGACAAAAAAATCTCTCTCTCTCTCTTTTTCAGGATCCATCTGACAACGGATCCTATGGCATCCGTTCACATCAGTTGAGAACGGATCCGCTTGTCTGACTTTTTGGCGGATTTGAACTGATGCAAAAAACTGAAGTGTGAAAGAGGCCTAACCAAATCATGGGAACAGCAAATGGCATAGCCTCTTTCCTCATATTCAACCAGTCACGAAGACCATTTGAACAACTAGAGCATATCACATGAGGTGCCCAGCTTTTGTCTTGATCACCAAGTGGACACGTAAAGTACATCTGGTTCATCTTTTTAATATCATGAGTGATTAAATATACTTGGCCTTTTAGTGTAAAAGAACCACACACATAGCAGAATCTGTTCAAATGATTGATACACTGATGTGCCTAAACAGTGGAAACCCCACACAAGTGACCCCATTTTGGAAACTAGACCCCTCAAGGATGTGTGGTGAGCATCCTGAATCTCCATGTGCTTCACAGAAGTTTATAATGTAGAGCTGTGAAAATAAAAAAATCAAATTTTTCCCTCAAAAATTCCTTTTTTTACCAACGTTTCAGGAGGAAGTGGGCCCCAAAATATTTTGCGCAATTTCTCCTGAGTATGTAAATACCCCATATGTAGGGGGAAACTACTGTTTGGGTACAATGGCATGGCTCAGAAGGGAAGGAGTGATGTTTTGAAACACAGATTTTGATGGAATGGTCTGCGGTTGTCATGTTGTGTTTGGAGAGCCCCTGATGCGCCTAAACAATGGAAACCCCCAACAAGTGACTCAATTTTAGACACTAGACCTTGCAAGGAATTTATCTAGATGTATGGTGAGCACCTTGAACCCACAGGTGCTTCACAGAATCTGTGAAAAAAAATCCCCCCAAAATGTTGATTAGCCCCAATTTTTTCATTTTCAAAAGGATAGCAGGAGAAAATGGACCCCAAAATTTATTGTGCCATTACTCCTGAGTACACCCATACTCAATATGTGGTCGAAAACTACTTTTGAGGCACAGTGCAAAGCTCAGAAGAGAAAACGCACCATATTTGAGTTCAGATTTTGCTGGAATGGTTTGAGGGTGCCATGTCACATTGGCAGAGCCCCTCAGGTGCCAGAACAGCAGAAATCCCCCATAAATAATATCATTTTACATACTGCACCCCTTCCAAAAAATTCATATAGGGGAGCAGTGATCATCTTGACACCATATGTGCCTCACAGAGTTTTATACCATTAGGCAATAGTGTTGAGCATTCCGATACTACAAATATCGGGTATCGGCCGATATTCGCGGTATCGGAATTCCGATACTGAGTTCCGATACTTTTTGCATATTGAATACTGGAATCGGAAGTTCCCATAATGCTATGAGCCAGTTTGATTTGATTCAGCCAATGAGGAATCCTAAGAAGTGTGGGCACATCCTGTTAGGCATGTAGGCATGTTAACTAATGGCATGGCTGTGATTGGCTGCAAGCAGACCACCCAGCTGCTCCTCCCCCAGACACACGCTGAACAGTGATCTATGGAAAGTGAAACTAGTGAGGGAGGAGGAAACGACAAGTTCTCATTTCAATGCCAGAACACCCCCCCCCAGATGTTTATCTTAGAAGCAAGATATGATATCTTGGAAACCCTGCAGACTAGCCACAGAAGGTAAATTACTTATTGTCAGCATTCTGCAGCCTAGATATGCACTGAGATTATGTGAAATGCCCAGACAACCTGTTCTGTTATGTATTTCCTCCAAGTTGGATCGCCCGCCAGGGCTGGTGGGGTACTCAGTACCGGGCCCGTTGGTTTCAATGGGAGATGTCACGGTAGCTGTGACCCGGTCCGTGGCCCTGGGCGTCCATTGTAAAAGGGAAATGTTGAACGTGTGGATGATGATTAAAGTTTATGAGTGAATGATTCGTGACGCCACCTGTGGTGTTCGGCAATGAAGATGTTAAGCCGACGCTGCAGACAGATCCTCTGGGACAAATGGTGTGGTGCAGCAATGATGTTGTGGCCCTCCACAGGTAGGGTTGTAGTCCCAGGGCAGTGTAGATAGAGAGGTAGTGAAGAGACTTAGATGGTGCAGTGCCAGGCACAGAGATGAAGCAGTGCTGAGTGTGTTGGTGCAGGAATAACTGGAGGACCCCAGGGCATGTAGTTCCAAAGCTTTACTCACAGTCTGTTGTGCATACAGGTGCCCGCATCCGTGCCGTGTCCTCCGGGTCAGGGGCTCAGTCAACCTCCAAGCTAGATGAAGCACTCCATTCCAACACTCCGCCAACATGTGCCTTTTCTGAACGTCTCCCTCTATTGCTACACAACCCCTTTAACATAGTCAATATCTTTGTAACTCCGAACGTCTTAAAAAAAAATTAATTCCTGCTATTCCATTTGATTGGGCTAAACCTCTATGCCTTTAATGTCTCCTCCATCTCCCCCAATACATTCTACATTATTCTTAGTTGTTTTCCTTCATGTAGAATTAACCTACAAGGAAAGAAAGGGTTTATTTTAATTCCGATATTTCTGTCCCATTGACTTGCATTGGTTTCCGGTATCGGAATCGGCGATATATGATACTTTTTGGGTATCGATCCGATCCAATCCGATCCAATATTTCCCAATATCGGAAGGTATCGCTCAACAATATTAGGCAGTGAAGAAAGAATAATTACATTTTTACCACCAAATTGTTGCTTTAGTCCAAAAGTTTTTATTTTTTCTACTGGCTAAAAAAAAAAATTGGACCTCAGTTTGTTATAGAAATTTCTCCTCAGTACACCAATACCCTACATGTAATCCGGAAATACTTTTCAAGCACAGCACAAAGCTCAGAAGGGAAGGAGCACAATATTATAGTGCAGATTTTTCTGTTATGATTTGGGTGGGTGCCATGACCAACTGGGAGAGCTCCAGAGGTGCCAGAACAGCAGAACCCCCCCCATAAGTGGCCGTATTTTACAAACTACACCTCTTAGTTAATTTGTCTAGGGATGCAGTTATCATATTGACACCACAAGTGTGTCACATTTTATAACATTGAGCAGTGAAGAAAAAATAATTGCAATTTTAGCACAAAAATTTAGTTTGAACCCCAGATTTTACTTTTTCACATAGTGAAATAGGTGAAGATGGCACCAAAATTTGTCTTACAATTTTGCTGAATGTAGAAATACCCCATATGTGGCTGTAAAGTGCTGCTGAGCCACATGGCGAGACTCTGGACAGACAGAGCGCTATTTGCCTCCTGGAGCACAGATTTTAATAGAATAGTTTGCAGACTCCATATAAAAAGTCAATAAGTGCTAGAAAACCAGAATCAACCCTCAAGTGACCCCATTTTGGAAATTATACCCCTCTGGGAATTTATCAACAGGGGTAGTGATGATTTTGACTCCAAGGATACTTTCTAGAAAAAATCAGTAGTGGATATTGTTGAGTGAAAATTGCAAACTGCCATAGTAGTGACCAATACCTTATAGTGACAGTATATTATGCCCAGCTAATTTTTCTGAAGACATGTACCCGTAAATTAGGTGGGCTCTCATAGCTACAGAAATATCAAACATGTGGATGCTAAATGTGGTTTAGGCACACTGTGGGGCTCAGAAGGGAGGAGGGCATTTGGATTTGGGATCAGAGAATTTGCTGAATTTCTTTTGGGTGTCAAGGAGCCATTTCACTTTTCCAGTGCTTTTGTACTACCAGTAACGTGGAAGCCCCCTATATTTCCATTAACAGATGACAGACCTGAACACTTACTTTGGTGTTTCCATCTAAATCTCCGAATGATGTGATTCATTTGAAACTCCGAGAGATCCATTCATTATAATAAAGCAGCAGAGTTACTCTGGACTCTGTTCAGTGGTGCCATTATTTTCAGAAGTGCAAAAAAACTCTGACCGACCACGTTTTTTGCATGCCTAAAAAGATGTTAGAGTTAGGTGTCATTGAGGAATCGCAGTGTGCTTGGTCCAGCCCAATTGTGTTAATTCCTAAACCGGACGGCACAATCCGGTTCTGCAATGACTTCAGGACACTTAATGCGGTCTCAAAATTTGATGCCTATCCTATGCCCCGGGTCGACGAGTTAATAGATCGGTTAGGAAAAGCCCGGTATATTATGACCCTAGACCTAACAAAGGGGTATTGGCAGATCCCTCTGGCGGAGGCTGCCAGAGAAAAGACAGCGTTTGCTACGCCGGAAGGTCTATTTCAGTATGTGTATATGCTGTTTGGACTGCACGGAGCACCGGCGACCTTCCAGAGACTGATGGATCGAGTCCTGAGGCCACATAGACAGTACGCTTCGTCCTATTTGGATGACATTGTCATTTACAGCTTGGACTGGGAGACTCATCTCCAGAAAGTACAAGCTGTGGTTGACGACCTGTGGGAGGCAGGTCTAACCGCGAACCCTAAGAAATGTCATATCGTGCTAGAAGAAGCCCTGTATTTGGGGTATGTAATTGGGAGGGGTATTGTTAAACCCCGGCTCGATAAGATTCAGGCGGTTCAGGACTGGCCGCAACCTGTCAGCAAGAAGCAGGTACAAGCCTTCCTGGGGATCGCCGGCTATTATCGCCGGTTCATACCCAATTTTGCAGCCATCGCTACCCCCCTGACTGATCTTACAAAAGGGAAAGACTCCGTCATGATTAAATGGAGTTTAGCGGCTGAAGAAGCCTTCCATAGCCTAAAACGGGCACTTTGCTCTCAACCCGTACTGGTGACTCCAGACTTCTGCAGCGAGTTTGTGGTACAAACGGATGCCTCGGATACCGGTATCGGGGCCATACTGTCACAAGTGAGGGACGGAGTGGAACACCCAGTCCTCTATCTCAGCAGGAAGCTGAATAAACATGAGCAAAAGTATGCCTAGCCATTAAGAGTGCCTAGCCGTTAAGTGGGCTCTAGAGGCCCTCAAATATTACCTGGTGGGCCGAAAGTTCAGGCTGATCACTGACCATGCCCCTCTCAAGTGGATGCACTCGCACAAGGAACGGAATAGCCGGGTGACCCAGTGGTTCCTTGCCCTGCAGGCCTATACTTTTATGCTGGAGCACCACCCAGGGGTACAGATGGGGAATGCAGATGCCCTGTCCCGAGTGCACTGTTTGGTGGGTGTCATTGCTCGACTGGAGTGGTCTGAGCAGAGGGGGGGATATGTGAGAATCATGTGGGAATAGTGGATGAGGGCAGGTATATCTCACCCAGATACCTTTCCTATGTGGCCTAGTCTGGTCAGTATATCACCTGGTTACTAATGAATAATGGGAGGTGGATATAAAAGGATGCCAGGTGGTTGTGTGAGTGGCTCAGCCTGGGAACACAGAGAGCCTGTCTGTGTGTGAGAGACACACGTGAGTAGTGTTGAGCATTCCGATACCGCAAGTATCGGGTATCGGCCGATACTTGCTGTATCGGAATTCCGATACCGACTTCCGATATTTTTTCAATATCGGAATTCGGCATCGGAATCGGAAGTTCAGTTGATTGACGGCCTGACGTCATCATGATGCGCGGTGTGTGCGCATCATGATGCGCCGTCATTTCGGGCCTTCCGGGGGTCTCTGCCGGCCTGCCGGGGGGCTGTGCCGGCCTGCCGGGGGGCTGTGTGGACTGCCCGGGGTCTGTACCGGCCTGCCGGGGGGCTGTGCCGGCCTGCCGGTGGTCTGTGCACCCTGTGGGGGTCTGTACCGGCCTGCCGGGGGGCTGTGCCGGCCTGCCGGGGGGCTGTGCTGATGTCCGGGGGTCTGTGCAAGCATCGTCCGATGGGACTACAAGTCCCATCGGGCGATGCCTGCTACCATGACAGTGATTGACACATTAGCCAATGATGGGACAGTAGTAGTCCCATCATCCGGCTAATGTGTTAAATGTTAAAAAAAAAAAAAAAAAAAATACTACATACATACTACATGCATGCTACATACATACTACATGCATGCTACATACATACTACATGCATGCTACATACATACTACATATATACTACATACATACTGCATGCTACATACATACTACATATATACTACATGCATGCTACATACATACTACATATATACTACATACATACTACATACATACTACATGCTACATACATACTACATACATACTACATGCATGCTACATACATACTACATATATACTACATACATACTACATACATGCTACATACATACTGCATGCTACATACATACTACATACATACTACATGCATGCTACATACATACTACATATATACTACATACATACTACATACATGCTACATACATACTGCATGCTACATACATACTACATGCATGCTACATACATACTACATATATACTACATGCATGCTACATACATACTACATGCTACATACATACTACATATATACTACATACATACTACATACATGCTACATACATACTACATACATACTACATGCATGCTACATACATACTACATGCATGCTACATACATACTACATATATACTACATGCATGCTACATACATACATGCTACATACATACTACATATATACTACATACATGCTACATACATACTACATACATACTACATGCATGCTACATACATACTACATGCATGCTACATACATACTACATGCATGCTACATACATACTACATGCATGCTACATACATACTACATGCATGCTACATACTACATGCATGCTACATGCATGCTACATACATACTACATGCTACATACATACCACATATATACTACATACATACAATACATTCATACAATACATACATAGACATACAGTACATATAACATAGAGTAACATACTTACCAATACTTGTCACATTGTTCCCCGAAGCCATTGTCTTTTCCGGGATAAATATTAACATAACAAACCACAAAAATACTCACCCACGATCCGAAGCAGTCCACGAGTGTGTCCCACGACGATCTTGGGTAGAGAACTGCAGCATCAGATGATGCTGCCGTTCTCTACGGGCTGCAGGAATCCAATGACGGAAGGTAGGTATCCTTCCGCACTGTATTCCTCCGCCACTTAAAAAAAAAAAGTCCCTAGTCTCACTTTATGCCATTGCTGTGTGGGAAATTCCCACACAGCAATGGCATAAAGTGAGACTAGGGACTTTTTTTTTTTAAGTGGCGGAGGAATACAGTGCGGAAGGATACCTACCTTCCGTCATTGGATTCCTGCAGCCCGTAGAGAACGGCAGCATCATCTGATGCTGCAGTTCTCTACCCAAGATCGTCGTGGGACACACTCATGGACTGCTTCGGATCGTGGGTGAGTATTTTTGTGGTTTGTTATGTTAATATTTATCCCGGAAAAGACAATGGCTTCGGGGAACAATGTGACAAGTATTGGTAAGTATGTTACTCTATGTTATATGTACTGTATGTCTATGTATGTATTGTATGAATGTATTGTATGTATGTAGTATATATGTGGTATGTATGTAGCATGTAGTATGTATGTAGCATGCATGTAGTATGTATGTAGCATGCATGTAGTATATATGTAGTATGTATGTAGCATGTAGTATGTAGCATGCATGTAGTATATATGTAGTATGTATGTAGCATGTAGTATGTATGTAGCATGCATGTAGTATATATGTAGTATGTATGTAGCATGTAGTATGTAGCATGCATGTAGTATATATGTAGTATGTATGTAGCATGTATGTATGTAGCATGCATGTAGTATATATGTAGTATGTATGTAGCATGTAGTATGTATGTAGCATGCATGTAGTATATATGTAGTATGTATGTAGTATGTATGTAGCATGCATGTAGCATGCAGTATGTATGTAGCATGCATGTAGTATATATGTAGTATGTAGTATGTATGTAGCATGCATGTAGTATATATGTGTTATGTATGTAGCATGTAGCATGCATGTAGCATGCATGTAGTATGTATGTAGTATATATGTGGTATGTATGTAGCATGCAGTATGTATGTAGCATGCATGTAGTATATATGTAGTATGTATGTTGCATGTAGTATTTATGTAGTATGAATGTAGCATGTATGTAGTATGTAGTATGAATGTAGCATGTATGTAGTATGCATGTTGTATGTATGTAGCATGTAATTTTTTTTTTTTTTTTTTTTTTTTACATTTAACACATTAGCCGGATGATGGGACTACTACTGTCCCATCATTGGCTAATGTGTCAATCACTGTCATGGTAGCAGGCATCGCCCGATGGGACTTGTAGTCCCATCGGACGATGCCTGCACAGACCCCCGGAGCCTGCACAGACCACCGGCAGGCCGGCACAGCCCCCCGGCAGGCCGGCACAGCCCCCCGGAGCCTGCACAGCCCCCCGGCAGGCCGGCACAGCCCCCCGGCAGGCCGGCACAGCCCCCCGGCAGGCCGGCACAGCCCCCCGGAGCCTGCACAGACCACCGGCAGGCCGGCACAGACCACCGGAGCCTGCACAGACCCCCTGGCAGGCCGGCACAGCCCCCCGAAAGGCCCGTACAGACCCCAGAGAGGCTGTACAAGGGCAGGAAAGGGTTTTTCTTATTCCGATACCGGAAGTCCCATAGACTTGAATGGGACTTCCGGTATCGGAATCGGCGATACCGATACTTTTTTTAAAGATCGGCCGATACCATCCGATACGATACTTTGAAGTATCGGACGGTATCGCTCAACTCTACACGTGAGTGAAAGCAGTGCCCACTGCAACTGTGGTTTGGCTGGACGGGAGAAGCCCACCAGTTGGTAGTTAGGTTGTACCTTGTTTAGTTAGTGCCGGACAGGCAAGGATTTGTTTTATGTTTTTATTTCCTTTATGCATTGCTTTCACCTTTAATAAACCTGACCCAGTGTCAGTTATACCCGGACCCCGGCTGTGCGCCTGAGTTTCATGCTGAACGCATGTGACCTTTGACCCCAGCAAAGGCGATCCCGGAGTGTTTTATCACAGCGCTCAGTGCAAAGCACATGATAAATGTGATCCGAACCTTACTACTTTGGAAGGCAGAATTAAAAAATCATCAGCAGGTGAAGAATTGATTTCATTTACTTTTTTACGTCGTTCCTCATACAGTATAAGGGATTCAACAACTTTTTTCTTCGGGTTGGTGTGATTTACAGCGATTCATTTTTTTATGTTTGGCTGCTGTTGCACACTAAACTAGTTTTTGCATCACCACATTTTTAGAGCTATCATTTTTCAATATTTTTCACACAAGCCTGGGTTGCACAGAGTCTCTGGCTCTGAAACTTGCAAGACTCCAAACTGACACACCCAAGGCCAAACTGAGACATTAATTGGAATCGTGACCATAGAGCCACTTCCAAAACCTGGAGTGGAGAGAGGGATTCGCCCCACCACCAAACCTGCAAATCTCTCTAAAAATAAAAGCCCTTGTTGGGTTTTCCTACAAATCCGTAGACACACTGCTCAAGTCTAAGATTCAAGATGTAGGGTCAGGCAAAATCATAGAAATTAATTTTTCTGATTTCCTGTACGACACCCAAGGAGTCAAGACATGCGAGAAGGCAGAAAGCTATGTGTAGAAAGTGCTACCAATTCTTCAGAAAGATACAGTTTGTCAATTTTAGCTAATAACTGGCTCAAGCTTGGAATATTAGACGTATGCCAAAATGTAGGTAGGAGGAGCTTGCCAGTTTAGATATGGCTTTATTATTTGGAACAATTGGAAGATTGAGGAAAACATGTTCCGGTGTGAATTTTATATAGGTACGTACTACCTCAAACCTGGGATACCGTGTTCCAAAATTTTTGTATGGTGTGACAGGACCACCAGATATGTAGATATGACCCTCTGTCCTTCTCGCATCTCCAACACAAGTCCGACAAGGTGGGAAGCCATTTGTGCAACATGAGGGGTGTTGTATACCAGTGAGTCAATATTTTATAGCTATTTTCTTGAGCTCTCACACAGTGTGAAGGTCCATATGAAAAGTTATATGTTAGGTTAGTTTGGGAGTCAGAAAAAGAGTGAGCTAACTCTCCTTCCCATCTCCGCACAAAGGCTCTTTTTTGAGAAACTTGCTGTACAAGCAACATATTATAGAGGGCAGAGAGCACTTTTTTCAGGGTTTTTGTTTGGGAGCACAGTGTTTCAAAAGTGGTTAAAAGTCGTGTAATGTCGCCATTTATCATGGCTTGGTGTAGCGACTTCCTTAGAGATTCATAATGTAAGAAGGTATAATTAGACATTGTGGGTAGTGCTTTCATATCTTGAAAGGGTATAATTGTCCCCTCTTTATATAACTGATCCAATAGAGGTGATTTATTTGTTGATGTAGGTTTCACCAATCCCGCTGTCATGACATCCGAAACCTTAGCAAGCAGCCAGGGGCTTGGCGCTAAATAAAATGCCACTGACTTCCAGCATTTAATTGCCGCCCTAGTAAGGAGATTCGAGAAGGTAATTTTAGGTGTCGCTGCAGGAGAGGGGATAACAGAGCGCAGTTGAGTTGGAGCCATCTGCTCTTCAATATTGAGCCAGGGTTTCTCTCCAGTCTTCCTGACCCATTCGACAGTCCTTGATAGGACAGCAGCCAAATAGTAAGTGCGGATATTAGGGGCTCCCATGCCACCTTTCCCTCTGGGCAGTGTATGTGAGTTAAGTCTCGGCCTATGTTTATTCCAAATATACTTAAAGATAGAACAATTGATCTGGGCTAGGAACGACCTAGGCAAATCTATAGGCAGCATCTGAAATAGATTAATTTAGGCATGAGAATGCTCTTGATCAGGTTTTTTCTGCCCATCCAAGATAGGTTCGGGGCCCTCCATCTTTTAGTCTGGTCTGCAACTAAACTAAGAAGTGGTTTATAATTTAAATTGAATAAGTCTTTAAAGGACGGACTAATTTTAATATCCAGATGTTTTATATAATTGCCCGGCCAGCGGAAGGGGAATTGTGACTTAAAATCATTTATAGTGCTAGCAGGTATATGTATGCCCAGTCCTTCGGATTTAGATGGGTTAATTTTAAATTAGACAGAGAGCTGTATCTCTCTAGAATCCGCATAAGGGCTGGTATGCCTCTGTGGGGACAAGTCATAGTGACTAATAAATCGTCAGCAAAGGCCATGGTTTTATGCGTTAAACCCCGTATGGACACCCCCTCTATGTCTTTGCTTAAATTTATAGCTTTGATAAGAGGCTCCATCACCATTATGAATAATAACGGCGAGAGAGGGCATCCTTGCCTTGTTCCATTATGAATCTCAAATGAGTTGGTAAGGGAGTTATTAAGTTTAATTCTTGCTGTGGGGTGAGAATACATTTGCAATATTGCCGCTACCAGCAGAGGGGGAAAATTAAAGCTAAGGAGGGTTTCCTGCAAGAAGGTCCAATCCACTCTGTCGAATGCTTTTTCCGCGTCTGTGCCTAGTAGCACCAAGGGTATCCTATGGAAATCAGAATATTGCATCAAATGTAGAACTCTCCATGCATTTTCCTTGCCCTCTCTACCACTAGTGAAGCCAGTCTGATCTGGGGAGATCAGTTTAGGTAAATACTCCGCAATGCGCCTCGCGAGCATACTGGCATAGATTTTTAGATCCACATTCAGTAAGGAAATGGGTCTGTAGTTACTACAAAGTTCTGGGTCCTTGCCTTCCTTGTAGATTAGAGAAATATGAGCTTCCAGGGATTGGGGAGGGAAGGAGTTACCTTGGAGTATTTCATTACAAAGATTAAGTAAGTGAGGTTCTAGGGCCTCAGAAAAGGTTTTATAATAGATAGCAGGAAATCCATCAGGGCCGGGGGCCTTCCCTGAGGGACTGTTCGAAAGAGTGGATTGGACCTCCCCCTGGGTGAAGGGCCTAGTGAGGAATTTTTGTTCTTCTGATGTAAGTTGGGGGAGATTAAGGCTAGCTAAAAAGGACTGGATTTCTGCTTGTTTTCGTAACCTGTCCGCGTCAGATTCATCAGGTTTCAAATTGTGAAGGCTTGAATAATATTTTAAGAATTCCTGTGAAATTTGGCCAATGTCAGATGTTTTACTGCCACTGGAGGTTTTCAGGGAGTGAATAAAAGTCTTAGCTTGTCTAACTTTGATTAATGACATCATAAGTCTAGAGGCCTTATTGCCATGTGCATACATACGATTTATCCAACTAATGTACTGCTTTGCGGACTGCTTATTCAGCAGATCCTTTAGTTGTAAGTGCTTGGCTGTCAGTGCCTCCAGATTCTGACGCAGTAAGGTTCTTTTATGTTGTTTTTCTAAATTAACTATCTCTTCATAAAGATCTTGTATTGCCTTTTTGTTGAGGTGAGAAGCTATAGAAATTAGTTCCCCTCTGACTACTGCTTTGTGAGCCTCCCACATCATTGGAAAGCTCACCTCTGGATAAACATTATTCTTAAAATAGTCTGTTAGAATGTTTCTGATTCGTTGTTTGTTAGTGTCTAAGGTTAGAATTGAATCATTTAGCCTCCATGAGCGATACCCGGAATGGGGTTTTGAAGTTGAAAACCGTACTGCAACTATCGAGTGGTCCGAGTGTACTGAGGGAAGAATTTCTGCTTTAAATAGGTTCGGCAACAAAGATCTTGGTAGGAAAATATAATCGATTCCGTGGTAGAAATTATGGGGATGGGAGAAAAAAGTGTAGTCAAGGTCATTAGGGTGCATATGTCGCCACACATCTATTAATGAAAGTCTATGCAGGGATTTCTTTATCCTGATAATATTTTGGTATGAAATCTGACATTTTTTTGTGGACGAGTCCAAGATTGGGTCTAGAGGTATATTAAGGTCCCCTCCAAGAAGTGGTATGCCCTCTAAGAAGGAGCGGAATTGATATAGTTTGGATGTAATCCATTTGATTTGTTTTTTGTTGGGGGCGTTTAAGTTGCCAATAGTGATCTCCCCTCTTGGTCAACCAGTGAGTCAGATAGTAAAAAAGAAGTATTATTGTCAAATGCAATTGACACCCCTCTAGAACTCTTCAGGGGGGGAAGTTGCGTGGTACCACTGGTTGTAATATGAATTATCAAAAGAGGGAAGTTTCTCAATTTGAAAGTGCGTTTCTTGTAAAAGAAGAATATTAAAATTTTCCTTTTTCAACCAATTCAGTGTCTGTACTCTTGGGATAGGTGAATTTAACCCCTTCATGACCCAGCCTATTTTGACCTTAATGACCTGGCCATTTTTTGCATTTCTGACCAGTGTCCCTTTATGAGGTAATAACTCTAGAACGCTTCAACGCATCCTAGCGATTCTGAGATTGTTTTTTGTGACATATTGGGCTTCATGTTAGTGGTAAATTTAGGTCAATAATTTTTGCGTTTATTTGTGAAAAAAACGGAAATTTGGCGAAAATTTAGAAAATTTCGCAATTTTCAAATTTTTAATTTTTATTCTGTTAAACCAGAGAGTTAGGTGACACAAAATAGTTAATAAATAACATTTCCCACATGTCTACTTTACATCAGCACAATTTTGGAAACAAATTTTTTTTTTGTTAGGACATTATAAGGGTTAAAAGTTGACCAGTGATTTCTCATTTTTACAACAAAATTTACAAAACCATTTTTTTTAGGGACCACCTCACATTTGAAGTCACTTTGAGGGGTCTACATGGCAGAAAATACCCAAAAGTGACACCATTCTAAAAACTGCACCCCTCAAGCTACTGAAAACTACATTCAAGAAGATTACTAACCCTTCAGGTGTTTCACAGGAACTAAAGCAACATGAAAGGAAAAAATGGACATTTTAATTTTTCCAACAAAAATTTTCTTTTAGCATCAATTTTTTCATTTTCACAAGGGTAACAGGATAAAATGGATCCTAAAATGTGTTGGGCAATTTCGCCTGAGTACACCGATACCTCATATGTGGTCATAAACCACTGTTTGGGCACACGGCAGGGCTCAGAATGGAAGGAGCACCATTTGACTTTTTGAATGGAAAATATGCTGGAATATTTAGCGGTTGCCATGTCGCGTTTGGAGAGTCCCTCTGTGCCTAAACATTGGAGCACCCCCATAAGTGACCCCATTTTGGAAACTAGACCCCTGAAGGAACTTGTCTAGATGTGTGGTGAGCACTTTGAACCCCCAAGTGCTTCACAGAAGATTATAACACAAAACAGAGAAAATAAAAAAAACATTTTTTTTTCCTCAAGAATTATATTTTAGCAAGCTAATTTTTATTTTCCCAAGGGAAATAGGATAAATTGGACCACAAAAGTTGTTGCCCAGTTTGTCCGGAGTATGCTGGTACCCCATATGTGGGGGGGAACCACTGTTTGGACACACGTCGGGGCTTGGAAGGGAAGTAGTGACGTTTTGAAATGCTAACTTGATGGAATGGTTTGCGGGTGTCATGTTACGTTTGCAGAGCCCCTGATGTACCTAGACAGTAGAAACCCCCCACAAGTGACCCCATTCCGGAAACTAGACCCCCCAAGGAACTTATCTAGATGTGTGGTGAGCATTTTGAACCCCCAAGTGCTTCACAGCAGTTTATAACGCAGAGCCATGAAAATAAAAAATCATTTTTTTTCCTCAAAAAATTATTTTTAGCCCACAATTTTTTATTTTCACAAGGGTAACAGGATAAACTGGACCACAAAAGTTTTTGTCCAGTTTGTCCTGAGTACGCTGGTACCCCATATGTGGGGGGGAACCACTGTTTGGGCACACGTCTGGGCTTGGAAGGGAAGTAGTGACGCTTTGAAATGCCGACTTGTTGGAATGGTCTGCGGGCGTCATGTTATGTTTGCAAAGCCCCTGATGTGCCTAAACAGAGGAAACCCCCCACAAGTGACCCCATTTTGGAAACTAGACCACCCAAGGAACTAATCTAGATGTGTGGTGAGCACTTTGAACCCCCAAGTTCTTCACAGCAGTTTATAACGCAGATCCGTGAAAATAAAAAATATTTTTTTTCCTCAAAAAATGATTACCGTATATACTCGAATATAAGCCGAGATTTTCAGCCCAAAAAATTGGGCTGAAAGTCCCCCTCTCGTCTTATATTCGAGTCATATACAAAGGGGGTCGGAGGGGCGGAGGTGTCAGGTCATACTTACCCGTCCTGACACTGTGTCTTGAGCCCCCAGCTTCTCCCCGTGCTCTCTCTTCCTGCCTTCAGCGGTCACGTGGTGCCGCTCATTAAAACTCATGAATATGCGCATATTCATGAGTTTTAATGAGAGGTACCACATGACCGCTGAAGGCAGGAAGAGAGAGCGCGGAGAAGCTGAGGGCTCAAGACACAGCGTCAGGACGGGTAAGTATAGCTATACTCACCTGTCCTGCGTCCATGGCTGCTTGCTGCTTTCTGTCACCGGTCACTGACTTCAGACAGCAGAGGGCGCGGTGACGTGGTTAGTGCGCGCCGTGCACACTGCATTCTGAACGTCACTGACTGATGACGTGGCAGATAGCGGTGAGCAGCCATGGACGCAGGACACGTGAGTATCTCAGGTGTCAGCAGTGACACCGGCACCTCACACCCAGCGACGGAGAGGTGAGTATGTCATTTTTTTTATTTTTACATGCAGCAGCAGCATGGGGGCAGCATATGGGGGAACAATCTATGGAGCTTCTTCTGGGGTCAGCATATGGGGGAACAATCTATGGAGCTTATGGGGGGCAGCATATGGGGGAACAATCTATGGAGCTTCTTCTGGGGTCAGCATATGGGGGAACAATCTATGGAGATTCTTATGGGGGCATCATATGGGGGAACAATCTATGGAGCTTCTTCTGGGGGCAGCATATGGGGGAACAATGTATGGAGTTTCTTCTGGGGTCAGCATATGGGGGAACAATCTATGGAGCTTCTTATGGGGGCAGCATATGGGGGAACAATCTATGGAGCTTCTTATGGGGGGCAGCATATGGGGGAACAATCTATGGAGCTTCTTATGGGGGCAGCACATGGGGGAATAATCTATGGAGCTTCTTCTGGGGACACCATATGGGGGAATAATCTATGGAGCATCCCACCCTAGGCTTATACTCGAGTCAATAAGTTCTCCCAGTTTTTTGTGGCAAAATTAGGGGGGTCGGCTTATACTCGGGTCGCCTTATACTTAGCCCACAATATTTTATTTTAACAAGGGTAAGAGGATAAATTCGACCCCAAAAGTTGTTGTCCAGCTTGTCTCGAGTACGATGGTATCCCATATGTGGGGGTAAACCACTGTTTGGGCACACGTCGGGCTCGGAAGGGAAGTAGTGATGTTTTGAAATGTGCCTAAACAGTGGAAACCCCCCACAAGTAACCCCATTTTGGAAACTAGACCGCCCAAGGAACTTATGTAGATGTGTGGTGAGCACTTTGAACCCCCAAGTGCTTCACAGAATTTTATAATGCCCAGGCGTAAAAATAAAAAATATTTTTTTTCCACAAAAATAATTTTTTTAGCCCCCTATTTTTTATTTTCCCAAGGGTAACAGGAGAATTTAGACCCCCCAAAGTTGTTGTGCAGTTTTTCCTGAGTACGCTGATACCCCATATGTGGGGGTAAACCACTGTTTGAGCACACGTCGGGGCTCGGAATGGAGGGAGCACTGTTTGACTTTTTGAATTCAAAATTGGCTGAAATAAATGGTGGCTCCATGTCGCGTTTGGAGACCCCCTGATGTGCCTAAACAGTGGAAACCCCTCAATTCTAGCTCCAATCCTAACCTCAACACACCCCTAACCCTAATCCCAACCCTAACCCTAATACACCGCTAACCCTAACCACAAGCCTTTCCCTAATCCCAACCCCAACCCACCCCTAAACCTATTCCTTACCCTAATTCCAACCCTAACCCTAATCCCAAACCTAATTCCACCCTAACCTTAATTCCAACGCTAACCCTAATACCAACCCTAACCCTAATTCCAACCCTAACCCTAATTCCAACCCTAACCCTAGCCCTAACCCTAACCCTAACCCTAGCTCTAACCCTAGCCCTAACCCTAGCCCTAAGCCTAGCCCTAGCCCTAATTGAAAAATAAAAATATTTTCTTTATTTTATTACTTGTGCCTGCCTATGGGGTTGATAAGGGGGGCGGTGATTTACTTTTTTTTTATTTTGATCACTGTGAGAGTTTATCACAGTGATCAAAATAAAAAAAATTGAATCTGCAGCCGGGAAATGCCGGCGGGCACACTGCGCATGCGCCCGCCATCTTCCTAGATGGCGGCACCCATGCAGGAGGGACGGCGGGACACCGGGAGGCAGAGCGGGACATAGGAGGTACCGGGGAGGGTGAGGGGGGGATCGGACAGCGGGGAGGAGATGAGGGAAGGGGAGGGGGAGCAGATCATGACGGCAGCGGCCCATCGCTGCCGTCAGTCCGTGGCGGGGGCCGATCGCCCCCGCCAGCCGGTGTGGGGGGTTAAATTAGTGTCTCCAGCCATGTCCGATGCTAGTGCAGCATCGTCCATGGCTGGATTGTAATATTTCATCAATTTTCATTGATGAAATATTACTTTCGCTCTGATTGGCTGTTTCACTTTTAACAGCCAATCAGAGCGGTCCTAACCACGTGGGGGCGAAGCCACCCCCCCTGAGCTTAACTCAATGTTGTCCTGTATCTGCGGGTCGGGTGACATTTCAGTGACCCTGGTCACCCGACCTGCAGGAACGCTATTTATAGCATGACGCCTACGGGGGCGTCATGGGTCGTTTGGGCACGACATTTCATGACGCCTATGTAAAGCTTGCTAATTTTAGTGTACTTTGATTAGCTTCCATATAAATTGAAGTGAGTGTGCGGACCTTTGTTCTGCAGTGTGACCTCACAGGACCAACCCGGGGAGGACATGGGCAAAAACAAGGGGTAATTGGAGTATAGTGGTATTAAGTTTACTTTAACTGGGGTAGTGCACTGGACAATGCCAGTGCAAATAACAGTAACATAAACCATGTTGATTTGAGACAATTAACATTTCAAAAGGGGAGTAAGTGATTATGATGACGCCAGTGTCACAGGCCTCAAGTATAAACACCTCTTTCCCATCTCTTGGAGCAATGCCTGCCCCTCACTCACAGTCAAGATATATCAAAGTGGATCGAGCAGGCCCCCCGAGAAAGGAAGCAACAATAAACTGTACTGAGTAGAGCTCTACTCACACATGAGGTGCATGAAATCCGCCATAGATATCGATTGATGCCGCAGTTTGACCTTTCTACCTGAAAAGAAAATTAGAACACAAAAAGAAAACACAGGTATACAATAAAGTCAAACTAAGCAGCCTCCAGATGACTCTATCGTTGCTGATCGGCCATATCCAACAGGCAGTTCCCATGTCGTGGACAAGTCCTAGTCTTAGGCCATCAGCTCGTCAGTTTTCTTCATCCGGATAAATAGATTTTGGCAATCTATGGAGCTTCTTCTGGGGGCAGCATATGGGGGAACAATGTATGGAGTTTCTTCTGGGGTCAGCATATGGGGGAACAATCTATGGAGCTTCTTATGGGGGCAGCATATGGGGGAACAATCTATGGAGCTTCTTATGGGGGGCAGCATATGGGGGAACAATCTATGGAGCTTCTTATGGGGGCAGCACATGGGGGAATAATCTATGGAGCTTCTTCTGGGGACACCATATGGGGGAATAATCTATGGAGCATCCCACCCTAGGCTTATACTCGAGTCAATAAGTTCTCCCAGTTTTTTGTGGCAAAATTAGGGGAGTCGGCTTATACTCGGGTCGACTTATACTTAGCCCACAATATTTTATTTTAACAAGGGTAAGAGGATAAATTCGACCCCAAAAGTTGTTGTCCAGCTTGTCTCGAGTACGATGGTATCCCATATGTGGGGGTAAACCACTGTTTGGGCACACGTCGGGCTCGGAAGGGAAGTAGTGATGTTTTGAAATGTGCCTAAACAGTGGAAACCCCCCACAAGTAACCCCATTTTGGAAACTAGACCGCCCAAGGAACTTATGTAGATGTGTGGTGAGCACTTTGAACCCCCAAGTGCTTCACAGAATTTTATAATGCCCAGGCGTAAAAATAAAAAATATTTTTTTTCCACAAAAATAATTTTTTTAGCCCCCTATTTTTTATTTTCCCAAGGGTAACAGGAGAATTTAGACCCCCCAAAGTTGTTGTGCAGTTTTTCCTGAGTACGCTGATACCCCATATGTGGGGGTAAACCACTGTTTGAGCACACGTCGGGGCTCGGAATGGAGGGAGCACTGTTTGACTTTTTGAATTCAAAATTGGCTGAAATAAATGGTGGCTCCATGTCGCGTTTGGAGACCCCCTGATGTGCCTAAACAGTGGAAACCCCTCAATTCTAGCTCCAATCCTAACCTCAACACACCCCTAACCCTAATCCCAACCCTAACCCTAATACACCGCTAACCCTAACCACAAGCCTTTCCCTAATCCCAACCCCAACCCACCCCTAAACCTATTCCTTACCCTAATTCCAACCCTAACCCTAATCCCAAACCTAATTCCACCCTAACCTTAATTCCAACGCTAACCCTAATACCAACCCTAACCCTAATTCCAACCCTAACCCTAATTCCAACCCTAACCCTAGCCCTAACCCTAACCCTAACCCTAGTTTTAACCCTAGCCCTAACCCTAGCCCTAAGCCTAGCCCTAGCCCTAATTGAAAAATAAAAATATTTTCTTTATTTTATTACTTGTGCCTGCCTATGGGGTTGATAAGGGGGCGGTGATTTACTTTTTTTTTATTTTGATCACTGTGAGAGTTTATCACAGTGATCAAAATAAAAAAAATTGAATCTGCAGCCGGGAAATGCCGGCGGGCACACTGCGCATGCGCCCGCCATCTTCCTAGATGGCGGCACCCATGCAGGAGGGACGGCGGGACACCGGGAGGCAGAGCGGGACATAGGAGGTACCGGGGAGGGTGAGGGGGGGATCGGACAGCGGGGAGGAGATGAGGGAAGGGGAGGGGGAGCAGATCATGACGGCAGCGGCCCATCGCTGCCGTCAGTCCGTGGCGGGGGCCGATCGCCCCCGCCAGCCGGTGTGGGGGGTTAAATTAGTGTCTCCAGCCATGTCCGATGCTAGTGCAGCATCGTCCATGGCTGGATTGTAATATTTCATCAATTTTCATTGATGAAATATTACTTTCGCTCTGATTGGCTGTTTCACTTTTAACAGCCAATCAGAGCGGTCCTAACCACGTGGGGGCGAAGCCACCCCCCCTGAGCTTAACTCAATGTTGTCCTGTATTTGCGGGTCGGGTGACATTTCAGTGACCCTGGTCACCCGACCTGCAGGAACGCTATTTATAGCATGACGCCTACGGGGGCGTCATGGGTCGTTTGGGCACGACATTTCATGACGCCTATGTAAAGCTTGCTAATTTTAGTGTACTTTGATTAGCTTCCATATAAATTGAAGTGAGTGTGCGGACCTTTGTTCTGCAGTGTGACCTCACAGGACCAACCCGGGGAGGACATGGGCAAAAACAAGGGGTAATTGGAGTATAGTGGTATTAAGTTTACTTTAACTGGGGTAGTGCACTGGACAATGCCAGTGCAAATAACAGTAACATAAACCATGTTGATTTGAGACAATTAACATTTCAAAAGGGGAGTAAGTGATTATGATGACGCCAGTGTCACAGGCCTCAAGTATAAACACCTCTTTCCCATCTCTTGGAGCAATGCCTGCCCCCTCACTCACAGTCAAGATATATCAAAGTGGATCGAGCAGGCCCCCCGAGAAAGGAAGCAACAATAAACTGTACTGAGTAGAGCTCTACTCACACATGAGGTGCATGAAATCCGCCATAGATATCGATTGATGCCGCAGTTTGACCTTTCTACCTGAAAAGAAAATTAGAACACAAAAAGAAAACACAGGTATACAATAAAGTCAAACTAAGCAGCCTCCAGATGACTCTATCGTTGCTGATCGGCCATATCCAACAGGCAGTTCCCATGTCGTGGACAAGTCCTAGTCTTAGGCCATCAGCTCGTCAGTTTTCTTCATCCGGATAAATAGATTTTGGCTTTGCTGCTTTACGCCGGGTTCGAGTAGACTTTGCTGATTGGACCAGATTCCAAGGCTCGGGCTGTGACAGAGGGTGCAGTGAAGGAACTGGATGGTATACCTCTTTACTCTATATCCGGACACTTTTCCAGAACTATCCCCAGCTCTTTGCACGCCTCTTGGATTTCAGCCGAGTTCCTGGCCTGGATGCGTTTGTCCTTGGAAGTTATTGCAATGCCAAATGGGTACAACCAGCGGTATTGGTATTGGTTATGGCCCAAAGCCTCAGTAAAGGGTTTTAGAAGATGTCTCTTATTTAATGTTGATGCTGCTAGGTCCTGAAAGATCAAGACTGGGGAATCCTCAAATGTTATGTCATGTTATGATTTATTATCATACCGCCAAACAAAAAGTGCAATAACGCGCGATCAAAAAGACGCATATAAATATCCATGGTACCGTTGAAAACGTCATCTTGTCCCGCAAAAAACGAGCTGCCATACAGCATCATCAGCGAAAAAATAAAAAAGTTATAGCTCGCAGAATAAAGCGATGCAAAAATAATTATTTTTTATATAAAATAGTTTTCATTGCATAAAACCGACAAAACATAAAAAAAGACCTAAATGAGGTATTGCTGTAACCGTACTGACCGGAAGAATAAAACCGCTTTATCAATTTTACCGCACGCGGAACGGTGTAAACGCACCCCCCAAAAGAAATTCATGAAACGCTGGTTTTTGTTCATTCTACGTCACAAAAATCGGAATAAAAAGCGATCAAAAAAGTCACATGCCCGAAAATGGTTCCAATAAAAATGTCAACTCGTCCCGCAAAAAATAAGACCTCAGATGACTCGGTGGGTCAAAATACGGAAAAATTATAGCTCTCAATATGTGGTGATGCAAAAACTATTTTTACAATAAAAAGTGTCTTTTAGCGTATGACAGCTGGCAAACATAAAAACCCGCTATAAATAGTAAATCAAACCCACCATTATCACCCCCTTAGTTAGGGAAAAATAATAAAATTAAAAGAAAATGTATTTATTTCCATTTTCCTGTTAGGGTTAGGGCCAGGGCCAGGGTTAGGGTTAGGGCTAGGACTAGGGTTAGGGTTAGGGTTAGGGCTAGGGCTAGGGTTAGGGCTAGGGTTAGGGCTAGGGCTGAGATTAGGGTTAGGGATGTGTTGGGGTTAGGGTTGGAGTTAGAATTGGGGGTTTCCACTGTTTGGGCACATCAGGTGCTCTCCAAATGCAACATGGCATCTGATCTCAATTCCAGCCAGTTCTGAGTTGAAAATTCAAATGGTGCTCCTTCCCTTCCAAGCTCTGCCATGCGCCCAAACAGTGTTTTACCCCCACATGTAGGGTAGCAGCCTACTTGAGACAAATTGCAAAACAACTATTGGGGTCCAATTTCTCCTGTTACCCTTAGGAAAATAAAAAATTGGGGGCAAAAATATCATTTTTGTGGAAAAAAAATGATTTTTTTATTTTCACGCCCGGGCGTTATAAACTTCTGTGAAGCACTTGGGGTTCAAAGTGCTCACCACACATCTAGATAAGTTCCGTGGGGGTCTAGTGTCCAAAATGGGGACACGTGTGGGGAGTTTCAATTGTTTAGGTACATCAGGGGCTCTCCAAACGCACATGACACCAGCAGACCATTCCATCAAAGTCTGCATTCCAAAACGTCACTACTTCCCTTCCGAGCCCAGACATGTGCCCATACAGTAGTTTTCTCCTACATATGGGGTATCAGCGTACTCAGGACAAATTGGACAACAACTTTTGGGGTCCAATTTCTCCTGGTACCCTTGGGAAAATAAAAAAAATTGGTGACTAAAAGATCATGTTTGTGGAACAAATACAATTTTTTTATTTTCACGCCCGGGCGTTATAAACTTCTGTGAAGCACTGGGGGGTTCAAAGTGCTCACCACACATCTAGATAAGTTCCTTGGGGGGTCTAGTTTCCAAAATGGTGTCATTTGTGGGGGGTTTCCACTGTTTTGGTACATCAGGGGTTTTCCAGTCGTGACATGGTGTCCGATCTCAATTCCAGCCAAAAACGTCAAATGGCGCTGCTTCCCTTCCGAGCTCTGCCATGCGCCCAAATAGTGGTTTACCCCCACATGTGGGGTATCAGCGTACTCAGGACAAATTGCACAATAAATTTTAGGGTCCTGTTACCCTTGGGAAAATAAAAATTGGGGGTGAAAAGATCATTTTTGTGGAAAAAATATGATTTTTTAATTGTACTGCTGTACGTTATAAACTTCTGTGAAGCCCTTGTGGGTTCAAAGTTCTCACCACATATCTAGATAAGTTCCTTGGGGGATCTAGTTTCCAAAATGGGGTCACTTGTGGGGGGTTTTGGTACATCAGGGGCTCTCCAAACGTGACATGGCGTCCGATCTGAATTCCAGCCAATTTTGCATTGAAAAAGTCAAACAGCGCTCCTTCCCTTCTGAGCTCTGCCATGCGCCAAAACAGTGGTTCCCCCCACATATCAGGTATCAGCGTACTCAGGACAAATTGCACAATATCTTTAGCTGTCCAATTTCTCCTGTTACCCTTGGTAAAATAAAAAAATTGAACCTGAAGTATTTTTTTTGTGAAAAAAAGTTAGATGTTCATTTTTTTTTAAATATTCAAAAAATTCCTGTGATGCACCTAAAGGGTTAATAAACTTCTTGAATGTGGTTTTGAGTACCTTAAGGGGTGCAGTTTTTAGAATGGTGTCACTTTTGGGTATTTTCTATCATATAGACCCCTCAAAGTGGCTTCAAATGTGATGTGGTCCGTAAAAATAAAATGGTGTTGCAAAAATGAGAAATCGCTGGTCAAATTTTAACCCTTATAACTTCCTAACAAAAAAAAATTTTGGTTCCAAAATTGTGCTGATGTAAAGTAAACATGTGGGAAATGTTACTTATCAAGTTTTTTGTGTGCCGCATCTCTGTGATTTAAGGGCATAAAAATTCAAAGTTGGAAAATTGCAAAATTTTCAAAATTTTCGCCAAATTTCCATTTTTTTCACAAATAAACGCAAGTTATTTGAATGAAATGTTACCACTATCATGAAGTACCATATGTCTCGAGAAAACAGTGTCAGAATCACAGGGATCCATGGAAGCGTTCCAGAGTTATGACCTCATAAAGGGACAGTGGTCAGAATTGCAAAACCACCCTTGGGGGTGAAGGGGTTAAGGAAGGTGAAGAGTTCTTAGACAGAGCAGAATTATCGCTTCATATTACAGAAATAGAAGAAATTCAAAGTGCACCTGAAGAAACAGAGGAATGGAAACATGTGACCCAGAGAAGCAGGAGGATCGGGAGGCAGTCAGCGCCCATACTGCTAAGGAACCAGTACCAGGCTCTTACGCAGGAGAACGATGAAGAAACACATCAGGATAAGACTTTGCCCACAAACAGCAACCTTGTACGCCTTCAGAATCCTCTTGGATGGAGAAAGAAAAATGTTGTGAAGAAGAAACGGAGAGTGGTGGTCATGGGAGATTCCCTGTTGAGAGGAACAGAGGCTGCTACCGGCAGACCGGATATAACTTCAAGAGAAATGTGCTGTCTTCCAGGTGCAAAAATTAAAGATGTGTCTGACAGGATATCAGGACTCTTCAGACCTACAGATGACTACCCATTCCTGCTACTACATGTGGGGACAAATGACACAGCAAGAAATGACCTGGAAACCATCTGCAGTGACTTTGAAAACTTAGGTAAGAAAGTGAAAGAACTGGGAGCGCAGGTGGTCTTCTCTTCCATCCTCCCAGTGGATGGCCATGGAACAAGGAGGTGGAATAAGATTCTGCAGGTGAACAACTGGCTACGTCGATGGTGCCGTCAGCAAGGATTTGGATTTCTGGATCACAAAATGAATTACCTATACGATGGACTACTTGCTAGAGATGGGGTGCACCTTGCGAAGACTGGAAAACATGTATTTGGAAGTCGCCTTGCTACACTCATCAGGAGAGCTTTATTTGCAATAATTTGCAAATTCTTATTTGCAAGAAACAGACTTGATAAACGAGGAGGAGGTGTTGCATTGTATGTTAGAAACGCGTATATCTGCACAGAGATTGAAGCTTCAGAGACTGGGAGATCTGTGGAAACTGTTTGGGTAAGAATACAAGGACAGAACAATGGAAAGGACACCATTGTAGGCATTTACTACTGACCGCCTGTGCAAGCTGAAGATATGGATGAACTCTTTATGCATCAAATGGCCAAGTTCTCCAAAAAATATGACATAGCTGTCATGGGAGCTTTCAACTATCCAGACATTTGTTGGCAATCTCTCTTGGGCAAAACTTACAGGTCAAAGAAATTCTTATCCTCTTTTGCTGACAACTTTATCTTCCTAAAGGTAGGGGAGAAAACAAGGGGAACTGCTACCTTGGATCTAATCCTTATAAACAGGGAGGAAATGGTTGAGGAGGTAAAAGTGGCTGGGACCCTAGGAGGTAGCGACCATGCTATTTTAAAATTTTGGATAACTAGAGGAGGAAGACCTGTGAAAACTCAGATGTCAAGGTTAGATTTCAGAAAGGCAGATTTTAAGGGATTCAGAAAGAGAATAGGAGGTATCCAATGGCTGGATATCCTTAAGGACAAAAATGTCCAGGAAGGATGGGAAATCTTGAAAAATGAAATTCTCAAAGCACAATTGTTAACAATTCCGAAAAGAGGGAAGAATAGGATGGATGAACACAGAACTTAAGCATATGCTAAAAAGGAAGAAAGAAATGTTTGTAAAATGGAAAGAGGGAGGCATATCTAAAGAAGAATATAATGCTGTCTGCAGAACCTGCAGGGCACGAATCAGATTACTAAAGCTGACAATAAATTGAGGCTTGCAAGAGATGTCAAAAGCAATAATAAAGGATTTTGGGGATATGTCAAAAGTCAAAGAAAAGTCAAAGATGCTATAGGATTTTTACAGGATGAAAATTATGAAATGGTAAGACAAGATGTTGAGAACGCCGAACTTTTGAATTCCTATTTTGCATCTGTTTTCTCTCAGAATGGAAAAGTAACATCAACTGTTCTTCACTGTCCTATTAAGGGAATAGAAGAATCCAGGATATCTATAAACAGAAAGACAGTGAGGAAACACTTAGCTAACCTAAATGAATTCAAGTCTCCAGGTCCAGATGAATTACACCCCAGAGTACTGAAGGAGATAGCAGAAGAAATTTTTGAGCCCCTCTCCATAATCTTTGAAAATTCTTGGAGAACAGGAGAAGTCCCAGAAGACTGGAGAAGAGCAAATGTTGTTCCTATCTTCAAAAAGGGGAAGAAGGTGGACCCAGGCAACTATAGGCCGGTGAGTCTGACTTCTATACCAGGAAAGATCTTTGAACAAATTATTAAACAACATGTATGTCAATACCTGGATAAGAATGAAGTGATTAAACAGAGTCAGCATGGGTTTGTAACTAATAAGTCATGTCAGACTAACTTAATTTCCTTCTATGACGGTATCACTGATTGGGTGGATCCAGGAAATGCTGTAGATATAGTATATCTTGACTTCAGCAAAGCATTTGACAAAGTCTCTCATACAACCCTTATTGAAAAAATGACTAAGTATGGAATGGACAAGGCAACTGTTAGGTGGATTCATAACTGGCTTAGTGATCGGACCCAAAGAGTGGTCGTAAATGGCTGCACATCCAGTTAGAAGAATGTCTCAAGTGGGGTACCACAGGGCTCTGGCCTGGGCCCTGTATTGTTCAACATCTTTATCAACGATTTAGATGAAGGAATTGAGGGTAAACTGATTAAATTTGCTGATGAACAAAGCTAGGAGGGATAGCTAATACTAGAGAAGAGAGAGAGATGATTCAAAAAGATATAAATAAACTGGAGCAGTGGGCAGCAACTAACTAACAGAATGGTTTTTAACAGGGAAAAATGCAAAGTACTACATCTGGGCAATAAAAATGAAAAAAACATATACAGATTCGGAGGAATAGGGCTAAGCAACAGCACATGTGAAAAAGACTTGGGTATACAAATATATCACAGACTGAATATGAGTCAACAGTGTGATGCAGCAGCAAAAAGGGCAAATGCAATTCTATGATGTATTAACAGAAGCATACAGTCAAGATCACGTGAAGTCATTATTGCCTTCTACTCCTCTTTGGTCAGACCTCATCTGGAATTCTGTGTCCAATTTTGGGCACCACATTTTAAAAAAGACATCAACAAACTGGAGCAAGTTCAGAAAAGAGCGACCAGAATGGTGACCGGTCTGCAAACCCTGCCTTATAAGGAAAGGTTGCAGGATTTGAGAATGTTTAGATTGCAAAAGAGAAGACTGAGAGGAGACTTAATAGCTGTCTACAAATATTTCAAGGGCTGTCACAATGTAGAAGGATCATCTATATTCTCATTAGCACAAGGAAAGACTAGAAGCAATGGGATGAAACTGAATGGGAGGAGACAGATTAGATATTAGAAAAAACTTTTTGACAGTAAGAGTGATCAATGAGTGGAACAGGCTTCCACAAGAGGTGGTGAGTTCTACTTCAATAGAAGTCTTCAAACAGAGGCTGGACAGACAACTGCCTGAGATGATTTAGCGAATCTTGCTTTGAGCGAGGAGTTGGACCAGATGGCCCAGGAGGTCCCTTCTAACTCTACGATTCTATGATTCAGAATTATTGATTTGGACTGAATAATCCCTTTAAGGCATTTTTTTTTATTAACTTCCTTCCATTTAGGTCACACTTCTGGTAATATTCTAAAAAAATATGCAAATCAAAGGGAGCTGCAAGATATATTAGTGGGGGGTTAAACCATTATTCCATCCCCTTTCCCCATTCCCTCTGCTATAGTTGGATATGTAGTAATGTCTAAGAATGTGTGTGGCACACTCTACAGAAGTCCTTATCTGCCACTACTAACCTAATCCTCTTTACTAGTTTTGTTATTAAAGGGGTTGTCCACTACTCAGATAGCCCCTTCTCAATTTGAGAGCTTGCTCATGTTAAAATAAAGACTTATACTCACCTCCGATGCCGGTGGCATTCCAGCGGTGTCAGCACTCACTGTTCTAGGGCTTCCTTGAGGTTGTTACATCATGCAAACTCTGCGCAAAATCAGGGCTGGCTTCAATGTCCCCACCATTCCACGTTTTGAACATCAACAGGAAGTCAGAGACCAGCCGCAGCTATGACTTCCTGTTGATGTTTGATACGTCCGAAGGCGGGCACAGTCAAGCCGATACTGATTGGGCGCAGGGCTCCCATGACATAACAACCTCACAGAAGCCCCGGGAACGAGTATCGACACCGTTACAATGGCATCGACACTGGAGGTGAGTCTTAAGTGTTTTTCTTTTAAGGGGTAGCAAATGAGGAGTTGTCTGAGGAGTGGGCAACCCCTTTAACTGCTTTATGACATATGATGTACATTTACGTCATATGTCGTGTCCCTGCCTTTGATGCGGGCTCACACATCATGTGTGCCCCCAACTTTCCCCGCACATGACAGCTGATTTAATCAGTGATCATTTGCCTTTAACAGTCGCAGGTGGACCGGAGCTCCACCCACAGTTGTTATTCAGTTAATCAGTTAAATCCTGCTGTCAGTATCTGAAAGCAGGATTTAACATGAGCCAGCCAAAAGTGCATCACAAATCACGCTCATTGGTGCCCCATCATGTGATTGTGAGGTGGCCAGGGTAGTAGTCATGGCGAGGGACTGCTGTTACACCCTGGCACCCCTGCAAAAAAAACCACAATGTCCCATTTGTTGTGTGATTTGTGTGCAATGCAAGTCTCTCTCTTTTAGATTGGAGTTCTCCCCAGGTTGCACGGTCCCGATTCCAGATATCATCACACACTGATTGACAGAGTCCAAGTCCATTTTTAACAAAACAACTTTACTCAGCAAGTTCAGTTCAATCACTGACATCGCACAGTAAGTTTTTGTAATGGGATGGGTGGTGGAACCACTGTGTCAAAGCTCAAGGAAGATCCAGGTTGGGCGTGACTAGGTGTCACACCCAATCTGACCACGGACACACAGCAGCTAACGACACCATAGTCCGTGGAGAGACAAGGGAGGTGATCAAGGTGCTACTCCAGGACTGACCTTGGGTAGATGGCGGCTGACCCCTAGGAGCAGATAGCTGGAATGGCCCAGGGGAATGTCCAACAGATGCAGGCAGGTAGAGAAGATGACAGGAACTGCAGGTGCAAACAGGACAGTCTGATGAGGAGATGAACACTGGCTGGTGCAGCTGGCTCAGCTGCCGTTGAGGTGAGCACTAGCCGAAGCAGCTGGCTCTGCTGCCGTTGAGGTTAGCACTGGCGGGTGCAGCTGGCTCTGCTGCCGTTGAGGTGAGCACTTGTGGGTGCAGCTGGCTCTGCTGCCATTGAGATGAGCACTGGCGGGTGCAGCTGGCTCTTCTGCCATTGAGGTGAGCACTGGCGGGTGCATCTGGCTCTGCTACCATTGAAAGAAGCACTGGCGGGTGCAGCAGACTGAGATACTAGTACAGGGACCTGACAACTGACAAGCGTGTTAGGTACAAACTCACAATATTGCACAGGCACCTCCATGTTGGAGGAAGCAGTTTAAATAGTACATGCCCTCCAGCTATTGGCTGGGGACACTTTAGAGGAACGTGCACAGCCCCATTAAGAAAGAGGAAGTGTGCATGTGTGCACTGTGATGAGCATTAACAAAATGCTGGAGAAAATTAGTCAGGATCTAATTGACTCGTTCCACTTGGCTATTGGATTGAGGATGGTAAGAAGATGAGAAATCCAAAGTAACATCCAGTAGCTTACAGATGGCCCTCCAGAAATGAGAGGTAAACTGGACACCTCTATCGGAGACTATGTGAAGCAGTAGACCATGGAAACGAAAAATCTGAAGAATTAATTCTTTTGCCAGCACTGGCGCAGATGGAAGACCAGATAGCGGGATGAAATGGGCCATCGTGGAAAAACAATTCATCACCACCCAGATGATGGTACATAAAGCCGACACTGGCAGATCCGTGATGAAATCCATGGAGATATGCTGTCAGGGAGCAGACAGCACAGGCAAGGGAAGCAACCGACTGGTTGGAAGCTGTTTGGGAGTCTTATTTCGGGCACACGAATGACAAGCAGAAATGAAATTCTCAACATCTTGTGCAGAGTCTGCCTCCAATAGTGTCAATAGATAAGGTGAGTAGTTTTCTTCAGTCTAGCGTGGCCCCCCCACCTCAGAAGAAGAACCCATTTCCTGTCAGGTTCAGCCACGTATGTCTTACTGGATGGTAGATGAGATAAGTCGAGTGGAGCGACTGTGATTATTTTGGAGGGCTCGATGTTATGTTTAAGCTCCTCCTCCTGGTCAGAGGTCAGGAAGGACCTGGAGAGCGCATCCATCTTAACGTTTTTATCAGCCGGATGAAAGTGGAGTGTGAAGTTGAAGCGAGAGAAGAACAAAGACCATCTGGACGGGGGTTAATCCGCTGATCAGACTGCAGATAAGCCAGATTCTTGTGGTCAGTGTAAATTACCACAGGGTACAGTGCTCCTTCCAGCAAGTACCGCCACTCCTCTAGAATCATCTTGATCGCGAGCAGTTATCAATCGCCAATAGAGTAATTATGTTCCGGTACTGAGAAGAGTTTAGAGAAAAAGCTGCAGGACACCATGCGACTGAATGAAGACTTCTGAGTGAGGATGGCTTCGGCCCTTGTGGAAGATGCAACCACCTACAGGAAGGATTGTTTGTTATGGTTTGAGCGATGCAGCACCGGAGCCAAGGAGAATGCCTGCTTGAGGGATACCAAGGCTTCTTCTGCTTCAGCAGTCCATTCCTTAGGATTGGCTCATTTGTGAGTCAGGGCAGAAATAGGAGCAGTCCTTGAAGAAAAATGCAAAATAAATTGGCAATAATAATTTGCATACCCGAGAAACAGCTGGATAGCCTTAAGACCGACTGGACGGGGCCACTTCATGACAGCAGATACCTTCTGGTGATCCATCTTCAGACCGGTCTCAGAAACATTGTACCCCAGAACCGGAAGGGAAGACGCTCTTTTAATATTTGGCGTAGAGACGTTTAGTTCTTAACCTTAGTAGAACCTGGCGAACGTCCCTCCTGTGTATTGGCAGATAAGGAGACAATACCAAGATGTCGTCCAGGTATACTAACACACATGTATAGAGCAGGTCCCTGAAGATGTGGTTCAACAGTTCATGGAAGATGGCTGGAGCATTACAGAGTCCAAACGGCATAACAAGATACTCATAATAACCATTGCGGGTGTTGAAGGCCGTCTTCCATTCGTCTGCCTGGTTAATTCGAACCAGGTTATATTTTCCTCATAGGTCAAACTTTGTGAAGTTTCTGGAACCCTTCAGGCGACCAAACAGCTCGGAGATCAGGGGTAGGGGGTACTTATATTTTACCGTGATATGGCTAAGGCCCCTGTAGTCAATGAAGGGTCGCAGAGAGCCGTTCCACTTCTTCACAAAGAAAAACTCAGCTCTGACCGGAGATGAAGATTTCTGGATAAATCCCCTAGCGAGGTTCTCTTCTATATACTCGGACATAGCGGAGTCTCGGCCAGGGACAGGAGGTAGATTCGGCCTCGAGGAGGTGAGGTACCCGGCATGAGGTGAATCGGGCAGTCATACAGCCTACGAGGTGGCAAGTTCTCAGAATCCTTCTCGTCAAAGACATCCGCATACGTCCAATATGCCATGGGCAGGCCAGGCAAATTAGCAGGTGAAGTAGGAGACCGGACAGGATGAACGTGAGAAAAGCACATTTTGTGACGTCCTGAGCCCCAATGGAGTACTTCTCCAGACCTCCAGTCTAGAACAGGTTCGTGTTTTGGCAGCCACAGGAGACCTAGAAGTAGAGGATGAGAAAGACAAGACAGCACATAAAGACAAATCTTCTTCAAATGCAGCGCCCCCACCTGAAAATCCACGGGCTCCGTGATGAACTGGATGGTCTCGGGAAGAGGATTTTCATCCACTGAAAAAAAATCACCAATGGATCCAGAAAACGTAGGACAGGAATCTTATACCGCTCGACCACAGCTTGTTGAACAAAGTTACCCATTGAACCAGAGTTCAGGTGGGCCAATTCAACAAAAGACCCTTTGCAGCAGGAGACAGATACAATCAGGGTCAATGATGGAGAGGTAGAAGTCTTGCCCAGGGTAGCCTTTCCCACCAACCCTAGGCACTGGCGTTTCCCAGTTTCTTGGAGCAGGACCGAATAAGGTGGTCAGAGCTGCCACAGTAGAAGCATGTCCCTTCAGCCCGACGAACCTCTTGGCAGCACTTGGATAGCATCACCTGGCCAATCTGCATAGGTTCAACCGAAGAAGTCATAGCAGGAATTTGCTTAATGATCAGTCGTTGGAAGGTGGGAGCCAGGAGTACCGAACTTCTCTCGCGGTTCACCTCTTTGGTTCATTCCTGGAACCTAATGTCAATTCTGTTTGGAAGTGACACCAGATTATCCAGAGAGGTGGGTATCTCCCGGCCTGCCAGTTCATCCTTGATTCACCCAGGAGACCTTCCCAGAAGGTTGCCACCAGAGCCTCATTGTTCCAAGCGAGTTCTGAAGACAAGGTACAGAAACAGACCACATACTGGCCCATGGAGAAGTTACCTTTGAGTAACCGGAGCAGAGAAGAGGCTGCAGAAGAAACGCGACCGGGCACGTCGAAGACCTTACAAAAGGATTCCAAGAAGGACTGTAGATTCAACACTAATGGATCCCCTCTTTCTCGCATAGGATTGAGCCAAGCTAGGGCCTCACCAAATAGGTATGACATGATGAAGGCCACTTTGGCTCGGTCCGAGGTGGACTAATGAGCCAGGAGTTCGAAGTGCAGCATGCACTGGTTTAAAGAACCCCCGACACTGGGTGGGATCTCCGCCAAAGTGTGAGGAGCCAAAAGACAAAGTCCAGAACATGGTGCATAACTGGCTGCCTAGTGGGTCATCGTGCTGGTAACTGCTGCCTGAGAGGATGTGGAAGCAGCCGGTACTGCCACCGTATCGAGACGAGTATTCACAGACCATAGATATGATAGAATCTTGTCCTGTTGATCCTTCTGGTGGGAGATCTCCTTGTATAGTTCAAAGACGGAAGACACCTGGGAGCCAGCAGAATTCATGGCCTGTGCAAACTGTAGTGGACTTGGTGGTGGAACCACTGTGCCAAAGCCCAAGGAAGGCCTGGAGGGGCGTGTCTAGGAGCCTCACCCAATCCAACCACGGACACGCAGCAGCTAGCGACACCGCAGTCATTGGGATGGAGGTGATCCAAGTGATACTCCAGGACTGACATTGGGTAGATGGCGTCTGACCCCTAGGAGCGGATAGCTAGAATGGCCCCGAGGAATGTCCAACAAATGCAGGCAAGTAGAGAAGATGACCGGAACCGCAGGTGCAAACAGGACAGTCTTACCATGAGATGAGCACTGGCTGGTGCAGCTGGCTCGGCTGCCATTGAGGTGAGAGCTGGCGGTTGCAGCTGGCTCAGCTGCTGTTGAAGGAAGCACTGGTGGGTGCAGCAGCCTGAGATGCTAATACAGGGACCTGACAACTGACAAGCATGTTAGGAACAAACTTACAACATTACACAGGCACCTCCATGTTGGAGGAGGTGGTTTAAATAGTGCGAGACCTCCAGCTATTGGCTGGGGACATTTTAGAGGAACGCACGCAGCCCCATTAAGAAAGAGGGTGTGCTCTAAGCACAGTGGTTGGAGACCTGCTAGGAGTATGTGCACCCCGGGTAGCAGCAGACCCGGAAGAATCAGGACAGGAGCCTTGGCGGTGAGTATGCTGATGTCTCTACAGGGAGAGAGGGACTGCAGGCAGAGATGCGGGCGCTACAGTTTCACTGATCATAGATCCTTTCCTCTGTACTGACCCTTGCTTTCCTGGCAATCTTTGTTCCGGTAACGTACCATCCCGTAATGCAGCTTACCGACTAGTCAGACTAGTTCTTGCCTGGAGGTCCCCACCCGTTTTCCCCTCTGAGGGCAAAATAAAGGATGGCTCTTCCCAACCTTTTCCAGACTGTAGGTCTCGTACGTTCCGGGATTTCCCACTGAACCTAGTCGCTGTCGCTCTCATGCTGCTTCTGTTCCGTTGTACTTCTGTGACTTCCAGCGCTAAGGCCCTGAACTGCTGAACTCTTCATCTTAAACTTGTTCCTGAAAGAACATTACTGTTCTCCATCTAACTCTCTGACTGACTAAAACCAGGAAATGTCTCAACTATCACTATTCTGGCCTCACCTAACTTGGAAATCCCCTATTTCCTTAACCAGTTCTTATCCTAGCTTTATCTAATCCCCTAATCTACAGTGCCCCCCACTGTACTAAACACTATACTGTTACTATTACTATTACTAAATCCTACACTATACTGTAATTCCCTAACTCTATCCCTAGTCCATAAAGATGCATAACTGCATATTACACATATATCATCATTACATCAAAAGGCATTTTACACATAAAATGTACCCATTTTACTATGAAGGGATGCAGGGCATGACTTGACCCCAACACACCCTTACATACCTCCCTCCTGAAACATGGTCGTCCCCAACCATACGATACTAGTAGGATATATCACAGCTATAATTACATTATTTTAAAACATGTTTAACCACAAGAATTGTTATGCTCTACATAATAGTCCGCTTTTCCCCTATCTCGTCCATCTCTGACCCTGTTCCTGGTCAGGACTGATACTGATCTCATTTGGTTGGGACCCTGGAATGTACAGTTCAAGTCTCTTTATTAACACGGAACAACCCCCCTTGAGTTGTCCATTTAGTACTACAGGTCCACTTGACCCTGGTCCCATTGGGACCCAGACACAGCGTGTCTAAGTACCTTTGCCAACCTGGGTCCACATGACCCCAATCCTTCTCCATAGGGACCCTGACAGAGTGTCCAAGTTCCTGCTTTAACACGGGTCCGCCTGACCCCGGCCCCATTGCTACTTGGACCCGGACACATCCGGTTCACTTTAAGACACTTCAGGCCTGTTGGCCGGTTCTTTGTTTTGCTCCGTGTGTCCAAATGCAGGAATTCAATGTGAACAAACATAGTGGCCCAGTGGCCAACTCACCACAGATCCGACAGTCCAGAAGCGTTTACAATCCATGCAGTTCTGACTCGGCTCACTTCTCGGGTCTTCCTGTTCAGGTTTTCCCCTCCCTCCTTTTTACAGAGTATGGTCCTTTAAAAAAACAAGTGTGCTGCTCTGAGACTCCTAGTGAGGAAATTCAAGTTAAAACAAAGACAGTTCATGGTTAATATAGCACAGTCCATAAAACATTCGCACACAGTCTGTATTTATCACAAAGGGTGATAAACCCCATTAGGGTCTCTGTCCCATAATTCAGCAGGGAATGAGCAAATATGTGCAAAAGAATTTGGAGGGGGGGGAACTCAACCAAACTGCGGCTGTGCTGGCAAGTACCGTTACCATCTCTGCATAACTCAGGGCTCTTTGCCCTTCAGGAGTTGAGGAACACTCTCTAACATGTTTCCTGGTGCAACTAGCATAACATACTTAAAGGGTCCACCTTCAATCAGTGTCTTTGCGGCCAGCATACTAATATCCATGCCCCTGCACATATATGAATGTGTTTTCTGAGGAGGACCTACTGGAGGAGGACTCTCCACTTTCCCTCTGGCTCCGCCTCTCCATCCCAGTGGTCGTGCCGCACTTGCAAGCTACAGCTCAGACACCACTTCTGGTGTCACGGTTCCTGATGCTGCTGATCGGGAGGGGAAACAGAGTCCATTGCTCCATGAACAATGGCTGATTTCAAGCCTGCACCCACTCACGTTCCTGGCACATGTGCAGCTCAAGATCATCCTCCTGCATCAGAAGGACAACCGCTACCATGAAGTAACCCCAGGGTCCTCTCTCCTTAATGAAGGTCTTCAGTGCCTGGTTCTCAGATGAATCCGTAACCACGGGACCGGTTGGTGAACGTAAATAGGCCGCTTGTTTTTCGAATAGCCATGGCCCCTCCTCCTTGATGGCACAGCTCTGCCCAAATCTCCGTCTCCCTTTCTCTCCTTCTTTTCCATCACCCCCTATCCATGACTCCTGCTCGGGAAACGGGAAGTGGCCCTTTCTTTCTTTACCATGGTGGGGAACTAGGGGGTGGACTGGTTGCAAATTTGGGCCTTTAGTCTGGGATCTGGGGCCGAGGCTCACTCACCGCATGAGTTCCGGCACCTCATCCCTGTTGCTTCGGGACCACCGCTGCAATTGCTTCTTGTCTGTGGGGTTCAGCATGTACAGCTGCTGCATCATCCAGCGGGGATTCTTGTGGCTGCTTGACCGCACGCTCCACCTCCGGGTCGTGTGACTCCAATTTCACAGCTGCTTCCACCTTACGATCCCCGACCGTGTCCAGTTTACGGTCATTTCCAGGTTCCAATAGCCGATGGTACCGCTCTCCAAGTAGATGGGGGAAGCTGTTGAGCTGAGGCTCTTCATTGAGAGCGGGCGGCTCCTGTAGGCCTCCAGGACGTGACTTCTCCTCTGCAAGCTGCCATTTCCGCCATGATGCTTGATTCTGGTATGTTCCATCAATACCAGTGCCGTGTCTCGTAATGGCGCCGTGCTGTCCAACATGAGGGTTTCTTCTTCCGTAGATGGAGCTGCTTCCAGTTGCTCCGCCCATTCATCATCGGATGCTACATATTCTTCAAGGATCTGCTGAAAGGGACAGGGCTTCTTTTTCTTTCGCTGTGCCCACCACGGGCTGACACCACTCACAGGGGGATGTGACCTGGGCTCAGGCCATTGTCTCTGCCAGGCAGATTTTAGCACCGTTTAACTTGTAGGACGCCCACGATGGGGGGAGCTATCACCAGCTTCCGCACCATCATCCACCATTTTAAAGTCTCTAAATTGCCAATTTTGTGAGGTGGCCAGGGTGGTAGTCATGGTGAGGGGCTGCTGTTCCGGCACACCCTGGCACCCTGCAAAAAAAATCAGAATGTCCTATTTGTTGTGTGATTTTTGTGCAATGCAAATCTCTCACTGTTAGATTGAAGTTCCCCTCAGGTTTCACGGTTCCGATTCCAGAGTTCATCACACACTGATTGACAGTGTCAGTGTGACAGAGTCCAAGTTCATTTTTATCAAAACAACTTTGCTCAGCAAGTTCAGTTCAGTCTCCAACATCACACAGTAATTCTTGCTGATCATAGATCCTTTCTTTTGTGCTGTCCCTTGCTCTCCTGACAATCCTTGTTCCAGTAACGTACCATCCAGTACTGCAGTTTCCCGACTAGCCAGACTAGTTTTTGCCAGGGGGTCTCCACCTGTTTTCCCCTCTGAGGGTGAAATAAAGGGTGGCTCTTCCAAGGCTTTTCCAGACCATAGGTCTCGGATGTTCCGGCATTTCCCACTGAACCTAGTCATTGCTGCTTTTGTTCCCTTGTACTCATGTAACTTCCAGCACTGAGGCCCTGTGCTGTTGGACTCTTCTTAAACTTGTTCCTGAAACAGCCATACTGTTCTCCATCTAACTCTCTGACTGAGTAAAACTAGGAAATGTCTCAACTATCACTGCTCTGGGCCCTCCTAACTTGGAAATCCCCTATTTCCTTAACCAGTTCTTGTCCTAGCATTATCTAATCTCCTAATCTACAGTGTCCCCCCACTATACTAAATTCTATACTACCTGTTACTATTACTTGCATATCTACACATTACACATATATCATTACATCATAAGGCATCTTACACGTAAAACATACCCGTTGTTTTACTAGGAAGGGATGGAGGACAAGACTTGACCCCAAAACACCCTGACATGATCATGGGGCACTGATGTGTTGTCATGACAGCTGAATGTCTGCTGATGCCTCCAGTGCCTGTCATTACGATTTTTCTGTGAGCACTAACATGTGGCCGGCGTTCACAGGAGATTGTGATTTGTGCTATACATAGCAGTGCTGAATCACTGCTATGTGTAGCACAATTGGTTGGATGATTGTGGAGCGCCCGCCAGGGTCGTGGGGATACTCGGTACAGGGCCGGTTCTTAAGAGGATGTGTCACTGGGGGTCCAATAAAAAAATGATGATTGAAAGGGGAAATAAACTTTTTAGGGGATTATTCGTGACACCACCTATGGTATTCGGCAAATAAGGTGTTAGCTGACGCTGCAGATTCAGTCTGCTGAGGCCGTTGTTGATGCAGCAGAGTTGGTCCAGCTCTCCACAGGCAGAGCTGGGCCCCAGAGCAGTTGTAGTGATTTGATTTAAGATGGTAGTGGTGAGAGTGCAGTGCAGGGTGGATGACACAGTAAATGATTCTGAGGACACAGCATAGTGCAGTCTTCACACTTTTACTCACAGTTCAATTGTTACAGTCCCCAGGTGGTGTGCTCTGTCCTCCAGGCTTGTGGTTCAGACAGGTCCCAGGTAGCTTGGGGTGCAGGTTGCCAGGGCTCCCTTTGATGTTCCTTGCCTGGTCGTCTCACTATGCTGGCTACCACCTCTCCTGCCCTGCGTCTTCACACACAGTGTCCTGAGCCAGCAGACTCGGATCTTGTCTGGCGAGGTTGGTCAGACCCCTGGATCCTATATGTCTGCCTTTTTGGTGAATGAGTGTGGGGTTGGCTGCAGCACTTAAAGATACTGCTGCCTCTGGTTTTCTAGCTGAGTCCTTAGTTTCTCCACAAGTTTTGGGGCTAGTCCCCTAACTGCGACCTGGTCCCTCCACCGACCACGCCGGTGGATGTGGGCCCCATGGATGGATTGCTCACTTTGTGTGCCCCTAAGACCTCGTCTTCCTCTCTTCCTGGAGCTTTCTTTCCTTCTCTATCTTCACTCCTCTCTCTCACTCTTTTTAGTCTGGAGACAAGCTGCACTCAGCTTCAATCTACACAAGCGAGTCCTTCTATCTCCATTCTGACTGACTGCCTCTTTCCAGAACAATCTCTTTACCTCAGCACTAACTCCTTCTACCAACTGTCACTCCTGTTACCACGACAACTCTCCACTCCCAACTGTCAGCTCTCTCCAGCTGTCCTACCCTTATCTACTTCCTCCACCCACACCCTCTACTTAACTCCCCCCTGGCCAGATGGGTACTAGTGATGGGTGCTGTTGTGTGAGTCCTGACAGTGCCACTTCCTTACCTGAGAGCAGAATACCACACCTCTGGATGTAGTGCAGTGTCCTGTGGCGACTGAGACTGCAGGGGCGCCACATTCCCCCTCCCCCCGTTAAACACAGCAGTCCTCGGGCTGGAACAAAGCAAAATAGATGTTACAGACATGCAAAATTTTCTGCAATGCATTGCAACAGAGTAACAATTAAGCAGGAACTCCTCTTCCCTTTATGGGAGGCACCTTCACTTGAACGTTACATAACATTACAATAATATAGATTTAACTTTAATCTAAATAGGTACTATCTAGAAAATCCGAGATATTACTTTACTATAATAAAACTTTCTCTTTCAAGTTCAATAAACTTCAGTATTCTCTGAGCTCAGTCCTCAGTGCAATATGGGGGACCCGTCTCAAACCCCCAACATAGGCCTTGGGCGTGGCTCCAAGGCAGAGCTTGTTACCTCGTTGGACCACTTTTTTGGCCACGCCAGACAGTTTTTGTTCTTTGGTCACTAGAATGTGAGTGCAAAACCCACTATGTAAACTGTAAAACTAACAAGGAGCACCTTAAGTAGTGCTAACTATTTACAAGGGAAAGTCCTTGGTCATTCACCGTTCATGACCTTAATGTCTATTAACTTCAATTACGAACAAACACCTAACCAGATAAATTAACTATATACAGTCACATCTTGCTAGTAATTCACATTTGCTGCTTTTACTTCCAGCGTAGTACCTGGTGCTGGCCACTCCCTGGACGGGAAAGTTCCTGATGCATAACAATGCCTGCAATTAGCAGCTGTTCAGGTCCTGCTACCAGGGTTTGGGTAGCCTGATAGCGTACTGCAGGTTTGATTGCTGCTGGGGAACCAGCTTCACTTCTGGTACCGGTGAACTTGCAACATGGACTGGTACAGCTGTTGATGTTTCTGCAGGATTCGGTTTGATTTGGGATGGTGAAGCGGTTGGTGTTACTGCTGCTGCAGGTACCAGTGTAGCATCTGAGGCTAGAGATTCTGGCAGCCTTTCTGGACTGGCAGCCACTGGCCTAGGTGTTTTGAGGACTGCGGGGGTTGCAGTGGGCCTTACAGGGTCCCTTTGGTCACCGAGGCAGGGTTGATCACCATACCTGATTCTGGTGTCTCTCCGGTGCCAGGTTCCTCCTCCACTGGATTCGGGGATGCTGGTAATGAGGCCACTTTCCATCTTGTTAATGTGGTAAGCTGCGTGCCCAGGAGCTGGCGGGTCAGCTCTTCCACCTCATCTCCAAGGAGCGCCGGGTTCACTGCAGGCAGCCAGTTGGGGTCTTCATCTTGCTGGCTGGGGGAACCCACTGCTTCCACTCCGCGCTCTTGAGGCCTCCGCTCACTGCTTGCCATGGCATCCCCCGGGTCCATTGCCTTCCTTACAGCTGCACGCTATTTCGCTAGTTCTTCCTGCCCTTGCCTTTGTGGGTGGTTCCTTCTTTCGCCGCCATACCACACCAGGAGGCGGATCCCCCTGGCCGCGGCCATGTTCTTGTCACATAGAAGTATTTGTAGTGGGCGGGCATGATTTTTTGTGCTCTTCTCCCAGGTTCCGCCCACGATGTCACACCTTTCTCTTCCCGCGTGCCGTGGGTCACAATAATGGCATCAATTCACAATTTAAGTCTCTGGGACACAGTACCCGGCAATGCTGGGGCACAGATCCTGTTCGTGATGCCAAAATGCAGCGCCTGACAGGCTCGTGGGGATACTCGGTGCCGGGCCGGTTCTTAAGGGGATCTGTCATGGCAGCAGTGACCCGGTCCATGGCTCTGGGGGTCCAATAAAAAATGATGATTGAAAGGGGAAATAAAGTTTATAGGGGATTATTCGTGATGCCACCTGTGGAATTTGGCAAATAAGGTGTTTGCCGATGCTGCAGATTCAGTCCGCTGGGGCCGTTGTTGATGCAGCAGAGTTGGTTCAGCTCTCCACAGGCAGTGCTGGGCCCCAGGGCAGTTGTAGTGATATGATTTATGATGGTGGTAGTGGTGAGAGTGCAGTGCAGGGTGGATGACGCCGTAAATGATTCTGAGGGCACAGCAGAGTGCAGTCTTCACACTTTTACCCACAGTTCAATTGTTACAGTCCCCAGCTGGGGTGCTGTGTCCTCCAGGCTTGTGATTCAGACAGCCCTCAGGTAGCTTGGGGTGCACGTTGCCAGGGCTCCCTTTGATTTTCCTTTCCTGGCCGTCTCACTATGCTGGCTACCACCTCTCCTGCCCTGGTGTCTTCACACACAATGTCCCAAGCCAGCAGACTCGGATCTTGTCTGGCGAGGTTGGTTAGACCCCTGGATCCTATATGTCTGCTTTTCGGTGAATGAGTGTAGGATCGACTGCAGCACTTAAAGATACTACCGCCTCTTGTTTTCTAGCTGAGTCCTTAGCTTCTCCACTAGTTTTGTGGTCGGTCCCCTAACTGCGACCTGGTCCTTCCACCGACCACGCCAGGGGCCCCATGGACGGATTGCTCACTATCTATGCCCCTAAGACCTCTTCTTCTTCTCCTCCTGGAGCTTTCCTTCCTTCTCTATTTCCGTCTCTCTCACTCTCTTTAGTCTGGAGACAGGCTGCACTCAGCTTCAATCTACACAAGTGACTCCTTCTCTCTCCCTTCTGACTGACTGACTCTTTCCAGAACAATCTCTTTACCTCAGCACTAACTCCTCGTACCAACTGTCACTCCTGTTACCATAACAACTCTTCACTCCCAACTGTCGGCTCTCTCTCCAGCTGTCCTACCCTTATCTACTTCCTCCACCCACACCCTCTACTTAACTCCCCCTGGCCAGATGAGGATTAGTGTTGGGTGCTGGTGTGTGAGTCCTGGCAATGCCCCTTCCTTACATGAGTACCAGACCTCTGGATGAAGTGCAGTATCCTGAGGCGACTGAGACCACAGGGGCACCACAATTGCAGCTTCAAGTATCCTAAGGAAATTATTAAATGAACTAAAAAGTAAAGGAAAATTTGTTTTTGAATATATGAAATCCCACAACAAAAGTTCAAATCACTGCCCTTTTGCCCCATTCAAAATAAACCAATAAAAAAAAAATGTTTGGTATTGCTGTGTTCAGAAATGTCTAATCTATCAAAATATAGAATAAATTAATCCGATTGGTATGCAGTCCAGCATAATGAGAAAAAAATCAAAACGCCCGAATTACGGTTCTTTGGCTGTCGCAACATAAAATCCAGTAAGTTGATCAAAACATTGTATCTACCCCAAAATGGTATCAGTAAAATTGTCAGCTAAGGGTGCAAAAATTAAGCCCTCACCAAGTCCCAGATCATGAAAAATGGAAAGGGTACTGGTGTCGGAAAATGCTAAAAAAGCCAACATTTTTTCATACAAATTTCAGTATTTTTTACATGTTTGGTAACTGCGTACTCATACTGACCTGGAGAATCAAATTGACAGTCCAATTTTACCACATAGTGAATATCGTAAATAAAAAGTCCAAAAAACAATTGTAGACTTTCAGTTTTTTTTTTCAATTTTACCACACTTTTAATTTTTTTCCCATTTTTCAATACATTATATGATAAAAACAATGGTGCCATTCAAAAGTTCAACTCTTCCACACAAAAACAAGCCCTATGATGGCTATATTGAAAGAAATATAAAAACGTTATGGCTCTTAGAAAGAGGGGAGGAGAAAACAAGAAAAAAATGGCATTGGCGTGAAGGGGTTAAAATACCTCTATGTTAAATTACAAATATCTGATCAATACAACATTATAGTACCTTGGAGAAGTGGAGTTCTTCCTACAAATTAATTTTAGGCCAGTGTAACATTCATGTTGGTACCTGTCCACTCAGTTTCCCCATCTCTTGCTGGGTAATGTCTCACCTTCATTGCAGATTCCACAATGATAAAATGAGAGTCACTGGACTGCAGTGCTGCCCAAACAGGGAGCTTGAGGGTTAATACTTTTCTTTTGTTTAGGATTAACTCCTTGCTGTGAGCTCTGGGCTTCCAATTCCAGTTTTCCATTGCCAGTTATAAATTCTTCTAACCTGATTCACACCCCTGTTATCCCAGAGTCTGACAGAGGTACTGTCCTTTTTAATAAAAAATATTAAAGAGCCTAGCCTGCATATTGATGGCGGTGTTAGAAGGAATAACTCCTATCTTACGTATTTGGGGAGCTTAAAGAGGTATTCAACTACAGTACTGTACAACCTGTTATGGGCTAGCGGAACGCACCAAATAATAAAGAAGGTGTTTAGGTGCGTTCGCAGCCCGGGGACCACCGTGCAGAGATGGTAACTGCTGATCGGTAATGGCGGACATTATATGGCGGAGCAATAGAGGAACACACTGGGTTAACTCCACCTAGTGTGTACAGAGGAGGACTCTGTTACCTCACAGAGCCGCTCAACTGCCAAACACAAATGCCGCAGCCTGTTTATGCTCGCAGAGCTTGGCAATGTGAGCACTGGTGTATAGACACAGGACTCTACCCCTGAGACACTGGGTTAGAGTCCCTCTAGTCACACTAGTGCTTGGCACTGTAACTATGGTGCCAGGAAGAAACAAATTCGTAAATAAAGCACACTACGTGCGAACTGCACTGCTCTGGCGGACGCCAGTAGCCACCTGGACAAGGGAGGAAAGCGCTAGACTTGTGCACGGAGTCGCACTGGCGGACGCGGCCACTTAATGCGGTACTGAAGGTGCCCAGAGCTGGACGGCACCATATGACTCTGAGTGAGGTGCTGAGATGTGGAAGCACCGTGGCGCAGACAAAGCCACTAGTAGGCGCTGACTCTAACTCTATAGCCCTATAACATACGTATCCAAGGGAGGGGAGTTATAATGAGTCAGTCACCAGTTTCATGCATCCATCATCACTCACACAATATACTGTACAATAAGAGTCTATACTAGCAGTGTGCTTCTGGGACCTTCCTGATGGTCCAATCCGAGCTGCTTGAGAACCTGAGCATGTGACCTCCGACCTCCAATGAGAGGTCGTCCCGCAGGCATGCTCAGTAGCCCGAAAGAAGGACTAAGGCTGTGTGCCCACGTAGCGATTTTTAAGCGTTTTTGCCCCGATTTTCGGCGCGAAAACGCTGCGAAAACGTTTAAAAATCGTGTACAGAACGCCCCCATGCATTCCTCTGGCATTCCGCACATGCTGTGCTAATGCTGCGCTTTTTTCCGTGGCGGAATCGCATCGTGGAAAAAATCGCAGCATGCTCATTCTTTTGTGCGGAATTGCAAAGAATTGCCGCGATTCCACACACATAGGAATGCATGAGAATCGCTTACTTCCCGCATGTGGCTATGTCCACCATGCGGGAAGTTAAGCATCTCATGTGCAGTTGGTACCCACGGTGTGGAGGAGAGGAGACTATCCTCCAGGCCCTGGGTACCATACCCCTGTAAAAAAAGAATAAAAAATCGGGGTATATTTACCTTCCTGTGTCCCGCGCTGCATTCCCGGCCTAAGCGTTCCCAGTAATGCCTTGCGGCAAGGTCCTGTGATGACGTAGTCTCGCGTGACTCCAGCGGTCTCGCGAGATCGCTATAGCAACGCGAGACTACGTCATCACAGGTCTCGCAAGGCATTACTGGGAACGCTGAGGCCCGGGAATGCAGGGCGGGACACCAGAAGGTAAATATACCCCGATTGTTTTATTTTTTTTAGCATTTTAACATCCTATCTTTTACTATTGATGCCGCATAGGCGGCCTCAATAGTAAAAACCTGGTCACACTTGTCAAACACTATGTTTGACGAGTGTGACCAACCTGTCAATCACTTTCCAAGCAATGCTTCAAATCGCTTGGAAAGTGCTTGAATATCGCACGCGAAAATCGCGGCAAAATCGCCATCATAATCGCGGTAAAATCGCGTGGAAAAAAACGTGCGATTTCTGGGAAGGAGTCCGGTTTTTAGTGAGCGTTTTAAAATGCTACGTGGGCACATAGCCTAAGTCTCAGGAGCTGCTTGCTGCTGACCACTGCAGGCTGCTATAGCTGACCATGAGATGACAGCAGCAACAGAATTGACAGCACTGGCCTGTTCAAGATGCTGGGAACGACATCTTTGCTGAGCAGTCTCTTCTGCAGCCGGGACTGAATGGGAGACTCCAGAAGGCAAGGCTCTGGATTCCTCCTGTACAGGGGCAGGAACCTGATGCCTAGCACAACCCTTTATTAATGAGCCCAGGGAATTGAGAAAAATTAATAATCATAATCATCACCGACTAGTGTTGCTCATGTGTTGTCAGCATAGCTTCCCCTACTGATTGGCTAGAAGTAACATCTTGCAATGGCTTCATGTGAGCATTGAAGTCAGTCAGCAGCCACTGATTAGCTGGAGTGTTTTGTTTTTTTAGTTTTTCTTAATTTTTCTCACCTTCCTGGCCTTATTAATAAGGAATTTTCACGCAATAAGCAACCCCCCTTTGGGTCAAATATCTACATAAACAACATAATCACATTTAAACAAAAAAAAAATCTGGAAAATGTAGCACTGAATGCAGAAATATATTTCTACATTCTAACATCAATATTTGACATCACCAATATAATCCTATTTCAGTTAGACTGGCAATTCCTTTGCTAGTGTAATCATAAGTGTAACATGGAAAAATTAACGCCTACATATAACATATGGACGTTATTCAAATAAATATGAAATGGTAAGGAAAGAATATGAAAAAATATTTTTTTGGCCTCAAAAACGTTCTTCAGGGAATAGAAAGGAAACGGCTTTCTTCCTCTAACTTAAATTCTTCCAACATTCTCTAAGACATTGGAACCAATCAGATACTCTAGTAACATCATCCCTCCAGATTCTGTCAGACTTTCCAAAACTCTAAACTGCTGAAAACCATCTGTTCTTTGGATGATCGCTGCAGGTATTTATTCCCATGATGTTTGCTTCTTCACTTTTTATTTACAGATCTGGCAAAAATTAAGAGACCGCCACATCAAAACCTTGTTATGGGCAGCCCATTCTCCAGACCTAAACCCCATTGAAAACCTCTGGAATGTAATCAAGAGGATGATGGATAGTCACAAGCCATCAAGCAAAGAACCGCTTAAATTTTTGTGTCAGAAGCCGTGTGAAAGACTGGTGGCAAGCATGGCAAGACGCTGTGATAAAAAATCAAAATATTGATTTCTGAACTCTTCATGAGTTCAAACATTAGTATTGTTGTTTCTAAATGATTTTTAACTTGTTTTCTTTGCATTATTTGAGGTCTGAAAGCACTGTTTTTTTTTTAAATTTTGACCATTTCTCCTTTTCAGAAAAAAAAAATGTATTGCTTGTAAATTCGGAGACATGTTGTCAGTAGTTTATAGACTAAAAGAACAATTTACATTTTACTCAAAAATATACCTATAAAGAGAAAAATCAGACAAACTGAATATTTGTAAGTGGTCTTTTAATTTTTGCCAGAGCTCTATCTATCTATCTATCTATCTATCTATCTATCTATCTGTAGGGAAGGTGACCTGACGGACGGACGGACTAGTCAGAGTGAAGAAGGAAAGGTTTGCATAGTTTCGGTAGGTGTCAGGTATTACAGTGGGGAAACAGCTAGGAAAGTGTAGTGGACGTGCAGTACCTTGGGTTGACCATTAGATGGCAGGGAGGAGTGTGAGCAAAGGACTTGACAACAGCTTAGGGCTTTAGAAACCGTTGGTCATGGGGGGCGTGGTGACAGTTTCAAGGGACCGGGAGAGTTATAAATACTGAGGGAGGGTTCCAGAAGGTTCCAGTCCCCAGGGGGAGCTCCAGTGACAGGAGGACTGCTACAGTCTGTGCACTGTGAGGTGAATCCAGACCAGGGGGACTGAGGAGAGAGAACAACAAGGGGGTGGTCCTGACAGGTGCACCGCAACAGAGACGAGTTAAAAGGGAATAGGCACACCGTGTAGAGTACGACGTCTGACCAGTGAACGGACTGTTGGTGATTTGGCTTAGGGCAGCCACAGTGTCGGAAGCTGTAACTACGTCAGGAAAGGAGAAAGGACAGGACGTATATATACGTCCCCGGCGAGAAACACGGTGTGAAGCAGCTCTGGATATAGAGGGCCATGAGTGAGGTACTGTGCTGTGTCGTGAAGCGGCTCTGGATGCGGAGAGCCGGGAGAGAGCGATATGGCGATGTGTTGCGAGGGCCGTCAGACGGACGGCGCGCAAGTGAAATAAACTTGGACCTGTTGTACCCAGTACCTGCCTCCATCTTGTCTCTGTCTCGTCTCTGCGCGGTAAGAAGAGGGACCACCCCCCCCAGCTCGCCCCCCACCACCTCTACATTTGGCGTAGTCGGCAGGATCGACGCCGCTAATACATCATCTTCTGCGGCAGGCCTGCCTCAAAGAATGGAAAAGGACTTGAACTACTCTGTTTGGATTACAATTACCTGTGGATTACAATTGGCTTACCTGTGGATTACAAATTGGGAGCGCTGTGGTGACTCCGTGGTGCTGACAGAAGATCCGGGGCGGTATCAGGAGCTACGCAAGATGGCGGCATTACTACAGCGCAGGGGAGAGGTCCGGGTGTTTGCAGTCGTGTTGAATGGACTGGGACCCCCTCCAACATACCCCCGTGGGCAGCAGTATGTGCCCGGAGGCCGACGCCCTCATGTACTGGACCCTAACAGATGGGTGGAAAGGCCTGCCAATGCCCCACCCAGCAGGAGGAGTGGCACAGAAGAAGGACTTGGCTGTGGCTGTTTGGCGCCATTCGATTGCTGCCCAACGGACGGTATGAGACACTGCGGGTGCCAGGGCATCGGCCGCCTGGAGTGGCAATGGCGGCGGGAGAACGAAGTGAGCCAGAAGACGTCATCCTCGGGTCCATGGGCAAGAAGCGGAGCCTGTGCGGAGTCAGCGAGAGCGGCCACCACCAATACCGGCAGAGGACTTCCCAGCGGAGCCCCCAAGTCTGGGGGAGAGGCCCGCAGGACAGTGGAGCGGGGGACGGAGGCTGCAGGGAAAGCCGCGTGTTGATGTGATGAAGGCCGCAGTGCCGGGGAAGGTGAGAGTACCCCCGGCACCACCAGTGTCTCCGCAAGCGGCCCCCACCATTCTGCCACAGCACGCGGTCTCCAGCAAACCGGAAGGTCGGGCTGCAGAGGACCCTATGGGATACGCAGAGTTGAGTGAGACCCCTGCCCCCGTCCTTGAGCCATCTCGCCCGGAGTCACCAGGGCGGAGCTTGTTGACAGAAGATGCGTCTGTGCTCTCTCGGCCGGAAAAACCGCCATCACCAGAACCGGCTGTCACTCCGGCTCTGCTGGAAGTTTTGAATGCGGCCTACCCTGCGGCCACGGTTATGCCTGCATTGGAACCGGCTGTGGCCTGTGTGACAGGCCCTGTGGACCAGCCCCCCGGAAACACAGCTGCTCCCATCCGCCACCCGGCCCCAGCGGCTGCTGAGCCGCAGAAATCATCGGCCGCCTCTGATCCACGCCCTTTCTCGGCAAGGTCCCACCCACCGGACTCTGGGACTGGCGCGACCCCCTCTGTCTGGGTGGCGGACGTGATAAAACAAAAGAAGATCCGGGAGCAGGAGATATGGAGCCTGCTTCACTCAAAAGGGGAAGCTGGCATGGCGGTGGAAAGATCCCGGGGACGGCTGGTGTACACCAACACGGACAGGGGGTACGGTTTCATTCCTGACCAGTCTGGCCAGAAAGTGTACGTGAATGTAGCATCCATACGTCATGGCCGGGCCCTGAAAGAAGGGGACTTCGTCTCCTACTATAAAGAATACTGCCCCCGCGGGTATTATGCGGTGGCAGTACTGGCGGAGCCTGAGCAAAGCGGACCCCCGTGAGAAAGGACTGATATGGACACTCTCGGTTCCCCCAGGAGTTCCACGGCTGTGGGGCCCTCACCTCTGTCCACTGAGAGGAGGATAAACTGTCAGGAGTTCGATGCACCGTTGTGCAGATTATAAGGACAGTTGCATTTAGAAAAAAGTTTTGTTGTTGTTTAACTGATGCAACTATTTTCTCTCTCTCTTTCTTTCTTCTTTCTATGTTCTTTATATACGAAAATATGTTTACCTGACAGAACGGGGATACGGAAAGCGGAGGAGTGTCCAGGTCCAAGGAAGGGGGGAGGAGGAAAGAAGACATGCAATGTTATGTTATATTTTGGTTTTAAAAGCAAGAGAAAATGAAAAAAAAAAAATTATAAAAATGGGTACTTGTGATATTGTAAAGTTGTTTTGGTGTACAATATGCACAAGTAAAATGCAACAGGTCCGGGTAAGGGAAGGTCTGCGGGACCAAAGGAAAGTGTGAGATCCGGTAGGGATCTAAGAGTTGAGGAGGTCTGGGAGACCGGGACGCCGACCATGACATGTAATTTAAAGAAGGGTAAATGAGTTGGAAGACGTGAGAGAGACAGCCGTCCTAGGTCAGGTCCCCAACACCACGGACACCCCTGAAGGAGGAAGGTGGGCACTGGTAATGTTCTGGAAGGTAAGAGACCTCGATCATGGCGTACCGAATAGTGGAAGGTGACAGTAGGGGAGAGTAGGGGAAGGTACACGCCATAGAGAGAATATGGGTGTACCTAGCCCAATTTGAAAGACGTTGTCATGTGGCGTGCGCGCTGGTGAGTAGCAGTAGGCTGCTCAGAGCATAGTGCTCCCAGTATGGTTCGGCCCCCGCAGATAGTGGGTTTGGCTCAACAGCTGGTCCGACAACAGAATGTAGGTGTAGCTTCAGAACGACGAAGGCAGGGATGACGATTGTCGAGGACGACAATGGACAAAGGAAGGGTGAGTGTAGGGAAGGTGACCTGACGGACGGACGGACTAGTCAGAGTGAAGAAGGAAAGGTTTGCACAGTGTGGGTAGGTGTCAGGTATTACAGTGGGGAAACAGCTAGGAAAGTGTAGTGAACGTGCAGTACCTTGGGTTGACCATTAGATGGCAGGGAGGAGTGTGAGCAAAGGACTTGACAACAGCTTAGGGCTTTAGAAACCGTTGGTCATGGGGGGCGTGGTGACAGTTTCAAGGGACCGGGAGAGTTATAAATACTGAGGGAGGGTTCCAGAAGGTTCCAGTCCCCAGGGGGAGCTCCAGTGACAGGAGAACTGCTACAGTCTGTGCACTGTGAGGGAATCCAGACCAGGGGGACTGAGGAGAGAGAACAACAAGGGGGTGGTCCTGACAGTTACACCGCAACAGAGACGAGTTAAAAGGGAATAGACACACCGTGTACAGTTCGACGTCTGACCAGTGAACGGACTGTTGGTGATTTGGCTTAGGGCAGCCACAGTGTCGGAAGCTGTAACTACGTCAGGAAAGGAGAAAGGACAGGACGTATATATACGTCCCCGGCGAGCAACACGGTGTGAAGCGGCTCTGGATATAGAGGGCCATGAGTGAGGTACTGTGCTGTGTCGTGAAGCGGCTCTGGATGCGGAGAGCCGGGAGAGAGCGATATGGCGATGTGTTGCGAGGGCCGTCAGACGGACGGCGCGCAAGTGAAATAAACTTGGACCTGTTGTACCCAGTACCTGCCTCCATCTTGTCTCTGTCTCGTCTCTGCGCGGTAAGAAGAGGGACCACCCCCCCAGCTCGCCCCCCACCACCTCTACATATCTAGAAAAATAGCCCATTTGTGTGTTATTTTCCGGCTCTTAGTGTGAGCCTTTTGCAAGCTGCTTGAAAAAGGCTCATACACCAAAACGTCACGCATAGAGTTGAGCGAGACGGGTCGGTCAAATTCAAAAATAGCCGATCGAAACCCGACCATAGCGTGAGGTCGGCCATGAGGTTGCTGATCAGAGCGCCAAAGTCGCGGTTCAAATAATGCTTCCTGCGCCTTTTCTCAGCCAATGATGGAGGACGCACATTTTGGGCTACGCGATGACATGCGCAGCGGCCACCACCATCTTAGAGAAGGGCATTGAAGTGATTGGCTGGCTTTGTGTGGCATCACAGTGGGTATAAAAGGCCGTGACCGCCAACCGCCATCTTAATTCTGCCGATCTTACAATAGGGAGAGGTGCTGCTGCTGCTGATTCTGAATAGGGAGAGCGTTAGGCAGGGAAGAAGAAAAAAAATTGCTTCTGCTGCTAGCGTTTTTCATTTTACAGTTAGTGTGCACTGAAAGGGGAGGATTTTTGTTCTGTGCAGCAGCGCTGGTGGTGATTAGGCTGTGTTTTAAGGCTACCTGCTAGCTGCATTGCTGTATGCACACTGCTGTTCAAACTGCTTTTTTCAAAGCACTCCAACTTTTATTATTTTGTTCTGGTGAGTTACTGAGCGTTCATTTTTTCACCCACCATATAGCGGTGTACGCTCCTCACACACTACCGTGTACCGGCTGGTATCACAGACAAATAGAAGCTATCTGGGTGTGACTCTGGAAAAACAAGCCGAGGAGTTTTTCCATTTTTCCAGACCTACACCTTATAGAGCTGTCCGCTTTTCAAACAGTTTCGTATATCTGCTGTTTGATTACAGCCAAAACTAGACAGAGACAGCGTGTGGAGATTGACAATTTTCCAAACACACACCGTATAGAGCTGTCCGATTCTCAAACAGTATTGTATATCTGCCATTCGCATTACAGTCACATCTATACAGAGTCAGCGTCTGTGTGTGTGTGACACTCTGTAAATACATATACGGAGATTGTTAGTTACACAAAAAACATATGCAGCTGTACACTTATGATACAGTTCCGTATATCTGCTTGTTGGATTATGGTCAAATACATATTGGTAGAGCGTCTGTGACTAACAAAGTATATACGTAGATTTAATTTTTTTAATACACCTTACACAGGTGGACGCTCCTCATACAGTACCATCTCTCTGCTGGAATTTTTGGTACACTTTCCCAAACATGAGGAAGTATGGTGGAAGAGGCCACGGACGTGGGCAGGGGGGTACAGCTGGTACTGATGGTGGTGGTGCATCGGCTGGTTCTGGCAAAAGCACAATAGCAGCTAAGGCAGGAGGTGTTGAGCCTGCATCATTGTCTGGCCCAAGAAGGCCTGTAAAGTTCCCTTTTCTTGGAGTAGAAAAACTGCTTTCAAAGCCGGAGCATCAGGAACAGGTTTTGGCTTACATTGCTGAAACAGCCACGAGCTCTATTGCCTCCTCTTCTGAACGTTCAAAACCTGCAAGCACGGAGTCATCAGTGCAGGGTTCTGGTCAGGAAAAACACCTTTCCTTGTGTCCTTCACCTCCACCAAAGTTAAGGATGCGGCAGCCCACACTTCAGATTACAATATGGAGCTGTTTTCACATACCATGCCTGGGTTATCCAGTCAAATCCTGAATTCCCCAGTCCAAGATGAATCTGACATGGAGTGCACTGATGCACAACCACAGCCATCAGGGTCAGATTCTGGCTCAATAGACTGCGAGGGCAATGCAGTGCTCTGGGTCAATGTACCAGCAAAGTCATCTATCAGTGGCTGATAGATGATTCTGCTGGTACATTGACCCAGAGCACTGCATTGCCCTCGCAGTCTATTGAGCCAGAATCTGACCCTGATGAAACTCAGGTGCCCCTTGCCGCGTACTATACCACCTTACACGGTGACACAGAGGAAGGTAAAGAGGAAGGTGCAGATGACTTTGAAGAGGAGGTGATGGATGACCCAGTTCTTGACCCAGATTGGCATCCATTGGGGGAGGAAGGTGGCGCTGGCAATTGTTCAGATAAGGAGAAGGATCCGTAGTAGGCATTGACATCGCAGCAGCGGTTACCTGGCAGGCCCGTAGCTGTCCAAAAACGTGGACCAAAAGCTAAAAGAGTTGCAGGACAGCTTGGCCAGACGGTCAACATAGCACAGCGTGCAAGGCCAGAAAATGTATACCATAGTAGGAAGAGTGCAGTGTGGCACTTCTTTGTCCAAAATCCTACTGATGAGGCAAAGGTTACCTGTAAGAAGTGCGGAAGGACCTTTAGCTGAGGTAAACAACGCAGAAATTTGAATACCAGTTGCATGCTTAGACATTTAATCAACATGCACTTGCAAGCGTGGACGGACTACAAAACCTCAGGTAGCACATGTGCACCTGCTCCGACTGAAGGTAACCAGAAACGCTCCATCGCTTCCCCCACTGTAAGACCACCGCCACCGTTAAGCACACCACCAGCACTAAATGTGGAGGTGTCGTCGCAAGGCCAAAGCACTCAGGGAATCACAATGGTTTTGCAACACAACACTGAATCTAGGCCATCACCACCAATACCATCACCAACCCCCTCTCACTCTGTCCGGTCCACCGCTACTTCCCCCATATGCAGCTCTCCAGTCCAGCTCACCCTACCAGACACTCTCAGTAGGACAAGAAAGTACTCATCCTCTCATCCGCGTACACTGTGTTTGAATGCCTACATTGCCAAACTAATCTCATTAAAGATGATGCCCTAATATTTGGTTGAAAGCGAAGCTTTACGCGAGCTCATGGCCTATGCTGTCCCACGCTATGACGTACCCAGTCAGCACTTCTGTTCTCGAAAAGCCATCCCTGCCCTCCACCGGCATGTGAAAGACCGCATTGTCCATGCACTAAAACAGTCAGTGAGTGGAAAGGCGCACCTCACAACAGATGCATGGCCAAGTAGGCATGACCAGGGCCGTTACGTGTCCATCACTGCGCACTGGGTTAATGTGGTGGATGCAGGCTCCACAGGGGACAGCGGCGGTGGAACAGTGCTGCCTAGCCCACGGTATAGGAAACAGTTGGCTATAGGCTTTCGACCATCCTCCTCCTTCATCAGCGAAAGCTTGTCCACAGAGTGCAGTCGCACGAGCACTCCATCCGCAGCTGGCAGTGTTGCACACGAGGTGTCCCACTATTGAACAGCTAGTGGTAAGTGTCAGCAGGCTGTGTTAAAGATGATGTCTTTGGGAGACAACAGACACTCCGCGGATGTACTGGCCGACTACTTGCAGCGACAATCTGAGTCATGGCTTGACAGTCTACATCTTGAGGCAGGCAAGATAGTCAGTGATAACGGCCAAAATTTTGTGGCAGCCATAGCCCGTGCAAAACTCACACACATACCTTGCCTGGCTCACACTTTGAACCTGGTGCAGTGCTTCCTTAATAATTATCCAGAGTTAACATCCCTGCTACATAAGGTGCGAAGACTGTGCTCGCACATCCGTCGCTCAAACGTCCACTCCACTCGTATGCAGAAGCTGCAGCGATTGCTCCACCTCCCCAAGCACCGCCTAATCATAGACGTTGCAACAAGGTGGAACTCCACCCTGCACATGGTTGAGAGGCTGTGCGAACAGAGGCAGGCTGTAATGCATTTCTGGGAGGATACACGGGCAGGCAGTTTGAGGGAAGACATGGAATTGTCGGGTGTGCAGTGGTCAAAGCTGAAAGACCTCTGTAAAGTTCTTCAGTGTTTTGAGGAATGCACACAGCTGGTAAGCGCAGACGACACAATCATAAGCATGAGCATGCCCCTTATGCGTCTGCTCATGCAAAGTTTGATGCACATTAAGGATCAGGCGTCTGCAGCGGAGGAGGAGGGAAGCCTTGATGACAGTCAGCCATTGTCTGGTCAGGGAACTGTCCTGTACAACATGGAGGAAGAAGAGGATGAGGGGGATGATTATTTTGGGCAGGAAGATGCTTCTCATGGGGCAAGAGAACATGTGGGCGTGCCAAGGTCAGGTACAGTGTTTGTGCGTGACTGTAGGGATGTGGATTTGCCAGAAAGTGCTCCTCCACCCAGCAGTGGCAGTGCAGCATTGACACCTGGAACATTGGCCCACATGTGCGATTATGCCTTGCGGATACTAAAATGGGACCCCGCATTGCCAAAATGATGAGGGATGACGACTACTGGCTGGCCAGCCTCCTCGATCCACGCTACAAAGGCAAATTACATAACATCATGCCACAGGAGAACCTCCCATGAGCCATAGTGGGCACAATGGAAGAGGTGTTCGTGGTGCACACAGCCGAAGTGGCGTTGGAGAAAGGGGTTTAATGACCATGTTGTGGAATGATTTCTCAAGTACCGCTCACACGACTGCTAATATTGCATCGATTAAAAGTGACAGGAGACAGCAGTTGTCAACTATGGTTACAAACTCCTTCTCCTCCCATATCGATGTTCTCCCTCACAGGTCATTCCTCTTTGACTATTGGGCCTCTAAACTGGACACCTGGCCTGAATTGGCACACTATGTCTTACAGGAGCTTGCTTGCCCTGCTGCTAGTGTGTTATCTGAAAGAGTCTTCAGTGCTGCTGGATCAATCCTGACAGTAAAAAGGACACGTCTGTCGACCCAAAATGTTGATGATCTAACCTTCATTAAAATGAACCATGCATGGGTTTCAAAGGATTTTGTCCCACCTTCCCATGATGACACATAGGTTGCCAGAAAACTGCCTCGCTTTTGTCCTCCGCTTCCTCGGACTTGTCCAATTCCGCCCTTTGCAGCAGCTGAATGTCCAGCCAACACATCAACATATGCCTTTTTTTAAACCTCCCTAACTGGGCTGCCCACCCCCCCCAAGGGCTGGGGTCAACACCTGGCGCACCTGGGCAAGTACCGTTGCTCTGAACAGGTGGATGGGCCCACTGATGGCCAACGGCACTGGCACAGGGCCCCTCATAGTAAAATACAGTGTCTCTAATGATGGGGGGGCCCACTCGCCATCAGACACACCAGCATACTATGAGGGGCCCTGTGCAAGTACCGTCGACCACGAGTGTGCCCCCCCCTTGGTCATGGCCACAGTACTTGCAAATTGCAATACTTACCTCTCCCTGCTCCACCGCTGTGTAGTCTGGGCAGTTAAATCCTTCACAGGGATGGCCACTAGAAATTTGGGGTATTGATCGAGGATGGTTAAGATGTACCTATGGCCTGTCCTGCTGGCCTCTACCTTCAGATGATCAATGGCTACCATTTGCAATGGATGTCAACTTACAAGCGGATGTAGTGGTGCTTTATGATCACCTTTCACAGTTGTGATAGTCACAGACGTGTGACATTCCTGCCACCATTTTTCAATGTCTCCTCTCATGCCAATCCAATAGAATCGCCTACGGACTGTGGTTTCTGTCTTTTGCACTCCAAAATGACCAGACACATCATGATAGGCAGTGAGGACCATGTCTACATCTCTCCCTGTGATCACAATTTGATGGAGACGAGTAACGGTGATGTGATCCACGCTACTGCAATAAAGCAATCCTTTCTTCACAAAGAACCTTTTTTCTGTCTCCACAGACACAGTAATTGAGGGTCTGCATCGCCTCTGCAACATGTACCGGGAGGTTTTCCCGCGATGAGTAATTCCCAAATTTCTGCTAACACTCGATTTTCCGTCTGTACTTGTATCCATGTAGTTTCCAGTAGCGGAGAGTCTGGACTGGCTTACTGAGATTGAAATATATACGAAGATTTAAAAGTACCACAACACTGTATACTGTTGTACGCTTAGACTACCTTTCCCTTTTTCTACTTTTTAAATTCTGGTGTAATACATAGTGAGCCTGTGAGTGTCTGTGTCTGACGCCAGAAGTATAGACAAAAATTTACAATTACCCCTAGACTGGATACACCTGCTATGTGCTGATACAGTACCTTTGTTCCAAATTTTGTATTACGGTATCATCCATAGTGAGTGAGCGTGTGTGGTTTACGCCTTCTATATATACGGTGAATCAGAGATACCAATTTTTACCCTATACTCGATACAGCTTGTATCTTGTTATACAGTACCTTTGTTCAACATTTAGCATTACGGTCAAATTCATAATGAGTAAGCGTCTGAGAGTGACTACGGGACTATGTATACAGAGATTTCAATTGTACCCTATAATATATATACTTCCTATCTTGTTATCCAGTACCTTTTTTACAACATTTTTTATTATGGTCAAACCCAGACTGAGTGAGCGTCTGAGAGTGACTTCGGAAATATATACCGAGATTTCAAATTTGGCCAACACTGTACACAGCTGTAAGCTTCTAATACAATAACCTTTTTAGCTATTTAGATTTTGGTTGTCACGCTCGCATCTTGGCTGAGTGGCGCGAACCAGGGGGTTGTGGCCCCACTGTGCCACAAACCAGACTACCCTGGAAGGGGTGTAACTACGGCAGCTACCTCGGTCTTCACTGGAGCCTCAGATGGTGAGGTCAGGCTTATGTGGCAGGTAGCAGCCGGGTGCCACTCCAGGGTGGTGTCTGGCTGTGGCTGCTGATCCCACTCGGGAACAGAACACCTGGACAGGTGCGAGTGACAAGCAGGCTGAGACACAGGGCAAGCAGACATGGCTGAGACACAGGGCAAGCAGGCACAGCTTGGTACACTGGCAGGCAGGCACGGCTTGAAGACACAGGGCAAGCGGGCACGGCTTGGAGACACAGGGCAAGCGGGCACGGCTTGGAGACAGGGCAAGTGGGCACGGCTTGGAGACACAGGGCAGGTGGGCACGGCTTGGAGACACAGGGCAAGTGGGCACGGCTTGGAGACACAGGGCAAGTGGGCACGGCTTGGAGACACAGGGCAGGCGGGCACGGCTTAGAGACACAGGGCAGGCGGGCACGGCTTGGAGACACAGGACAGGTGGGCACGGTATGAGAAGGGACATGTAGGACCTGTTCACACAGCAGGTGTAGGCAGGAGGGAGTGGTGTATGCTGGAACAGGATCTGGACTTGTTCACACAGGAGGTGCAGGTATGGATATAGGCAGGAGTGTGGAGTAGGCGGAGCCGCAGGAGTGCGGAGTAGGCTGGGCTGCTAGGGAGCCGTGCAGGAAGAGCGGCAGGGGAGCCGAGCAGGCAGAGCGTCAGGGGAGCCGAACAGGCAGAGCGGCAGGGGAGCCGTGCAGGCAGAGCAGCAGGGGAGCCGTGCAGGCAGAGCGGCTAGGGAGCCGATGCACAGACAGAGCTGCAAGGGTGCAGGTGCACAGACAGAGTGGACACAAGGAAAGACACAGCAGGGAAGGAAGCCACAGACAAGGAGAAAGGGAGACTAAGGTAGGACAGAGTACAGACAAGGTACTGGGACCAAGACTCAAGGGCCAGGATATTCAGCCTCCTGGCAGGCAGACAAAGAACACAAAGCAAGGCTAAGAGTATTCCTACAGAGAAGGAGATACACAGAACAGGGCCTGCCTTCCTCAGCAGCAAGACATTAAGTATAGACATTGCACAGGCATTGTTTCAGTGGGTGTGGCGGAACTCAATAGTCAAGGCCTCTAGGTAATTGGTCAGGGACAGATTAGACAGGTGCACCCTGACTGCATAAAAACCAGAGAGTTCTGGCGCCGCCCCCCCTATACACACATAGCCAGGAAACATACAGGAGAGCAGAGGCACAGAGCACAGGACTGGCAACAGACAGAATTCACAGCATGACCCGGAGCAGTGAGTAATTTGATGTGCGGGGGATGGGAGGCCATGCAGTGACGCCAGCAGGGTTGTTACAGTACCCCCCTTTATGGCCCCTGTTCCTCAAGCCTGCCAGAATGACCTGCAGAAGGAGTGTGGGACCACACACAGTCCAGGCTAACATGATATTCATCAGGTCGAATAGATTATGTGTGCCATCAGGAATCCCAGATTGCCCGGTTTCTTGGTGCCCAAGGGAGTCAGTTTCCAACACAGAGGGTACAAGGACTTCTTCCTCCAGATTGGCAAAAAGCGGGGCCCTGGCAGCTTCAGACTTCGCCCCTACATCAGCCGGCCAGCTAGAAGCTGAAGACATCTGCACAGAGTCAATTTTTAGCCCGTTATTCCAAGAAAATTGGACCTCTTCCTCCAGATGGGTAAAAATCGGAGATACATAGGCCACTGTTATCACCTCTTCATCCACCTGCCACATGGAAGTTGGAGGCATACATACGGGGAGCCACTTCCGCCTGTTACCCGGAAAAAACAGGGCCACCTCTTTCAAGTTGGCGAAGGAGTACTGCTTAATCCTGGGACCTTCACCCACAGGTCATAGAGGAGCCGAGGGCATCCACTCAGGATCCATCTTCAGCCCACTATCCTGGGGAAGACAGTCAAGCGACAGGGATGTTCCTGGGGACTGGTCACCGGAGGTGTGCGGAGAGGGCGCCACTGCTTTCTTTTCTTCCGTGACATCAGCACACCATGACTTAATAACCGGCAGATCAGGTGGAGAAGGTGACAATACAGAAGACTGGCCTTGCAGTAGTGGAACTAGGAACCTCTGTTGGCTAGGCAGTTCCAAATGCAGCACCACGCTGGGTCTTTGGACCGGAAGGGGCAGTAGAGTACCCGGCTCTGAATGACCAGTGGGCAAACTGGACAGCAGGTGGAAAACAAATGTCTTCGTGTATAATGCTCCGATTAGGAGTTGTAGTTGACCCCTCAGTACCAGACTGTTCACAAGTAGAGCTCGGCCATCACCAAACACCCTCAAAGGATTCTGTAACTGTGGAACAGGAACCCAACACAGACTCCGTCTGGCTTGCAGCTTACATACAACTGCAGGGCCGAACCTCCCACAAGGCACCGGAACAGTCACAGACTTTAGTGGCGAGGAGGTACTCTCACTAAGGGCTGTCTCTCCTACTGACCCAAGGTTTTGGAGCTTTGGCTTCACAGGGCAGAGACCGTCAGGATGTTGCTTCTCAGGACTGGACTCTGGCGACAACCTAGCCAGCCCCTTTTTCTTAGACCTCTTGGATCTTGCAGAGGGGGCTGTCTTGGCAGGTTGTGGAACAGGTGGGTCATGGACGGTCATAGACAGATGAGACGAATTAGCCTCGGGTTCTCTTCGCCTGGTCCGTTTCTGGAAGCTTGGGGGGGAAGAATCTTCAGGAGACACTGTATTTGGCTTGTCAAAGGCTTTGCAGAAGGCCACCAGGAAGGCCGGTAAGCTGAAGGTGATGGGATCCCCCGCTTCCCAAAGGGGGTTAAGCCACTGCAATGCATCTCCTGTTAGGTAGGACATTAGTAATCCTACCTTTACCCGATCGCTGGCGAAGTAGGGAGCATGCCATTGAAAATAGCGTAGGCACTGCTCCATAAATGCAAGACACTGCTTAGGGTCCCATCATATCTTGGCGAGTCCGAGGGAGGTTCAACTTTAGGTATGCCAGCCTCTAGTTGAGCAAACAGTCTATTGGAGACCACAATGGTGGGTGGAGCAGTGAAGAATTGGGCTTCAGACCGGGTAAATTTATTTGGTTGCCCATACTGGCAAAAAAGCTCATCTTGTTCCGAGAGCGAAAGGACATGGGACTCAGCGGGGACCATGGCCTGTGCAAACCGTCACGCTCATGCCTTGGCTGAGTGGCGTGAGCCAGGGGGTTGTGGCCCCACTGTGCCACAAACCAGACTACCCTGGAAGGGGCGTAACTACGGCAGCTACCTTGGTCTTCACTGGAGCCTCTGATGGTGAGGTCAGGCTTGTGCAGCAGGTAGCAGCCGGGTGCCACTCCAGGGTGGTGTCTGGCTGTGGCTGCTGATCCCACTCGGGAACAGGACACCTGGACAGGTGCGAGTGACAAGCAGGCTGAGACACAGGGAAAGCAGACACGGCTGAGACACAGGGCAAGCAGGCACGGCTTGGTACACTGGCAGGCAGGCACGGCTTGAAGACACAGGGCAAGCGGGCACGGCTTGGAGACACAGGGCAAGCGGGCACGGCTTGGAGACACAGGGCAGGCGGGCACGGCTTGGAGACACAGGGCAGGCGGGCACGGCTTGGAGACACAGGGCAGGTGGGCACAGCTTGGAGACAGCACAGGCGGGCATGGCTTGGAGACACAGGACAGGCAGACACGGCTTGGAGACACAGGACAGGCGGGCACAGTATGAGAAGGGACAGGTAGGACCTGTTCACACAGCAGGTGTAGGCAGGAGGGAATGGTGTATGCCAGAACAGGATCTGGACCTGTTCACACAGGAGGTGCAGGCAGGAGTGTGGAGTAGGCGGAGCCGCAGGAGTGTGGAGTAGGCTGGGCTGCAAGGGAGCCGTGCAGGAAGAGCGGCAGGGGAGCCGAGCAGGCAGAGCGGCAGGGGAGCCGAGCAGGGAGAGCAGCAGGGGAGCCGTGCAGGCAGAGCGGCAGGGGAGCCGTGCAGGCACAGCGGCTAGGGAGCCGTGCAGGCAGAGCGGCTAGGGAGCCATGCAGGCATAGCGGCTCGGGAGCCGAGCAGGCAGAGCGGCTAGGGAGCCGATGCACAGACAGAGCTGCAAGGGTGCAGGTGCACAGACAGAGTGGACACAAGGAAAGACACAGCAGGGAAGGAAGCCACAGACAAGGAGAAAGGGAGACTAAGGTAGGACAGAGTACAGACAAGGTACTGGGACCAAGACTCAAGGGCCAGGATATTCAGCCTCCTGGCAGGCAGAGAAAGAACACAAAGCAAGGCTAAGAGTATTTCTACAGAGAAGGAGATACACAGAACAGGGCCTGGCTTCCTCAGCAACAAGACACTAACTGAATATAGACATTGTACAGGCAATGTTTCAGTGTGTGTGGCGGAACTAAATAGTCAAGGCTTCTAGGTAATTGGTCAGGGACAGATTAGACAGGTGCCCCCTGACTGCATAAAAACCAGAGAGTTCTGGCACCGCCCCCCTATACACACATAGCCAGGAAACATACAGGAGAGCAGAGGCACAGAGCAAAGGACTAGCAACAGACAGAATTCACAGCATGACCCGGAGAAGTGAGTAAGTTGATGTGCGGGGGATCGGAGGCCATGCAGTGACGCCAGCAGGGTTGTTACAGTGGTGTAATCCATAATGAGCCTGTGAACGTCTGTCTGTTACTCCGGCAATATATTAGGAGCTTTAAGATTACCCCAACACTGTATACAGCTGTACGCTTGTGTTACATTACCCATTTACAGCTTTTCATATTCTTGTGCAATCCATACTGGGCCTGAGAGCGTTTGTGTCTGCCTCCTGAAATGTATATGGAGATTCAGAATGTTTACACTATACTAAAGTATATATACCTTGTATCTGGTGATACTGTACCCTTTTTCAACTTTTTATTTTATTCGGTAATCCATACTGAGCCTGTGAGCATCTGTGTATGAATCATGAAATATATACAGAGATTTACTGTTATCCCTAGACTGTATAGAGCTGTACGCTTCTGATACAGTACCATATATCTGCTGGTATTTTGGGTCCATTTTCCAAAACATGAGGAAGTATGGTGGAAGAGGACGTGGACGTGGGCGTGGGGGGCCACCTGGTACTGATGGTGGTGGTGCATCTGCTGGTTGTGCCAAAAACACAATAGCAGCTAAGGCAGGAGGTGTTGAGCCTGCGTCATGGTGTAGCTCTGGAATGCATGTAAGGCTCCGATTTCTGGGAGTAGGTAGACTGCTTTTAAAGCCAGAGCATCAGGAACTGTTTTTGGCTTACATTACTGAAACAGCCTCCAGCTCTATCGCCTCCTCTTCTGAAGTTTCAAAAAATGCAAGCACTGAGTCGTCAGTGCAGGCTTCTGGTCAGGAGCAACCCCTTTCCTTGTGTCCTTCACCCACACCAAAAAAGAAGGATGCGGCAGCACACACTTCAGATTACTCCATGGAGCTCTTTTCACATACCATGCCTGGGTTAATTAAAAATGGGGCCCATCATATACTGGAGCATTCCAAATCGGGGACATCAGACACTGGAGCAGCATTTATGGGGCTCATTATACACTGGAGCATTAGAAATTGAGCCCATTATATATGGAGCGTTATTTGGGCCCATCATACACTGGAGCATTCCAGATGGGGGACATCAGACACTGGAGCAGCATTTACGGGGCCCATCATGCATTGGAGCATTAGAAATGGGGCCCATCATATACTGGAGCATTATAAATGGGGCAGATCAGACACTGGAGCAGCATCTATGGGGCACATGATACACTGGAGCATTAGAAATGGGGCCCATAATATATGGATCTTTATTAGGGCCCATCATACACTGGAGCATCATCCATGAGGCCCATCATATATTGGAGCATTGTAAATGGGGCAGATCAGACACTGGAGCATTAGAAATAGAGCCCATTATATATGGAGCATTATTAGGGCCCATCATACACTGGAGCATCATCCATGAGGCCCATCATACACTGGAGCATCATCCATGAGGCCCATCATATACTGAAGCATTATGTGGAGCTCATCATATACTGTATGGAACATTATATGTAACCAATTATTCTGTATGGAGAAATATATGGGGCTCATTATTCTGTATTGCGCACAATGTGGTGGCCATAATACTGTATGAAGTAATATACTGTCCTTTTTTGAGCTATTGTACAATTTAAAACAGATCAGTCATGTAAGCAGTGAAGTATTTGTCATTCTACTATACCTTTATTTCTGTGCCGTATCGGAGCATCATGAGTTGTGGTATGTGTTAAAGGGGCGCACTGATACTCTTTGGCCCAGGGCACACGCAAACCTGGAGCCAGCCCTACCCCCCCACAACGTTAGCCAAATAAGTCCCAGTTTTCAATGCATAACTATTATTATGAAGTAAATTAAGGTTGACAAGCTTCAGTAATAAGAATTCAACCCGACTTTTGCGAAAGTCGGGTTACGTGAAAACCGACTCGACTCTAAAAAAGGCAAAGTCACTCATCTCTAGTCATGCACAAATGGGCTATTAAAATAGCTTTTTTTGCACTAAAATGATGATGTGCTGCTTCTTTGATTTTTCTAATATACTAGATTATGGCCCGATGCTATCGCATCGGGAGGATGCGATAGCATCACACCTCTTGCCATGTTAACCCTCAACACACACACTCCTCAACACACACTCCTCTCACCTTTCACCATCTCCACTCACTCTTTCACTCCACATACGACCCCTTCTCTCACTCCGTCTCTCATACTCACGCCGTCATCGCCGCTGCTCCACGATCCCCGACATCTTCTTCCGCCGGCGCCATCCTGGATCCAGACGTTGTCCACGCCGGCGACATGTTCTTGCGGCGACGCCATCTTGAGTATCGTGAAATCCCGCGATAGTCAAGATAGCGTCGCCGGAAGAACATGTCGCCGGCGTGGACGACGTCGGGATCCAAAATGGCGTCGGCGAAATCTCGCGAGTTTTCGCCGACGCCATTTTGGATCCCGACGTCGTCCTCGCCGGCGACATGTTCTTGCGGCGACGCCATCTTGACTATCGCGGGATTTCGCCGATCCAAAATGGCGTCACCGCAAGAACATGTCTCCGGTGTGGACGACATCGGGATCCAAAATGGCGTCGGCGTAAACTCGCGAGATTTCGCCAACGCCATCTTTTTGGATCCCCAGTCGTCCACGCCAGTGACATGTTCTTGCGGCGACGCCATCTTGAATCTCGCAGGATTTCACGAAATCCAAGATGGCGTCGCTGCAAGAACATGTCGGCGGCCTGGAGAACGTCTGGATCCAGGATCGCGGCGGCGGAGGAAGATGTCGGGGCAGCGACGATGACGGTGTGAGTATGAGAAACGGAGTGAGAAAAAAAAACGTATGTGGAGTGAAAGAGTGAGTGGACGTGAGTGCAGGTGAAAGGTGAGAGGAGTGTGTGTTGAGGCGGTGTGGTGTGTTGAGGGTTAACATGTGCGTGTGTGTGGTGACGTCACCGGTTACAACTGGACGGAAGTTGTTACAACCGGAAGCTGCTTAGGGCATTTATTATTATAGATGATGAGGAAGAAGCCGTCTGTTGTTGGCGGTGATGGCGTGTAGAGGCTTCTTCAGCCAATGTAATAGATTTAGAGTTAGGGGATTCGTGTGTGAGACGACGGCGTTTATAAGCCTTAATCTTGTCAAGTCGATGCTGTTTTTCCTCAGGAGTCTCATTAGCACGGCGTTGTTTTTGTCGTAGTGCTAAAGCTGCTTTCCTTTCACTGGCATTGGCATACTGTGCATCAGTATTGAATGGTGGTATTGATAGGGCAGAAACAGATTGCTGATTAGTTATGTCAGTGAACGGCATATGGGATGAAGTGTAGCAGTAAATTGTTCCACATGCTGATGTGGAAGCATCCTGTTGTGAGTCTAATAATAATGATGAGGAAGAGGCCGTCTGTTGTCGGCGGTGACGGCGTGCAGAGGCTTCTTCAGCCAATCTTATGGATTTAGAGTTAGGGGATTCGTGTGTGAGGCGACGGCGTTTATAAGCCTTAATCTTCTCAAGGCGATGGTGTTTTTCCTCAGGAGTCTCATTAGCACGGCGTTGTTTTTGTCATAGTGCTAAAGCTGCTTTCCTTTCACTGGCATTGGCATACTTTTTGTTATGACTCATGTTGGCACAGGTAAAGGAGTCTATTTGGCAGTTATCTGGCAGTGAAGAAGGCGTCCTGGAGTATTGTAGAGTAAACAGATACTAATTGACCCTGTAATTGCCCAGCAGTAGTTATGAAGTGGTAGTGGCAAATTGGCCCTGTAGTTAGACACCGGCAGAGGAGCAAGGCAGCAGTAGTTATGGCGGTAGAGGCAAATTGGCACTGTAATTAGACACCGGCAGAGGAGCAAGGCAGCAGTAGTTATGGCGGTAGAGGCAAATTGGCCCTGTAATTAGACACCGGCAGAGGAGCAAGGCAGCAGTAGTTATGGCGGTAGAGGCAAATTGGCCCTGTAATTAGACACAGGCAGTGAACAGTCAGAGGAGCAAGGCAGCAGTACTTATGGCGGTAGAGGCAAATTGGCCCTGTAATTAGACACCGGCAGAGGAGCAAGGCAGCAGTAGTTATGGCGGTATAGGCAAATTGGCCCTGTAATTAGACACCAGCAGAGGAGCAATGCAGCAGTAGTTATGGCGGTAGAGGCAAATTGATCCTGTAATTAGACACCGGCAGAGGAGCAAGGCAGCAGTAGTTATGGCGGTAGAGGCAAATTGATCCTGTAATTAGACACCAGCAGAGGAGCAAGGCAGCAGTAGTTATGGTATTGGCAAATTGGCCCTGTAATTAGACACCAGCAGAGGAGCAATGCAGCAGTAGTTATGGCGGTAGAGGCAAATTGATCCTGTAATTAGACACCGGCAGAGGAGCAAGGCAGCAGTAGTTATGGCGGTAGAGGCAAATTAGCCCTGTAATTAGACACCGGCAGAGGAGCAAGGCAGCAGTAGTTATGGCGGTAGAGGCAAATTGATCCTGTAATTAGACACCGGCAGAGGAGCAATGCAGCAGTAGTTATGGCGGTAGAGGCAAATTAGCCCTGTAATTAGACACCGGCAGAGGAGCAAGGCAGCAGTAGTTATGGCGGTAGAGGCAAATTAGCCCTGTAATTAGACACCGGCAGAGGAGCAAGGCAGCAGTAGTTATGGCGGTATTGGCAAATTGGCCCTGTAATTAGACACCAGCAGAGGAGCAATGCAGCAGTAGTTATGGCGGTAGAGGCAAATTGATCCTGTAATTAGACACTGGCAGAGGAGCAAGGCAGCAGTAGTTATGGCGGTAGAGGCAAATTGGCCCTGTAATTAGACACCGGCAGAGGAGCAAGGCAGCAGTAGTTATGGCGGTAGAGGCAAATTGATCCTGTAATTAGACACCAGCAGAGGAGCAATGCAGCAGTAGTTATGGCGGTAGAGGCAAATTAGCCCTGTAATTAGACACCGGCAGAGGAGCAAGGCAGCAGTAGTTATGGCAGTATAGGCAAATTGGCCCTGTAATTAGACACCGGCAGAGGAGCAATGCAGCAGTAGTTATGGCGGTAGAGGCAAATTAGACCTGTAATTAGACCCCGGCAGAGGAGCAAGGCAGCAGTAGTTATGGCGGTATAGGCAAATTAGCCCTGTAATTAGACACCGGCAGAGGAGCAATGCAGCAGTAGTTATGGCGGTATAGGCAAATTGGCCCTGTAATTAGACACCGGCAGAGGAGCAAGGCAGCAGTAGTTATGGCGGTATAGGCAAATTAGCCCTGTAATTAGACACCGGCAGAGGAGCAAGGCAGCAGTAATTATGGCGGTAGAGGCAAATTAGCCCTGTAATTAAACACCGGCAGAGGAGCAAGGCAGCAGTAGTTATGGCGGTAGAGGCAAATTAGCCCCGTAATTAGTCACCGGCAGAGGAGCAAGGCAGCAGTAGTTATGGCGGTAGAGGCAAATTAGCCCTGTAATTAGACACCGGCAGAGGAGCAAGGCAGCAGTAGTTATGGCGGTAGAGGCAAATTAGCCCTGTAATTAGACACCGGCAGAGGAGCAAGGCAGCAGTAGTTATGGCGGTAGAGGCAAATTGATCCTGTAATTAGACACTGGCAGAAGAGCAAGGCAGCAGTAGTTATGGCGGTAGAGGCAAATTGGCCCTGTAATTAGACACCGGCAGAGGAGCAAGGCAGCAGTAGTTATGGCGGTAGAGGCAAATTGATCCTGTAATTAGACACCAGCAGAGGAGCAATGCAGCAGTAGTTATGGCGGTAGAGGCAAATTAGCCCTGTAATTAGACACCGGCAGAGGAGCAAGGCAGCAGTAGTTATGGCGGTATAGGCAAATTGGCCCTGTAATTAGACACCGGCAGAGGAGCAATGCAGCAGTAGTTATGGCGGTAGAGGCAAATTAGCCCTGTAATTAGACCCCGGCAGAGGAGCAAGGCAGCAGTAGTTATGGCGGTATAGGCAAATTAGCCCTGTAATTAGACACCGGCAGAGGAGCAATGCAGCAGTAGTTATGGCGGTATAGGCAAATTGGCCCTGTAATTAGACACCGGCAGAGCAGCAAGGCAGCAGTAGTTATGGCGGTATAGGCAAATTAGCCCTGTAATTAGACACCGGCAGAGGAGCAAGGCAGCAGTAGTTATGGCGGTAGAGGCAAATTAGCCCTGTAATTAGACACCGGCAGAGGAGCAAGGCAGCAGTAGTTATGGCGGTAGAGGCAAATTAGCCCCGTAATTAGTCACCGGCAGAGGAGCAAGGCAGCAGTAGTTATGGTGGTAGAGGCAAATTAGCCCTGTAATTAGACACCGGCAGAGGAGCAAGGCAGCAGTAGTTATGGCGGTAGAGGCAAATTAGCCCTGTAATTAGACACCGGCAGAGTAGCAAGGTAGCAATAGTTATGGCAGTATAGGCAAATTGGCCCTGTAATTAGACACCGGCAGTAAACAGGCATAGGACCAAGGCAGCAGTAGTTATGGTGGTACAGGCAATGCCAAGCGTCCGCACAGCAAGTCGGCATGAGGTAAATGACGCAATTTCACGAATGCAAGATGGCGTCGGTGAAATCTCGCGAGATTTCGCCGACGTCGTTAAGGCTGTGTGCACACGCTGCGGATTAGGTGCGGATTCATCCGCGCGGATTTTGTAAAATCCGCAGGTGAAACCGCAGGTCAAAAGACCTGCGGTTTTACCTGCGGATTGCTCTGCGGTTTTGCCCTGCGGTTTTTCATCTCCTCAATAGAGGAGATGGCAAACCGCAGGAGAATCCGCAGAAAGAATTGACATGTCAATTCTTTCTGCGGATTGAAAACCGCAGATAATCCGCGCGGAAAATTCCGCACCGTCTGCACTGCGGTTTTTGATTCCCATAGGGAATCATGGTACTGTACACCACAGCAAAATCCGCAGCGTGTGCACACAGCCTCACACCTCTTGCCATGTTAACCCTCAACACACCACACCGCCTCAACACACACTCCTCTCACCTTTCACCTCCACTCATGTCCACTCACTCTTTCACTCCACATACGTTCCTTTCTCTCACTCCGTTTCTCATACTCACACCGTCATCATCGCTGCCCCGACATCTTCCTCCGCCGCCGCGATCCAGGATCCAGACGTTCTCCAGGCCGCCGACATGTTCTTGCGGGACGCCATCTTGGATTTCGTGAAGTCCCGCGATATTCAAGATGGCGTCGCCGCAACAACATGTCGCTGGCATGGGCGACATCGGGATCCAAAATGGCGTCGGCGTAATCTCGTGAGATTTTGCCGACGCCATCTTTTTGGATCCCGATGTCGGCGGCCTGGAGAACGTCTGGATCCTGGATCGCGGCAGCGGAAGAAGATGTCGGGGCAGCGACGATGACGGCGTGAGTATGAGAAACGGAGTGAGAGAAAGGAACGTATGTGGAGTGAAAGAGTGAGTGGACATGAGTGGAGGTGAAAGGTGAGAGGAGTGTGTGTTGAGGCGGTGTGGTGTGTTGAGGGTTAACGTGCGTGTGTGTGTGGTGACGTCACCGGTTACAACTGGACGGAAGTTGTTACAACCGGAAGCTGGTTAGGGCATTTATTATTATAGATGTACTGGTATGTACTTGTGAAGCCTTGCACCCAACTATTGACATTCTTCATGTGCTGCTCAATGCTCTATCTATCTATCTATCTATCTATCTATCATTTAAATGAATGCGAGCTCAATTGCTGATTTCTAGAATGGTGTTTCTTTCCAAGTAAACATATTTCAAGATAATTGTGAAGAACATCTGCTTGGTAAAGATGTCCTGTTGAGGCCAAGGGATATGTTTGTTATGTTCAGTCTTGTTAATGTGTGCAGAAATGGCTTTACCTCAGTTTTTAATAACAAATATTAGTGATTTTTCTTTATTTTATATTCAGTAAACTGTATCATTGTTACATTTTCTTAGATCATCCTGAGTGCATGAGTAGTGGACACCATCCTTCCACTAGGATGTTGAGTAGGATTGAGTCCATAATGTTTTACAGTAAAATCACCAGTAATATTTGTTACTTTCCCTACATCCAGGCTGATCTTCACCAGTTTTGCATACAACATGAATTTGGACCATGGATGGTTAGCCGACAAGTTGCTTCTCTGTAGGTTTTTTTAATTGTTTAATGACTCATTTGACCAGAATGGAAAGCAAGGTTGGGACAAGGCTTCTTCTACATGTATATACCTCACTAGACACATAGGTATAGATGTAAGGCTTAGGCTACTGAGCGCTTATTCACAAATGTCAAGCGATCCAGTTTTTTTTTCTTACCTTTAGTATAGTACAAAAATCACAGAAGGAAACTCAAAGAAATTATCCAGAATGAGAAAGTCATTATTACCTTCTTTGAGAAATGGCACCACACCTGTCCGTTCTGTGTCCGTAGTACAAAAGTGGCAGAAGGGAATTGGTTACATTAGCACCACTGACCCCGAAAAGTCTGCATGAAGAGCATTCTTCTAATGCCCAACTTCCAAGTAGCACATGAAGTTGTCCAGAATTGCAAGGACATAATTACCTTCTTCCAAATACAGCTCATCCCTGTCTAGAGGTTGTGAGTGATTTTACAGCTCTGTATCATTTACTTCAGTAGAGCTGACCTGTAATACCAGACATGACCTGCAGACTGGAGTTGCAATGTTTTGGAAGAGGAAAGCCACATCTTTCTAACCCTGGGTAACCTCATGTGATACTTGGAAGATGGATGTCAGTGAATGTTTTTCCTGCAGACTTGGGAGGTACAGTTCTTTATCTTTATATCATTACTACAACTATTTAGATATTATTAATGTTTTCATTATGTTTCCATTATATATGCTTCCAGTGGGGGACACAGGTGGAAGTAGGCCCCTGTGCAAGAACAATATATGGGGTCTTCCAGGATAGCTGTTGATTTGAAGTTAACAGTGGGCCCCGTTACTTCTTGGACCCCTGTGCAGCTGCACATGTTGCCCCAATATGTCCGCCCCGACACTCGTACATGTACCTATCCCCAGCATAGCAGTTTATATTTTTTATTTCGATTTTAGAGATACATTTATAAATCTTGCCACTTTGTAAGTACATTGTGTTACTTATATTGTGACTTATATTGTACTCATTTGGAGAAGCACAGTATATTATAGCAGCATTCATAATGCAGGGTTCAGAGCTGAGCTCCCCCATTTTTTCCTGAAGCCTCCCTACATGGACAATGCTCTAGTGAGTTGTATTAGCGTGCCATCACATAGTCCTGTAATCTTTCTTAGGTAAAGCTATTTATCCAGCTGCAATGCATAGTACAAGCGCAGCTTAGGCCCTGCTTAAATCAATCTGTTTCTAACTAAGATGGATGTAAATGCATGTCAACATGAATTCCACTGATTCTCAGTAAAATGTTACCGATCTGATGCAAATGACATCTATTTTCTGATCCATCTTCCCATCTGTCATTTAAACTGATGGATTGCTGTATGAACAAATGTCAATTTTGACACCCATCTTTGATCTATTGCGCCTTAGATTATAATGTTAAAATCAAAGGATGAAAAGACAGACTGTGAAAAAGAAAAAAAAATATCCATTAGAAGTAGAAGGTCTCATGGAAAGACTACTAGATAAAAGAAGAGCAGCTAAGGGCACAGCATAGGAGATTAGACATACTAGATGTGCCAATTACTACCCTCCACCAGTCTTGTCTACTGTATTCTCCTGCACTTGTTAACCTAGTTTTCTTTATCCCCTTGCCAACCAGGCTGTTTCTGTTTTTGCAGTTATGTTTTTTCCTCTTCTTCTTCTTCCAAGAGCGATAACTTTTTAAAATTTTCTGTTAAGATAGCTGTCATGTTGGTGGGTGTGGACCTACTGCACCACGGGCTTATCTTGGAGGGGCATGACTACCTGGTCTTCACTAGAGCCTCTGATGGTTAGGTTACACTTGAGTTGCAGGTAGCCACCACGTACCATTCCAGAGGAGCTCCCGATACTACAGCAGCTGACCCCAAGGCTCAGGAATGGACTCGGAGTATCAGGCGGGACAGGATCTCGATTAGTGGCAGTATTAACACTGGTGTTGTTCAGACGGACCGGGTACTGGCACTAGTGCCGGTTCTAACAGGACGGGGTCAAGATCTGGTTTGGGTACAGGCTGTATGAGCTCGGGTTCTGATTAGCAAGACAGGTTCAGGAGCATGGGATAAACTCATGTGCAGGCTCACAGAACAGATACAGGAACACAGAACAGACTCTGGTACAGGGTCACAGGATGGGTTAAGTAACAGGGACCTAACAATGGACTAGTGTGCTAAAGAACACTATACTATCATTGCTCAGGCACCTTCCTACAGGAGGGTGCCTTAAATACTTAATACCTCACAGCTATAGGCTGGGGATATTTCCAGAATACATGCACTTCCCCTTTAAAAGTGGGTAGTGCACACACCCTAAGCGCATTGTCGGGAGACCTGCGCGGGAAGCTGGAACCTGGGTGCCACACAGTGGGAGCAGGAGAAGACGCCGAGCAGCCGTGGTGGTGAGCATGTTGATGTCCCTGCTTAGGGGGAGGAAGGGGAAACATGCAGGGAGGCCAGCATTACAATAGCCATATAAGGTATAATAAAAACACTAACATTTATTAAAAGACAGGAACGCATTTCAAAATCGCTCTGATTTCTTACCTCTGGCTATCATCGAATGAAGTATATAAGACAACTTATAAAGGAAGCCGTGATCCAAGGAAATTAGATGTGCAGCCTAATGGTCAGTATCAAAACCCAGATACACAATAGAACAGCTTATGAATCGTTTATAATCATAATACAAATAAATAATTGATATTTATATTATATATAAAATCTCTATATGAAAAAGTAAAACATTTTAAAAATTCCTCAAATTTGTTTCCCCTTCATAATTATTTACTGTATCATCTAGAGATAGATAGTCTTCAATTCTTATTCTGTATCTGTTAGTCCTTGTAGGGGACTTGAATGTGTGATCATTTGATCGTTTGTACAATATGCACAAAAAATGTGGAGCTCCTAGGCGTGCGTGAGCGCCAGGCAGGGCCGTGGGGTACTCGGTACCGGGCCCGTCGACTTCAATGGGGGACGGTGTCACGGCGGTGGTGACCCGGTCCGTGGCCTTGGGGCATCCATTAAATAATAAAATAGGGGAAGGGGAAAAGTTGTTTGTGATGTTGGTAGATGTGGTAAAAATGAAGATAAAGTTTATAGATGATTAAATAAGTGACGCCACCTGTGGTATTCTGGTCAGAGGTGACCAGTGCTGCGGTGTTGTTCCCCTGAGACTGTTGGTGTGTCGCAGCTGAGGTGAAAATAGCTCTCCACAGGTAGAGCAATAGTCCCAGGGCAAAGGTGTTTGATTAATAGTTAAGATGGCTGTGAACGTTGGGGTGCAGAGAAATGAGAGGAGGACACACAGAGGTGCAGTTTCTTTACCTTTTACTGGCAATTGGATGCAATCCGGAGTACCACATACAGGTGATGGAATGAGTCCGGCTCGCCTGGGGGCATTCAGGGGATCCACCTTGCCAGGTGGGGGTTTGGGACCTTCCTTCTGCGCTTTGTGTGTGGGTCTCTGCTGTTTATAACTATGCTGCGACCCTCAATTGCGTGATGATTTCACTAACCTGTACGGCTGTCAGCATGAGCCTATTCCATGGGTACCGTCCTTTTCACCGTCAGCCCCGGGCTCCTTATCTGCTGCCGTGCCCTCAGGTGCTCAATGTCACACAGGAATTTACAATCCCCTGTACTTTCAGATTCAGCGGTCAGGACATACAGCTCCTGACCACCACGGACTCTGACGTCCCTTTCTCTCTATTAGCGCTTCACTCAGGGGTCTGCTGTATGCAGTATTTTAGCTTCCCCAAAGCCTCTTCTCTCTGCTATCGTCCTTCCCCTCCTGTCAGATCCGCTTCCTGTCTTGAACTGACTGTATCTTCCAGAAAGATCTTTTTACCTCACGTTTAACTGTCTTGTCATTTTCCTCACAGCTCACAGCTGCTCTCGTTTCCATGACAACTCCCTCAGCTCACCTCTAGCTGACTCACCAACCCCCTCTGCTTGCCAAAATTTATAAGGCAGCTCACTTTTCTGACCTTCAGCAGGAATTGTGAGTTAATCTATGATACCTGGCATGGGGATCCCCTTTCTGCCTCCAAGCATGACTTCACCTCTTAGAGGGAGGCAGTGTCACTGTGACAATCGGACTCTGGGGTGTCACATTTGAACAGGTCAGTAAGACCCTGTTCACACCACCCAAGAACTAAGACACAGAAAAAACACACAGTAGGACAAACGTGCATAAGTACTCTGTTGTAAAATATATGTAATAGTAAGCAGCAAGTGCTAGTAAAAGATGTTAACAAAACCAGGGTATTTAGTTGATACATTTTTTTGCAAAAAAATGTACGCTAAGCCACTCCACCACGTCACGGTATACCCTTCCCGGAGCAGTCCTATCTAATATATTTAAAACCTGATCATGTGAACAATACCTTCATGAGCAGGGTTCAGAAAGGTGCTGCCTGGTGTAGTAGGGGCCCAGATTGGGGGGTGGTCCACTGCTTACCGCGCACAGCCGACACAGATGAGACGGAGGCAGATTTCAGTTGCAACAGGTCCAGGTTTTATTGGCCGTCCTCCTGACGACCGTAGCCATACACCGCAGTTCCTTTACAGCCCTCCGTACTCAGGCCCGGGTACCTTCACCTTCCTTCTGTCGTAGTGACGTTCCTCGCGGATCTTTTGCTGGGGCTGTCCTAGACCTATCTACCGCCAGCGCTTCACCTGTCCGAGGTTGTCATCCAATCGGTACCCCCGGGGCCTCGTCTGTCCTGCGGTTCTTGATGTCAGGGCCACCCCCTGACTGTCTCTTCCTGTCAGTCCCCTGGTCGAGCTCTCCACCATTGTCAGTCTTCTGCTCCTGAGCTCCTCCCAGGACTAGACTCGCCAGGAACCCTGTCCTGTCCTATTTAACCCCTCCATCGGGAATTTCCCTCCTGGGTTCCTATCTCCCCGCCCCCATGACTAAGCTGTTTCTATAGCCGTAAGCTTCTGTCAAGTCCTAAACTACGCTCCCCCCTGCCATCTTGTGGTCAAATTCAGGTATTGCACTCCCTTTTCTATCTTCCCTAGGTGTTACCCTTCTGTCATTGCCAATCTCCGTCTACAGTGCACAAACCATCCCCTCCTCCCCCAGTCAAGTCCGTCCGTCGAGTCACCTTCCCCACACTGGTATGGGCTCGCTGGGCAAAATGGCTTTTTATGTGCATGTCCCAAAAGAGAGAGGCGGGGATCTCCCAAGCTTGCATAAGCAAGAAATCAATACATTCAGGACACATGACACATGCACAAAAAAATGAACAAGTCAGTAAGACCCTGTTCACACCACCCAAGAACTAAGACACAGAAAAAACACACAGTAGGACAAATGTGCATAAATACTCGGTTGTAAAATATATGTAACAGTAAGTAGCAAGTGCTAGTAAAAGATGTTAACAAAACCAGGGTATTTAGTTAATACGTTTTTTTGCAAAAAAATGTACGCTAAGCCACTCCATGTGTGCATGTGTCATGTGTTCTGAATCTATTGATTTCGGGACCTTTGTGGCCATGTTTTTTGCAACAGGTAAATAAAGGAGCCCATACACAGTGAGACGTCAGTTCAAACCAGAAGTTTACATACACTATATAAAAAGACATATGAATGTTTTTTTCAATGTCTGACATGAAATCAGAATAAACTTTTCCTGTTTTAGGTGAATTAGGATTACCATAGTTATTAATATTTGCCAAATGTCAGTATAATGAGAAAGAGAGAATGTTTTCAGGCATTTTTATTAGTTACTGCAAAGGCAAAAGTTTACATACACTAAGATTACTTTGCTTTTAAACAATTCTGGACTGCTCATATGATGGTGCATGTGTTTTTGGAAGCTTCTAAATTGTTTTTTGGCAAAATCTGAGTTAATCAGAGACAACCTGTGGATGTATTTTAATGTACACCTGAAACACACTGCTGCTTTGTGTAGCATCATGGAAAAGTCTCAAGAAATCAGGAAAAGAATTTTGTACTTGCACAAGTTTGGCTCATCCTTTGGTACAATTTCAAGATACCTGAAGGTGCCTCGTTCATCTGTACAAACAATTTTACTTAAGTACAAACAAGATGGGAATGTCCAGCCATCATACCGCTCAGTACAAAGACCTTGTGAAGATGATGGCGGAAGCTGGTTAGATTGTATTAATATCCACAGTGAAACTTGTGCTGTATCATCCTGGGCTGAAAGGCCACTCATTCAGGCATGTAAAATAATGATGTTCCTCTTGGATCGTCTGAAAATATTCTACTCAGCAATGCCCATACGGGTGGCATCATGGCTCCCAAAGCATAAAGATATTTGTATTAGAATGCACAGTTATATTCACCCCAATTACTTGTAGTTTGCAGTGTATTGCTGGCATTTTATTCTCAATGCAGGAAACTCCAGGCTCTTTAACATAAGTTGATAAATACCGTAGTAGCATTTATGAGAATGTTCATTTGATCATTGACGTGCGTGAACATGTAGGTGATCAGGAAGACGCTACTTTTTTGCAGATTAGATCACTTAAAGAAAATCTGCGACCAGGTTTTTTGCCGCCCCATCAGAGAGCAGAGTAAAGTAGGTGAAGGCTCTGATTCTAGGGCTGGATCACGTAAATGACTTCTTAGATTAGTACCAATAAACCACTACTTGCGTATAGTGATTCCTTCACCCCCAAGCCGGTTTTCACCTTGCTGACCAGGCCAAATTTTACAATTCTGACCAGTGTCCCTTTTAAGGGGTAATAATTCTGTGTTTATTTGTGATAATATAGGAATTTTGGAGAAAATTTCACAATGATCAAGGTTTTAATTTTTATATCCTTAAACCAGTTAGTCATGCTGTACAAAATAAATAATAACATTTCCCATATGTCTGCTTTACATGTGCATAATTTTTTAAAGTTTTTTTATTCTTAGGAAGTTAGGCTGGTTTCACATTTGCGTTTTTTGCGCTGGAAAAAAACGCATACGTGCGCATGCGCTTTTTTCCCCTATATTTAACATGGGCGCGCATATGTGCGCATTGGCATGCGCACGTATGCGTTTTTCGTGCGCTGCGTTTTTTGTGGTGTGCGATTTTATTTTCCAGATGCTACATGTTGCATTTTTTGGTCCGCCCAACCACTTCAAAAAAGCACATGCGCACGTATGCGCACGTTTTGCGCTAAAAAAGACCATTATGGCCTATGGAGGCGCATACGTGCGCACTGGCATGCGCATGTATGCGTTTTTTTAGCTCTGCGTTTTTTTTTTTGGTGTCCACTATTTAGACAAGTTATAAAATTCCAAAGTCCCAAAAAAAAGTCTATATAAAGGAGGTGTCTGCCAACACTGTACCACAACTACAGTGACAGATTGGAGAGCAGACATTCAGCAACGAACCCATCTTCTATCAGTGTCAAGAATGTGAGTATTATTACATCGTATGCCTGTCCTTTTAAATTGTGTATGTACTAATGCTTTTTATTATTTTTACATGCAGTATGTCTTCGGAATCAGAATATTCCCCATCCCGGCAGGAATTGGCGCAAGCAGACCGTGAGGTGATTATTTTCGTGCATCTGGTAAGTATATCTGCTGCTACTCCAAATCTCTTATGTTTTTTTTTTTTTTTTTAAGACATCGTCATCTTCTGCGGACGTGACTACTGAGAGCAAACTGCAGGAGCAGCGAAGCCAAGTCCCGGTGGTGATACGGAATGTATGTATCAAATGATTTGTAATGTTCTTTATTTTTTATCTTCTATATTTCATCTTTTCTGTATTTTTTTTTTTGTAACTTTTTATTCAATTTAAATTTGATTATTCTAATGAATGTCCACCTGGATAAGGAGCAGCTCATCAGCCTGGTCCAGGAGCGTGCCCTGTTGTGGGACAGCCGTGATTGGCTGTACAAGGACAATGTGGTGACCCGGCGGCTATGGAATGAGGTGGCCGCAGCGTTGATGGATGGCTGGGACAGCGCCACTGCATCCTCCTAAAAGGCGTTTAGTAAGAATTTCCCTGCTCTGTTATGCCGCAGTGACTATTGTCCTTGATGTCACTGTTGGGTTTCGTGCTAGATATATTCTAGCAGGAAACCCAACAGTGTCATCGGGCTCTACAGTGACTGCTTTGAGTATTGTATTGCCGTATTGTGCCGCAGTGACTATTGTCCTTGATGGCACTGTTGGGTTTCGGCAGAGGGCCTTGGACAGGAATGTCTTGCCCGAGTTTATGCACTTGAGCGAGGCCTTTAATGCCAGCCTCAAGTCGCTGTCCGACAGAGTGGAAAGCGGTTTTGCACTCATGGAACGTGGTTTTAACCACTTTGAACACCGCTTCAATTCTGTCGAACAGCGCCTTGACCATCTGGAGGCCGACCTCAACAGACCAGCGCACCATTTTTTTAGTAAGATTGAAAAGGGCATGGCAGAACACCTTAGTCCTGAGCAACAGCTGAATGTGCTGCAGGCCTGCAACAATGCTTTCTTGCAGGCTATGCAGCATAATCGGTACGGGCAGCAGTCAGTAGTGGCATTTCCACCTGTGCCACCATTGACTCGCTTCACCTCACTACCGACTTGTGCTGCATACCACTGCACGGACACAAATATTCAAAGCCAGGACACCCACCGTTACACCACCACAAGTCTGAGTACAGCTGGTCAGTTCACCAACACCACCATGGCAAGCGCTGCTCCTGTCTGGAGCACGACCGCCACCCCCATGCATGCTTGGAGCACTGCCACCACTCCTCAAATGTGGAACAGCCCTGCGGCTACAACAACATGTAGTAGCCCTGCCACCACCACTCCGCAAACTTGGACCATCACTGCCGCCACCTGTCCTCCTGCAAGGATGAGCACTGCCACCGCCACCACAGAGCATCAGCATCAGCAGCAGCCACAGCACCAGCAGCCACCACAGCAGCAGCAGCCAGAGCAGCAGCCACAGCTGCAGACGGGGGACCTACATTCTATATTTGCCTCAAGTACAAGGCGACATCAAGCAAGGCGGGCATGGGGCCCAAGTAGGTCCAGGCAGTCAAGTTTGCGGAAACAAGCACTTCGTACCAATGTCCCTGAACCTCTTTCATCTCCTCAAACTGTTTCTACTGCAAGTCCCATAACTGGACTCCCTTCCCCCACAAGTTTTTTGGCCCCTTCCCCTAGAACACCTTCTTATCAGTTAGTTCTGCATCTTCCCTGCACACCCCCAACTTGCAACCATCTGCCGCCAAACGCAGAAAAAAATAAAGTTTTTTTAAATATTTCTGTTTCAAAATAAATTTACAATTTCTGGTTCACCATAACAAAGTTTGATTAATGTTTTTGGCGCCGCTCACACACACTGCGCCGTACACACAATGCGACTTAAACTTTGCAAGGTGTCATAAAAAGTGTTTGGAGGATTGGCTGTTTTTACCATCCTAATTTCACTTATTGTGATTCTAGGCAAGGTGATTCTAGGCAAGGGGGATTATTGATATACCTTGTAATTAAAAACATACTCGTGTGTTTAGAATCCACTGATGGGTAAAATACACATCATATGTTAATATGTTACATACCAAGGCCTCGTATAAATGTAAAATAAACGTATGATACATACCAAGGCCTAGTATAAGTGTAAAATAAATGTAATCTGTTAATATGTTACATACCAAGGCCTAGTATAATAACTAGCGTTTTACCAACTAGGATCTGGTTTCCAGAAACACAAACTGGTGAAACTCGGTAAAAAAAAAGGCGAGTTTCTTTCATTCAAAATGAATGAATCTCCAACTTGTTTTCCACTGGTTGGACAAGTTTTAGTTGAAACTAATTTGGTTTCATGTAACCCGATTCAAACATATGCCCAGGTTAATACACATATCATATTTAACCTGCAGCTTTGCTTACCATATTTAACCTGCAGCTTTGCTTACCAATATATTTAATGCAGACTAGCGATGCTGCATTTTAAATTGTGTATTTACCTGCGCAGGTGTGAGAACATCATGAATTCACAGGTATACATGGGAAGTTTTTTATTTTATTGGAGTGTAAAAAACATAGTGCACTCGGTACTGGTATCAAATAAGGTTTTTTATTAACAAACACAAACAAGCATTATTACACCATTTCAACTTGCCAGTGCACCCGTCCTACATCAGAAATAAAGTAGGCCGCAAATTGGTCCCTCATTTGGCCAACTTCAACGGATGACCTGAGAGGGTGCTGAGTGAATTCAGGCAATGGGTTAGGAGCATCATCATCCAGTTCAAAGGTCGGGTGCTCTTTAGCCATCACAAAATTATGTAGAACCACACATGCCTTCACCACCTCATCGACCGTTTGAAGTTTAAGATTTATGGCTGTGCCGAGAATTCGCCATCTTGAGACAAGAATCCCAAAAGCACACTCGACAGTTCTTCTGGCCCTGGTCAGCCTGTAATTAAATATTTTTTTGGTGTGGTCCAAGTCCCGGCTGGAGTAGGGTTTCAGTAAGTTTGCGCACATTTGAAAAGCCTCATCCCCATCCATTACAAAGGGCAGTGGCGGAGCTTCGATGTGAGGAAGAGGCCGTGGCATAGGGAAATTAAATTGGTTGCCATACAACCTCCGGCCCATGTCTGAGTTTTTAAAAGCCTGTGAGTCATTACCACGGCCAAATGCTCCAATGTCTACTGCTACGAACATACATCCGGCATCCGCAATGGCCATGAGTACTATTGAAAAGTACTTTTTGTAATTATAGTACTCAGATCCTGTTCTTTTGGGTTTGATGATCCGTATGTGTTTACCATCAACAGCTCCCAAACAGTTGGGGAAATTGCATACTGTCCAGAATTTGTCAGCAATTTCCATCCACTTTTCAGCGGTGGGCAGGGGCATAAATTCTGGACAAAGAACATTCCAGAGAGCCCGGCAGGTGTCCGCAACAATTCCAGACAAGGTAGAGATTCCAATACGGTACTGGAAGTGTAGTGAAGATAGGGTTTCTCCAGTCGCCAGGAATCTGTGAACAGAGAAAGAAGTAAAATTAATATTTCTGTATATTATTTTGTAAGACTATAAAATAAAATATTAGTACATTCACGAAAAATAATTACCCAAGGTTTTGAATACTACATGTAAAAAAACCCCATCAGACCGCACCCCTTGGTTTTTAAATATTACGTACCGTAATGTCACCAGTAGCCGTTCCTCAGGAGGAATCGCACGACGGAGCTGTGTGTCCTGTCTCTGGATGGATTGTTGGACATGAGCAAGCAAATCCTTGAAGCTTTCTTGGGACATCCGGATATAATCTGTAAATTTCTCCGGGTTTGCCTGTAGCTCACTGTAGAGGGTGTGGTATGCCCCACGGCTCTCCCGGAGTTCAACAGTCGGATGTATCCACATACGCCGCCGCTGCCGTCTTCGCTGCCTCTCTCTCTCTTCCTTTGTTCATGGCAAGCAACTGCATACGCCTGAGCCATCGCGATGTCCAAATCCAAGTTGAAGTGAAAACTCTTCCAGCGCACATCCATGTTGACACGAGAGCAATCAAGCAAATCTGAAGAATACTGTAGACAGGGTCTATATATTAACATACCACACCGACATTGACGTCCCATTGGTCTTGTGTGTTGTTGAATGCTTTTTTTTTTTTTTTTGGGTTTGGATTTGTGTAAAAAAACGCAAACGCACTAAAAATGCATACAAACGCATAAAAACGCTGCGTTTTTTCCTGCATGCGCATAAAAATGCTTGAAAAAAATGCAGCGTTTGTATGCATTTGTATGCGTTTTTTCTATGCTTTTTTGCGCAAAAAACGCACTGCAAAAAAAAGCAAGTGTGAAATTAGCCTAAGAAGGGTTAAAAGTTGATCAGTGATATTTCATTTTTCCAACAAAATTTCCAAAACCAATTTTTTTTAGGGACCACATCACATTTGACAAGCCTATATGACAGAAAATATCTAAAATTGACACTATTTTAAAAACTACACTCCTCAAAGTGCTCAAAACAACATTCAAGAAGTTTATTAACCTTTTACTGGCTTCAACAGATTTAAAGAAATGTGGTAGAGTTGAGCGAAACGGGTCGGTCAAATTCAAAATTCGCCGACTTTAGCTAAAGTCGGGTTTCGCCGATCGAAACCCGACCATAGCGAGAGGTCGCGTTTCAAATAATGCTTCCAGCGCCTTTTCTCAGCCAATGATGGAGGACGCACACTGTGGGCAACGCAATGACATAGGCAGCAGCCACCACCATCTTAGAGAAGAGCATTGAAGTGATTGGCTGGCTTTGTGTGGCGTCACAGTGGCTTTAAAAAGCCGTGACCGCCATCTTACTTCTGCCGATCTTAGAATAGGGAGAGGTGCTGCTGCTGATTCTGAATAGGGAGAGCGTTAGGCAGGGAAGAAAAAAAAATTGCTTCTGCTGCTAGCGCTATTCACTGTACAGTTAGTGTGCAGTGAAAGGGGAGGATTTTTGTTGTGTGCAGCAGCGCTGGTGGTGATTAGGCTGCCTTTTAAGGCTACCTGATAGCTGCATTGCTGTGTGCACACTGCTGTTCAAACTGCTTATTTCAAAGCACAACAAGGTTTACCCGTTCAGGCCTCCAAACAAATGCACTATCAGGGTGCAGTGGACCCATATAAAGATGGCAACACAGGTGCAAAAATACCAATCAAGCAACTGCTCCAGCCTACCAATACATGGAGGGGGCGATTGCCTGGTATGTTGATGCACAAAAACAACTTGTATGCGGCGCTGTTCACACTAAGGCCATGCACAGCGTCCAGGCCAGCCTAGTACCAACACCCTTTTATTAGCTCAGGCGGGCTGCCCAGCGCTAACAAATGCATGCCGTGTGGAAAACAGACACCACAGTTTACAAGACCAAATGAGCCCAACTGCACCCTGAATAAAAAGTGCAAAAAACAAATTTAAAAAAATATATATTTAAATATATCTTTTATAAACAATGTGGAGTATTGGTTAATATTTTGGCCAAAATACGTGAGCCCGTAACCTACGTCAAAGATCTCCACGCTTACGGGTACCTAACACTAAACAATAATACAGCACAGTACAGTACAAAAAGAGGACTTGAAAAACCTCCAATAATGAGAACAGCAATAGAACAACAAGGTTTACCCGTACAGGCCTCCAAACAAATGCACTATCAGGGTGCAGTGGACCCATATAAAGATGGCAACACAGGTGCAAAAATACCAGTCAAGCAACTGCTCCAGCCTACCAATACATGGAGGGGGCGATTGCCTGGTAAGTTGATGCACAAAAACAACTTGTATGTGGCGCTGTTCACACTAAGGCCATGCACAGCATCCAGGCCAGCCTAGTACCAACACCCTTCTATTAGCTCAGGCGGGATGCCCAGCGCTAACAAATGCATGCCGTAATATATTTATATATATTTTTTTTATAATATGTTTTTTGCACTTTTTATTCAGGGTGCAGTTGGGCTCATTTGGTCTTGTAAACTGTGGTGTCTGTATTCCACACGGCATGCATTTGTTAGCGCTGGGCAGCCCGCCTGAGCTAATAGAAGGGTGTTGGTACTAGGCTGGCCTGGACGCTGTGCATGGCCTTAGTGTGAAAAGCGCCGCATACAAGTTGTTTTTGTGCATCAACATACCAGGCAATCGCCCCCTCCATGTATTGGTAGGCTGGAGCAGTTGCTTGATTGGTATTTTTGCACCTGTGTTGCCATCTTTATATGGGTCCACTGCACCCTGATAGTGCATTTGTTTGGAGGCCTGTACGGGTAAACCTTGTTGTTCTATTGCTGTTCTCATTATTGGAGGTTTTTCAAGTCCTCTTTTTGTACTGTGCTGTATTATTATTTCAAAGCACTCCAACTTTTATTATTTTGTTCTGGTGAGTTACCGAGCGTTCATTTTTTCACACACCGTATAGCAGTGTACGCTCCTAACACACTACCATGTACCAGCTGGTATCACGGACAAATAGAAGCTATCTGGGTGTGACTCTGGAAAAACAAGCCGAGGAGATTTTCCATTTTTCCAGGCCTACACCTTATAGAGCTGTCCGCTTTTCAAACAGTTTCGTATATCTGCTGTTTGATGAAGGTCAAAACTAGACAGAGAAAGCGTGTGTCAGTCCGTATAAAAATAGACGGAGATTGACAATTTTCCATACAGACACCGCATAGCTGTGTACGCTCCTCACACACTACCGTGTACCGGCTGGTATCACGGACAAATAGAAGCTATCTGTGTGTGACTCTGGAAAAACAAGCCGAGGAGATTTTCCATTTTTCTAGACCTACACCATATAGAGTTGTCCGCTTTTCAAACAGTTTCGTATATCTGCTGCTTGATTATGGTCAAAACTAGACAGAGACAGCATGTGTCAGTCCGTATAAAAATAGACGGAGATTGACAATTTTCCATACAGACACCGTATAGCGGTGTACGCTCCTCACACTACCGTGTACCGGCTGGTATCGCAGACAAATAGAAGCTATCTGGGTGTGACTCTGGAAAAACAAGCCGAGGAGATTTTCCATTTTTCCAGACCTACACCTTATAGATCTGTCCTTATAGAGCTGACCTACACCTTATAGAGCTGTCAGTTTCGTATATCTGCTGTTTGATGACGGTCAAAACTAGACAGAGACAGCGTGTGTCACTCCGTATAAAAATAGACAGAGATTGACAATTTTCCATACAGACACCGTATAGCTGTGTACGCTCCTCACACACTACCGTGTACCGGCTGGTATCACAGACAAATAGAAGCTATCTGTGTGTGACTCTGGAAAAACAAGCCGAGGAGATTTTCCATTTTTCCAGACCTACACCATATAGAGTTGTCCGCTTTTCAAACAGTTTCGTATATCTGCTGCTTGATTATGGTCAAAACTAGACAGACAGCGTGATAGTCCATACATAAATAGACGGAGATAGACAATTTTCCATACAGACACCGTATAGCGGTGTACGCTCCTCACACTACCGTGTACCGGCTGGTATCGCAGACAAAATAGAAGCTATCTGGGTGTGACTCTGGAAAAACAAGCTGAGGAGATTTTCCATTTTTCCAGACCTACACCTTATAGATCTGTCCTTATAGAGCTGACCTACACCTTATAGAGCTGTCAGTTTCGTATATCTGCTGTTTGATGACGGTCAAAACTAGACAGACAGCGTGTGTCACTCCGTATAAAAATAGACGGAGATTGACAATTTTCCATACAGACACCGAATAGCGATGTATGCTCCTCACACACTACCGTGTACTGGCTGGTATCACGGACAAATAGAAGCTATCTGGGTGTGACTCTGGAAAAACAAGGCGAGGAGATTTTCCATTTTTCCAGACCTACACCTTATAGAGCTGTCCGCTTTTCAAACAGTTTCGTATATCTGCTGTTTGATTACGGTCAAAACTAGCCAGAGACAGCGTGTGTCAGTCCGTATAAAAATAGACGGAGATTGACAATTTTCCATACAGACACCGTATAGCGGTGTACGCTCCTCACACACTACCGTGCACCGGTTGGTATCACGGACAAATAGAAGCTATCTGGTTGTGACTCTGGAAAAACAAGCCGAGGACATTTTTCATTTTTCCAGACCTACAGCTTAGCCAGCTGTCCACTTTTCAAACAGTTTTGTATATCTGCTGTTTGATTTTTTAATACACCTTACACAGCTGGACGCTCCTCATGCAGTACCATCTCGCTGCTGGTATTTTTGGTACATTTTCCCAAACATGAGGAAGTATGGTGGAAGAGTCCGCGGACTTGGGCAGGGGGGCGCGGCTGGTACTGATGGTAGTGGTGCATCGGCTGGTTCTGGCAAAAGCACAATAGCAGCTAAGGCAGGAGGTGTTGAGCCTGCATCATCGTCTGGCCCAAGAAGGCCTGTAAAGTTCCCTTTTCTTGGAGTAGGAAAACTGCTTTTAAAGCTGGAGCATCAGGAACAGGTTTTGGCGTACATTGCCGAAACAGCCACCAGCTCTAATGCCTCCTCTTCTGAACGTTCGAAACCTGCAAGCACGGAGTCGTAAGTGCAGAGTTCTGGTCAGGAAAAACACCTTTCCTTGTGTCCTTCACCCCCACCAAAAGCTAAGGATGCTGCAGCCCACACTTCAGATTACTCTATGGAGCTCTTTTCACATACCATGCCTGGGTTATCCAGTCAAATCCTGAATTCCCCAGTCCAAGATGAATCTGACATAGAGTGCACTGATGCACAGCCAATGCTAGATGATTCTGATGGTATATTGACCCAGAGCACTACATTGCCCTCGCAGTCTACTGAGCCAGAATCTGACCCTGACGAAACTCAGGTGCTCCTTCTTGCATACTATACCACCTTACACGGTGACACAGAGGAAGGTAAAGAGGAAGGTGCAGATGACTTTGAAGAGGAGGTGATGGATGACCCAGTTCTTGACCCGGATTTGCATCCATTGGGGGAGGAGGGTGGCGCTGGCAATATTTCAGATAAGGAGAAGGATCCGCAGCAGGCATTGACATCGCAGCAGCGGTTATCTGGCAGGCCCGTAGCTGTCCAGAAACGTGGAACAAAAACTATAAGAGTTGCAGGACAGCTTGGCCAGACGGTCAACTTAGCACAGCGTGCAAGGCCAGAAAATGTATACCACAGTAGGAAGAGTGCAGTGTGGCACTTCTTTGTCCAAAATCCTACTGATGAGGCAAAGGTTACCTGTAAGAAGTGCGGAAGGACCTTTAGCCGAGGTAAACAACTCAGAAATTTGAATACTAGTTGCATGCTTAGACATTTAATCAACATGCACTTGCAAGCGTGGACGGACTACAAAACCCCAGGTAGCACATGTGCACCTGCTCCGACTGAAGGTAGCCAACAATGCTCCATCGCTTCCCCCACTGTAAGACCACCGCCACCATTAAGCACACCACCAACACTAAATGTGGATGTTAGAGTTGAGCGACTTTTGGTTTTTTAGGGTCGAGTTTCGTTTCGTGAAACCCGACTTTTCCAAAAGTCGGGTCGAGCAAGATCGTCCGATTATAGGGAAAAGTCGGGGTCGTCCCGAAACACGAAACCCAATGTAAGTCAATGGGGAATAAAAGTCGGCAGTGAGAGGAGGACAGGAAACACACCTACAGTGCCCATTTGAATGCCAAAAGCATCAATTCTTCTTACTTAAGCTTGTCAACCTTAATTAACTTCATAATACAAGTTACGCACTGAAAAATGGGGGTTATTTGGCTACAGTTGTGGGGGGGGAGGGCTGGCTCCAGGTTTTCATGTGCCCTGGGCGAAAGAGCGCCCCTTTAACACATACCACAACTCATCATGCTCCGATACGGCAGAGAAATAGCGGTATAGTACAATGAAAAATACTTCACTTTTTACATCTCATGACGAGGCCCATCTATTTCTCCATACAGAATCATTGGTCCCATATAATGTTTGAAACAGTATATGATGAGCTCCACATAATGCTACAGTATATGTTGGTCCCCATGGATGAAGCTCCACTGTCTTATGGGCCCAAATAATACTCCAAACATAATGGGCCCCATTTCTAATGCTCTAGTGTATAATGGGCCCTGTAAATGCTGCTCCAGTGTCTGATGTCCACCTTTGGAATGTTCCAGTGTATGGTGGGCCCCATCTATCATTCTCCAGAGTATAGTGCTCCCCAAAAATTGCTGTCCCAACATTGAAAACAATCAAATAAGTCTCCTCGCTAGGGAATCCCTGTACTTGTCTGGACTCCTCGTCGTCCCCATCTTCCATCTCACTGCACAGTATTTCAACTTTGCAAGTGCTGTGATCCTGAGCAAGCAGGGGGGGCCCACTCGTTGGCGACGGCACTGGCACAGGGCCCCTGATAGTACGGTGGTGTGTCTGATGGCGGGTGGGCCGAACCTGCACTTTCATCTGCAGCTTCCTCTTTGTCACCGTGTAAGATGGAACTGTATATGGGAAGGGTAACCTGAGTTTCATCAGGGTCAGATTCAGGCCGTGTAGCGTGCGAGGGGAATGTAGTGGTCTGGGTCAATGTACCAGCAGATTCATCGAGCAGTGGCTGGGCATCAGTGCACTTGTGTCGCCCCCAGGAGTACGGTCGCCACAGTGGCATTACCTTCCTCCTAGGGAGTGTGATGTCATGCTTGGGAGCAACGAACGATCTCTCTAGCAGGTTAACTGATTGGGCGGCGTTATTCCCACGAGTCATGACCCTCCAAACAGCGTTCATGAAGGCAAAGTGTTTGTTTTACGTGGGCAGTATGGTTGCAAAGCTGAACCTTAAAGGAATGTCCAGAAGGGCACCACCAGGAGTGGAGCCTACGGTTAAATTCGACTCCACCTGGGAAACCTCAACCATGCCAGCTACAGAACAGATGCACACATTGCAAGCTTAATTCCGTTAACGAACGAGACTCCATCATGCCCCGCGGTCCGAGTCCGGCTTACTAGAGGGACACGTGAGGCTCTGTCACATGACATTGGCCAATAACTGGTGTGTCATGCCCTTACATGTCCGTGGCTGCATGTGCGCTACACTGAAAAGGCCAGCATTTGTCGCTTACAGGTGCAGATAACCCGCTGAACAACGTTAGTGATGGGGATCACTGATTACAATTATTACCCGCGAACAATGATTTCCCAGTAAGTGCAGGTCAACCGCAGTTCCGGAATTAGGCCTAACCGTCATTCCTGAAAAAATGAAAAACTTACGTGTGCAAACCACAGGTGCTGTAGCTTGCTTAACAGCTCGCCAGCCGTTCTCACGCCCAGTATGGATTGCACGTGATTGCACAAAGGTTAGAAAGGGTACCGTATCCCCAGATAACATGTATGGATAGCGTACACATTCAAAATATATGTCTATACATCAGGCGGCAGGCTCAGACGGTGTTAGGCCCAGTATGGATTGCACGTGATTGCACAAAGGTTAGAAAGGGTACCGTATCCCCGGATAACATGTATGGATAGCATAGTGTACACATTCAAAATATATGTCTATACATCAGGAGGCAGGCTCAGATGGTGTTAGGCCCAGTATGGATTGCACGTGATTGCACAAAGGTTAGAAAGGGTACCGTATCCCCGGATAACATGTATGGATAGCATAGTGTACACATTCAAAATATATGTCTATACATCAGGAGGCAGGTTCAGACGGTGTTAGGCCCAGTATGGATTGCACATGATTGCACAAAGGTTAGAAAGGGTACCGTATCCCCAGATAACATGTATGGATAGCGTACACATTCAAAATATATGTCTATACATCAGGAGGCAGGCTCAGACGGTGTTAGGCCCAGTATGGATTGCACGTGATTGCACAAAGGTTAGAAATGGTACCGTATCCCCGGATAACATGTATGGATAGCATAGTGTACACATTCAAAATATATGTCTATACATCAGGAGGCAGGCTCAGACGGTGTTAGGCCCAGTATGGATTGCACGTGATTGCACAAAGGTTAGAAAGGGTACCGCATCCCCGGATAACATGTTTGGATAGCATAGTGTACACATTCAAAATATATGTCTATACATCAGGAGGCAGGCTCAGACGGTGTTAGGCCCAGTATGGATTGCACGTGATTGCACAAAGGTTAGAAAGGGTACCATATCCCCAGATAACATGTATGGATAGCGTACACATTCAAAATATATGTCTATACATCAGGAGGCAGGCTTAGACGGTGTTAGGGCCAGTATGGATTGCACGTGATTGCACAAAGGTTAGAAAGGGTACCATATCCCCAGATAACATGTATGGATAGCGTACACATTCAAAATATATGTCTATACATCAGGAGGCAGGCTCAAACGGTGTCAGGCACAGTATGGATTTGACCGCCCAGACTACACAGCGGAGGAGCAGGGAGAGGTAAAGATTGCAAATGCTGGGGCCTTGCCCAAGCAAGGGGGCACACTCGTGGGCGTCGGTACTGGCACTGGGCCCCTCATAGTACGGCGGTGTGTCTGACGGCGGGTGTGCACCACCACCATCAGAGACACTTGATTGCACTATGAGGGACCCTGTGCCAGTGCCCGCGCCCAAGAGTCGGCCTACCCACCTGTCCAGGGCAACGGCACTCGCACGGTGTCGTGCGCTAGGTGGTGACCCCGGCCATGGGGGGGGGAGGCAGCACAGTTAGGGAGTTTTAGAAAGTGGCATATGTTGATGTTGGACATTCAGCTGATGCAAAAGGTGAAATAGGTCAAGTCCCAGGAAGAGGTGGACCAAAGCAAGCCATTTTTCTGTCACCCTATGTGTCATCAGGGGAAGGTGGGACAAAATCCTTGGAAACCCATGCGTGGTTCATTTTAATGAAGGTTAGATCATCCACATTTTGGGTTGACAGACGGGTCCTTTTTTCTGTCCGGATTGATCCATCTGCACTGAAGACTCTTTCCGATAGCACACTTGCAGCTGGGCAAGCGAGCTCCTGTAAGGCATATTGTGCCAATTCAGGCCAGGTGTCCAGTTTAGCGGCCCAATAGTCAAAGGGGAATGACCTGTGTGGGAGAACATCGATATGGGAGGAAAAGTAGTTTGTAACCATAGTTGGCAACTGCTGTCTCCTGTCACTTTCCATCGATGCAGTATTACCAGTTGTGTGAGCGGTACTTGAAAAATCAGTCCACAACATTGTCATGAAACCCCTGTCTCCAACTCCACTTCTGCTGTGTGCACCACGAACACCTCTGCCAAGCTGACCCCGGCCCGTACGGCTCGTGTGAGAACCATCACCGCTGCTGTGTGCTGGGAATGCCTCAAGCAACCGATTTACCAGAGTTGCTTGTTTATTAGCCAATATTAGGTCAAGGTTCTCCTGTGGCATGATGTTTTGTAATTTGCCTTTATAGCGTGGATCCAGGATGCTGGCCAACCAGTAGTCGTCATCGTTCATCATTTTGGCAATGCGGGGGTCCCTTTTTAGGATCTTCAAGGCATAATCTGACATGTGGGCCAATGTTCCCGGTGTCAATGATGCACTGCGAGTGCTGGTTGGAGGAGCACTTTCTGGCAAATCCACATCCCTCCAGTCACGCACAAACCCTGTACCAGACCTTGCCACGCCAACATTTTCACTTGCCCCACGAGATGCATCCTCCTCCCCTAAGTAATCATCCCCATCATCCTCCTCCTCCTCCTCTTCTTCCTCCACCTCGTTCAGGAGAGGTCCCTGAGCAGACAACGGCTGAATGTCATCAAGGATTCCCTCCTCCTCTTCCTCCTCATCAACATTGGCTGCAGAAGCCTGCTCCTTAAGGTGCATCAAAGTTTGCATGAGCAGACGCATAAGTGGGATGCTCATGCTTAGGATGGCGTCGTCTGCGCTTACCAGCCGTGTGCATTCCTCAAAACACTGAAGGACTTTACAGAGGTCTTTCAGCTTCGACCACTGCACACCTGTCAACTCCATGTCTGCTCTCAAAGTGCCTGGCCGTGTATCCTCCCACAAATGCATTATGGCCTGCCTCTGCTCGCACAGCCGCTCCACCATGTGCAGGGTGGAGTTCCACCTTGTTGCAATGTCGATAATGAGGCGGTGGTTGGGAAGGTGGAGCAATCGCTGCAGCTTCTGCATACAAACGGAGTGTACAGGCGACCAGCGGATGTGCGCGCACAGTCTTCGCACCTTCTGGAGCAGGGCTGTTAACTCCGGATAATTTTTGAGGAAGCACTGCACCACCAGGTTCAAGGTGTGAGCCAAGCAAGGTATGTGGCTGAGTTTTGAAAGGGCTATGGCTGCCACAAAATTACGGCCGTTATCACTAACTACCTTGCCTGCCTCAAGATGTACACTACCCAGCCATGACTCAGTTTGCCGCTTCAAGTACTCGGCCAGCACCTCGGCGGTGTGTCTGTCGCCCAAACACATCATCTGCAACACAGCCTGCTGACGCTTTCCACTAGCTGCTCGATAGGGGGACACCTTGTGTGCAACAGTGGCAGCTGCAGATGGAGTGCTCGTACGACTGCGCTCTGTGGACGAGCTTTTCGCTTCTTTTCGCTTCGCAACCGAAAGGGCATCATCTCAAACGAGATTAGTTTGGCAATGTGGGCGTTCAAACCCAGTGTACGCAGATGAGAGACTGAGTACTTTCTTGACCTACTCATAGTGTCTGGGAGGGTGAGCTGGACTTGAGAGCTGCATATGGTGGAAGTAGCGGTGGACAGGGCGGACTGAGAGAGGGTTGATGATGGTGATGGAGTTGTTGTTCTTTCTGATGGCCTAGAATCAGTCTTTCGTTGATATAACAGTGGGATTCCCTGACTGCTGTGGCCTTGCAACGACACCTCAACATTTGCTGCTGTGCTAACCGGTGGGCTTACAGTGGGGGAAACAATGTAGCGTTGCTGACTACCTTCGTTGTGATCAGTTGCACATGTGGCACTTGAGGTTTGGTGTTGTGTCCACGCTTGCAAGTGCATGGTGGTTAAATGTCTAAGCATGCAACTGGTATTCAAATTTTTCAGATTTTTCCCTCGGCTAAAGGTCTTTGCGCACTTCTTACAGATAACCTTGGCCTGATCATGAAGATTTTGTTCAAAAAAGTGCCACACTGCACTCTTCCTACTTTGGCAGACATTTTGCGGCCTAGCACGCTGTGATCTTTTGACCCTCTGGACAAGCTGTCCAGCAACTCTTTTGATTTTTGGAACCTGTCTTTGGAGTGCTCCGGGCCTGCCAGATAACAGCTGTTGCGATGTCGATGTCTGCTGTGGATGCTCCTCATTTGAGCTATTGGAAGCAGCACCCTCTTCACCCAATGGATGCCAATCTGGGTCAACAACTGGGTCATCCATCACCTCCTCTTCAATGTCATGTGCACCTTCCTCTGTGTCACCGTGTATGGTGGTATAGTGTGCGGGAAGGGGCCCCTGAGTCTCATCAGGGTCAGAATCTGGCTCTGTACACTGCGAGGACAATGTAGTGCTCTGAGTGAATGTACCAGCAGAATCATCCATCAGCGGCTGTGCATCAGTGCACTCCATGTCAGATTCATCTTGGCCTGGGTAATTCACCATTTCACTTGATAATCCAGGCATGGTATGTGAAAACAGCTCCATGGAGTAATCAGTAGTATGGCCTGCGTCATCCTTCAATCTTGGTTGGGGTGAAGGACACAAGGAAAGGTGTGGTTCATGAACATGAGTCTCCAATGACGACAAATGACAATGACGAGTCAGCAATGTAAGACAAAACTTTTTCCTGATGCTCTGGCTTTAAAAGCGGTTTGTCAACTCCTAGAAAACTAAGCCTTATGGAGCCAGACGATGACGCAGGCTCAACACCTCCTGCATTCGGTCCTATTTTGCTCTTGCCACTACCATCAGATCCACCACCAACACCATCATTACCAGCTGCAAACCCCCGCCCAATTCCACGGCCTCTTCCACCAGCCTTCCTCATTTTTGGTAGAAATGTAGACAAAATCCAACAAACTATATAGTAATGTAAAACAAGGTACAAGGTGTCTATAGGACAGGGGAGATTTTGAATTTCTGCACACACTTGTGGACACTGGACACTTTTGGATTGTGTGAGGCCCACTTAATATCTGAGCGCTATGTCACAGGCTCGATGGCACAGCTGTGACCAAAGTGACTAGAGGATAAGGGAGATTTTGAATTTCTGCTCACACTAGTGGACAATGGACACTTTTGGATTGTGTGAGGCCCACTTAATATCTGAGCGCTATGTCACAGGCTCGATGGCACAGCTGTGACAAAAGTGACTAGAGGATAAGGGAGATTTTGAATTTCTGCAGACACTTGTGGACACTGGACACTTTTGGATTGTGTGAGGCCCACTGAATATCTGAGCGCTATGTCACAGGCTCGATGGCACAGCTGTGACCAAAGTGACTAGAGGATAAGGGAGATTTTGAATTTCTGCAGACACTTGTGGACAATGGACACTTTTGGATTGTGTGAGGCCCACTTAATATCTGAGCGCTATGTCACAGGCTCGATGGCACAGCTGTGACCAAAGTGACTAGAGGATAAGGGAGATTTTGAATTTCTGCAGACACTTGTGGACACTGGACACTTTTGGATTGTGTGAGGCCCACTGAATATCTGAGCGCTATGTCACAGGCTCGATGGCACAGCTGTAACCAAAGTGACTAGAGGATAAGGGAGATTTTGAATTTCTGCTCACACTAGTGGACAATGGACACTTTTGGATTGTGTGAGGCCCACTGAATATCTGAGCGCTATGTCACAGGCTCGATGGCACAGCTGTGACAAAAGTGACTAGAGGATACGGGAGATTTTGAATTTCTGCAGACACTTGTGGACACTGGACACTTTTGGATTGTGTGAGGCCCACTGAATATCTGAGCGCTATGTCACAGGCTCGATGGCACAGTTGTGACCAAAGTGACTAGAGGATAAGGGAGATTTTGAATTTCTGCAGACACTTGTGGACACTGGACACTTTTGGATTGTGTGAGGCCCACTTAATATCTGAGCGCTATGTCACAGGCTCGATGGCACAGCTGTGAACAAAGTGACTAGAGGATAAGTGAGATTTTGAATTTCTGCAGACACTTGTGGACACTGGACACTTTTGGATTGTGTGAGGCCCACTGAATATCTGAGCGCTTTGTCACAGGCTCGATGGCACAGGTGTGAACAAAGTGACTAGAGGATAAGTGAGATTTTGAATTTCTGCACACACTAGTGGACACTGGACACTTTTGGATTGTGTGAGGCCCACTTAATATCTGAGCGCTATGTCACAGGCTCGATGGCACAGCTGTAACCAAAGTAACTAGAGGATAAGGGAGATTTTGAATTTCTGCTCACACTAGTGGACAATGGACACTTTTGGATTGTGTGAGGCCCACTGAATATCTGAGCGCTATGTCACAGGCTCGATGGCACAGCTGTGACCAAAGTGACTAGAGGATAAGGGAGATTTTGAATTTCTGCTCACACTAGTGGACAATGGACACTTTTGGATTGTGTGAGGCCCACTGAATATCTGAGCGCTATGTCACAGGCTCGATGGCACAGCTGTGACAAAAGTGACTAGAGGATAAGGGAGAATTTGAATTTCTGCAGACACTTGTGGACACTGGACACTTTTGGATTGTGTGAGGCCCACTGAATATCTGAGCGCTATGTCACAGGCTCGATGGCACAGCTGTGACCAAAGTGACTAGAGGATAAGGGAGATTTCGAATTTCTGCAGACACTTGTGGACACTGGACACTTTTGGATTGTGTGAGGCCCACTTAATATCTGAGCGCTATGTCACAGGCTCAATGGCACAGGTGTGAACAAAGTGACTAGAGGATAAGTGAGATTTTGAATTTCTGCAGACACTTGTGGACACTGGACACTTTTGGATTGTGTGAGGCCCACTGAATATCTGAGCGCTATGTCACAGGCTCGATGGCACAGCTGTGACCAAAGTGACTAGAGGATAAGGGAGATTTTGAATTTCTGCACACACTAGTGGACACTGGACACTTTTGGATTGTGTGAGGCCCACTTAATATCTGAGCGCTATGTCACAGGCTCGATGGCACAGCTGTAACCAAAGTGACTAGAGGATAAGGGAGATTTTGAATTTCTGCTCACACTAGTGGACAATGGACACTTTTGGATTGTGTGAGGCCCACTGAATATCTGAGCGCTATGTCACAGGCTCGATGGCACAGCTGTGACCAAAGTGACTAGAGGATAAGGGAGATTTTGAATTTCTGCTCACACTAGTGGACAATGGACACTTTTGGATTGTGTGAGGTCCACTGAATATCTGAGCGCTATGTCACAGGCTCGATGGCACAGCTGTGACAAAAGTGACTAGAGGATAAGGGAGATTTTGAATTTCTGCAGACACTTGTGGACACTGGACACTTTTGGATTGTGTGAGGCCCACTGAATATCTGAGCGCTGTCACAGGCTCGATGGCACAGCTGTGACCAAAGTGACTAGAGGATAAGGGAGATTTTGAATTTCTGCAGACACTTGTGGACACTGGACACTTTTGGATTGTGTGAGGCCCACTGAATATCTGAGCGCTATGTCACAGGCTCGATGGCACAGCTGTAACCAAAGTGACTAGAGGATAAGGGAGATTTTGAATTTCTGCTCACACTAGTGGACAATGGATACTTTTGGATTGTGTGAGGCCCACTGAATATCTGAGCGCTATGTCACAGGCTCGATGGCACAGCTGTGACCAAAGTGACTAGAGGATAAGGGAGATTTTGAATTTCTGCTCACACTAGTGGACAATGGACACTTTTGGATTGTGTGAGGCCCACTTAATATCTGAGCGCTATGTCACAGGCTCGATGGCACAGGTGTGACCAAAGTGACTAGAGGATAAGGGAGATTTTGAATTTCTGCAGACACTTGTGGACACTGGACACTTTTGGATTGTGTGAGGCCCACTGAATATCTGAGCGCTATGTCACAGGCTCGATGGCACAGGTGTGAACAAAGTGACTAGAGGATAAGTGAGATTTTGAATTTCTGCACACACTAGTGGACACTGGACACTTTTGGATTGTGTGAGGCCCACTTAATATCTGAGCACTATGTCACAGGCTCGATGGCACAGCTGTAACCAAAGTGACTAGAGGATAAGGGAGATTTTGAATTTCTGCTCACACTAGTGGACAATGGACACTTTTGGATTGTGTGAGGCCCACTGAATATCTGAGCGCTATGTCACAGGCTCGATGGCACAGCTGTGACCAAAGTGACTAGAGGATAAGGGAGATTTTGAATTTCTGCTCACACTAGTGGACAATGGACACTTTTGGATTGTGTGAGGCCCACTGAATATCTGAGCGCTATGTCACAGGCTCGATGGCACAGCTGTGACAAAAGTGACTAGAGGATAAGGGAGATTTTGAATTTCTGCAGACACTTGTGGACACTGGACACTTTTGGATTGTGTGAGGCCCACTGAATATCTGAGCGCTATGTCACAGGCTCGATGGCACAGCTGTGACCAAAGTGACTAGAGGATAAGGGAGATTTTGAATTTCTGCAGACACTTGTGGACACTGGACACTTTTGGATTGTGTGAGGCCCACTTAATATCTGAGCGCTATGTCACAGGCTCGATGGCCCAGGTGTGAACAAAGTGACTAGAGGATAAGTGAGATTTTGAATTTCTGCAGACACTTGTGGACACTGGACACTTTTGGATTGTGTGAGGCCCACAGAATATCTGAGCGCTATGTCACAGGCTCGATGGCACAGGTGTGAACAAAGTGACTAGAGGATAAGTGAGATTTTGAATTTCTGCACACACTAGTGGACACTGGACACTTTTGGATTGTGTGAGGCCCACTTAATATCTGAGCGCTATGTCACAGGCTCGATGTCACAGCTGTAACCAAAGTGACTAGAGGATAAGGGAGATTTTGAATTTCTGCTCACACTAGTGGACAATGGACACTTTTGGATTGTGTGAGGCCCACTGAATATCTGAGCGCTATGTCACAGGCTCGATGGCACAGCTGTGACCAAAGTGACTAGAGGATAAGGGAGATTTTGAATTTCTGCTCACACTAGTGGACAATGGACACTTTTGGATTGTGTGAGGCCCACTGAATATCTGAGCGCTATGTCACAGGCTCGATGGCACAGCTGTGACAAAAGTGACTAGAGGATAAGGGAGATTTTGAATTTCTGCAGACACTTGTGGACACTGGACACTTTTGGATTGTGTGAGGCCCACTGAATATCTGAGCGTTATGTCACAGGCTCGATGGCACAGCTGTGACCAAAGTGACTAGAGGATAAGGGAGATTTCGAATTTCTGCAGACACTTGTGGACACTGGACACTTTTGGATTGTGTGAGGCCCACTTAATATCTGAGCGCTATGTCACAGGCTCGATGGCACAGGTGTGAACAAAGTGACTAGAGGATAAGTGAGATTTTGAATTTCTGCAGACACTTGTGGACACTGGACACTTTTGGATTGTGTGAGGCCCGCTGAATATCTGAGCGCTATGTCACAGGCTCGATGGCACAGCTGTGACCAAAGTGACTAGAGGATAAGGGAGATTTTGAATTTCTGCACACACTAGTGGACACTGGACACTTTTGGATTGTGTGAGGCCCACTTAATATCTGAGCGCTATGTCACAGGCTCGATGGCACAGCTGTAACCAAAGTGACTAGAGGATAAGGGAGATTTTGAATTTCTGCTCACACTAGTGGACAATGGACACTTTTGGATTGTGTGAGGCCCACTGAATATCTGAGCGCTATGTCACAGGCTCGATGGCACAGCTGTGACCAAAGTGACTAGAGGATAATTGAGATTTTGAATTTCTGCTCACACTAGTGGACAATGGACACTTTTGGATTGTGTGAGGCCCACTGAATATCTGAGCGCTATGTCACAGGTTCGATGGCACAGCTGTGACAAAAGTGACTAGAGGATAAGGGAGATTTTGAATTTCTGCAGACACTTGTGGACACTGGACACTTTTGGATTGTGTGAGGCCCACTGAATATCTGAGCGCTATGTCACAGGCTCGATGGCACAGCTGTGACCAAAGTGACTAGAGGATAAGGGAGATTTTGAATTTCTGCAGACACTTGTGGACACTGGACACTTTTGGATTGTGTGAGGCCCACTGAATATCTGAGCGCTATGTCACAGGCTCGATGGCACAGCTGTAACCAAAGTGACTAGAGGATAAGGGAGATTTTGAATTTCTGCTCACATTAGTGGACAATGGACACTTTTGGATTGTGTGAGGCCCACTGAATATCTGAGCACTATGTCACAGGCTCGATGGCACAGCTGTGACCAAAGTGACTAGAGGATAAGGGAGATTTTGAATTTCTGCTCACACTAGTGGACAATGGACACTTTTGGATTGTGTGAGGCCCACTGAATATCTGAGCGCTATGTCACAGGCTCGATGGCACAGCTGTGACAAAAGTGACTAGAGGATAAGGGAGATTTTGAATTTTTGCAGACACTTGTGGACACTGGACACTTTTGGATTGTGTGAGGCCCACTGAATATCTGAGCGCTATGTCACAGGCTCGATGGCACAGCTGTGACCAAAGTGACTAGAGGATAAGGGAGATTTTGAATTTCTGCAGACACTTGTGGACACTGGACACTTTTGGATTGTGTGAGGCCCACTTAATATCTGAGCGCTATGTCACAGGCTCGATGGCACAGGTGTGACCAAAGTGACTAGAGGATAAGGGAGATTTTGAATTTCTGCAGACACTTGTGGACACTGGACACTTTTGGATTGTGTGAGGCCCACTGAATATCTGAGCGCTATGTCACAGGCTCGATGGCACAGGTGTGAACAAAGTGACTAGAGGATAAGGGAGATTTTGAATTTCTGCTCACACTAGTGGACAATGGACACTTTTGGATTGTGTGAGGCCCACTGAATATCTGAGCGCTTTGTCACAGGCTCGATGGCACAGCTGTGACAAAAGTGACTAGAGGATAAGGGAGATTTTGAATTTCTGCAGACACTTGTGGACACTGGACACTTTTGGATTGTGTGAGGCCCACTGAATATCTGAGCGCTATGTCACAGGCTCGATGGCACAGCTGTGACCAAAGTGACTAGAGGATAAGGGAGATTTTGAATTTCTGCAGACACTTGTGGACACTGGATACTTTTGGATTGTGTGAGGCCCACTTAATATCTGAGCGCTATGTCACAGGCTCGATGGCACAGGTGTGAACAAAGTGACTAGAGGATAAGTGAGATTTTGAATTTCTGCAGACACTTGTGGACACTGGACACTTTTGGATTGTGTGAGGCCCACTGAATATCTGAGCGCTATGTCACAGGCTCGATGGCACAGCTGTGACCAAAGTGACTAGAGGATAAGGGAGATTTTGAATTTCTGCTCACACTAGTGGACAATGGACACTTTTGGATTGTGTGAGGCCCACTGAATATCTGAGCGCTATGTCACAGGCTCGATGGCACAGCTGTAACCAAAGTGACTAGAGGATAAGGGAGATTTTGAATTTCTGCTCACACTAGTGGACAATGGACACTTTTGGATTGTGTGAGGCCCACTGAATATCTGAGCGCTATGTCACAGGCTCGATGGCACAGCTGTGACCAAATTGACTAGAGGATAAGGGAGATTTTGAATTTCTGCTCACACTAGTGGACAATGGACACTTTTGGATTGTGTGAGGCCCACTGAATATCTGAGCGCTATGTCACAGGCTCGATGGCACAGCTGTGACAAAAGTGACTAGAGGATAAGGGAGATTTTGAATTTCTGCAGACACTTGTGGACACTGGACACTTTTGGATTGTGTGAGGCCCACTGAATATCTGAGCGCTATGTCACAGGCTTGATGGCACAGCTGTGACCAAAGTGACTAGAGGATAAGGGAGATTTTGAATTTCTGCAGACACTTGTGGACACTGGACACTTTTGGATTGTGTGAGGCCCACTGAATATCTGAGCGCTATGTCACAGGCTCGATGGCACAGCTGTGACCAAAGTGACTAGAGGATAAGGGAGATTTTGAATTTCTGCAGACACTTGTGGACACTGGACACTTTTGGATTGTGTGAGGCCCACTTAATATCTGAGCGCTATGTCACAGGCTCGATGGCACAGGTGTGAACAAAGTGACTAGAGGATAAGTGAGATTTTGAATTTCTGCAGACACTTGTGGACACTGGACACTTTTGGATTGTGTGAGGCCCACTGAATATCTGAGCGCTATGTCACAGGCTCGATGGCACAGGTGTGAACAAAGTGACTAGAGGATAAGTGAGATTTTGAATTTCTGCACACACTAGTGGACACTGGACACTTTTGGATTGTGTGAGGCCCACTTAATATCTGAGCGCTATGTCACAGGCTCGATGGCACAGCTGTAACCAAAGTGACTAGAGGATAAGGGAGATTTTGAATTTCTGCTCACACTAGTGGACAATGGACACTTTTGGATTGTGTGAGGCCCACTGTATATCTGAGCGCTATGTCACAGGCTCGATGGCACAGCTGTGACCAAAGTGACTAGAGGATAAGGGAGATTTTGAATTTCTGCAGACACTTGTGGACACTGGACACTTTTGGATTGTGTGAGGCCCACTGAATATCTGAGCACTATGTCACAGGCTCGATGGCACAGCTGTAACCAAAGTGACTAGAGGATAAGGGAGATTTTGAATTTCTGCCCACACTAGTGGACAATGGACACTTTTGGATTGTGTGAGGCCCACTGAATATCTGAGCGCTATGTCACAGGCTCGATGGCACAGCTGTGACCAAAGTGACTAGAGGATAAGGGAGATTTTGAATTTCTGCTCACACTAGTGGACAATGGACACTTTTGGATTGTGTGAAGCCCACTGAATATCTGAGCGATATGTCACAGGCTCGATGGCACAGCTGTGACCAAAGTGACTAGAGGATAAGGGAGATTTTGAATTTCTGCAGACACTTGTGGACACTGGACACTTTTGGATTGTGTGAGGCCCACTGAATATCACAGCGCTATGTCACAGGCAGAAATTGGCTAGTGTATCACAAACTACAAGGTGTATGTAGAATTGGGCAGAATAGGAATCTCCCTAGAGTGCAGGTCTGTAAGAACGGAACATGTCCTCGACTTATTCTCACAGAGTGACACACAGATCGCTTCACTGTGGCTGTGATAACAGCCGTTACACGGTACTGTGTGAGGAGCGTACACCGCTGTATGGTGTGAAAAAATGCACGCTCAGTACCTCAGCAGGACAAAAAAAAAAATTGGGATTGCTTTTAAAAAAGCAGTTTGCAGAGCAGTGGGTAAACAGCAATGCAGCTGTCAGGAAGCCTTAGAAGGCAGCCCAACAACCAACACCACTGATACACCACAATATAGCCTCCCCTTGCACTGCACACACAGTGACTGGTGTGTTGTACAGGCAAAATCGCTAGCAGCAGAAGCAGTTTTTTTTTCTTCTTCCCTGCCTAACGCTCTCCCTACAGAATCAGCAGCAACCTCTCCCTATGCTAAGATCGGCAGAAGTAAGATGGCGGTCGGCGTGCACGCCCTTTTATACCCCCTGTGACGCCCACCAAAGCAAGCCAATCACTTGCATGCCCTTCTGAAAGATGGTGGTGACCCGTGCCTATGTCATCACGTTGCCCACAGTGTCCGTGGATCCTGATTGCCTGAAAAAGAGCGCAAAACAAACTTTTGAAACGTGACTTTGGCGCGTAAGTCGCCGACCTCGTGGCCGACCTCATCCTAGGGTCGGGTTTCGTTTCATGAAACCCGACTTTGCCAAAAGTCGGCGACTTTTGAAATTTTTTCGACCCGTTTCGTTCAACTCTAGTGGATGTGTCGTCACAAGGCCAAAGCACTCAGGGAATCACAATGGTTTTGCAACACAACACTGAGTCTAGGCCATCACCACCAATACCATCACCAACCTCCTCTCACTCCGTCCGGTCCACCGCTACTTCCCCCATATGCAGCTCTCCAGTCCAGCTCACCCTACCAGACACTCTGTGTAGGACAAGAAAGTATTCATCCTCTCATCTGCGTACACTGTGTTTGAACGCCTACATTGCCAAACTAATCTCATTAGAGATGATGCCCTACGGATGGTTGAAAGCAAAGCTTTCCGCGAGCTCATGGCCTACGCTGTCCCACGCTATGACCTACCCAGTCGGCAGCCCTCCACCGGCATGTGAAAGACCATATCCATGCAATAAAACAGTGAGTGGAAAGGTGAACCTCACAACAGATGCATGGACCAGTAGGCATGACCAAGGCCGTTACGTGTCCATCACTGTGCACTGGGTTAATGTGGTGGATGCAGGCTCCACAGGGGACAGTGGCAGTGGAAAAGTGCTGCCTAGCCCACGGTATAGGAAACAGTTGGCTGTAGGCTTTCAACCCTCCTCCTCCTCCATAAGCGAAAGCTTATCCACAGAGCGCAGTCGCACAAGCACTCCATCCGCAGCTGGCAGTGTTGCACACGAGGTGTCCCACTATAGAACAGCTAGTGGTAAGCGTCAGCAGGCTGTGTTAAAGATGATGTCTTTGGGCGACAACAGACACACCGCAGAGGTACTGGCCGACTACTTGCAGCGACAAACTGAGTCATGGCTGGGCATTCTACATCTTGAGCCAGGCAAGGTAGTCAGTGATAACGGCCGTAATTTTGTGGCAGCCATAGCCCATGCAAAACTCACACACATACCATGCCTGGCTCACACTTTGATCCTGGTGGTGCAGTGCTTCCTTAATAATTATGCAGAGTTAACATCCCTGCTCCATAAGGTGCGAAGACTGTGCTCGCACATCCGTCGATCAAACGTCCACTCCACTCATATGCAGAAGCTGCAGTGATTGCTCCACCTCCCCAAGCACTGCCTAATCATAGACGTTGCAACAAGGTGGAACTCCACCCTGCACATGGTTGAGAGGCTGTGCGAACAGAGGCAGGCTGTAATGCACTTGTGGGAGGATACACGAGCAGGCCGTTTGAGGGAAGACATGGAATTGTCATGTGTGCAATGGTCAAAGCTGAAAGACCTCTGTAAAGTCCTACAGTGTTTTGAGGAATGCACACGGCTGGTAAACGCAGACGACGCCATCATAAGCATGAGCATCCCACTTATGCATCTGCTCATGCAAAGTTTGACGCACATTAAGAATCTTCCGTCTGCAGCGGAGGAGGAACAGGAGGAGGAGGAGGGAAGCCTTGATGACAGTCAGCCATTGTCTGGTCAAGGAACTGTCCTGGACGACATGGAGGAAGAAGAGGAAGAGGAGGATGAGGGGGATGATTATTTTGGGCAGCAGGATGCTTCTCAGGGGGCAAGAGAACTTGTGGGCGTGCCAAGGAAAGGTACAGTGTTTGTGCGTGACTGTAGGGATGTGGATTTGCAAGAAAGTGCTCTCTTTCACCCAGCAGTGGCAGTGCAGCATTGACACCTGGAAAATTGGCCCACATGTGCGATTATGCCTTGCGGATCCTTAAAAGGGACCCCCGCATTGCCAAAATGATGAGGGTTGACGACTACTGGCTGGCCAGCATCCTCGATCCACGCTACAAAGGCAAATTACACAACATCATGCCACAGGAGAACCTAGAGATTATATTGGCTAACAAACAAGCAACTCTGCTTGCTTGCCCTGCTGCTAGTGTGTTATCTGAAAGAGTCTTCAGTGCTGCTGGATCAATCCTGACAGAAAAAAGAACCCGTCTGTCGACCCAAAATGTTGATGATCTAACCTTCATTAAAATGAACCATGCATGGGTTTCAAAGAATTTTGCCCCACCTTCCCCTGATGACACATAGGCAGTTTTCTGAAAATTGCCTCTTTTTTGTCCTCCTCTTCCTCGAACTTGCCCAATTCCACCATTTGCAGCAGCTGAATGTCCAGCCTACACATCAACATATGCCATTTTATAAACCTCCCTAACTGGGCTGCCCACCCCCCCAAGGGCTGGGGTCAACACCTGGCGCACCCAGGCAAGTGCCGTTGCTCTGAACAGGTGGATGGGCCCACTGATGGCCGACGGCACTGGCACAGGGCCCCTCATAGTACAATACAGTGTCTCTGATGGTGGGAGGGCCCATTCGCCGCCAGACACACCAGCTTACTATGAGGGGCCCTGTGCCAGTACCGTCGACCACGAGTGTGCCCCCCAGCTTGGTCATGGCCACAGCACTTGCAAGTTGCAATACTTACCTCTCCCTGCTCCACCGCTGTGTAGTCTGGGCAGTTAAATCCTTCACAGGGACGGCCACTAGAAATTTGGGGTATTGATCGAGGATGGTTAAGATGTAGCTATGGCCTGTCCTGCTGGCCTCTACCTTCAGATGATCAATGGCTACCATTTGTAATGGACGTCAACTTACAAGCGGATGCAGTGGTGCTTTATGATCACCTTTCACAGTTGTGATAGCCACAGACGTGTGACATTCCTGCCACCATTTTTCAATGCCTCCTCTCATGCCAATCCAATAGAATCGCCTACGGCCTGTGTCTTCTGTCTTTTGCAGTCCAAAATGACCAGACACATCATGATAGGCAGTGAGGACCATGTCTACATCTCTCCCTGTGATCACAATTTGATGGAGACGAGTAACGGTGATGTGATCCACGCTACTGCGACAAAGCAATCCTTTCTTCACAAAGAACCATTTTCGCTGTCTCCACAGACACAGTAATTGAGGGTCTGCATCGTCTCTGCAACATCTACTGGAAGGTTTTCCCGCGATGAGTAATTCCCAAATTTCTGCTAACACTCGACTTTCCGTCTGTACTTGTATCCATGTAGTTTCCAGTAGCGGAGAGTCTGGACTGGCTTACTGAGATTGAAATATAAACGAAGATTTAAAAGTACCACAACACTGTATACTTTTGTGCGCTTCGAATAACTTTCCTTTTTCTACTTTTTAAATTCTGGTGTAATACATAGTGAGCCTGTGAGTGTCTGTGTCTGACTCAGGAAGTATAGACGGAAATTTACAATTACCCCTAGACTGGATACACCTGGTATGTGCTGATACAGTACCTTTGTTCAAAATGTTTTATTACGGTGTCATCCATTGTGATTGAGTGTGTGTGGTTTACACCTTCTATATATACGGTGAATAGGAGATACCAATTTTTACCCTATACTCGATACAGCTTGTATCTTGTTATACAGTACCTTTGTTCGACATTTAGTATTACGGTCAAATCCATACTGAGTAAGCGTCTGAGAGTGACTACGGGACTATGTATATGGAGATTTCAATTGTACCCTATAATATATATACTTGCTATCTTGTTATCCAGTACCTTTTTTACAACATTTTTTATTATGGTCAAACCCAGACTGAGTGAGCGTCTGAGGGTGACTCCGGAAATATATGCTGAGATTTCAAATTTGGCCAACACTGTATACAGCTGTACGCTTCTGCTACAGTAACCTTTTTTGCTATTTTGATTCCGGTGTAATCCATAATGAGCCTGTGAACGTCTGTCTGTTACTCTGGAAATATATTTGGAGATTTAAGATTACCCCAACACTGTATACAGCTGTATGCTTGTGTTACATTACCCATTTACAGCTTTTCATATTCTTGTGTAATCCATACTGGGCCTGAGAGCGTTTGTGTCTGCCTCCTGAAATATATATGGAGATTCAGATTGTTAACACTATGCTATATATACCTTGTATCTGGTGATACTGTACCCTTTTTCAACTTTTTATTTTATTGTGTACTGAGCCTGTGAGCATCTGTGTGTGACTCATGAAATATATATGGAGATTTACTGTTATCCCTAGACTGTATAGAGCTGTATGCTTCAGATACAGTACCATATATCTGCTGGTATTTTGGGTCCATTTTCCAAAACATGAGGAAGTATGGTGGAAGAGGATGCGGACGTGGGTGTAGGGGGCCACCTGGTACTGATGGTGGTGGTGGTGCATCTGCTGGTAGTGCCAAAAACACAATAGCAGCTAAGGCAGGAGGTGTTGAGCCTGCGTCATGGTGTAGCTCTGGAAGGCCTGTAAAGCTCCCTTTTCTAGGAGTAGGTAGACTGCTTTTAAAGCTGGAGCATAAGGAACTGTTTTTGGCTTACATTGCTGAAACAGCCTCCTGCTCCATCGCCTCCTCTTCTGAAGTTTCAAAAAATGCAAGCACTGAGTCGTCAGTGCAGGCTTCTGGTCATGAGCAACCCCTTTCCTTGTGTCCTTCACCCACTCCAAAAGTGAAGGATGCGGCAGCACACACTTCAGATTACTCCATGGAGCTCTTTTCACATACCATGCCTGAGTTAAATAAAAATGGGGCCCATCATATACTGGAACATTCCAAATGGGGGACATCAGACAGTGGAGCAGCATTTACGGGGCTCATTATACACTGGAGCATTAGAAATTGAGCCCATTATATATGGAGCGTTATTTGGGCACATCATACACTGGAGCTTTCCAGATGGGGGACATCAGACACTGGAGCAGCATTTACGGGGCCCATTATACACTGCAGCATTAGAATTGGAGCCCATTATATATGGAGCATTATTTGGGCCCATAAGACACTGGAGCATCATCCATGGGGCCCATCATATACTGGAACATTCTAAATGGGGCAGATCAGACACTGGAGCAGCATCTATGGGGCACATTATACACTGGAGCATTATAAATGGGGCCCATTATATATGGAGCATTATTTGGGCCCATAACACACTGGAGCATCGTCCATGGGGACCATCATATACTGTAGCATTATGTGGAGCTCATCATGTACTGTATGTGACCAATTATTCTGTATGGAGAAATATATGGGGCTCATTATTCTGTATGGTGCACAATGTGGTGGCCATGCTGTATGGAGTAATATACTGTCCTTTTTTTGAGCTATTGTACATTTTAAAATAGATCAGTCATGTCATGTAAGCAGTGAAGTATTTGTCATTGTACTATACCTATATTTAAGTGCCGTATCTGAGCATCATGAGTTGTGGTATGCGTTAAAGGAGCGCACTGACGCTCTTTGGCCCAGGGCACATGAAAACCTGGAGCCAGCCCTACCCCCCCCCACAACTTTAGCCAAATAACCCCCAGTTTTCAATGCGTAACTATTATTATGAAGTAAATTAAGGTGAACAAGCTTCAGTAAAAAGAATTGATGTTTTCGTCATTGAAATGGGCACTGTAGGTGTGTTTACTGTCCTTCACTCCCTGCCGACTTTGCTTCCCCATTGACTTGCATTGGGTTTCGTGTTTCTGTCGGCCTCCGACTTTTCCCTATAGTTGGCCGATTTCGTTCGACCCGACTTTTGCGAAAGTCGGGTTTCATGAAACCCGACTCGACCCTGAAAAAAGGCAAAGTCGCTCATCTCTACAATGTGGAAGAAAAAAATGAACATTTTACTTTTTCCTACAAAAATGTTAGTTTAGTCCCAAAATTTGCAAACCATAGAATTTTTTTGTACAAGTACTCCTTAGTACGCCGATACCACATATGTGGTGGAAAACTGTATGGGCGCAGGGCTCAGAAGGGAAGGAGAACCATTTGATTTTTGGAACTTAAGATTAGCTGAAATTGATAGCAGACCCCATGTTGTCTTTGCAGGGCCCTTGATGTTCATAAACAGTGGAAACCCCCCCCACAAGTGACCCCATTTTGGAGACTACACCCCTCAAGGAATTTTTTATAGATTTGCAGTGAGCATTTTGAGCCCCCAGGTGTGTCACAAAATTTTATAACTTTGAGCCATGAAAATAAAAAATATCACATCTTGCCCACAAAATTGTTGCTTCAGGCCCCAATTTTTTTTTTCAAAAGCAAAAGAGAAGCAACTGGACCTTAAAATGTGTTGTGCAATTTCTCTTGAGTATGCCAATACCCTATTTGTGTGGAAAGCAACCGTTTGGGCACACTGCTGAGCTCCAAAAGCAAGAAGCGACATTTTGGAGCTGAGATGTCACGGTTCTATCCCTGGGATGCAGTTACTGACAGCTCGGCCGTTCAGTCTGGTACAGGGGCGTTCTGAAACTGTCAGTATTTTGAATCACAGTATGGCCATCCAATCTGGTTTAGGGGCATGCTGAGCTGTTAGTGTGTTGATTGACAGCTAGACTAGCCAATCTGACACTGGGAAGTGTCGGCTGTCTCCAAGTCTTCACTATCCCGGGTGATTGCCATGCCTACTTAACTGAGAAGCTTCTCCCAAACCACTGCCAGATGTACATTCAATAAGTGAGGTTTGTGCTCCCTATGCCTTGAGTTCTGTATGCTTGATCTGTTGCCTGACCTTGGACTTCGTTCTGACCATCCACCTGTTTAACCCCTTCTGCTTCGATCCGTTATCCTCCCGATACTCTGACCTCGGAACAATACCTGACTATGCTTTTGTCTCTTCCTTCTGTTTATGACATACACTCCTGGCTTCTGACCTTGGATTCCCTGACCACTCTGACTCACAGCTTGACCGGGAAAAGTGACTAGTGTCACGTCACATTTTGATGGAATTTTATATGGGTGCCATGTTGCATTTACAGACTCCAAGAGGTGCCAAAATAGTAGAAACCCCCCCCCACAAAGTGACTTCATGTTGGAATTGATCTAGTGTTTTGCTGCTATGTGAATTTTATGCAAAGCTCATGTGTATTATGTCACCGGTGATCACTGTATTATCTGTGCACTATATGCAGAGCTCCTGTGTATAATGTCACTGATGAGCCCTGTATTACCTGTACACTGACACTATATACAGAGCTCCTATGTATAATGTCACTGGCAATCACTGTATTAACTGTACACTGACACTATGCACTTAATATTATGTACAGAGCTCCTGTGTATAATGTCACTGGTGATCACTGTATTTTCTGTACACTGACACTATATACAGAGCTCCTGTATATAATGTCACTGGTGATCATTGTATTACCTGTACACTAAAGTATATGCTATATACAAAGCTCCTGTCTATAATGTTACCGGTGATCCCTGTATTACCTGTACATTGACACTATACACAGAGCTCCTGTGTATAATGTCACCAGTGATCACTTTATTATCTGTGCAGTGACATTATATACTTATCTATCTCCTGTGTATAATGTTACCGGTGATCCTTGTATTACATGTACATTGACACTATACACAGAGCTCCTGTGTATAATGTCACTGGTGATCCCAGTATTACTTGTACATTGACACTATACACAGAGCTCCTGTGTAGAATGTCACTAGTGATCCCTGTTTTACCTGTACACTGAAACTACACACTGTATACTATGTACAGAGCTCCTGTGTATAATGGTACTTATGGTAATATTAGTATTCTGTTTTTTTAAATTAATGATCAGTATTGTAGTATTTGGTCACTATGTGGTGGTAATACCTGGTCTGATCATGGTGTCACAGTATTTCTCCCTTTTATGTCGTAATAAAGATTATTATTATTATTATTATTCAGTCACTATATGGTGGTAACATGTGGTCCAGCCATGGTGTAGCAGTATTTGTCTATTGTATGTGGTATTATTTGCTCACTATGTGGTGGTAATATGTGATCTGGTCATGGTGTGATGGTATTTGTTCCTTGTATGTGGTATTATTGTTCATTTTAAACAAGTTATATGACACATTCCATTAAAGAAAAATAAATAAAAATATACCTAAAAAGAGTACAGGAAATTTTAATAAATGTTTAGTAAATTAGAGTAGAGTAGGGCCCGGCCAAAAGAGTCTACCTTGTCATAGTGGCAGCTTAAAAAATCTTACTGTTAATGTATGATTAGTGAGGACGTGGTGCAGAAGTGGAGTTTTTCCAAGAGTGGGTGGTGGGACTGTGGAAGGTTCGAGGGGTGGAGGCAGAACTGGCGTGGAGCCTGGGCGAAGTCCGAAGGGGGCCCAAAAAAGTTGTCAGTATGGGGCCCCGAACTTTCTGGTGGCAGCCCTGGATAGATATGATCCATGTGAAGAAAAGAAGGAAAACCAGCTCACCCTCCTGCAGCTTCAATCGTGGAGTCCGTGATCAGCACTGCTGCAGGCGCTCAAGTAGACAAGGAAAAGATCCAGCTCACAGGACACTGATCAAAATAACAAATTTCTTTATTCCAAAATTATTAAAAGCATATAATCATGCAAGTGTTTGATAGCATATAGAGCTACTAGAGTCCATGCTGGAAAGGATGGGGGAACATGGTGAAAACGGCTATTATAACCAGAGACATTTCAAATGTTGTTCATGTCCTTAAACTTAGTATGAATCACCATGTTTAAGAACGTGTGCCCATGTGTCAGACTTTTAACAGATAGAAGAGTTTACAAATCTGCAACAAATACACAATGAATTTTCAAAGTGAATCCACTTGCTGATTTTGGGGCACATTTGGCTGCAGATTTTAACACACTCCCACACAAAGCATGGAATAGGGTAAAATTAGCAATCAAAATCCGCAAAAGAATGAACTTGCTGCCAATTTGACATCCGTACCTTTTTAATCAATGTATGAATGGGGTTATGGAAACACTGGTAACTGTACACTGTAAATTGCTGCAGTTTTACACAATCCACACCTCCAAATATTGGCAAATATGCCACAACTAGTGGGCACATGAGAGACAGTTCTACAACAGACAATGACCTATATACTAGAGCTGCTGGTTCACTAATAGAGATGATAAAAGGTGAAGCACACAATGATTACCAGAAACAGTAACTTTGTATCTGGAAACAACATGCGGGGGGGGGGGGGGGGGGCAGAAGAACACTTATAGAAGTAGCATAGGAAAAGGCAAGGAATGAAACAAAAACAGGCATTTAAGTCAGGAAACAATAAAATGAATATTGCCTATAAACAGAAGACGCCGCAGGCTGTACATTAAATGATAGGCTGACTTTAAAGAACATAACTGCAAATAAAATCTATTGTTGCTCAGTAAAATGTCACATCGCACAGTAACACAACAGGGGTCTCCAAACCAGACCTCCTAAAGTGTCAGTATAGATAATAGTGGAAAAAATAAGAGCCTACATGGGTCTGGAGACTACCAGCGCTGTCTAGGGCACCAGCATGGCAGGCATACATGTGGGAGTCTTATTCATAAAGGACGTGTAGCTGCAAACAACGTAATCAAAATGTGCAGTAAGAAAATCTCATATAGTAATTATATAGCAGTAATGTAAATGTAAATTATTCAGATATTATCTGCTTGCTACCAGCAGGGCTCTAGCCTGCTGCTGTGACGTCCGTCCGCGGATCTGGGCTGCAGTAGGGACAGCACCCCGAGAAACCCCGAGACCCTTAACCCCTATACAGGGATCTGGAATTGTAGCAAGGCCCAGGGGGTGGCTGTCTAGAAGCAGTGCGCCAGAGCAGGACGGTCGCCAATAAGGAAGAAGGCAGGGAGCCAAAAACGTAGTCAGAAACCGGGCGAGCAGCGGAGGTACAGGAACGGCAGGCAGTGGCAGAGTCAAGAGTCCAGGCCAAGGTCACAAATCGGGAGGGCGGTAAAGGTAAAAAAACGGCAGGCAGTAGCAGAGTCGAATATCCAGGCCAAGGTCACAAACCGGGAGAATAGCAGAGGTACAAAATCGTCAGGCAGTAGAGGGGTCAGAAATCCAGGCTGAGGTCAGAGTCAAACAATAGTAAATCACACAGTAGTACATAGGGGAACCAAGAATATATCTGGCAGCTTGCAAGACCAATCCCAAGGTATTTGAGGTATCAGGTCATCCCTCACAGGCTCCCGGACTGATGATGTCATAAGGACCGCCCACAGGACCAGGCCAGATGGCGATGCACCAACCCCTCCATGACCGACCGAGGAGCAGAGCCTGCGTCCATCAGATGCCTGCGCAGGAGCCCCTTCTCTGTCGCCGCCATCACTCGGGGGGCGAACCACAGCGCCTCCCAGTGGCCGAGGCAGGAACAGCAGGCCCCAAGTCTGACAGCGATGTGACAGTCCGGCGCCTCCTAGTGGCCGTGGCCGCGACAGCAGGCCCCAAGTCTGACGGCGACGTGACAGTCCGGCGCCTCCTAGTGGCCAAGGCCGGGACAGCAGGCCCCGAGTCTGACGGCGACATGACAACTGCTTTTTACTGTTTGTGTTTTCATTACAATCTTAGAGATTTGTGTCAGACGAATCGGAGGGGATAAGTCTTGTTGGGCTAAACTTTAGGGTCACCATGGCTAACTCCAGGGATCACACACAGTGTGTCTGACAGGCATTATGGCTGATTTAGATTGTGTGCCCAATGGGGAGAGTGATGATAATGTCTGTAAAGTGCTGTGGAATATGATGGTGTAATATAAGAACATAAATATACTGATAGTGCCATGGCTAACTATGATGGACACTAGGGTTGTTACTGGCTGTACTAGGACAATGATGGCACTGTGGTTGATACTGGCTGTACTAGGACAATGATGGGCACTGTGGTTGATACTGGCTGTACTAGGACAATGATGGGCACTGTGGTTGTTACTGGCTGTACTAGGACAATGATGGGCACTGTGGTTGATACAGGCTGTACTGGGACAATGATGGGCACTGTGGTTGATACTGGCTGTACTAGGACAATGATGGGCACTAGGGTTGATACTGGCTTTACTAGGACAATGATGGGCACTAGGGTTGATACTGGCTGTACTAGGACAATGATGGGCACTAGGGTTGATACTGGCTGTACTAGGACAATGATGGGCACTGTGGTTGATACAGGCTGTACTGGGACAATGATGGGCACTAGGGTTGATACTGGCTGTACTAGGACAATGATGGGCACTGTGGTTGATACAGGCTGTACTGGGACAATGATGGGCACTGTGGTTGATACAGGCTGTACTGGGACAATGATGGGCACTGTGGTTGATGCTGGCTGTACTAGGACAATGATGGGCACTAGGGTTGATACTGGCTGTACTAGGACAATGATGGGCACTGTGGTTGATACTGGCTGTACTGGGACAATGATGGGCACTGTGGTCGATACTGTTTTTTCTGTGTCTGACTGAGGACACTTTTGCTGGTTCTGGTTGTGACTGACATTGTGGAGATTGGCACTGCTATAGAACATTACAGAATCGACTGGTAAAATTGGTGTCTGCACTGATTTCTGTGCCATGAAAGCCTCTTAATGTATATGGCAGATGTATGTATAGCTTTTCTGGACCAGATGTATGCCAATGTATGTTTTTTCCCAATTGTAGTGAGCATCATGTAAAGTTAGTGACTACATGTGATCCCTGCGACCTGGCTACACAGTATGTCACCCACACGTACATGTTAGAAGGCGTGCACACGTACATATGTGTGGTGTGAATTCTGCACTGCTCCTCTCAGGAATGGAGCAGCTCCACACATTATCTATGAATTGCTCCCATCTCCTGGGACCTTTTTGCCTTCCTTACTTCTGGGGAGAAATCTGGATGTGATTTCCTCTCAGTTTCCACATTATGGGCTTAGGGTGATTCTTCTGCAGTTAGCCCTAATGAGCAGCTGATGATTAGTAAGCTGGGGCAGAGCTCAGGGCTGTGTGCCCCGGACCCTGTATACTCTAGCAGCAGTGGCCAGCCTGGCATCACTGACTCAGGAATTCCCTGCCACATCCATCATCCTCCCTGACATCTCCACAGCACGGCTCAGCTGTGGAGCAAGTGCAGCTCCATCCCTGGCTCCTGGGCTCTGACCCTTCCAGGCTGCCTGGGAACTTGGATTTCTGCTTGACAGCACAGAAAGAAGGCGGACCTGCGTGGCCTCAGGACAATAGCAGAGCTCAGGGCCCCTCACACAGGCGGCACACTGAGGGTCCATGCAGGGAGCACAGTGCTGCCCCCAGCCTCCCCACTGACAGCAGCGCACAGCCCACCCTGGCAGCAGGCGGAATTCTTACTCTGAACATGGCACACTCTCACTGATCTTACCATGAGAATATTTCCTGGCAAATGGCTGAGAATAAAGATCTGCAACAAGAACACTGTCCTCCTCCTGCTCTTCTGGGCTTCTTGCTGGATTTTCGTGAGCACTTTTCTGTTTGTCCACAGGAGCATGTTCTCAGATCGCTGCACTGATGAGGAGAGCAAGAAGATCCTGGCAGGACTGGTATGTAGCCCCTCATGGCCATCACTGGTGGGCACCAGCTTTCCCTGTGCCCACTCATGCCCTAGTCATAGCACTTCACATAGGATCCCTTTCCATAAGTAAATTGCTTGGAGTTTCTGGAATTAGCCCAGGATACCACCAAATCCCTGATCCTGTCCTGTGTGTATGAGAGTGATCCCCATAGTCCTGTCTTGCCAATATTCAGTGTCACTAATTTGATTGATTGGTTGTTTAATTGATTGATGTCTTCTAAAAGAAGTGACTGACATTACTACTAGTGTGTAATGGTGAACTAAAAGATGGATGGATACAGAAGTGTCTATATCTATCTATCTATCTATCCATCCATCTATCTATCCCATATCGATCTATTTAGCTAATACATATCTATTTATCTGTCTACTTATTCTATTTACAGTATCTCTCTATCATCTATCTCATATTTATCTATTTGTGTTATAGTTGTTACTAAGTATTGGAAAGTGGTTCTAGTTATACAATGTTGCAGCGCGCAGGATCTCATTGGCAATGTGTATAATACAAGAGAGTGTTAGTAGATACTTTTTATTTCTCTTTTTAGGTTATTTTTGTATGAAGTGTCGGAAAGTTTTAGCAGTGAAAGTCGAGTGGTTGCACCTGATGACCACTAGATGGCACTGTATGGCCCTTATGGCACAGCGGAGACCCCTGTATAAATTGGGTTAGAATGTCCTTGCTGTACAATGAGGGCACTAGCCCCCCAAGCGTTTTGGTGATATAACATTTTAGAAGCTATTCATGGTTTTCAAACACGATTTTCTGTAGTTCTTGTTTTCTTGTGATTGTTTTGTTTGAATGGAGTGTTTCCTTTTGCCCTTTCAACTCCAATACGCCGCGGAGTCCAAGGCGGCAGTCAGGGCTCAGTCACACCGCCGTGTTCTTTTTTGCTTTCTTTAAAAAAGGATTTATTAAACATGGATGGCTTCGGCATCCCAGCTGTTTTCAGCAGAGACGAGAGAATAAATGTGCAGGACTCTGGTCCATCAGCCACATCAGTTGACGATGGCCACACGACGGCAGCCCTGCGATCCGCCCCTTACCTGCTGGAATCCCTGACGCATCATTATCATCATCATAGTGATGCATGTATGTTGTGACGGGCCTGCTGAATCCGAAGAGGCATCGGGGAAGTCAGCAGGAAATATGCGGCTCGCAGCGCTCCCATCCAGTGGCCGCGGAGTACCGACATGGCCGCCGCACCAGGGTCCCATGAATCTGTGTGCTCATATCTGGTTTCAGTGGAGACTCATAGACATTACATGACCGAGTCATAGAATCATAGAATCGTAGAGTTGGAAGGGACCTCCTGGCCATCTGGTCCAACCCCCTGCTCAAAGCAGGATTCGCTAAATCATCCCAGACAGTCTGATCCGATCAGAAAAGAACAGAAACTCAGTTTATTGCAGCAGATAAATGAAATGGAAGAAATATTCCGTCATGCGAAGGCTGTCCGAAACATTAGTGGTTTTTCTATATTCCTCTTTAATAACACAGATGAACATATAGGATTAAACATATTAAATCATATTGGTGTCATAGGGGACTTTACAGGCTCCTTGTTTCCTTGCTAGCTGCGTTATGAGTTAACTGAGTATCAGTGTTTGGCCACAAGGTCCGCAAAAAAACCACCGACATATGAACAGCCCGTAGACGATAGCGTTATGTGTCCTATCTCTGCGAAAGACTGATAGAACGCGAACAGGAAAAGCGCACATGTGAACAAGACCTTAACAATTTAATTTGCTCTATATAGAGGAAAAGAAGATACTGGAAGAATATAACAAATGCAAGCTTTCTAGGAGCTGATTGCATATTATCTGCGATTAGGACCAGATGCTTCTCCCCCATGCGGGGTGTCTGTGCTTCCTACAAGTAGCTTTAGTAGACTTCCTACGATACAGCATAAAGTGGATGTTCAGTTGTGAACTCATGAAATCATTGCTACGCCATGGGCATTGCTTTTATTATTTTTAATGCTGGCTGCTTGGTTGTTTTTTATTCTCTTCTGTAGGGCAAAGATGAGTGACTGCAGCTTACTTGATTGAATTGTTTTATACACATACAAAATGACAAATTTCAGAAAACTTCAGATGTCTGGGTTTTTTTTCGCGTACAAATTCTATCCGTGTTTTTCACTGCTATGTACTATGGTCTATGGGGCTGTTCAAGAATTTGACTTTTTTTTATGTTGATCCAAGCTTTGGATCGAAATTGTTAGTGCAAGTCTGACTTTGCAAGCCATGAAAGAAAAGTCAGACAGCACAGGGATGCCTTCTGTAGGCTGTCCATTTTTGATGGTGTTTGAAGGTAGAAAAACTCGTCCAAAAAAACTGCTGTTGTAAACATGGAATGCAAATTATAGCATTTCTACGGTAATGTTTAATGATAGCATGGATAGTTTTTTTTACATGTTTAGAAAGTTGAAGCTCACCTGCAGAACAACATGGCAATGGTTTAGTGGCCCCAAACCTACTGACAGGTTCCCTTTATAACACAGAATTGAGAGACATTTTATCATTGTACATATGCTAGGTTCATCTTGTGAGCTGGACCTTCAGGCCCAAAATCCAGGTGGGCACACGGGCCACGGGCGCTGGTGCAGGAGGCAGGTGAGGCATGTGTGAGACAGCTAGCATAGGTAATGGAGACTGTAGGCAAACAGGAGACTGGAAACAGGTAACTGAGATGTTGGAATCCGCTGACAGGAGACATCCTGGAGACTGCAGACTGGTAGCAGAGGTACTGGCAGCCTCAGGCAGACAGGAGATGTTCTGGAGACTGCAGACAGGTAACAGAGATCCTGCAAGCTGCAGTCAGACAGGTGAAATCATGGAGACCGCAGTGAGGTAGCAGAAGTGCTGGACGCTGCAGACAGAAAGGACTCAAACACGTGTGTGTCTTGGTGAGCCTTATATAGGCCCAGGCAGATGATCTCATGGGGTCACGCTGGGCCGTCTGCAAAGCCCCACGTAGAGCACAACATAGTTCAATGGACCAGGTTGAGGGAATCAGAGCTCAGATCTAGGACAGGTGTGTAACAGCATATGTTAATTCAGTTTTGTTGCCAATAGCAAAATTAGTATTTATTTGATATTATACATTCTATTGAAAACATTAACTATATATTTCCACTTTCTATACAGTAGTAGCCTCATACATTAAGTCATTATGGTTCAGTGTGCCTTTTGCCATTATATGCTTCATTGGCAGCTTGTATTGCAATAAGTTAATTACGGTATATATAAATTTATTTTTATTTTGATTGTTTAGCAAACTAAAGCTGCATCTCCACTCACCCTATTAGTAGCAGAAATTACATTGTGACAAACACGTTAGCACTTGCAGACTGAGTAAAACTCTATGGCTGGAATAACTATACTGTGTGTTTTCATGGAAAACCTAACTGCTATTCACTTGTGCCAAAAGAGATCAAGAAAGGACAACGTCTATAAATTAGAACAAACCATGATGTTACTTTTCCAGGAATGAGCAGTCAGGGTCAGATGAGGGGCTCACATAGCTGCTAATGCAAACAAGGCTAGTTTTATACTCCACCTAAAGCTGTCAGTGAAACGGCTTGCTTTCCCCTCCTCTGACTGTTTTTAATTGGAATCTGTCACTAGGTTTTTGCCACCTAATCTGAAAGCTGGATAATGTAGAGACGAAGACCCTTATTCCAGCGATTCGTCACTGAGCTGCTTGCTGTAGTTTTGTCACAATCACTGTTTTATAGGTTCACATGATGAAATGGAGTCTGTTTGTTTGCCACATGGTCTCTGGGTGGAGGTAAGAAGATCTCCTGTGTGATGTCTCCAGACTAAGACGGTATACTGGATGCTATCTATGTTTTGTGTCCTGAACTGTCTCCAAGGTGACTTTGTTGGAACTGTTTACTTTGTTTTGCCTGCACTGAAAGGCTGTTTATTTTCCTTTTGCTTGTGGAATGGTATATGGGCATGGGATGTGCTAGGCCTTTCAAAGTTTTTGAGATCCCTGACTTTTGAGATCTTCACTCCTGCAGGTCCCAGGTGGGAGATATTGTGGTCATCTTTTCTATCACGATTTTACCACTCTATAGAGATAAAACATTTTCTGGATAGCTTCATACATCTGACCAGTATTAAGTTGGAGGTGTTACAATAGCCTTACGGTGATGTATGTAAGTGAATGAGTTATGTTTGTCTCTTCGTTATGATGCTGAAACTATATCTCCCATAAATTTCGGATTAATGCAAACCCCAATATTCATCACTGACCACTAACTCCAGAAAGTCTGAGAAAATTCCTTTCAATAGAAGAAGCTCTTGCCTCGGAATACGAATTCAAGACTAAAGGCCCCTTTACATTTAGCGATGCACCAGTGATCCCGACAACGATACGACCCGGTCAGGATCACTGGTGCATTGCTAAATGGTTGCTAGTGAGCTGCCACACAGGCAGATCTCACAGCGATGTAGCGACGCAGCAGCAGTCGTTACGCTACTTTCAGACGCGCCGATCCTGACGTCCTGACATCCTCCCGCCCGCGTCCACGCGTCGCTCGCCGGTGCCAGCAGGAAGCCCAGCAGGAAGCACCCAACAAGTATTGGAGCTGCACGATCTCGCGCGATCAGTGATAGCCAGCGGGGGAGCCGGTCGGCGGTAGGTATCACACATAGCGATATCGCTAGCGATATCGCTGCTGCATCACAAAATTGGTGTAAAGGCCCCTTTAGTGACTGGCTCAATGGGGGTCCTACAATGGGGGTTGAAGTCTCAGCTCTTTTCACTTCCCCAGTTATAAGTAGTTCTTCACTTCCCTATTTATAATTAGTCCCATGTGTTCAAGGTAAGGATGATCTTTCCCCTCTATGGTGATGGATTTTGCAATTTTTTTCTACGACAGTTAAGTGGGTCCAAGACAGTAAGAGAATTAGGCTAATTGAGGTATTGTGTAAACTAGTTATGGAAGCAGGGGAAAGAAGACTAGGCTGACCAGTTCGAAGCATTCCTATTATTGTAGATGTGGGCTATAGACATACAGAAAAAAGATGGAGAAATCAAGTTATATATACTGTGTATTTAAAATCTGGTCACTGACTGATGACCCTAACAACTCAAAATTACTTTTCCATCAATTAAAAAATTCACTTGCTGAGGTGGAATAAACAAGTAAAGTATAACCTTTAATAGTGTATTGATAATAATAAATATATCAATCCACCGTTCTTGTATGCAGTCTATCCACCATACCCTGATCATTAAAAAACAGGGTATTACAGTTGACACTAATATTAATAAAAATAGACACTATAGTTTACAAAATAATTAGTGAGAAAATCTATAGTTGGATCCTATAAGGAGGAATTCATTAGACTTCCTCCTATATAACTATATCCAAAGTGAGAGGATGTAATGTTAAATTCTGTTAAAGTATATAGTGCATGAATATAAAAGATTGCACATAGCCCTTGCCCAATCTATTATTTATTAATAGTATATCACTATATTCCCAAGGAAATCCTCACTAACTGAGACTCTTAACACCATGAGGGCACATTGGCACAATAAAGTGCAATAACTGAACCTATTGCACATTACCCTCTCACAAGAAATGTATTGTCTGTGTACAATATATCTAAACTTAAACTCACAGGACCCCAATCTCTACCAACAGTTTAAAGGGAATCTGTCACCCCATTTTTCGACTATGAGCTGCCGGCTACGACATCAGGGGCTTATCTACAGCATTCTGTAATGCTGTAGATAAGCCCCAGGTGTAACCTGAAAGAGAAGAAAAATGGAGTTAGATTATAGTCACCGGGGGGGGCGGTCCGGTCTTGTTGTTGCGGTGATGGGTGTTGCGGACCGGCGTCTCCCATCTTCTAACGGTGACGTCCTCTTCTTTGCTGTCTGTCGTGGCTCTGGCGCAGGCGCACTGCTCTGCCCTGTTGAGGGCAGAGCAGAATACTGCAGTGTGCATGAGCCGGACTCTGCAGCCACGACAGGCAGCAAAGAAGAGGACGTCACCGTTAGAAGATGGGAGGCGCCGGACCGGACAGCGACACCCATCGGACCGGACCAAATGCCAGGGTGAGTATAATATAACTTGTTTTTCTTATCTGTTAGGCTACATTGGGGATTATCTACAGCATTACAGAATGCTGTAGATAAGCCCCTGATGTCGGTGCCGGCAGCTCATAGTCGAAAAATGGGGTGACAGATTCCCTTTAAACTAGTGTCCATTGTGTAGATAAAACAAAAATACACTGCCTATCATAACATCAACTATAGTAAAGGAGGAGGGGTGATTAAAGGGCCATTTACACTGATTTTGTGACGCAACAGCGATATCGCAAGCAATTTCACTTTGTGTGACACGTACCTGCGACCGCCCCCCCGCTGGATATCGCTGATTGTGCTCGATTGTCCTGGGACATTTTCTCCTTGTTGGTGTCCCACTGGCGCCGACTAGCGACGCATGGACACAAGCAGAAGTCGTCAACATCGCTGCGGTGTGACGGGTAAGAGCGACCGCCGACGGATTGCTTATCGCTGCTGCATCACTGGTGGGATCTGCCTGTTTGGCAGCTCACTAGCAACCATCTAGCAATACACCAGCGATTCTTACTTGTTGTGAATTCTCTTGCTCGGAGTTCTGAGCCGAAGCTCCCTCTGCTCCCTCTGGTGGTTGCTGAGAGTAGTGGAGCTGGCCAGGTGGATGGAAGTTCCCCACCTGACGATGATAAATGGAAACCTGGGTTTACTGGCTGGGAGCATATAATTGAGCTGGCTGCTCTTGGAGGTTGCTGGTGATTTGCTCAGTGTGCATTTGGAGCTCTTTTGTCCCCTGCCTGATCTGCATGTTTCAGCTAAGTGATTCTTTTGCTAATCCTTTGCATCTAATCTGGTTGTGTCTTTGTTTGCTTTCTGTTTTGCTGCTAGGGTTCATTGTGCTCCCTGCTGGGGGTAGCGCTGGGCCCTGCTTCATATGTTGCAGCTTGTTCAGTCCCCTGTTATGTTAGTATCTTTTTGCTTTGCTGCCAGTTTATACCAGAGTGCTGATCTAGCGGGGGTGAGATTGTGTAATCTCAGGTTTTTTGTATATCAGTTGTGTTGGACTTTTTCAGGGTTTTGTGCATGATTACAGACAGTATCTTTTCTGTCCTGTCCTGTTTAGACAGCTTGCGCCCCACCGTTTGCCCAGTCTGTTTTCTGCCTGTGTTTGTGTCTCATCTTGTCTCACCGACAATATATGTTTGGGGGCTGTCTAGTCCTTTGGGAATCTTCTCCGGGGCAGTTTAGATTTCATCTTTCTGTCTTTAGGCTTAGTATTGTGAGGAAAGAGGGAGACTCAAGTGCAATATAGGGTCTTATCCCACAATTAAAGTAAGCGGTTTGACAGAAGACTGCTCACCTGGTAGTAGGTATTCAAAGCATGTATAGATAAGGGCTGCTGCAAATCCACAGGTCGGTCACTGACTATCTGAAACAAAACTCTGCAAAGGAATACGTGGATTTCATCCGCGCTGCCCAAATGATGAAATTCCAGAAGGTTAATAAAATTTGACAGTGGTTTATTCTACGCATTTCAAGGTTTTTTGCAACCTCTTCTTCAGTGGAATTTGGGCAGCGCGGACGAAATCCATGAATTCCTTTGCAGAGTTCTGTCTTTAGGCTTAGTTAGTCCTCCGGCTGCGACGAAGCATCTAGGGCATCGTAGGAACGCTCCTACTGCTAGTTGTGCGGATAGGATCAGAGGTCTGCAATCCGCTTAGTTACCAACCTCTCTGGTTGTCTGGTGGCTTAGACAGTGCCTGCCATCCTTCTTGGTGACCCATTCATAACAGAATTACCAGCCAAACCGCAGACTCTAGGGTACTCAAAGGAAGGAAAGAATTGTAAAAAAAAGTGTCAGAATTTTTTCATATATTTTTTCCTCTTTTTCTCTGGGGCCGTAGGAGGATTTTTTTCTTTAATGGAGACTAAGCAACTATCCGATCATGTTGAGCAGCTCGCTGCTGAAGTGCGGGGAATTTCTGCCTATCTCGCTCAATCATCTGCTGTAGAACCAAAGATCCCTACTCCTGATGTGTTTTGTGGGGATCGGTCTAAACTTTTGAATTTCAAGAATAACTGTAAACTATTTCTTGCCTTGAAGCCTAATTCATCGTGTAGCTCGGTGCAGCAGGTTAAAATTGTCATCTCCCTGCTGCGCAGCGATCCCCAGGATTGGGCTTTTTCTCTGACACCTGGAGACCCTATTCTGGCTAATGTGGATGCATTTTTTCTGGCCCTGGGGTTGTTGTATGATGAACCTAATGCTATTGATCAAGCTGAGAAGACCTTATTGACATTGAACCAGGGTCAGGATGCTGCGGAGTTATACTGCCAGAAGTTCCGAAAGTGGGCGGTCCTTACTAAATGGAATGATCATGCCCTAGCAGCTCTCTTTTTGGAAAGGTCTAGCAGAAACCGTAAAATATGTTATGGTGGGATTTCCTATCCCCTCTGGTCTTAACGACTCCATGTCATTAGCCATTCAAATTGATCGACATTTACGTGAATGTAAAAGTACGCGAGAGGCGGTGCTGCCTCTTCAACAAACTACAGAACCCATGCAATGTGATAGAGTTTTGTCTAGGGCACAATGTCAAGAGTTCAGAAGGCGTAATAAGTTATGCTTCTTTTGTGCGGATGCCTCTCATGTTATTTCTGTCTGCCCTAAACGAGAAAAACGTTTTTCTCACGCATTTGCAGTGGGCAGTGTACAGCCTAAGTTCCTGTTGGCAGTTACCTTGATCTGCTCCTTGTCTACTCTTTCTGCTAAGGCCTTTGTTGATTCAGAAGCAGCTATGAATCTGATGGATCTTGACTTTGCCAAGCATTGTGGTTTCCCCATGGTGCCCCTGAGAACCCCTATTCACTTGAGGGGGATTAATGCTACCCCTTTGACAGAGAATAAATCCCAGTTTTGGACCCAGGTGGTAATGCGGGTCGCCCCGGACCATCAAGAGAATTGTAAATTTTTGGTGTTGCACAATTTACATGATACCATTGTACTGGGTTTTCCTTGGTTGCAAACCCATAATCCTGTTTTAGATTGGAAATCTCTGTCTGTGGTGAGTTGGGGTCGTCAATGTGTTCTTAGTGACACTCCTGTTTTCTCCACCTCTCCCCAGTCTCAAGACGTTCCTGACTATTTAGCTGATTTTTGTGATGTATTTAGTGAGAGTAAGGCCGCGTCTTTGCCTCCTCATAGGAGTTATGACTGTGCAATTGAGTTAATGCCGGTTGTAAATTTCCCAAGGGTCGGCTTTTCAACTTATCTGTACCTGAAGATGATGCTATGCGATGTTATATCAAGGAATCATTGGAGAAGGGTTATATCAGACCATCCTCTTCGCCTTTGGGTGCTGTTTTTTCTTTGTGGACAAAAAAGATGGCTCATTAAGGCCATGTATTGACTATCGTTCCCTTAACAAAATCACTGTTAAATATCAGTACCTGTTACCCCTGATTTCTGATTTATTTTCCAGAGTTAAAAGTACTTGTTGGTTTACCAAACTTGACCTCAGGGGGCGTATAATCTTATTCGCATCAAGCACGGGGATGAATGGAAGACGGCGTTTAATACTCCAGAGGGACATTTTGAGTACCTGGTGATGCCTTTTGGGCTCACTAATGCCCCTTCCGTCTTCCAATCTTTTATGAATGATATTTTCTGGGACCTTGTGGATAAGTTTTTGATCATTTATCTGGATGATATTTTAATTATTTTCCAGTGATTGGGATTCTCATGTGAACATGTCCGGACTGTGTTCCGGATTTTGAGGGAAAATGCTCTGTATGTTAAGGGATCGAAATGTCTTTTTGGTGTACAGTGGATTTCATTTTTGGGATTCATTTTGTCCCCGTCTGCTGTTGAAATGGACCCGGCCAAGGTACAGGCCATTTATGATTGGGTTCAGCCCACTTCTCTGTAGGCTCTTCAGAAGTTTTTGGATTTTGCTAATTTCTACCATAAATTTATAAGTAATTTTTGTGGTATTGTTAAACCTCTGACGGATTTGACCAAAAAGGGCGCTGATGTTGTAAATTGGTCTCCAGAGGCCGTCTCGGCATTTCAGGAGCTTAAGCAGAGATTCACTTCTGCTCTGGTTCTACGGCAATCTGATGTTTCACTCCCATTTCAGGTGGAGATAGATGCTTCTGAGATTGGTGCAGGAGCCGTTTTATCTCAAAGAGATCCGGTAACCTCTAAGCTGAATCCCTGTGCCTTCTTTTCTCGAAAATTTTCTCCATCTGAACGTAACTATAACATAGGGAATCGGGAATTATTGGCCATGAAGTGGGCATTTGAAGAGTGGAGACATTGGTTGGAGCGAACTAGACATCGAGTTGTGGTCCTCACCGATAAAAGAATTTGATTTATCTTGAATTAGCCAAGCGCTTGAATCCTAGACAACAAGGTGGGCCTTGTTTTTCACGCGTTTTAATTTTGTGGTCTCTTTTCTTCCGGGCACGAAGAATGTTAAGGTTAACGCCCTTTCTAGGAGTTTCTTTGCGGATTCTCTTGACGTGACTGAGCCTATGACCATTCTAAATGAGGGTGTAGTTCTTTCTGCCATCTCTCCTGATTTGAGACGTGCCCTGGAGGAATTTCAGGAGGATAAACCTGAACGATGCCCTATGGGAAAATTGTATGTCCCTGATCAGTGGAGGAAAAGAGTAATGTCTGAAATTCATTGCTCTGTGTTGGCTGGTCATCCAGGTATCTTTGGTACCAGAGATTTGGTGAGTCGGTCTTTTTGGTGGCCTGCCTTATCTTGTGATGTCAGGAATTTTGTGCAATCCTGTGGGACTTGTTCTCGGTCTAAGCCCTGTTCTCATGCTAGTGGTTTGTTGATGCCTCTGCCGGTGCCCAGGAGGCCATGGACCCATATCTCAATGGATTTTGTCTCTGATCTCCCTGTCTCTCAGAGAATGACTGTTACTTTGGTGATCTGTGATAGATTTTCTAAGATGGTCCATCTTGTACCACTCCCAAAGTTGCCATCTTCTTCTGAGTTGGTGCCCTTGTTTTTAGAACAAGTGGTTCGTTTGCATGGGATTCCTGAGAACATTGTGTCGGACAAAGGGGTCCAGTTTGTTTCCAGATTTTGGAGGGCTTTCTGTTCCAAACTGGGAATTCAGTTGTCTTTCTCCTCTGCATTTCATCCTCAGACCAATGGGCAGACTGAGAGAACAAAACAGACGTTGGAGTCCTATTTGAGATGTTTCATATCTGCTGATCGGGATGATTGGGTCCGATTTTTGCCCTTGGCCGATTCGCGCTAAACAATAGGGCTAGCTCTGCCACTTTGATGTCTCCTTTCTTTTGTAACTTTGGGTTTCATCCTCGATTTTCTTTGGGGCAGGTAGAAGCTTCTGCCTGCTCAGGTGTGGATTCTGTGGTAGAGAGAATGCAGCAGATTTGGGACCAAGCAGTGGATAAGTTGTCCCACTCTCAGGAAAAGGTCCAACGGTTTTCCAACCGGTTTAAAGTGGATGATATGGTTTGGTTGTCCTCAAAAAATATTCCCATGAAGGTTGCATCTCCAAAATTCAAGCCATGGTTTATTGGACGTTATAAGATTTTGGAAATCCTTGACCACATTTCTTTTCGTTTGGCTCTTCCAGTTACGTTTAAGATTCATAACATCTTTCATAAATCTTTGTTGAAAAGGTTTGTGAAGCCAGTCATTCCCATGACAGCGCCCCCTGACTCTGTACTGGTTAAGGGTAATTTGGAGTATGAGGTAGAGAAGATATTGGATTCTCGTCTGGCTAGACGGAGACTTCAGTACTTGGTCAAGTGGAAGGGTTATGGCTAGGAGGATATTTCTTGGGTCTCTGCTTCTGACACCCATGCCAAGAGATTCATTCACGCCTTTCACCGGGCTCATCCTGATTGGCCTGGTGGTGTGGATGAGGGTTCGATGAACCCTCCTCTAGGGTGGGGTACTGTTGTGAATTCTCTTGCTCGGAGTTCTGAGCCGAAGCTCCCTCTGCTCCCTCTGGTGGTTGCTGAGAGTAGTGGAGCTGGCCAGGTGGATGGAAGTTCCCCACCTGACGACGATAATTGGAAATGGTATTACTGGCTGGGAGCATATAATTGAACTGGCTGCTCTTGGAGGTTGCTGGTGATTTCCTCAGTGTGCATTTGGAGCTCTTTTGTCCCCTGCCTGATCTGCATGGTTCAGCTAAGTGATTCTTTTGCTAATCCTTTACATCTAATCTAGTTGTCTTTTTTTTGCTTTCTGTTTTGCTGCTAGGGTTCATTGTGCTACCTGCTAGGGGCAGCGCTGGGCCCTGCTTCATATGTTGCAGCTTGTTCAGTCCCCTGTTATGTTAGTATCTTTTTGCTTTGCTGCCAGTTTATACCAGAGTGCTGATCTAGTGGGGGTGAGATTGTGTAATCTCAGTTTTTTTGTATATCAGTTGTGTTTGACTTTTTCAGGGTTTTGTGCATGATTGCAGACAGTATCTTTTCTGTCCTGTCCTGTTTAGACAGCTTGGGCCCCACCGTTTGCTCAGTCTGTTCTCTGCCTGTGTTTGTGTCTCATCTTGTCTCACCGACAATATGTTTGGGGGCTGTCTATTCCTTTGGGAATCTGCTCCGGGGCAGTTTAGATTTCATCTTTCTGTCTTTAGGCTTAGTATTGTGAGGAAAGAGGGAGACTCAAGTGCAATATAGGGTCTTATCCCACAAATAAAGTAAGCGGTTTGACAGAAAACTGCTCACCTGGTAGTAGGTATTCAAAGCATGTATAGATAAGGGCTGCTGCAGATCCACAAGTCAGTCACCGACTATCTGAAACAGAACTCTGCAAAGGAATACGTGGATTTTGTCCGCGCTGCCCAAATGATGACGAAGCTGACGGCTGTGACGAAGCATCTAGGGCATCGTAGGAACGCTGCACGGCTACTGCTAGTTGTGCGGATAGGATCAGGGGTCTGCAATCCGCTTAGTTACCAACCTCTCTGGTCTTCTGGTGGCTTAGCCTGTTCTTGCCATCCTCCTCGGTGACCCATTCATAACAGGGACCCTTAGAGTCTGTGGAGAGATCACCTCTGTTCTCATCCATTAATTTCACACACCTCCCCTAAAGCAAACACTGCCCTTTGTATTCATTCAGGGACTCCTAGAACATAACTAACACTGATGCTGGACCGTGATGATACAGTCCCAATCACCGCTGTCATATCGCCTCAATGCGTTTCACACTTTTACTCTTTTAGCTGGGGCCGGGCACATCAGGAGGCTATTTTTATATAGTGCTAAATTGCGAAGCGCGTCGAGGCATTATGACATGGGTGCTTGGGACTGTATCATCACGGTCCAGCACCAGTGTTAGTTATGTTCTATGAGTCCCTGAGTGGATATAAAGGGCAGTTTGTGCTTTAGGGGAGGTGAGTGAAATGAATGGATGAGAACTGAGGTGATCTCTGCACAGACTCTAAATCGCTCCTCCTCCTTTAGAAGAATATTTTTGTATGTAGTTACCAATAAGTTAACCAGTAAAGAACATTTTATATTCATAAACGAACTGAGTCCTTCATTGTGTACCACAACTATCTGGGGTTCCTATACCATCCTACAGTATGCAGCCTGAGTAATTATCTGAGTAAGTCACCAATACACACAGACCCAAGGGAAACCCTGTACCTGGCAGAAGCACAACTTCTCAGCCAATGCGCTTCCTTGCTAGTTCCTTGCATACAAAGGCAGACTAATAAAGAAAGTCATTGGCTTCTGAGGAGATAAAGGCAGAAGAAAATGCAACAAGCAGCAAGGTGGTTTTATTATTATGGGACTGGTTGCAGTGGGATTGCAATCTTTACTTTTAATATATACCATGAACTTTGCTCCTATTTCTCCCTCCTTAAATTATACTTGCAAATATAATCCAAAGCCATAATAAGACTTTCACATAAAAAAAGAAAAGATCATTAAAATTCTTATATGTGCACAATAACAAATGACATTTTTATTACAAAAGAATTCATTTTGGCATGATATACAAGGAGACATGAAAAGAATGAAGCTACTTATCAGACTGTGTAAGGGAATATATTAGGAAATACATAATGTCAATTTATCATAATTGTTCTCATTTAATGGGTTATATATCATACAGGGCTGCTGGAGAAAAAATGAATCTACAACGTACTGACAGACCAAATGTTAGGGCTCATGGCTATGCTATGGCTGTGTATTGTACAGAGCATTTACTGTCCCTCTCTATGTCTTTAATTTCATATTATTTGATAACTACCTTGGCCCGTGTGAAATTTCCCCACATTGGTCGTCGGAGGTGCAGGCAATTTCAGAAAAAGCAAGCTGGTCAAATGTAAATGTATTTCATGAGATGATGAACACAGACAGGTATTTATATATGTAGATTGGTAATACAATAAATTGTTTTGATAAGTAGAGGCCAAAAAAATGTTTTCTGGTTGAGGTGCCACCTGCAGGTCATTGTGTCTTTCAGCAGGTTATGAAAATGAATGCTTAAACTGTATTTAGTGATAAAATTGTGAATGTGTGGTTTTCTTGCTGAAGGGGGCAAGTTTACCTTTCAAATGGTGTATCATGTGTGTGTGGGTGCAGTATGAACAGGGATACAAAGGAATCCCCGAAAAACAGTGCTTATGTCATGTCTGCCATGTCCACCATGTCTGTTATGCCGCAAGTTGCCTGGAGCAGTGTGCACGCGCGCCTTACCTCATGGCTGCATGCTGTTGCTGGGTCTCTGTATCTGTCTCTGACTCTGCAATCTGCTGTATTCCTGGAAACCCCTGATCATGTGACCTTTCCTATGTTCCAGCCCTGCTCTGGTTCTGCAATCCGCTGTATTCCTGGAAACCCCTGATCATGTGACCTTTCCTATGTTCCAGTCCTGCTCTGGTTCTGCAATCCGCTGTATTCCTGGACCTCCTGATCATGTGACCTGCTCTATGGTTCTACCCAGGCTGTTCTAGCGATGCTCTCTATGATCCTGGAGGATCTGAACCGGAAGTGCTTCCATGATCCTGACCCGGAACTGCAGGTGCTATGGTGCTATATCAGACCGCCCCTCCCTATGGTCAGGGCCTGATTACCGTGTTGCTTCCCTGCATGGCTGCTTGGTCTGCTCAGTCGCTCCCTGTATTCTGTGCCCCTGCACTCTGCCCTGTCATGCGTCTCTGCACACGCTCTGTGCTTGTACTCTGCCTCTTGTCTCATGCCATGTCTTGTGTTGTCTCTTGTGCCATGTTTGTCCTTGCCTTGCTTTGCCTTGTAGTACTTCCACTGTTCTCTGCCTTAGCCTGTTTTGCTATGGCTCGCCTTAGCTATTCTTTGACTTGTAGTCCTTCCTCTGTTCTCTGCCTTGCCTGTTTCGCCATGTCTAGTCTTTGCTATTCTGAGCCTTGTAGTACTTCTCTTGTTTCTTGTCTCTGCCTGGTTTTCCGTACTCTGCCCTTTGGTGCTCTTTTGCACATTTCCATGTCTAGTCCCTAGGCTCTGCCTTGGCCCAGCTCTGGGCTTCGGCCTACGCTCCGCTGCTAGCTCTGTTCTCTCTCTGACCTGACTCTGTGTTTCTGCCTATGTTCCTCTCCAGGTTCCGCTCCTTGCTTTGTCTTTTCCTTGCCCTGTTGGTTTTCCCTCCCCCCTGTCTTGTTGTTTCAGTGCCGACCTGTTGGTTGCGTCACACAAGACAGTGTCACTAGTCAGTCCTGTTGTTTTAGTTACCGGCCTTTGAGTCGTGTCACACAGGACAGGCATACTTGACAAATTGCCCTTGCCCGCCTCCTGTGCCATAGTCGTGCCGTGTGCTTGTGTCTCAGCCGTGTGCGCTGGCCAGTGAGGCGTGTCTCCTGCCTTGAACCCTGGCGTGGCTCCTAGCACACACCCTGCCTTGAACACTGTGTGGCTCCTAGCACGCACCCTGCCTCGAACCCTGGCGTGGCTCCTAGCATGCACCCTGCCTTGAGCCCTGGCGTGGCTCCTAGCACGCACCCTGCCTTGAACCCTGGCGTGGCTCCTAGCATGCACCCTGCCTCGAACCCTGGCGTGGCTCCTAGCATGCACCCTGCCTTGAACCCTGGTGTGACTCCTAGCACGCACCCTGCCTTGAACCTCAGCGTGTCTCTATACACGCACCCTGTCTTGTTTGTTGAACTTTGTGCCTTGATGTGTCTCTATACACGCACCCTGTTTTGTTTGTTGAACTTTGTGCCTTGGCGTGTCTCTATACACGCACCCTGTCTTGTTTGTTGAACTTTGAACCCTGGCGTGTCCCCTACACATGCACCCTGCTTTGCACCTTGTCCTGGACCCTGGTGTGCCCCTAGCACGCACCCTATCTGGAATCCTGCCTTGGATCTCGGCGTGTTCCCTAACATGAACCATGCCTGGATATCTGTCGTGCCTCCTTGCCTGAACCCTGGTTTGCCTGCTGGATGCCCGGAACCTGCCGATCAATGCCAGAAACCGTAAGCCCGATGACTGCGGCCTGACGTCCGGAGCTGATGTCCGCAGCCTGAAGCCCTGATCATGTTGATCGTTGCCAGCTGTCCGAAGTCCGATGCCATTGTGCCTTTGCCTGTACCCAGGCGTGCCACCTGGCACGTACTATGCTATGGACCTTGGCGTGCCCACACACGCACCTTGCCGTGTTTGCTTGTTCTCACGTTTTTGCACTGAATGTTCCTGCAGTTGTCTAAATGAAGATACCTTGAACTTACGTCTTGTCTTGTTTCCTGCTTGTCCCTGGTCGTCAGACACTCACATAGTGTTCCCCTGAGCTGGCCGTCTGGTTCCAGCTGTCAAGGTGGCTCACCCCCTTGGTCTTGCCCCTGACACTCCCTGTATAGGGGGTGGTTCCTCACAAGGTCAGCTCACCCTCGGTGGGTGGGTGCCATGACCCAGAGGGTCCACTCAAAAAAAAGGGCTCAGCAGAAGCTGAGTCTGTCACACTTTAGAAATAATAGAATAGATTGCATATGATTCCAACAGGAAAGAAGCTGTAGCATGCTCCTGTTACATACACGCCCTGCTACTCTTTCATGGTGTCGGCTTTAAACAGTGAACAATGCTGCCCTGTGCCACCAAGTAGCATTGGCAGCAGAAGAAGCAGAACTGATATCACTTGGCAGCACATTCACTACTTGGCTTATGATCCCAAAACGGGAGTGTCCTCTGGGCAGCGCTTTGTTGTCCAGCATAGTTCCATTTTATTTCTCCTCGTTCTGGATGGTTTGATCGCTGCCCAACCATATCTTAAAGTTTTTATTTATTCACTCAGGCTTTGATGACCCGTTAATGGCTGAACCAGTAAGCAGCACCAATTACTGAATGTTACTGGCCAATAAGAGTGCACACTGCCTTATTTCAATCTCATTAGCAAGTCATAACCTTGCTAGCTTGATATTACTGTTCTCTGACTCTGATACCTGACCTAGTTTGTTAACACTACCTTTTTAGACTGATCTTTGAATTATTTTTACCTAGTACCCTAGACTGAATTAGCCCTTCTCTTACCCGTCAATTTGTACTCTGATTTTACTCTGCTAGTTTTGACCATTGCTATCCACTTAACTTCGACCCTGCCTTCTCATTTTGTCACTGTTTTTGTCCTTCCGGTTCTCATTCGGCTTCCATACTCTTTTTTGCTAACCCACTCCACCAGCCAGTAGCTACTTCGTAGACGTAACCCAGGGGCCATTGATGTAGGTACCAGATTCCTCTACAGTGATGAAAGTGTGAAGCCTGAAGCCTGATCTCCTTAGATTTTCACAGCACATACATCACAGCTCTATATGTGTAAGTGGGTTAAGAGCTGGCTCAGGGATAGGAAACAAAGGGTGGTTATTAATGGAGCACACTCGGACTTGGTCACGGTTAGCAATGGGGTACCACAGGGGTCAGTTTTGGGCCTGCTTCTTTTTAACATATTTATTAATGACCTTGTAAGGGGCATAGAGAGTAGAATTTCAATATTTGCAGATGACACTAAACTCTGCAGGGTAATCAATACAGATATATTACAGGAGGATTTATGTAAACTAGAAGCTTGGGGTGATAAATGTCAAATGAGCTTTAATGGGGATAAATGTAAGGTCATGCACTTGGGTAGAACAAACAAGATGTATAATTATGTGCTTAACTGTAAAACACTGGGCAAAACTGTCACTGAAAAAGACCTGGGTGTATGGGTGGACTACAAACTCACATTTAGTGGCCAGTGTCAGGCAGCTGCTGCAAAGGCAAATAAAATAATGGGATGCATTAAAAGAGGCATAGATGCTCATGAGGAGAACATAATTTTACCTCTATATAAGTCACTAGTGCGACCACACTTAGAATACTGCGTACAGTTCTGGTCTCCGGTGTATAAGAAAGACATAGCTGAACTAGAGTGGGTGCAGAGAAGAGTGACCAAGGTTATTAGGGAACTGGGGGGTCTGCAATACCAAGACAGGTTATTACACTTGGGGTTATATAGTTTGGAAAATTGAAGGCAGGGACAATACCAAGACCTTTCTAATGATCTTTTTACTCTTAGACCTGTGACGGGGACAAGGGGGCATCCTCTACGTCTGGAGGAAAGAAGGTTTAAGCATACTCACAGATGCGGATTCTTTACTGTAAGAGCAGTGAGACTATGGAACTCTCTGCCATATGATGTTGTAATGAGTGATTCCCTACTAAAATTTAAGAAGGGACTGGATGCCTTTCTAGAAAATTATAATATTACAGGGTATATACACTTGTTTTTTTATAATGTATGATGTATAATAAGTATAATGTATGAACTTGAACCTATATTATACTATATCTTTAAAGAGGCCTGATAATAGAAATCTCTCACAGTCCAGTCATTGTGCCCCATATCTGATCTACCAGATGTTACGTGGGTGTCGTACACACAATGAACATGACTTGCTGGTGAATTATTTCTTCTGCGATATACTCTTTACTTTTTTAGCGTGCAGATTACAACCTTTGTGAGCTCATGTACATGGATTTTCTGTACTAGATAACACATGGCACCATAAAACACAATGGGGTACATTTACTAAGACCATCTTTTTTGTAGACAGTGTTAACTTAGACTAGAAAGCTTCAGAAAAACTCTTCTGTAAAATATGGATATGTACTACTGTATATGGCGAATGATACATATTCTGTACAGAAATCAGTGATTGAATAAGAATCTTTTTTTACAGCTGGAAATAAATCATTGGTTCACAGTGGTTAATAGCTGCAGACTAACAGGATGATGCACAAGCAGTCACACATGTCTGACTCTTCACTGTCATATTCCCATATTTTTAGCTTAGTCTGTGGTTTATCTTAATACTGCAGGATGTTGCCCCCGGTTCATTGTGTTAAAGGTGGAGAAAACGATATTCTATACTCTTGATTAGTCAAACGAATCATTCAGAAGCAGACTGCAGGAAAAGCATTTTCCTGCTTGAGGCCTGCATAAATAGTACAAGTCAGTAAAAGCCATGCCTATGACATATTCATCACAGAATATCTGTAATTCCAAGCTGTTTTTAATCTTAGGTCTAAAAATAATTTTTAAATTTAATATCCATTACATTGGGTGGGAAACGATTCGCAGGTCCCGGTCCGTAAGCCACTTCAGTAATCTGTGGTCCCTGGATGGGGGCCCTGAGAAATGCCTCACACCTGAAGGCATCATAGAATCATAGAATCGTAGAGTTGGAAGGGACTTCCTGGGCCATCTGGTCCAACCCCCTGCTCAAAGCAGGATTCACTAAATCATCCCAGTCAGATGTCTGTCCAGCCTCTGTTTGAAGACCTTTATTGAAGGAGAACTCACCACTTCTCGTGGCAGCCTGTTCCACTCATTGATCACTCTGTCAAAAAGTTTTTTCTAATATCTAATCTGTGTCTCCTCCCATTCAGTTTCATCCCATTGCTTCTAGTCTTTCCTTGTGCAAATGAGAATAAAGATGATCCTTCTACATTGTGATAGCCCTTGAGATATTTGTAGACAGCTATTAAGTCTCCTCTCAGTCTTCTTTTCTGCATTCCCAAATCCTGCAACCTTTCCTCATAAGACAGGGTTTGCAGACCGGTCACCATTCTGGTCGCTCTTTTCTGAACTTGCTCCAGTTTGTTGATGTCTTTTTTTTAAAATGTGGTGCCCAAAACTGGACACAGCATTCCAGATGAGGTCTGACCAAAGAGGAGTAGAAGGCAATAATTACTTCACGTGATCTAGACTGTATGCTTCTGTTAATACATCCTAGAATTGCATTTGCCTTTTTTGCTGCTGCATCACACTGTTGACTCATATTCAGTCTGTGATCTATTAGTATAACCAAGTCTTTTTCACATGTGCTGTTGCTTAGCCCTATTCCTCCCATTCTGTATATGCTTTTTTCATTTTTATTGCCCAGATGTAGTACTTTGCATTTTTCCCTGTTAAAAACCATTCTGTTAGTTGCTGCCCACTGCTCCAGTTTATTTATATCATTTATGTTTAGAGAAGATGACACTATGTATATCAGCAGCCCATCTTTTTGGTTAGCTGGCCTGGTGCGGCATCATCGTTCCGGCATGATGTGCATGTAACTATGTGCCTGGTTGGAGGTGTGAAAGAAGAGTCATGAATGCTGTCAGGTAGGAGGCAGCTCTTAGGGCTTCTGTCCAATGGCCACAGATTACTGATGGATTGAGTCCTGAAAATTGATTCTCACAAATTGTATTATCTATCTCTCTGTCTATCTATCTAAGAAGAAAAAAATTATAACAGCACAGAAAAGAGCTATTTGGGTGCAAAGCCCCCTTGGTATTTACCAAAACTTTCAATTTAAGTCCAAAGATTGGAGGCAGCACACCATTCAAGTAAAAAAAGCTTCTTTTTTTAATGGCCCGCCCAGCATGGCAACATTTCGGCTCCTTAGTGAGAACCTTTCTTCAATCTTTGGACTTTTATTTATCTATCTATCTATCTATCTATCTATCGATCTACTATGGCAAGTACACGAAACAAACTAAAGTCAATTATCTGGACACATTATTGTTGTTAGATGTCTCAGCCACCACTACTGCAAATAGGTGCATACAATCCAACACACAGCCATACAGTCTCCATAGGCAAACACAGGTATGGGTTGTATTGTACAGGTCAATGACATTAAACTTGACAAAGCTATTGAGAAACTTTTGTAGCCTACACCTCATCAGTTGGAATGCAAATAACAGGTCGGTCCTTCTTGACCAAAGTCAGAATCCAATCTCAAAGAATTCCCCTTTTCCTGAATGGGCACAAATTTCCAAGGACACACTGCAAAATCTTGTAATTGCTTGGCAACTGTCACGTACTTTTGGCCATGTAGTGAATATGACATAGTTTATACAATGTATATATATATATATATATATATATATATACATATTGTAGGGATTCGACTCGCTTAGGTGCAGCGGGAGACAAACATGAGGCACGTTCCTTTAAAATTTCACCAGGTTTATTACTCCATAAACCATAGACAGCATAACACTGAAATGTAACCTTCACTTCAGGCAAAGGAACAGAAATGTCTGTGGCTTCAGACTCGGACTGAGAGTCTCAGCACATGCTGGGAGGTGTAGTCCTCCCCATATACAACTAATATACCCAGCTCAGGGCAATGTCCAGAGCAGCGCTCTATCTGCAGCCGCAGACCCAGGAAGGCTTCTCCTTCCTTAGCACACAGGCCCCTCTCTGTAGTGTCCCACCTGGACACAGGGAAGTCTGTCCACACTCTCACAGACTCCCTCCACTCTCTCACATGTGCCAAACACCTCAATTACATAGCCCTGTAACCACACCCACAGGTGATCACATGGCTATGACATCACTAAAGGTTGTATAGACACACACAGGCTTCCCTGACACAGTGTAACAGAAAGATCAGCAGTACCTCTGCTGATCAATACACCCTGGAGCCTGCATCCCAAGGCCACCCACCTTGAGACCCATAATGGTCATTTAGGACCCTGCTCCTGTTACCACACTGAATGTGCCTGTACACCCGTCCTGGGACACCCACACAGCGCCCCCTAGCTGACATAGTGGTAACTACACCACATACCTCCCCCCTCTGTTCAAACTTGTGGGGTTGAACACATGACATCACCCAGGGATCTTGAGACCTGGCACCCATGTCACCTTGCCCTACCAGTCGGGAGGACCATCTCCGTCTGTTTCGGTAGTCATACTGCATATTTACGTTAGGCCTCCCCTGCCCCCAGCGGTCAGTATCTCAGCCTTGGGCTTTGGCCTTCCCGTCAACGTCCGTCAGTGTGACCAGACACTCTTTAGTCTCCACCTGTCTGCAGTGTGCTTCATCACGCGACCTTTCTCTCACTGGCTGGCTCTCCCAGTTCGCACGGTCATGAGTCCCACGTCCAGCTGGGCCAACTGGCTGGTCTAAGTCTGACCCTCTGTCGCTATGTCCACCACCGAGTCTCGTGCCTATGTTACTAAGATTAGAACGGCCACTTGCGGACTCTCGACGTTCTTGCCTTCGACTACCTGTCCTTTCATTCCTTGGAGGATCCCTTCGGGTCCTTACACCTTGGGTTGGAGGGGGACGCCACCTGACGTTCTCTATCTGCTCATTCATCTGCAGTCGATCCTGTCTTAGCTGCTCAATCTCCTTCAGGTACGCTACCCGATATTCCAGGAGCATGCGAAGCTTCCCAATGCTTTCCACCGAACCAACCACAATGACAGGAACCATGTCATCTTCAATAACGACTTGGATTTCACCAGCAGGTGGGATCCTCACTCTCTTCACACAGGATCGATTCACCATCTCCTGCATCACCTTTCCAAATCTGCCAACGACTTTCCCCACCAGATTTCTGGGCACCGGAATTATGTCTTCCACAAAGCCCAGCCGACTTTGTGCTTCCCTTGCAAGCTCCAGACGTCGAGCCTTTTTCCAATTACGCTTCACGAGCATCTGTTTCGTGCGGAGACATTGTAGGTGCATCTCCTTCTGGACAGCCACCCTTCTCTCTGTGTCTTCCGTTTCTGCCAGTATCACCAACTGGTCTGTTTCTGGTGCCCAGCTCACACTATAGGCCTTTACTGCCTTTTTAAAGGTCTCATGCACACCTTCGCTGGCACACGCTTCTCGCACGTCTTCGGGTACCTCCATCACGCACTTGAAGGTCATGGACTTGCTCTCATCCTGGACAGATGGCTCTGGGTTCCCCACGGACACTTCCCTCAAGGTATCTGCCAAGACCGGGTGACTGTCTTGTGCAGCTCTTGGTTCACCATCTTCCTGAGATTTACAGTCTTCAGGACCCTTTTCCAAGATGGGCTTTGGCAGTTCTGCCTTGCTATCAGTCGGGCACGGCCGCTGTACGTCTTCACCCATCCACTTCTTCTGCAGAAGACCTTTTACTACTCCACTGAGTTCTTGCAGAACTTTATCTCGCTCCTCTGCCAGGTAGCGACGCTGATCCTCTCTCCTGAGAATCTCCTGTTGATGCTTCTCTTGGGCCTCTCTGAGCACCTCCATATCTTCCAACAGGGTCTTGTTCATGGTTTTACATGCTGACAGGTGACCTCTGAGCTCAGAGACTTCCTTCTCCAGCTCATCCACTCTGTGCTCAGCTGCTTGCCTTAGGACTCTTTCCCGTTCGACATGTTCTGTTACAGTCTCCTTTATCAGCTGTATCTCATGATCTTGTTCTCTTTTGGCCAGCACGTGTCTCACCACTACCTCTTTAATTATATCATCAAAGGGTACCACTGGGTCAGTCACACCAGTCGAGTGAACCCTCCAGTTACCGTCCAGCACCAATGTGTCTAGTCCAGTAGTCTCATCTCCCAGCCCACCATCTGTCTTATCACGAGACGTCAGGTCCGTCAGTTGGGCAGATGTACTTCTTCCTCTGGTCAGTTCTACCTCTGACCTGTCCATGTCAGGAGCCGTCACTGTCTCAGTGTCTGCTTGCCCCACAGTCGAAGCATCTCCATCGTCAGACCAAACGTCATCAAACAAAAGAAAGTCCCGGCCCCTCTCCCAGGCATAGACTAAGTCCCGTGGTATCCCTCTACCTTGGCACTCACCACCTTTGGTCCCCTCAAACACTACTGTGTCTACTGCGTAGTTCACCGTGACCCCGTGTTTACAGCGAACCCTGACGTTTTTCTCGGTCAGAGAGAAAACGAGAGGCGTTCCTGTCAGAGTCACCTGACTCTTTGAGTCCAGCCGACCAAAGGCTCCTTCCCGGTGCAGCATCACTGTACACATCTGTGGCCCATCATTACTACCTGGAAAGGATATTCCACATTCTGAAAAAGACCTGCACATACACTGCGGTACTCCAGACATACCTACTGAGTCACCCAGTGCTGTCACTTCTTCACACTTGGCCACTTTCTGGACCACCAGCCCACTTTGGGTTGCCACTCCAATTTGGGTCACCGCCCCCTTTTGTGACTCCACCCCTTTTTTGGTTACCACTCCAATTTGTGTCACCGCCCCCTTTTGGGACTCCACCCCTTTTTTTGTTACCACTCCCTTTTGGGTCACCGCCCCCTTTTGGGATTTCCCCATGTCGGTTCTGCAGAACTTCTTATGCCACAGTTCACACAGTACAGTTTGTCTTTTAACGATACCACACAAGTCTTTGTTGGCACCACCACAGCTCCTGCTGTCACTGATCACCGTCACCTCCGGCTGCTGTTCACACACATACACAGCGGCTGGTGTCACTGCAGCTCCTGCTGCGCCATCTTCGTGGACGCGCCGATCCACCGGAAGCCGCTTGTCACCTTCGTAACCCCGCCGGGTTACTGGAAGCCGCTTGTCACCCTCAAAGATAAAAAAGCCACAAAAGTGCGCCCATAGGGCCTTACCAGTGCAGGTATAATGGGTTATGCAGCAATAATACAGGGTACTCACCCTTAATAGTTGTGTAAAGCCACAACTACTGTATCCGCTTAGTCACATGCAATAAAGCTGCAGCAGGATGGTGTAGACAGACAGCGTCTGCTACCAATGCTCCCAGGGCAGATCCCAAAAAAGAAAAACACCAGGTCCTTGTGCTGCGAGACCTTCGTGACCCCACTGAGCCACAGCAAGCACCTTCAGGTTTTGCAGAGGAAAAGAAAAAAAAAGAAAAAAACACATGCACAGTCTCTCACATGTCCTGTTCGTGTGCCACTCAGGACGTACCGTCTCCACCTGAGACCGTCCAACACACAGGCGCACACCGGGTGCTATTCGGGGAGCAGCCCTCCTCCCAGGGTTTCCCAACACACCGGTCTCACCAGGTCCAGGGGCTCAGCGAGTGCTCTTCAGGACATCCGTCTCCACCTGAGACTGCCCAACACATGCCTCACCAGGTCCAAGGTCATAGCACGTGCTTCAGGGCTCCTCCCAACACTGACCCTCCAGGACCTTGCTCACTGACCCCTCCAGGAACACAGTCTCTCACTGACCCCAGTGCAACACAGACTCCTGTCTGTTACCTGTGTCGGCCACACAGGTTCCTGGACGCCTCTTCTCCTCAGAGGTATCCCACAAATTTTAATACAGTCACTTTCTCTGACCTCGGTCAGTATTACTCACGGTTGTCAGACCGTCTGCTCTCCTGGCTCAGAACCGCCTGCGCTGCCACACGTGCTTCTGGGAATCGCTGCCCGCAGTCTGTCACCAATTGTAGGGATTCGACTCGCTTAGGTGCAGCGGGAGACAAACATGAGGCACGTTCCTTTAAAATTTCACCAGGTTTATTACTCCATAAACCATAGACAGCATAACACTGAAATGTAACCTTCACTTCAGGCAAAGGAACAGAAATGTCCGTGGCTTCAGACTCGGACTGAGAGTCTCAGCACATGCTGGGAGGTGTAGTCCTCCCCATATACAACTAATATACCCAGCTCAGGGCAATGTCCAGAGCAGCGCTCTATCTGCAGCCGCAGACCCAGGAAGGCTTCTCCTTCCTTAGCACACAGGCCCCTCTCTGTAGTGTCCCACCTGGACACAGGGAAGTCTGTCCACACTCTCACAGACTCCCTCCACTCTCTCACATGTGCCAAACACCTCAAATACATAGCCCTGTAACCACACCCACAGGTGATCACATGGCTATGACATCACTAAAGGTTGTATAGACACACACAGGCTTCCCTGACACAGTGTAACAGAAAGATCAGCAGTACCTCTGCTGATCAATACACCCTGGAGCCTGCATCCCAAGGCCACCCACCTTGAGACCCATAATGGTCATTTAGGACCCTGCTCCTGTTACCACACTGAATGTGCCTGTACACCCGTCCTGGGACACCCACACAGCGCCCCCTAGCTGACATAGTGGTAACTACACCACAATATATATATATATATATATATATATATATATATATACACTCACTGGCCACTTTATTAGGTACACCTGTCCAACTGTGTGTTAAGACTTAATTTCTAATCAGCCAATCACATGGCGGCAACTCAGTGCATTTAGGCATGTAGACATGATCAAGACAATCTCCTGCAGTTCAAACCGAGCATCAGTATGGGGAAGAAAGGTGATTTGAGTGCCTTTGAACGTGGCATGATTGTTGGTGCCAGAAGGGCTGGTCTGAGAATTTCAGAAACTGCTGATCTACTGGGATTTTCACGCACAACCATCTCTAGGGTTTACAGAGAATGGTCCGAAAAAGAAAAAAAATCCAGTGAGCGGCAGTTCTGTGGCCGGAAATGCCATGTTGATGCCAGAGGTCAGAGGAGAATGGGCAGACTGGTTCGAGCTGATAGAAAGGCAACAGTGACTCAAATTGCCACCCGTTACAACCAAGGTAGGCAGAAGAGCATCTCTGAACGCACAGTGCGTCGAACTTTGAGGCAGATGGGCTACAGCAGCAGAAGACCACACTGGGTACCACTCCTCTCAGCTAAGAACAGGAAACTGAGGCTACAATTTGCACAAGCTCATCGAAATTGGACAGTAGAAGATTGGAAAAACGTTGCCTGGTCTGATGAGTCTCGATTTCTGCTGCGACATTCGGATGGTAGGGTCAGAATTTGGCGTAAACAACATGAAAGCATGGATCCATCCTGCCTTGTATCAACGGTTCAGGCTGGTGGTGGTGGTGTCATGGTGTGGGGAATTTTTTCTGGGCACTCTTTGGGCCCCTTGGTACCAATTGAGCATCGTTGCAACGCCACAGCCTACCTGAGTATTGTTGCTGACCATGTCCATCCCTTTATGACCACAATGTACCCAACATCTGATGGCTACTTTCAGCAGGATAATGCGCCATGTCATAAAGCTCGAATCATCTCAGATTGGTTTCTTGAACATGACAATGAGTTTACTGTACTCAAATGGCCTCCTCAGTCACCAGATCTCAATCCAATAGAGCATCTTTGGGATGTGGTGGAACGGGAGATTCGCATCAGGGATGTGCAGCCGACAAATCTGCGCCAACTGTGTGATGCCATCATGTCAATATGGTCCAAAATCTCTGAGGAATGCTTCCAGCACCTTGTTGAATCTCTGCCACGAAGAATTGAGGCAGTTCTGAAGGCAAAAGGGGGTCCAACCCCTTACTAGCATGGTGTACCTAATAAAGTGGCCAGTGAGTGTATATATGCACCTTGTATGCAGAAGGGGATCTTTAATATATTTACCTAGAAATATTGCCTATAGCAGGGGTCCCCAACCACTTGATCATGGACCAGGACCGGGCCGTTGGGGGTTTTTTGCCGCAGCACTAAGCACTGACTGTGTGATCTGTGGCGGCTGCTGGCCCCTTTAATTTTCCATGTGTGGGGCTGCGAGTTTGCACTTGGAAGATCCTTTGTGTAGTGGGAGTGTCAGGGGAGTGGAAGTCTCTGGGAGCTGCAGCCGCTCATTGGCTGTGCAGCTCCGTGCTTTGATAGGCTGCAATTGGCCTGACGCTGATTGGTGCATCAGGGCAGCGTGGGGCGGGCTTAGAAGGTGGAAGACGCGCATTCAGGAGCGCACTCAGTCTGTACGGACTCGTGCGCCTGTGATAGCTGCTGTGTGCTATATATATTTGCGCGCATTCCCGACCTGAGCTACTTGAGCTATATACTGTAACCAGAGCTGTGCAGGTGAGCATCCCTGACCTAAGCTATATACTGTGAACAGAGCTGTATATTGTGTAGGTGAGCATCCCTGAGCTAAGCTATATACTGTAACCAGAGCTGTTTACTGTGAACAGAGCTGTATATTGTGTAGGTAAGCATCCCTGAGCTAAGCTATATACTGTAACCAGAGCTGTATAGGTGAGCATCCCCGTCCTGAGCTATATACTTTGAACAGAGCTATATACTGTAACAGAGATGTATATTGTGTAGGTGAGCATCCCTGAGCTAAGCTATACACTGTGTATATGTGTGGGTCCATCGTACTGTATATGGGGGATTACAAGTGCGGGGCCATCATACTTTATATTGGGAGATTACAGGTGTGGAGCCATCATACTAAATATGGGGGATTACAGGTGTGGGGCCATTGTACTATATAGGCCGCCCTCATATGACCAAAGCCCCACCCCTGCCCCACCCCACCAGGCCATGGAAAAATGGTCTTGCTTGAAGCTGGACCCTGGTGCAAAAAAGGTTGGGGACCACTGGCCTATAGCATAAGTGACTCCTAATGAATATTTCTTTCTTTAAATTAACCTGAACTTAAAGGACCTCTTCATCAATTTTTGATTTTTAGTGAAACAATATAACTAAGGCCATCTATTATTGATCAATTCATAAGTGTTCAGTTTTAGATTCAGAATTTTTGCCACTAATTACCAGAGTATATCATATTTTTATTGCATTTATTATAATTAAATATTGTTAAAGCAATGACCTATTATTGACAACTATAAAATTTAATCCAAAGTTACAATTAGCTTTTAGTTTGATTGCTTAAGTGACTATTGCACTGCCAGGAATCATCTTCTGTATTAAGTTGAGAAAGTAAGCCCATAGATGACACAATGTCCTTTATTTGGAAACGATGTCATGCATTTCTTTTACTGAATTCTGTTTCTTTTGTGACCTGACAATTTAGAAAGATTTAGTCAAAACTAGCGTAAGACAGTTTGAAGCTGATTTCATATGCCTGACATTCATAGTCCGAGGGTGGACCACAATGCCTGCAATGGCCACTGGCACCTGATCAGACCATACCAGCCTCATTGGTATATCAGAGGCTGTTGAGATCAGGTGATGAGACCCGTGGCATGTCCAAACATTGTGACTGCAATTCCAGTCATACAAATATTTTATGGTTCTGGTTACTTTGAGGAGGCTGAGAACTTCAAGAGAAGTCAGTTATTTAGGCTGCTCCTCTGGCCTTCAGACAACCTGTCCAATGATGATTGTAAAATTGTAGAAAGAATGGCACTCTCTGGGTAACGTGGTCAAGGCTTTATTGTAAAGACATGTCAACGGGAGAACGGGAGCTGAAAAGGAGCAACCACGATCGTTTTGCGCGGAGAAGGCACTTCCACGGGTCACCCGTTCTCCCGTTGACATGTCTTTACAATAAATCCTTGACCATGTTACCCTGTGATTGCCATTCATTCTACAATTTTACAACCTGGATTTGCCTGTTTTTTCATGAATGTGCACCTAAGGGTTAACAGCTAATTGCCGGCTGCGGCTCACACACACTGAGTGCAGTTCGTAGGTGTGGATGTATGTGACGGTGCCTGCCATCTGTCTTTGGATTTTGCAACTGTCCAATGATGAGCTCATTCCTAGTGCTCTCAGAGTTGGTACATTTAACATCACTGACTGGACATAGAAAAGATCTGCACCCCTGATTCCCACCAAACTGACATAATTTAGCACAGTCACAGTGGACTCTCTTGCATCAACTAACTCCACCAAGGCCAGTGATACTGTCAGTCCACACTGCTTCAACAACAGTCTGCACTGTTCATCTGCACATATCTTTCCTCCACAGTTAACCTAAAAAACACCTTGGTCTTGAAAGTGTTTGCTGAGATAGTTGACTGTGTCCTTTTGTGATGGCTTGCTAGCTTTTCATCATATAACCCTGGGTACAGCATTTCAAAGACAGCAATCACATCTAGTACATGTCAGTTTAGGCCATTCATGCTCTAAATTTACCATGATTCTTACAAGTGGAATAGGCCCTAGATAGATCATAGATCCAATAGGTTCTGCAGTATGACTTACTTACTCTCTCCTTATTAATGCCAACCCTTTCAATTTTCTTCACCTCCAAACTGCCAAAAAAGTGATCCTGAATATGGAAGTGTCGGTGGAGGTAGGTATTGGCCAAATGCTTGTATCAACCATCATTTGATTTGCATATTTCTATTGTGTATGTAGGAAATTTGTCAGTACATTCAAAGAAACCAGATAACAACAAAGCATATTAATGCAGACCATATGGAGCAAACATGGAAAGTCTACAGTCCACCCTCCATATAGACAGGAGTATAAAGGGCCTGTCACACTAAGCGATATCGCTAGCAATATCGCTGTAACGTCACTTGTTTTTGTGACGTAGCAGCGATATTGCTAGCGATATCGCTATGTCTGATACTTACCTCCGACCGGCTCAAACGCTGATTATCGCTGATCGCGCGAGAACGTCCTGGGCCATTTCTCGTCAGTGGCTTCCTGCTGGGCCTCCTGTGGCGCCGACGAGCGACGCGGAGGGAGGACGTCAGGATCGCCTCGTCTGACAGGTAAGTAGCGAGCCCTGACCCCTGCTATGTCGCTGGTGAGATCTGCCTGTGTGGCAACTCACTAGCGACCACTTAGCGATGCACCAGCGATCCTGATTGCGTCATATCGCTGGTGCATCGCTAAGTGTGACAGTACCTTTAGACAATAAAAGGTTGTTTGTAATCTGTAGCTAGGTATACGTTTTGGTATAATAAGACTTTTTGTGAATTTGCTTCATTCTTTATATTACAACAAATTATTGCATCAATCCTTTAAGAAATTTTGTGATATAACTGAAATTTCAGCTAATCACAATTCTATGCAAATAGTCCTAGCACAAATGTGTGTATGTTATAGTTATTGCTAATCTAGCATGTAAATTGACAATACGACACATAATTAACTATATGTGATGTATAGCTATAAACGATGAATATCTATAATTAATATTCATGTTTCCTAATTTTTAATCTTTTATTTCCCATCTGTAGTGCTATGATTACAACATCAGAGCTGTGACCGGAGATCTATGTGAAGATCTATGTGTGACTGAAAAACTGATGTATAAGCACTGTCTATATTACCAACGGGGTAAAAAAGTTCTACAAGCTGACTGGCAAGGCACATCAATAATATTGAAATCCAAAAATGATGCCTTTTTCCAATTCCAAGCTCCTATCTTCTTGGATGAATCTGATGCTCAATCTCTTACAGACACAGAACTTTTGGTAATGGTAGCTGTGGAAATTAAAAACACTCTGGGTTTGGACTTGCCTAACAGCACCCTACTACCTCTGTGGCCTGAAAGGAAACATAGTCCTAACTGGAGAGTAGAACTTGCAAGTATGTGGTCTTTATACCAACAAGAAGAGTATCTACTCTTTAATTTGCTTCACGACTTTAGTAGACATGTCCTACGTGTGGTTGGGACCTGTGGACACTTCTATGCAGTAGAGTTTCTCAGTGCTGGACAATCCTGGAAACAAAATCTATTTTCCTTGGAAGAAGTTGTTGGTCAGTGCAAAACAGGTGAGGAAAAGATGAACGCTCTCCTTGATATTGCCATCAGTTTCTTAGATATGGTACATCAGTTTGACAACGAGTTTTCTCATCGGCTCCACCTTTGTGATGTCAAACCGGAGAACTTTGCTATTAGAAGCGACCTCACTGTAAGTTTGTTTCCTTGTGATAACAGATCTTCCTCTCCCCTGCTGTAAAACCTGCAACGCATACCCAGATTTAAAGAGAATAATTTAAAGAGAATGCAAGATGGCTCAAAGTGGCTGCACGGGACTAAGATGTTAACTTAAAATTAGGATAGGCCATAAATGTCAGATTAGTGTGAGTCTGACACACTAGGTCCTGTGGCCATCGGCAGTTCAAAATGGCTAGGACTGGTATATCACAATTCTGTACACTGTGCAGCGGATATTACTGTGTACTGCAATTAGAGTAACCCAGGCACACTACTATAATGCAACATAATGTAGGGAGGTGCAACACCCAGTAGTAAAATGGGGAATAAAAAAAGGAAGAGGCAGCACTACTGTAAGGTATGCACACTACACCTGAGAAAAAACTGTAAAAAATGATAAACTTTATTGGCACACAATTACAAAATGTAACATTAAAAAAACATCAATAAAAACACATGTGGAAACAATCACTCATGTCCCCTACAATTATAAAGTATCAAGTAAGCACAATACAGCAAATAGACCCCATGATTTGCAATGTAAGTGTCAGTAATACATATTTGATATAATCTAGTGATTATATTTTTGGTATTCAGCTAGTTGGGGTTCTTCATGCTGTTACTTGTGTACTTCAGGTTCTTTTACCCTTAATCGGGTTTTGGGAACCGCGTCAGGGAGCTACCAAGCATGCACAAATGTTATATCTTTAAGGCCTCTTTCACACATCCGGATTTTGCCATCAGGCGCAATCCGGCATGTGTGTAAAGAAACGGATCCGTTTTTTTTTTCAGCCGGATGCATTTTTTTGTCATTGAATAGCACATGCGCCGGATCGCGCCGCATGTGCTTCTGTTTGTTCCAGTTTTACCGGATCCGGCTGAAATCTGCTGTCCGGCAGCCGGACAGAACGCGCGCTGCAACGTTTTTTTGTCCGGCGAAAAAAGCCAGACATGCACGCATACAGCACTTCCGGCTCTGTGGGCCAATGAAAGGCAATGGTAACGTCCGGCAGCCGGATCAGGCTTTTACCTGATCCAGCCACCGCTTGCAGTTTTCCACCTCTGCGCATGCTCGGATATCTCCCTCACTCTCTCTCTCTCAAAAAGTGGTCTTCCCCCGTTACTGCGGTGACGACTGCCGAGTCCGCCGTAAGTTGCGCCGCAGCTACTTCCGCTGCCTCCGCTTCCGGCCGTCCGGCTTTTCGCCGCACACCGCCGGAATCTCCCAGACGGATTTGTGAAAGTAGCCTAAGTCTTCTAATCCCTAGAGTATATCAGATATGTATTACTATGAATCATACTGACACTTATATTGCAAATCATGGGGTCTATTTGCTGTATTGTGCTTACATGATACTTTATAATTGCAGGGGGCATGAGTGATTGTATCCACATGTGCTTTTTTATTGATGTTTTAATGTCACATTTTGTAATTGTATGCCAATAAAGTTTATCATTTTTTACGGTACTTTTTCAGGTGTAGTGTGCATACCTTACAGTAGTGCTGTCTCTTCCTTTTCTTAGTACTTTGTACTACAGCTCAGATCAAATTCACTTCAATGGTACCCGAGATGCAGTATCCTAGAATGGCTACTCAACAGTGCACTGATTGTTGTGTTCCAACTCTGTACACTTTTGGATGGCTTGGCACCAAGTATCAACTGAGCAGTGGGGTTGGCGAGTATCGGACCCTCACCGACCTGACATTGATGGACCGTTAAGGATAAGTATTCAGTATCTTAGCCCCAGAAAACCACTTTACCACCTTGCACTCTCACAGACATACATATGTGGACTGATTACCACAACTAGAGTATAACGGCTTGTGCGAGGATTTTGGTATCAGTATCTTGGCTTTAAAATGATGGCAGTTTGATATTAATAATTTTATCTATCTAATACCAACATATTTCTCAGCACTTTACACTTAATGGCTCTAGATTGAGCATGTCAGGCTGGGCAGCATGATAAGTTTTACCTTATGGGTCTGTGTAGTGAAGAGTGGGGAGGAGGGAGTGACAAGTTAGTGCTGATAGGAAAAGTGTCACCTAATTGTCGCTAAATATTCTCCCTGGAAGCTAACCAGGCCAAACTTCATGGGAGACATTCGACAGAATTGTGCCTTGAAAATTATCAGACTTGTCCATTTTGTGCTATCACCGCTTTTATAAAAAAGTATGTGCAGCTTAGCTTGCTCATTTTCCACATGGACAGACTGAGATTGAACACATTTATTATTAATTATTATTATGTTCCTCTATGAGATTACTCCAGTAAAATTTTCCTTAGAATTTTTATTGATATAGTGATTTTACGTAAATGTGACCACCGATTGAAAAATTTACTAGAACCTGGAACAGAGAGATTTTCGGTCTGCTGTGTTCTGGCGATTACATGAAGATATATGCATGTAGACATAAGTGGTATGTCTGTACGCTACACATCTTGCACCTTTATTTTTCATTTTAGTTGTTTTTCCAATGTTCTCTTGATGTTTGTGCAGGTTTTACAGAACATCACACTAATAAGAAACATTCATGGTATTTATGTACCTATTCCTTTAATTCAACCCCATAAATTAGTCCCAACTGTATGTGGACAATAGGAAAGACAATTGTGTTGCATTGATGATTGGAAAAAGAAATAATTTTCTCAACTGCATTATTTTAATAATGTGTACAGATCTTATGGTATCAGCAATATTGAGTAATATATTTGCAGTTATAGCCAAGCAAATTAACAGGGGAAAACACTTACTTGCTGGCTTAGAAAAACCTTTTACATAATTATATTGAATATTTCACATTGAATGATACATTGATATATTTATTTTAGTTTGAAGAGTCTGAAAAGGAGATTTAAAAAGTAACTTTTTGGAAAAAGTATTTAAAACAACAGTCATTGCCCTTTGAAATGTGACCTAAAGGGTTTGTTTGTAGGATAGAAGTAAACAGTGTAAGGAGCTGGAACAGCACAGCTCCCACTTTACTAAGGGCTGAGCTGCAGTGTGTGGGAACAGCCATTACACAGTGTACGGAGCCGTGCTATTTTAGCACCAATCCTGGCTTACATCCAGCTGGAGCTACTAATTACTGATTGTTTGGGGTCCCGGTTGTCAGACACCCACCAATCTGATGGTAGTATCTCAGTAGAGTATACCTCCTTACTAAAATAAAAGTAACAGTTAAGGTTGTGTGCACATGAAGTTTTATTTGAGAAGGTCAAGACCAAAAAATTTCTCATACAGAAACCACTTCAGGAAATGCTCCTTGTATGTGCCCCTTTTCTCAATGTTTTACATCCTGAAGCAGTTTTTTGAAAGCATATTATCATTTCCTGAAGTGTTTTGTTTACATTTTCCTGAAGCATTTTCTGTTAAGATTTTTCAAGCTTTTTTGAATGTTTTTTATGGATGATTTTGGAAAATATGCATATAGATACATGTAAGTAAATACGGTACATAATTCTGTCACATATACGTCCCCAAAGTATATAGACTTATCTTCAGCATATAACACAGGGTGACTGTAGAAGCTTTTTTTCATTTATGGCTTCTGTTGGACCCAATGAAAATACGTATTTCAAATAAGCCTTGTGCAGGATCTGACTGCACAAAGTGCTTATAGTGAGATTGGTATTCTACCCAAGGTTTTCAGGTAAACATCTGGAAATACCTTCAATGACTCTTCCATATTTACACAAATGCTTGTGTAGAACAGTTTTCTTTTTCGGCACACCTACAACGTCCTTTTTGATTTGAGATCCTTTTTGTATGTACAGAGAGTCAGGCTCATATGTTATTACACCTTTCATCTATGTTCTGTTGTCAGATTATCAGCCTCTTTTTTATGGTTCAGATTTTATTGACTTTTTTACATTTCCATGTTTTTATTTTTAATCTCACTATAGAACTTGAACCTGAGATCTTTCATCTGCTTAACCACTTAGATGCTGCAGTGGCTATTAACTGCGGCATCCAAATGGTTAAACTGCATAACGTTATCTCTCATCATGGCAGTTTTAGGTGGAGATTGGGGGGTGTTTACTGTATAAACCAAGCCATTGACAACCACATATGAAGAAGGCTCAGCTCTTGAGTGCTCCTTTACATTCCCTGTTAACATGTGACATACAGTTAGGTCCATATATATTTGGACAGAGACAACATTTTTCTAATTTTGGTTCTAGACATTACCACAATGAATTTTAAACAAAACAATTCAGATGCAGTTGAAGTTCAGACTTTCAGCTTTCATTTGAGGGTATCCACATTAAAATTGGATGAAGGGTTTAGGAGTTTCAGCTCCTTAACATGTGCCACCCTGTTTTAAAATGGACCAAAAGTAATTGGACAGATTAAATAATTGTAAATAAAATGTTCATTTCTAGTACTTGGTTGAAAACCCTTTGTTGACAATGACTGCCTGAAGTCTTGAACTCATGGACATCACCAGACGCTGTGTTTCATCCTTTTTGATGCTCTGCCAGGCCTTCACTGCGGTGGTTTTCAGTTGCTGCTTGTTTGTGGGCCTTTCTATCTGAAGTTCAGTCTTTAACAAGTGAAATGCATGCTCAATTGGGTTGAGATCAGGTGACTGACTTGGCCATTCACGAATATTCCACTTCTTTGCTTTAATAAACTCCTGGGTTGCTTTGGCTTTATGTTTTGGGTCATTGTCCATCTGTAGTATGAAACGATGACCAATCAGTTTGGCTGCATTTGGCTGGATCTGAGCACACAGTATGGCTCTGGATACCTCAGAACTCATTCGGCTGCTTCTGTCCTGTGTCACATCATCAATAAACACAAGTGACCCAGTGCCACTAGCAGCCCAGCATGCCCAAGCCATCACACTGCCTCCGCCGTGTTTTACAGATGATGTGGTATGCTTTGGATCATGAGCTGTACCATGCCTTCGCCATACTTTTCTCTTTCCATCATTCCATCATTCTGGTAGAGGTTGATCTTGGTTTCATCTGTCCAAAGAATGTTCTTCCAGAACTGTGCTGGCTTTTATAGATTTTTTTAGCAAAGTCCAGTCTAGCCTTTTCATTCTGGATGCTTATGAGTGGCTTGCACCGTTCAGTGAACCCTCTGTATTTACTTTCATGCAGTCTTCTCTTTATGGTAGATTTGGATATTGATACGCCTACCTCCTGGAGAGTGTTGCTCACTTGGTTGGCTGTTGTGAAGGGGTTTCTCTTCACCATGGAGACTATTCTGCGATCATCCACCACTGTTGTCTTCTGTGGGCGCCCAGGTCTTTTTGCATTGATGAGTTCACCAGTGCTTTCTTTCTTTCTCAGGATGTACCAAATTGTAGATTTTGCCACTCCTAATGTTGTATCAATTTCTCGGATGGGTTTTTTCTGTTTTTGCAGCTTAAGGATGGCTTGTCTCACTTGCATGGAGAGCTCCTTTGACTGCATGTTTCCTTCACAGCAAAACCTTCCAAATGCAAGCACCACACCTCAAATCAACTCCAAGCCTTTTATCTGCTTAATTGAGAATGACATAACGAAGGGATTGCCCACACCTGTCCATGAAATAGCCTTGGAGTCAATTGTCCAATTACTTTTGGTCCCTTTAAAAACAGGGTGGCACTTGTTAAGGAGCTGAAACTCCTAAACCCTTCATCCAATTTTAATGTGGATACCCTCAAATGAAAGCTGAAAGTCTGAACTTCAGCTGCATCTGAATGGTTTTGTTTAAAATTCATTGTGGTAATGTCTAGAACCAAAATTAGAAAAATGTTGTCTCTGTCCAAATATATATGGACCTAACTGTATTAACAGTGAAAGGTGTTCCCAGTATTGGATTCCTTTTAGGAATAATACAACTAAAGATTGAAGTGTGCTATTTGACTCAGTATTAAATGACATGAAATATACTTTTATGCTTGTTACTTTGGCTGAACCAATTTAATAGTCACAATGAACTATTCTGTAGATGTGCCAATGCTATATTCTTGTTGGCTTGCAAAGTCATGACTATGTAAGATTGAAAATCTATCACTTCATTTCTTCAGTCTTGATCCGCACCATTCACTTGGATTTTGCCAATGTTTTGTTGGATAAAATGATAATGTTTTCATTGCTAATCTTAAGACTCATCCTCAAAGTATGTGCTCATTTTTATTCCATTGCATAAAGGAGGAAAGATCATCAGTGAGCACAGACGAAAATGTTTAACTCAAATATTCAAATATATATTTACACAGCATCCATGTGTTTATACAAGATATATTTGCTCAGCTTTAATATTTTCATTGTAGCTGCAAAGTTCCAATAATGTTGAATTGCGTTTATGTATATGATAGCAGAAATTACTTGACAAATGATAATCCCTTAATGAGCAATGCCATTATCATTGTTCCTCTCTCGTTTACATACTTTATGCAGCTATATCAAGAAAAGTTGTGCAGCACAGTTTAGGTATCATGGCTTTTCTATATATGGTAAGTCTATGAAAATATAAAACCACAGATGGTAACCCTTTATGATTTATTTTATATTCAGTGTACCACACATAGGCCTATGTTTAATTACATAATATCATTATTCTAGGTGTTAAATTAAAGGCATATTTCTCATCAGCTACTTTTTTATTAGAACAGACTACTATGCAAATAACCTTAGCTAATAAACATATTGGTATCTACATTGTAGCCAAGCCAGGTAGGCTAGGATTAAATCCTAGCTCGCTCTCTAGGTTAGCTCTGCATATAACCAGGCTAAGTGTTCACCTTAGTAAACGGGGGAAAGTTGAACAGAGTGGATTGTATTGGAGCTGGAGAAAGAGACAAGCAAGAATCCCTTTCTAAGAAGAGCCTGCAAAGGCAGTGTGCAGTGAACTGCAAGTTTTAGTGGTTGCTTTCGACAATAGCTGTTGTGTTTGACCAAACTGGAACTAGCTCAGCAGTGGGTGAATAGCCAGGGTCTGTTCCATTTAGTTAGTACCTGGACAAGGCTAGGGATTTTGTGTTTATGGTTTTGTGTTGGCATTGTGTAACCCGCCAAGTGGAAATAAATGTCACCTTGTTTTCACCCAGTAATCTTGTGCCTATTGTGAGATAGCGCTCACTGAATGTGTTGGGGTACACTCACTTGGGCAGCAGGATTAAGGCACACAGGAACAGTTTTCCACTTAAACTGTCTGTTCGGTTTGTTTAGACAGCATAAATCGCATACAGTATAGTCCATTTCATTACATCAATGGAACCTGTTATGACCATCAGTCTGTTCCAATAGCAGATACACCTGTCTTCCTTTCATACAACCCCCTTGTCCGAGGTTACCTTCCAGGAGCTCTGCGCCACACGCTGACTTTTTGTCATTCCTAACTTCCAGGGAAGCTGCCTTACTGGGATCACTGACCCGTATGATGACTTGCTCGACAAGTTCAACCCCGTCAGTTCCAGACCCTCAGAAGGACGGTAGCTTCCCCAATGCAGCAGCCGTCATAGACTCTGCAGGTGCATGATATCCACCATGTGCTTTTCAAGAAACCTGTCCTCTTGTAGGACCTTCCAACACAGAGACAATGTGTCCAGACTCATTATATCCTATGAGACACACCAACTGATGGGAGGTGTGTGGTTAGCCAGACCCTCCCAGCTTTCCAGATAACCCTGTAAGCCCTGTCCCTTATAAACTAAACAAGTCTTGTGGAACTACAGGTTCCAGAGCAACATTCCAGGCTTACAGCGTAGAGGACCTCCGCCTCTGCGACACATACACATTCACAATAACGCCGGTCAATGTCTCACACTATGTGAAAGCTACCTAATGCCTACCTGAAAGCATGAATCCCTACACTATGGATAGGAGCTCTTGTGTGGTTATGATTAGAGAAGTTCGGACACCTTGATATTCGGGTCCGGCGGGTTCGGCTGAAAAGTTACAAAAAGTTTTGGGTTCGGGTACCAGAACAGTACCCGGACCCCGTTCACTTGAATGGGGGCCCGAACATCCAGTGTTTGCCACACTTCTGATCGGTGGTGAAATCATCTATGCCAGGCAGACAGCGTGAGCCTGAAGCTGCGATCAGAGGTATAAAGTTCATGTCGGTGAGATCCCCGCTAGCGGTCACCGCAGTTTATCCCGGAGGTAACCTCGATGACATCACTGCTAGTCACTGAAGCTGCACTCGCAGCAGTACAGTTGTGGCCAAAAGTATTGACACCCCTGCAATTTTGTCAGATAATACTCAGTTTCTTCCTGAAAATTATTGCAAACACAAATTCTTTGTTATTATTATCTTCATTTAATTTGTCTTAAATGAAAAAACACAAAAAGAATTGTCCTAACGCCAAATTGGATATAATTCCACACCAAACATAAAAAATAGGGTGGACGAAAGAATTCGCACTGTTCCAAAAATCATGTGATGCTTCTCTAATTTGTGTAATTAACAGCACCTGTAACTTACCTGTGGCACCTAACAGGTGTTGGCAATAACTAAATCACACTTGCAGCCAGTTGACATGGATTAAAGTTGACTCAACCTCTGTCCTGTGTCCTTGTGTGTACTACATTGAGCATGGAGAAAAGAAAGAAGACGAAAGAACTGTCTGAGGACTTGAGAAACCAAATTGTGAGGAAACATGAGCAATCTCAAGGCTACAAGTCCATCTCCAAAGACCTGAATGTTCCTGTGTCTACAGTGCGCAGTGTCATCAAGAAGTTTAAAGCCCATGGCACTGTGGCTAACCTCCCTAGATTTGGATGGAAAAGAAAAATTGACAAGAGCTTTCAATGCAAGATTGTGCGGATGTTGGATAAAGAACCTTGACTAACATCCAAACAAGTTCAAGCTGCCCTGCAGTCCGAGGGTACAACAGTGTCAACCCGTACTATCCGTCGGCGTCTGAATGAAAAGGGACTGTATGGTAGGAGACCCAGGAAGACCCCACTTCTTACCCCGAGACATAAAAAAGCCAGGCTGGAGTTTGCCAAAACTTACCTGAAAAAGCCTAAAATGTTTTGGAACAATGTTCTCCGGTCAGATGAGACAAAAGTAGAGCTTTTTGGGCAAAGGCATCAACATAGAGTTTACAGGAGAAAAAAAGAGGCATTCAAAGAAAAAAACTCGGTCCATACAGTCAAACATGGCGGAGGTTCCCTGATGTTTTGGGGTTGCTTTGCTGCCTCTGGCACTGGACTGCTTGACCGTGTGCATGGCATTATGAAGTCTGAAGACTACCAACAAATTTTGCGGTATAATGTAGGGCCCAGTGTGAGAAAGCTGGGTCTCCCTCAGAGGTCATGGGTCTTCCAGCAGGACAATGACCCAAAACACACTTCAAAAAGCACTAGAAAATGGTTTGAGAGAAAGCACTGGAGTCTTCTAAGGTGGCCAGCAATGAGTCCAGACCTGAATCCCATAGAACACCTGTGGAGAGATCTAAAATGGCAGTTTGGAAAAGGCACCCTTCAAATATCAGGGACCTGGAGTAGTTTGCCAAAGAAGAATGGTCTAAAATTCCAGCAGAGCATTGTAAGAAACTCATTGATGGTTACCGGAAGCGGTTGGTCGCAGTTATTTTGGCTAAAGGTTGTGCAACCAAGTATTAGGCTGACGGTGCCAATACTTTTTGTCTGGCCCATTTTTGGAGTTTTGTGTGAAATGATCAATGTTTTGGTTTTTGCTTCATTCTTTTGTGTTTTTTCATTTAAGACATATTAAATGAAGATAATAATACCAAAGAATTTGTGATTGCAATCATTTTCAAGGAAGAAACTGAGTATTAGCTGACAAAATTGCAGGGGTGTCAATACTTTTGGTCACAACTTTACATTCACCAGTGGTTCTCACCCTGGATGGTCGCATCTTGACACCATTCAGGTTGAAAACTGTTTATCCCCCACACATGGATTACGGCGTGGGACAGCACGATGGACAGGTGAGGGATATTGTTGTTTTTTTATTTTAGTTTTTATTTTAAATTAAAAAAGTAAAAGTGTGTTTTGTTTTATTTCAAATAAAAGACTTTATTCTGGCTGTTTTTTTCCACCCTATAACTATAGGACTAGTAATGGATAGATGTCTTACAGACACCTCTCCATTAGTAAAATTTTCCCACTGAGCTTGCATTAAGGTCAGAAAGGTGAATTGAGTTAATTGGCTGTGAACTCGCAGGACCTGTCTGATGGCACCACGAGCAGGAGAGCTTTCTCACGCTCGCGGTGCCCTCTGACAGGTAATACGAGTTCACAGGGTGACACTGAGCACATGGTGCTCAGTGTCTCTGCTGGATGACATGCTGTATGGAAGCATCATGCATCCATGCTGCCTGCCATCTAGATGTAGCAGAGCTAGACCCGTCATGGGACAAATGGATTAGCAGCATCTCTGTGGAAAGGTGAGGAATATTTTTGTTTTTTAACTCTTTTACAGATGACAAGGGTGTTGGGGGATTGGGCGACGTCATAAGTATGGTTTAATTAAGATTTATTAAAGGAGTCTTTGTCATTCTTTCAAATAAGAGACTTTATTCTGGATGTCTGTGTTTTCATACAATGTGACTATGGGGTTAGTAATTGGGGTCGTCTTATTGACACCTCTCACTTAACAACCTCAGGGCTTAATGTCACCTGACAATACAAAGGTGACATTAACCCCCCAGCTATCACCCCACTTGCCACCGCTACAGGGCAAGTGGAAAGAGCGAGGCTTAGTGCCATAATTGGCGCATCTTAGAGATGAGCCTTTTCTGGGGTGGCTGAGAGATGATGTTTTTAGCCTAGTAGGGGTCAGTATCCATGGCCCCTTCCTAAGCTATTAATATCAGCCCACAGCTGTCTGCATAGCCTTTGCTGGTTATTAATTATAGGGGGACCCTACATAATTTTTTTAGGGTCCCCCATTTTAGTAGCCAGTAAAGGGTAAGTATACAGTTGTGAGCTGATATTAATTACCTGGAAAGCTCCATGGGTATTACCCCCTTCCAGGCTATAAATATCGGCTCCCCGCCGTCAGCTTTCCCTCTGTTGGTTACGAAAATGATGCTGGAGCCCATGCCATTTTTTTCAGAAAAATAATCTTTTGTTAAATACATGTACAGTAAGCTTCACACACACAATGTACTAATTGTATTTGTTACAGATATCTGTATATCTACCTATTTTATTTGTATTTACTGTATGTAATCCATCTCTTATATCCTGTCAGCTCCTTCTGTGATTTTACATTACATAGCTGCTGAATTGGCAGCTTTTCTTCTGTCTTTCAATGTTATATATATATCTATATATATATAAGAGGCATCGTGATTACTCCCTTATCCCGCCCCCTGCACAGTAGCTCTGCCCCCCACCACATCACCACACACAATCCCGCCCCCACCACATTACCACACATAATACGGCCCCCCCACCACATTACCACACACAATCCTGCCCCCCACCACATTACCACACACAATCCGGCCCCCCCACCACATCACCACACACAATCCCACCCCCCCACCACATCACCACACATAATCCTGCCCCCCACCACATCACCACACATAATCCCGCCCCCCACCACATCACCACACATAATCCTGCCCCCAACACATCACCACACATAATCCCGCCCCCCCACCACATCACCACACATAATCCCGGCCCCCACCACATCACCACACATAATCCCGCCCCCCCACCACATCACCACACATAATCCCACCCCCCACCACATCACCACACATAATCCCGCCCATGCACCACATCACCACACATAGTCCCGCCCCCCACCACATCACCACACATAATCCCGCCCCCCCACCACATCACCACACATAATCCCGGCCCCCCACCACATCACCACATATAATCCCGCCCCCACCACATCACCACACATAATCCTGCCCCCACCACATCACCACACATAATCTCCCCCCTCCACCACATTACCACACATAGTCCCGCCCCCCACCACATCACCACACATAATCCCGGCCCCCCACCACATCACCACACATAATCCCGCACCCCCACCACATCACCACACATAATCCCGCCCCCCACCACATCGCCACACATAATCCTGCCCCTACCACATTACCACACATAATCCCACCCCCACCACATCATCACACATAATCCCACCCCCACCACATCACCACACATAATCCCAGCCCCCCACCACATCACCACAAATAATCCCTCCCCCCACCACATCACCACACATAATCTCTCCCCCCACCACATCATCACACATAATCCCGACTGTTGTGAGCTCATTTTCTCGTTCACCATTGATGTCTGATGAACTCCTTCTGCTGGTGAAGGGAGGTCGTGAAACTGATTTGGATGGGAGAGACCTGTCACCTGAACAGGTGGATTGCGATTGGACATCCGGAATCTCTGAGTGGATATAAGGCAGCCGACGCCCTGTAGGGTTGCTGATGATTTCTCTGCTCTGAGCTCTGGCATCCAGTTCAGTTCCTGTCTTCTAAAGCTATGTTTTGCTCTGTTATTGTTCCATGAGATTTTGTCTGATTTGCTTAGTTTTGTGTTCAGCCAGCCTGGCTGGGGCTTTGCTGAATTTCCATTTTTGTCCCTGATCAGTTAAATCTCTTTTGCTCTGTCTTCAGAATATATCGGAGTGCTGATATAGGGATTTTGAAGTCTAGTGACTTCAGGGCCGTTTTTCCTATCAGACGTTTTGGGACATTTTTGGTAGGGTTTTTGCGGATTGCAGCCAGCATCTTTTCTGTCCTTTCCTATCTAGTTAGTTGGGCCCCATCATTTGCTCTGCCTGTCTTTCTGTCTGTGTTTGTGTTTTCATCTGTTTTCACTGACAATACATGTTGGGGGCTGTCTATTGCTTTGGGGTCTGCTCTGGGGCAGTTTAGATTTCCCCTTTCTTTAGGCTTATTTAGTTCTCCGGCTGTGAAGAGGCGTCTAGGACCACCGTAGGAATGCTCCACGGCTACTGTTAGTTGTTGTGAATAGGATCAGGGGTCTGCAATCCGCTAGCTACCAACCTCTCCGGTTTTATGGACTTAGCTTGCATTTTTTTTTTTCTCCAGTGACTTATTCATAACACCCGTCCCCCACCACATCAACAAACATAATCCCGCCCCCCCACCACATCACCACACTTAAACCTGCCCCCCACCACATCACCACATATAATCCCGCCCCCCCACCACATCACCACACATAATCCCACCCCCCCACCACATCACCACACATAGTCCCGCCCCCACCACATCACCACACATAGTCCTGCCCCCCACCACATCACCACACATAATCCCACCCCACCACCACATCACCACACATAATCCCACCCCACCACCACATCACCACACATAATCCCGCCCCCACCACATTACCACACATAATCCCACCCCCCAACACATCACCACATGTAATCCCACCCCCCACCACATCACCACACATAATCCTGCCCCCCACCACATTACCACACGTAATCCCGCCCTCCCACCACATTACCACACATAATCCCTCCCTCCCACCATATCACCACACATAATCTCGCCCCCCACCACATCACCACACATAATCCCGCCCCCCACCACATTACCACACATAATCCCAATTCTCACTTCGTCTGTCTTATTCAATGACAATTACAAAATCGCAAGGACAAACATTCGATAAGATTGGCGTTCTCCTACCTGATCCTGTATTCACACATGGTCAATTATACACTGCATTCTCTAAAGTAACAAGTTGTAAAGGTCTTTCAGTTCAAATTATACCTGGTAGAAGTCAAGGAAAGATCTTTGAAAATGACGAAAATGACTATACATTTAATTGTGTTTACAGAGAAATTTTAACTTAATTTATGTTTCGTTATGAAATTTGTTTAGATGCTGGAATGAATAAAAAACGCACATCTTACTGAATCCAGTTTGTCTTTGATTTTACACTGTGAATAAAACGTATCATTAGTATTATTCAGATTTTTAATGATTACACAGGTCAACGAAAAAAATTTTTTTTTCTGGTGTCCAAAATATTTTAATGAATTTGGGGTATTTTTGGGGTGCTGATTCTGAATATGTCATCAGTTTTGCCAGATTGGCTCAAGTTTTTGAGATTTTTGGTATCTTATTTATAGCACTTGTTGGTAAATGCGACGCATCATCTCATTAATTTCTTTGGATTAGTACTTGAACTGAGCAGTTCTCAATATAGTTTTGTGTTAATTAGTGTTCTAAAAGTTTGTTCATAGCTTGATTTTTGCACTAACTTTATGTTGTTGTCTGTTTTCCAGTGAAAAGCATGAACTCATCATGAAGAAGTTGTCTTAACGATCCAGACTCATTCTGTTACATTTGTGGTGAATATACACTGCCAAAACATAGAAGAAACATAACACACTTCGTAAAAAAAGTGTATTTTGCCTATTTTGGGGTTATGCTTGGGGACCAAGACAAGTTTTGGGCACCACACATAGTGTGCAAAGCATGTATCGAATTATTACGAAAATGGAGCAAAGGACAAAGAAAAAGCTTCAAATTTGGTGTTCCAATGGTGTGGAGAGAGCCAAAAAATCATCATGATGACTGTTATTTCTGTGCAGTGCAAGTGCAAGGATTCAATAAGCATAAGAAACGAAAATGGGAGTAACATGGAATCTGCAAGAAGGCCTGTCCCTCATTGTGAAGATGTGCCTGTACCTGTGTTTACCATAAATAACAGTCATCATGATGATTTTTTGGCTCTCTCCACACCATTGGAACACCAAATTTGAAGCTTTTTCTTTGTCCTTTGCTCCATTTTCGTAATAATTCGATACATGCTTTGCACACTATGTGTGGTGCCCAAAACTTGTCTTGGTCCCCAAGCATAACCCCAAAATAGGCAAAATACACTTTTTTTACGAAGTGTGTTATGTTTCTTCTATGTTTTGGCAGTGTATATTCACCACAAATGTAACAGAATGAGTCTGGATCGTTAAGACAACTTCTTCATGATGAGTTCATGCTTTTCACTGGAAAACAGACAACAACATAAAGTTAGTGCAAAAATCAAGCTATGAACAAACTTTTAGAACACTAATTAACACAAAACTATATTGAGAACTGCTCAGTTCAAGTACTAATCCAAAGAAATTAATGAGATGATGCGTCGCATTTACCAACAAGTGCTATAAATAAGATACCAAAAATCTCAAAAACTTGAGCCAATCTGGCAAAACTGATGACATATTCAGAATCAGCACCCCAAAAATACCCTAAATTCGATGAAATATCTTTGGCACCAAAAATGCTGTTGACCAGTGTTATTGTTATTAACTTCATTTTAATTTAATTTACCACCTGCGTAAGCGCTATTGAATGTTGTCATTATTTACTTTAGTTTAATCACCAGCAGCGTTAATTAGATAGCAATGAGCGTGCCGAGCGTTAGCTGGCTGGAAACAGCTAGTATATATATTTATATATATATATATATATATATACATATATACAGTTGTGCTCAAAAGTTTACATACCCCAGCAGAATTTTTGCTTTCTAGGCCTTTTTTCAGAGAGTATGAATGATAACATCAAACCTTTTTCTCCAGTCATATTTAGTGATTGGGTGAAGCCATTTATTGTCAAACTGCTGTTTTTTCTCTTTTTTAAATCATCATGACAACGCAAAACATCCAAATAACCCTGATCAAAAGTTCACATACTCCATTTCTTAATACTGTGCATTGCCCCCTCTTAACATCAATGACAGCTTGAAGTCTTTTGTGGTAATTGTGGATGAGATTCTTTATTTTCTCAGATGGTGAAGCTGCCTACTCTTCTTGGCAAAAAGTTTCCAGTTCTTGTAAATTCCTTGGCTTTCTAGCATGAACTGCACGCTTGAGATCTCCCCAGAGTGGCTCAATAATATTGAGATCAGGAGACTGAGATGGCCATTCCAGAATCTTCACTTTGTTTTGCTGTAGCCAATGACAGGTCGACTTGGCCTTGTGTTTTGGATCATTGTCATGTTAGAACATCCAAGTACATCCCATGCACAGCTTCTGGGCTAATGATTGCAAATTTGTCTCCAGTATTTGCTGATAAAGTGCTTCATTCATCTTTCCTTCAACTTTGACCAAGTTTCCTGTGCCTTTGTAGCTCACACATCCCCAAAACATCAGGGATCCTCCTCCATGCTTTACAGTAGGAATGGTGTTCCTTTCATCATAGGCCTTGTTGACCTCTCTCCAAATGTAAGATTTATGGTTGTGGCTAAAAAGTTCAACTCTGGTCTTATCACTCCAAATTACCTTGTTCCAGAAGTTTTGAGGCTTGTCTCTGTGTTGTTTTGTGTATTGTAGGTGAAATACTTTGTGGCATTTGTGCAGTAATGGCTTTCTTCTGATGACTAGACCATGCAGCCGATTTTTCTTCAAGTGTCTCCTTGAATAGATCTGTTGACAATTCTTTTGCTTTCCCCATGACTCACAATCCAGAACCGTCAGTGGCTGGATGAAAGATGCAAGAGTCTGTTTGGATCTCAGAAACTCACTCAGCTTTTATGCACATACACTGATTACAAGCAAACAGGTCACAGGTGAGGATGTTACCTTTTAGAAGCCATTCAAACCCATTTGTGTCAACTTCTGTGCATGATATCAAGCCAGAATCACCTGGATGTGTGAAGTTTTGATCAGGGTCATTTCGATGTTTTTTTGTTGTCATTTTGATTTAAAAAGAGAAAAAAAACAGTAGTTTGACAATAAATGGCTTCACCCAACCACAAACCATGAGTGGAGAAAAAGTTTTGATACTATCATTCATATTCTCTGAAAAAAGGCCAATAAAGCAAAAATTTGTCCAGGGTATGTAAACTTTTGAGCACAACTGTATATGTGTGCGTCACTGACATCTATATATCTATGTATTGTATGTGTGTATATCTATCTATTCTATTCTGACGTGATTTTACTGTATGCGGTACGTGAATTGCTGGCATCTCACAAGACACCAATGCGTAAAAATTGGACAGCAATCACATGGTCTGAGTACTGTGCGATTTATTTATTTTTTTCTCGCACCCATAGGCTTTCATTGGCGAGTCTCGGCCAAGTCTCGGTGATCGCAGCATGATTTTATACGCACGCCAAATACGGATGAGAAAATAAACGGTGATGTGAGCTGCCTCATAGTTTAACACTGGGACGAGTGCTATGCGATGTTTTCTCGCATAGTACTCAGCCGTATTCTATGGTAATGTTACTCTGGCCTTAGTTAATCTGAAGTACTCCCTGTGAATGACATTCTGCAGCTGGGTATGTACTCTGTGATATGTCAAAGCTGAAAAAAAAAATTTACGGGTACGTTCCCACAGTCCGTTAACGCTGTGAGTTGGACGCTGCATACTTGCGCAGCTTTCAACCCGCAGCATCCAGATATTACCGCATAGTGGATGGGATTTCAAGAAATCCCATGCCCACTATGCGTGCACCGATGCCCGCGGCTTACCTACGAAGACGGACATGCGGCTTGTCTTTCCAGTCCGCAGCATGTCAATTTATCTTGTGGTGAGGCGAATCTCCGCAAGATAAAGATCACCCGTACAATGTATTGGACACGGTTATTCCGCACGGTTCAATGAACACATGCGAAATCACCTGCGTTCAAAAGCCGGCAGCGCTTTGGACACAGCGGACATGTGCTGCGTCCAAAGCGCTGCCAATTACTGACTGTGGGAATATGCCCTAAGAAAACATAACTAAAATATTTTTATACAAAATAAAATGCATTTTAGTGAAAATAAATCCCCAAAGATGTCCATGCTTTTTTTAAATATTGTTCACATGGTCAATATTATAGCTGTGACATATCCACCTGGACCTGCTCTTGTGATAGCTACTTTTGTCATAAGGCCCTGCCCTATTCATTCTTTGTGCACCACTGGTGATGGAGGAGATCATACACTCTGGGTATTGTAGATATTGTCCAGCCACAAAGGCTAGAGTGACTTAGACCTGTAGTGCCATTCAGTCTGACAGTATGGCTGTGGGTGGTGTTAAGAAAGAGTAATTAATTCTCTCCTATGACCAATGGCACAGCACCACACCCAACTAAAACTTCCAGCTTATTGCTAAAGTAGACAGTTACAGATTTACTGGCTCTGGGGCACTTATGTTGTTGAGCTTCTGTTCACCATATATACTCAAGTGTAAGCTGACCCGAGTAAAAGCCAAGGTCCCTAATTTTGCCACGGAAAATGGGTAAGCTTATTGACTCGAGTATAAGCCGGATATGTAAAGTCCCCTCATCCCTGTCCTGGTATGTGTGGCTCTCCTTGCATGGCTCCTCCGTCCTCCCCCTGCTGTATGCATGGCTCCTCCATCCTCCCCCTGCTGTATGCTTGGCTCCTCCGTCCTCCCCCTGCTGTATGCTTGGCTCCTCCGTCCTCCCCCTGCTGTATGCATGGCTCCTACATCCTCCCCCTGCTGTATGCATGGCTTCTCCGTCCTCCCCTGCTGTATGTATGGCTCCTCCGTCCTCCCCCTGCTGTATGCATGGCTTCTCCGTCCACCCCCTGCTGTATGCATGGCTCCTCCATCCTCCCCCTGCTGTATGCATGGCTCCTCTGTCCTCCCCCTGCTGTCTGCATGGCTTCTCCGTCCTCCCCCTGCTGTATGCATGGCTCCTCCGTCCTCCCCCTGCTGTATGCATGGCTCCTCCATCCTCCCCCTGCTGTATGCATGGCTCATCCGTCCTCCCCCTGCTGTATGCATGGCTCTGCGTCCTCCCCCTGCTGTATGTGTAGGTAATACGCAGGATGCAGTGACAAGACGCAAGACTGAGTTGTACTTTGGGAAGTAACTTTTATAATTTGAAGCCGCTAGGGCTATACTAAGCAACCAAAATGAAGTAACAGCAATTGTCCTCGCAGGGACTCAGTACAACCAACAAAGGCCAGTTACTATGGGGTCGCGGTATGGCCGACTATGGGTCCTTATTTCCTATAGTGTCACTTATCCGTCCTGACATCCCCCGGAGTCTCTGATGAAGCTGCTTTGGCGTCGCAACCACTGGGCCCAGCTGCTGAAGATCTGGCGTAGTCTTCGGGCGCCCCAGCGCCCAGGAGATGTTGGGGCACAACAGGCCCTGAGTGAATCCTTTGAGGTAACCCCCTGTAAAGACAGCGGGGTTCCACTCGATAGCGGGTTCAGGGGGATTCCAGTCCCCAAGCAGGGGTTTGTCACAGTTACGAGGAGTGGCAGTTGGTAGGCCACGTGCCCGGCCTGGGGCTGTGTAAAGAGTCTCTCTGTTGGCGAGGAGCAGACCCCAACTGCTGACTGCAGCGGGGTGATGGCGGCTGCGGGTGGTGATGGACAGGCCACAGCCGCAGGCTGAAGCGGAGCGGCAGTGTCCGCGGGCGGCAGTGGGCAGGCCGCAACCACGGGCTGGAGTGAAGCGGCAGCGGCCGCGAGAGGCAGCGGACAGGCCACAATGGGCTGGAGCACAGCGGCAACGGCTGCGGATGACCGTGGGCAGGTCGTGACCCCGGATTTGAGTGAAGAGGCAGTCTCTTGTCGGTAAGCTCGGCGCCTCCTCCCCGAAGGCCACTGTAAATCTCCCCTCTGCTGCTGGTCTCCTCTCTGGTCACTGTTTGTCGCTCTGGCTCTCTCATGCCCCCACAGTGTCTTGCTCCGTGTCTGCCGTTCTGCTAACTGACTCCCTTGCGCGCTCCCTGCCCCTTTTATACTCGCCCCTCCCCTTGTTGTCCTGTCACTCTCAGCCATCCACCTTCCTCCTCTGTTCCCAGGGTACAGTTCCCTTGGGAACCTAGATGGCGGTCCCCTTGGTTCCGGCCCGGACACTCTGCGGGGGCCCTCCTTCTTACATATGCATAGCTCCTCCATCCTCTCCCTGCTGTATGCATGTCTCCTCCTTCCTCCTGCTGTATGCATGTCTCCTTCATCCTCCATGTGCTGTAGGCATGGCTCCTCCGCCCTCCCCCTTCTGAATTCATGGCTCCTCCATACTCCCCCTGCTGTATGCACAGCCCGATGTCCTCCCCCTGCTGTATGCATGGCTCGGCATCCTCCCTTTCCTCCCCCATGGATGCATGGCTCCTCCGTCCTCCCCCGTGTATGTATGGCTCCCCCGTCCTCCCCCTGTATGCATGGCTCCTCCGTCCTCACCCTGCTGTATGCATGGCTTGCCGTTCTCCCTGTCCTCCCCAATGTATGCATAGCTCCCCGGTCCTTCCTCTGTATGCATGACTCCTCCGTCCTCACCCGTGTATACATGGCTCCCCCGTCCTCCCCCTGTATACATGGCTCCTCCATCCTCCCCCTGCTGTATGCATGGCTCGGCATCGTCCCCGTCCTCCCCCTCATACTCACCCCCTCCTGGCACGGTCTCTGCACTTCCCTGCTTCTCTGATGGTCTCTGGCGCCAGCAGCCTCTTCCTGTGTTCAGCGGTCACGTGGTACCGCTCATTAAAGTAATGAATATGTGCTCCATGCCAACATGATCGGTCCCACTTTACCGCTGAACACAGGAAGAAGCTGCTGGTGCCAGAGACCATCGGTGAAGCAGGGAAGTGCAGAAACCGTGCCAGAAGGGGGTGAGTATGATGTGACAGCCGCCAGCCCCTGCCGCTACCCCTCCCCCGCCGACCCCCTGGGACAGTGACTCAAGTATAAGCCGAGAGGGGCACTTTCAGCCTAAAAAAATGGGCTGAAAATCTCGGCTTATACTCGAGTATATATGGTAGCCTGTTTTATACTTAGACTGTAGAGACCCTGATGTAACGCACCAGGCAATAAGGCAACAGAAACGACTTGATGGGTGAAGATCGGTCACGGCATTATTATTTTAGCAATCAGAAAGGCTTAATTCTTATAACCACACTCATTGTTAAATGCCCTTTTGAACATTCATAGGAAAGTCGTCCAACGAGCCGTAATTTTTTAATGTGTGCTTTCTTTTCTTTTAACTACCGCTGTGACTTGCAAATCTAGGAGAAATGACAAATTTATTAACAGTTGTATAAAAATAGGAGAGAGGGTGGGACAAGCACCTCCAGGACCCAAATGTGGGGAAGAGGAGGAGACTGGCTTAGTGCTGTCTCTTAAACCAAAGGGAAGGGGCTGTAACATAGAAACGGGGGTGATGCACTACAGTCATAGGTTCTTTCTTTATATAGTACAGCGCCTGCCAGACTGCAGAGACCCAAATGTAGCCCACCACCAGGCCCGGATTGGCAATATAACCAACCGGGCATTTTCCCGCTGGGCCGCTGTCACGTGGGCCGCGGGCGGCAGCGCCCGATCATCTGGCCACTTGCCAGCTGCTGCGGCCACTGTTGCTCCTGCCGCTGGCCCTCTGCGGGCATGGCGGTGATAGATTCCAAGTTCCTCCCACACTGCAGGGAGATAAGCCACCACGCCCCCCTCGCACCCCATCCTCGCCGTAGCATGAGACCCGCCTCCGCCCCCGCAGCCACTCACAGCGTCGCACTCGCTTGCCTGCTCGCTCTGTTCGCAGGACCTGTGATGAGGTCACAGGAGGGGAAAGTCAGGGGGTCACATGATCAGGAGCCTTTGTCCAGACCCCCGATCATGTCACCCCTGACTCCGCCCCTCCTGTGACCTCATCACAGGTCCTGTGCGCTCAGCCTTGCGTCTACCGTCTGCAAGACTCTGCTTTGCTGTTGTCATGGTGCTGGTTGAGGTAAGTATGTGTGGGGTCAGGATTTACAGTGTGGATGTATCAGAGCTGTGTGTGTATGAGGTGTACGGAGCGGAGCCGTGTGTGTACGAGGTGTACGGAGCGGAGCCGTGGGTGTACGAGGTGTACGGAGCGGAGCCGTGGGTGTACGAGGTGTATGGAGCGGAGCCGCGTGTGTATGAGGTGTACGGAGCGGAGCCACGTGTGTGCGAGTTGTACGGAGCAGAGCCGTGTGTGTACGAGGTGTACGGAGAGGAGCCGCGCGTGTACGAGGTGTACGGAGAGGAGCCGCGCATGTACGAGGTGTACGGAGAGGAGCCGCGCGTGTACGAGGTGTACGGAGCGGAGCCGTGTGTGTGTACGAGATGTACGGAGAGGAGCCGCGCGTGTACGAGGTGTACGGAGAGGAGCCGTGTGTGTACGAGGTGTACGGAGCGGAGCCGTGTGTACAAGGTGTACGGAGAGGAGCCGCGCGTGTACGAGGTGTACGGAGCGGAGCCGTGTGTGTGTACGAGATGTACTGAGAGGAGCCGCACGTGTACGAGGTGTACGGAGAGGAGCCGTGTGTGTACGAGGTGTACGGAGCGGAGCCGTGTGTGTGTACGAGATGTACGGAGAGGAGCCACGCGTGTACGAGGTGGACAGAGTGGAGCCGTGTGTGTATGGAGTGGAGCCATATGTGTATGGGATGTACGGAGCGGAGCCAAGTGTGTACAAAGCATACGAAGCGTGCTTTTCCCACGGACACAGGAGTACACGGCGGAGCCCCGAGGAGCATTTTAAAACACACACATGACGTTCCACCTGAAATGATGTGCTGGAAGCTGACCGGAAATGAGATAATTTCTTGAGGAGATTGTGATGGAACCAGGAATGCTTCAGATCCATCACCGTGTCCTCCTCCGACAGCGCAGACAGCAGGATCGCCTTGGAATCGGGGATGCCGGCCATGTGAGCGGATCATGATAGGTCCTGCACCAGGAGGCTCAGGTGGGCACTACAATGGGAGCCGGGCTGCTATAGTATCTTTGTAGAATCTTTCTTTCTTTCTCTCTTTTTCTTTCTCTCTCTGTTCTTTCTTTCTCTCTCTGTTCTTTCTTCCCCTCTTTCTTTTTCTTTCCTCTCTTTCTCTCTGTTCTTTCTTTCTTTTCTTTACTTCTTTCTTTCTTTCTCTCTCTGTTCTTTCTCTGTCTCTCTCTGTTCTTTCTTTCTTTCCCCTCTTTCTTTCTCTCTCTGTTCTTTCTCTGTCTCTCACTGTTCTTTCTTTGTCTCTCACTGTTCTTTCTTTCTTTCTTTCCCCTTTCTTTCTCGCTGTCTCTGTTTTCTTTTTTCTCTCTCTCTCTGTTTTCTCTCTTCCTTAGTGCCAGTCTGTGTGCCCATAATGCCAGCCACTGTGCCCTCAGTACCAGTCAGTGTGATCAGCAGTGCTAAATGGGTGTGATTAGGTGTGGACATGGGTGTGACTATTTGTGAAATGGGTGTGGCTGGGCGTGGCCAAAATTTGCTGCCGCAGTCTTTGTCCATCTTTCCCTTCTTCAAAAGTTGGGAGGTATGATGGGGCGGCCATGACCAGGGGGTCTGGTTGCCCAATGGATAGCAGTTCTGCCAGGAATTCTGTAATCATGCATACAAAAGGGGACAGAGATTTGGGAGGAGTACTGTACCTAAAAGCAATAAATAGGACTGAGCTGAAATACTGGGCACAGCTATGACTACATGTTATATAGTCGTGTTAATCTCCTCTCACTTCTTGTAAACTACAAGTGTACAAAGATATTATATAGTCACCATGTGACTAGTGGGCCTGTGTAACTTCAAATGCCAGGGCTGAATTTTAGTCCCAGTCCGGCCCTGCCCACCACGGTGCTTTCCTTCCCACAGCTACTGTATAATAACTAAACAACGCAACCGACACAAATTGATGGGTGAAGGTTGGTCACAGCATTATTATTTAAACAATCAGAAAGGCTTAACTCTAATAACCATGCTCATTGCCAAATGCCCTGTTGCACATTCACAAGCAAGTCAGCCAACGAGCCGTAATATATCAATGTGTCCTTTCTTTTCATTTAACTGCCATGGAAGATTATGTGTACACCTACATAGGACTCCGATCCTCACCCATCAAAAGCAGCACCTGTTTGTTTCTGTTCTGTAGGTCAGACAAGAAGATATTGAGCTCAATGTCTGTCGGGTGCATACCGTCAGGTCTTACTCTTAACAATGCCTTTGAGCTGATGGTGAGATACTACAACACCAAATCTTTCCTTCACAAATTTTGACATGCGGGCATTAATTGCACGCCTGGTGCATTACATGGCCATCTCTGGCTCCCTGCCAAACTGCTCTAGGGACAATTGCAGACTATACTAATATGAACTCAGGAAATCTGGGTGCTCGGATGTGCTGAGCAATCGGCGATCATTATCCTATGCTCGAATTTCAAACTCGAATCCCCATATGTTTTGTGCCTGTTACACAGCCAATAAGCATTGAAGAATTGCCTGTGAGTTACTGTAATGCCTTAACAATCTTGGTAGTGGCATTACTGTGATTGGCTGGTTGTATGACATCATGAGGGGTTATAAAAGAAAAGGCACCTCCACGCTTCACACACTGACACCATTGCACAGCTCAGGGACAGTTTATATTGGAGGGAAAAAGTGCTTGTTCAGGGCTATGTATGCACAGTTTTATGAATCAGATTCATCTTCATTGATACTGGTTCTGAAGCTGAAGCATCATACTAACATCTAAGGGCTAATGGTTTGCTGTTTGCATCAGATACATTCTGCATTTAGCCTGGGGAGGGACAATGGTAGGAGCAGGGAGAGGCGAAATACAGTCTCTGTGCAAGGCTTAAGCTTTCCACTCCTTTGCTAAATATATATCTGCTGCACGTGACCACATTTTTGTTCTTGGGGTGAAAAAATTCACTATATTTTACCCATACAGCATTACGTGCTCTGTGGCACATTTCTGTGGTATATAACACCCAAAAAAGCGTTGAAAATTTTTCTTGATTCAATTACTTACCCATAGTGTTACGTGCTCTGTGGTAGATTTCAGTGGTCGAACGTATGAAATATATATCTTATGGGAATCAGAAAGTGTGCGAACATACAAATCCCTTAAAACAAATTATTTATTTTATACATTAAAAAACACCTATCCTAGTGAAAAATGGCCAATGCCAAAAATAACCAGACCTACACTGGGATGCTACATAGCCCTATTCTAAGGCTCACTGATACCTTCCTAGCCATGGAGGTTGGCACCCTAAAAACGAGAATTGGCGCCCCCACTCAACGTGGACTATCCCTCACTCCCCTACCAGTCCCTATTCAGACAGGAGGGAAAACAATAATCTGATAGTGCAGAAATGAAACTTCAAAATGCCCTATCAGATTATTGTTTTCCCTCCTGTCTGAATAGGGACTGGTAGGGGAGTGAGGGATAGTCCACGTTGAGTGGGGGCGCCAATTCTTGTTTTTAGGGTGCCAACCTCCACGGCTAGGAAGGTATCAGTGAGCCTTAGAATAGGGCTATGTAGCATCCCAGCGTAGGTCTGGTTATTTTTGGCATTGGCCATTTTTCACTGGGATAGGTGTTTTTTAATGTATAAAATAAATAATTCGTTTTAAGGGATTTGTATGTTCGCATAGATTTCAGTGGTACATAACTCTCCAAAAAAGCATTGACAAATTTTTCTGGATTCAGTTACTCACCTATAGAGTATTACATGCTTTGTTGTACATTTCAATGTTATATAACACTCCAAAAAATGTTGAAAAATTTGTCTGAATTCAAATACTCATCCATACAGTATTACATGCAATGTGATACATTTTGATGGTATATAGCACTACTAAAAAGCATTGTAAATTTTTTCTGGATTCAATTACTCATACATAGGCTATTATGTGCTTTGTGGTACATTTGTGTTGTATAAAACAGTCCAAAAAAGGTTTGAAATTTTTTTCGGGATTCATTTACTCACCATTAGAGGATTATATATATGCTCTGTAGTACATTACAGAGGCTTATAACACTACAAAAAAGCATTCATAATTTTTTCTGGATTCAATTACTCACCCATAGATTATTACGTGCTTTACTTTACATTTCTATATTTATATAACACTCCAAAAAAGTGTTGAATTTTTTTCTGAATTCAAGTAGTCATCCATACAGTATTAGTTGCTCTATACAGTGTAACATGCTTAGTGGGTGACAAGGATGGCACAATCACACAAGACTTTTTAAGGAGTGACCAGAGGAATTTTGGAGCCAGACCATGGTGGTACGATGGCGGAGGTGGCAGGGGCCTGTGGTCTGGATCCAGCTGCTTTTCTGGAACCACCAAAACCCAAACCCAGATGGCAGCCTTCACCGCTGGGGTCTTGCGGACTGTGGATGGGGGAGCCAGGATCCAGGAACTTGTGAGCGGACTGTGGGGCCTAGGCTGGTTGGAAGAGGCAAGGAGGAGAGCAAGGACCAGGGTTGGAGAAATGCTAGCTAGCCCTCTAGTTACAAAGTACAGAGAGTTGGCATCATGGGGGAGGTTGTTTTGTACGACTGGGAGCCGAGATGGGGGTCCATCGAAGAGTTTGGGACTCATCATAACATCTTTCAACCATTGAGCAGTAGAGTCGGAACACTTGTTTCAAAGGCTGCAAGAGCTGAAGGCTGGAACCAAGGTTATGTTCCTCAAAATGGAGGAGCAACATCAATGGTGTGAGATGGGGCTACTACCACCTCTGAGAGATTATACTGTCCTTGGGGTTCCCCACCTCCTATGCAGGAGCAGGCGATGGTGAAGGTGACACGGGGCTATCACCCATATCACCCATTTCTACATGTTGGGGGCTCAGGCACTACCAGAAGTCAGGTTACTTATAGCCCAGACACCTGGGCATTAGGCTCTAGGAAGCTGGCAGAGGCAGTCCTCCCAGCCTCACAAGGAAGGAGAAGAAAAAGCGGACACCTGAAGAGGATTACTGTATTACCCTCCTTATAATTTTTTCATGGCTTTGAACTGTGTGTAAAGCCTGTCACGGTCCCTGCCGCCGCGGCTACTTACCAGCGCTGTCCCATGTCCGAGCGCGCCCCAAATCCTCTGCGTGCCTCTCGGCGCGCTCCTGCTTCTCGGCGCATCCCCGCACCTGACATCTTGGTCTCCTGGCATCGGCCTTGCGCGCCTGCGCCCTACGTCGCTCCTGGCGCTCAGGCCTTTGGGAGCTGTGATGCGGTGGCACCGCCCCCAACATGGCAGTGCCCACGACTACTTCTGTTCGGCGTCAGGCCAGGTAAGACGCCTGACTATCTCATGCGGTGATGCTGTCTTCCCTGTCAGCGCTCGCTCTGTCCTCAGGCCCTGTACTCTATCCTCTGTTCCTGACTGCGCTACCTCTTGGTAGCTCCTTTGTGTTCACCTGCTTGCTCTGTGTTCGTCCTTGCTCCTGTGTCTCTCCCTGTCCGACCTCTTCCGGCTGTCTGCCTGGTGTATCCTACGTCCCCTTGTCCACCTGTCGTCCACTTCAGCCTCCCGTTCAATGTATTACCTGTACCTTGCTCTCTCTTGCAGCCTCCAGTCTCCGCCATCCTCTGGTGCCCCCGGTCCTGTGCTCTGCCCTTGCTCCATGGTCCCTGTATTCTTCTGTACCTTAGCAGCTCGGATTCTTCTGTCCTTCCTTCCTGGTGTTTAGCCTCAGTAGCCCCTTTGGCTCCGACTGTCATGGTTCCATCCTCCGTAGGCCTTCCCCTAACACTCCCTGTATAGGGGGTGGCCTTATCTGGTCAGCTCGCCCTCGGGGGCTCTGGAGCCATGACCCAGAGGGTTCACTTCCGGGTTGTCATCACATCTCCTCTCCGAAACAGCATACCCATAACAAAGCCTTTCATGAATGTATGAGTACAGCAACTACTCTTTAAAAATATTTGGTTGAAGCCCACCAATTTCCTTTCTGGGGTCTATGGATGACTAGATGATCCTTCCAAAAAAAATTCCTGGCTTTGCACTTTCTTCAAAGTCTTTGAGTGTTTGAGTGCATCAACTAAACTTTCAAAATATTTAAGTTCAAAATATTTTTTCTGGATTCAAATAGTCATCCATACAGTTTAACACTGTTCTTTTTACATTACAAAAAAGTTTTGAAATTTTTTCTAGATTCAATAACTCATCCATAGAGTATTAGGTGTTTTCTGTTACATTTCGGTGGTAGATATCACTCCAGAAAAGCACTGAAAAATTTATCTGGATTCAATTCGTTATCCAAAAAGTATTAGATGCTTTGTTTTAAATTTGAATAGTATATAATACTCCAGAAAATCGTTAAAAAATTTGTCTGGATACAGTTAGTCATCATAGAGTATTAGGTGCTTTTCTGCCATTAGGGTTGTATATAATACTCCCAAAAAAGAAATGAAAAACTTGTCTGGATTCAATTACTCATCCAAACAGTTTTATGTGCTTTCTGTGACATTAGGGCAGGGGTAGGGAACGTCCAGCCCTCGGGTCGTATACGGCCCGCCATATCATCTTGAGCAGCCCACAGCCACTTTCTCCATTTTTTGGCTGCAGGCCCTTTAAGAGGTGCGCGTGGGATTGTGCCACCCCCTACCTCAGTCTTCCGGCTGCAGCAGGGGTCCCACGTGATGATCCGCCATGCCTCATTCCCTGGCAGGTGAATCCAGAGGCAAAGACCCGTGAGCGCTGGACATTGTGACATTCTGTGGTTGCTTAATAACAGCCTTCGCGCTGCCAGATGGGAAACCACAGAGTGCCCTCACTGTGACCTCTCCCCTCGACCACCCTCCTCCGCACAACACGGAAGCATTGAGGCGGCCGAGGGTTCCCCGGTGTCTTCTTGTTCTCAGCGCAGGCTGAGGTCCTCTCCAGATACCTGCAGGCTGCAGGCCGGGCCCCGGCAGCTCCTTCCATCGCTAAGAAGAGGTAGGTGGTGTGGCGGGCAGGGCTGGTGGGTGTGCGGGAGGTGGGCTGGCATGGCGGATAGTGGTGTAGTGTGGATGATAGGAGCAGAGTAGCAGAGCAGGGTATGACGGATTGTGGTGTAGTGTGGATGATAGGAGCGGAGTAGCAGAGCTGGGTATGATGGATAGTGGTGTAGTGTGGATGATAGGAGCGAAGTAGCAGAGCTGGGTATAACGGATAGTGGTGTAATGAGGGTGATAGGAGCGGAGTAGCAGAGCTGGGTATAACGGATAGTGGTGTAATGAGGGTGATAGGAGCGGAGTAGCAGAGCTGGGTATGACGGATAGTGGTGTAGTGTGGGTGATAGGAGTGGAGTAGCAGAGCTGGGTATGACGAATAGTGGTGTAGTGAGGGTGATAGGTGGGGAGTAACAGAGCTGGGTATGATGGATAGTAGAGTAGTGAGGGTGATAGGAGCAGAGTAACAGAGCTGGGTATGATGATTAGCGGTGTAGTGAGGGTGATAGGAGCGGGAGTAGCAGAGCTGAGTATGATGATTAGCAGTGTAGTGAAGGTGATAGGAGCGGAGTAGCAGAGCTGGGTATGATGATTAGCGGTGTAATGAGGGTAATGATGAGTGATACATTTATCTACATCAGGGGTGGCAACATCTGGCCCGTGGGCCGTATGCAGCCTGCCATATCATCTTGTGCGGCCCACAGCCACTTTCTCCATTTTTTGGCTGCGGGCCCTTTAAGAGGTACGCACGGTATTGTGCCGCGCTTTTCCCATCAGTGCTCAGCAGGGCCGTATTTGCCATTTCCCCCCATACTCACCTCCTCCAGCGGTGCCTGTGCTGCAGCTTTGATGGTCCTGCGCTGATATCTGTTCTTCCTGTGTGAGTGCGCGGTCACACGTGGTACCGTTCATTAAGATCATGAATATGGATGCCACTCCACTCATAGGCGTGGCGCCCATATTCTTGACCTTAATGAGTGGTACCACGTGACTGGTGATCGCGTGCTCACACACACAAACAGGAAGAACTGATACCCGTGGCGGCGACACTAGAGAGAGACATACACACACATGCAGCAGCAGGGAACGGGCCAAGCTCCGGCACAGGTGAGCAGGAAGGTGAATGAGTGACGGCGGCGATGGGGGGGATGAGCGGTGGGGGGCAGAATGAGCGCCAGGGGGGTTATGAGCGGAACCTGCACTGTGTAGATGGGTGCACTGGGGAGACGGCTGCACTGGGGAGATGGATCCACTGGGGAAACGGGTGCACTGGGGAAATGGGTGCACTGGGGAAACGGGTGCACTGGGGAAACGGCTGCACTGGGGAGACGACTGCACTGGGGAGACGGCTGCATGTGGAGATGGCTGCAGTGTGCAGGGTAATCTCGGGACATCGGGCCCCATGTACCCCCCATGTGCTGTATAAGGCTGGTTTCACATTAGCGCTTTTTAATCGCACGCACGGCCGGGGGTAGCTCCGCCCCCGAGCCGGCTCTCTGCCCGGCGTGCCCGCCCCTTGCTTGTAGCGCCGCCTCCTAGCGGACAGCGGCGCCTGCGATCGGCGCACCCTATCTTTAGCATAGGGTGCGCAGATCGTGCGCAGGCCGTGCGCTAGTTGCGCTTTAACCTGCGCTGCGCACTTTTGACGGTGCGCCGTGCGCGCCAAAATCGAACTTTTCGGATTTCGGCGTGCACGGCGCACCATCAAAAGTACGCAGCGCAGGTCAAAGCGCAACTAGCGCACGGCCTGCGCACGATCTGCGCACCCTATGCTAAAGATAGGGTGCGCCGATCGCAGGCGCCGCTGTCCGCTAGGAGGCGGCGCTACAAGCAAGGTGCGGGCACACCGGGCAGAGAGCCGGCTCGGGGGCGGAGCTACCCCTGGCCGTGCGTGCGCTTAAAAAGCGCTAATGTGAAACCAGCCTTACTCAGGCCCCATGTACCCCCCATGTACTGTATACCTCAGACTCCATATACCTCCCAAATCATGCAAATGCGTTGACATAAACTAAATCTCTGAGCACACCAAAATACTCGGAGGACACCCAAGCATGCTCGGGAAAACCTGAGCAACTAGTACACTCGCTCATCATTATTAATAATTTTATACGGCCCCCGAACGCTATTATAAAATTCCAAATGGCCCTTGGCAGAAAAAAGGTTCCTCACTCCTGCATTAGGGTGATACACAACACTTCAAAAAAAGCATTGACAAAATTTCCTGGATTCATTTAGTCATTGATAGAGTATTAGGTGCATTCTGTGATATTAGGGTGGTATACAACACGCCAAAAAAGCATTGAAAATTTGTTTGGAATCAATTAGTCATCCACACAGTTTAACACTTTTTACATTTTACATTTCACTTTTTTTAAAACTCAAAAAAAACCTCACAAATTTTTTATGGATTCAGTATATACTGCTCAAAAAATAAAGGGAACACTAACCAATACAATGTATTGCTTAATGTTCCCTTTATTTTTTGAGCAGTATAGTTTAATATGCTTTGTGTAAAATTGTGGAGGCTTCAAATTTTTTAAAACTACTTGGCCTATCACAGTTCACAAAATATCTTTGTTAAAAAAAATTGATAATTGAAAATTATCTGCTTTGTGTGAAATTTCGTTGGTTTGGAATAAAAAACAAAATTGGCCTGCTACAGGTGTACAAATTTGGCTCCTCGGTACGCTGTCTCAAGTTGCCACTATTTCTCCCGGTGTGGAATCCCCGCCTTGTAACAGTACGTGTCCAGTAATAATAATAATAATAATAATAATCTTTATTTATATAGCGCCAACATATTCCGCAGCGCTTTACAGTTGAACAGTTTCAAACACAACAGTCATAAGTAACAACGTTAACAATACAATAATTAAAGCGAAATAAGACGACCCTGCTCGTGGAGCTTACAATCTACAATGAGGTGGGGGAGATACAAAGCACAGGTTTGTATTTACAATGATGTTTTTACAATGACGGTCCAGCCATCTTCAGGGGGTGGGGGTTAGATGGAGATAGTGAATGGGCTACACACACACAAACATGACTTTGATTACTGAATGTGATAGGCCGCTCTGAGCAAATGTGTTTTGAGCGAGCGCCTAAAACTATGCAAATTGTGGATGGTCCTAAAATCTTGGGGTAGAGCATTCCAGAGGATTGGCGCAGCACAGGAGAAGTCTTGGAGTCGGGAGTGGGAGGTACGGATTAGGGCAGAGGTTAGTCGAAAGTCATTTGCAGAGCGCAGCGGTCGGTTAGGCCGATAGACAGAAATGAGGGAGGAGATGTAAGGGGGTGCCGCACTGTGGAGAGCTTTGTGGGTGAGAACAAGTACTTTGAATTGTACCCTGAATGAATTGGCAGCCAGTGTAACGACTGGTGAAGAGCGGACTCGTCTGAGTAACGATTAGCCAGATGGACAACCCTGGCTGCTGCATTAAGGATAGACTGGAGAGGGGAGAGTCGAGTGAGAGGGAGGCCAATTAATAGAGCATTACAGTAGTCTAGGCGGGAGTGGATCAGGGCGACAGTGAGAGTTTTTGTTGTTTCCATGGTGAGAAAAGGGCGGATTCTAGAGATGTTCTTTAGGTGTAAGCGGCATGAGCGGGCAAGAGATTGTATATGGGAGGTGAAGGAGAGATCGGAGTCGAACATAACACCCAGACAGCGCACCTGCTGTCGGGGTGTTATTATGGTGCCACCCACAGAGAGGGAAATGTCAGATTTAGGGAGGTTAGTAGATGGTGGGAGCAGAAGAAGTTCAGTTTTGGAGAGGTTGAGTTTCAGATAGAGAGCAGACATGATGTTGGAGACTGCAGACAGACAGTCAGTGGCGTTCTGTAGTACAGCGGAGGTAAGGTCAGGGGATGATGTGTACAGTTGTGTGACATCAGCATAAAGATGGTACTGAAAGCCAAATCTGCTGATGGTCTGTCCAATTGGGGCCGTATAGAGAGAGAAGAGAAGGGGGCCAAGGACTGAGCCCTGAGGTACCCCAACAGTGAGAGGAAGAGGAGATGAAGTGGAGCCAGAAAACAGAACACTGAAGGAGCGGTCGGAAAGATAGGAGGAGAACCAGGAAAGAGCAGTGTCCTTAATGCCTAGTGACTGGAGCCTAGAGAGTAGGAGAGGATGGTCAACAGTGTCGAAAGCTGCAGAAAGGTCGAGAAGAATGAGCAGAGAATGGTCACCATTACGTTTTGCTGTCAGAAGGTCATTGGTCACTTTGATGAGTGCAGTTTCTGTCGAATGTAGGGGGCGGAAACCGGACTGTGAAGGGTCTAGGAGGGAGTGAGTGGAGAGGTAATGGGTAAGGTGTGAGTATATCAGGCGCTCCAAGAGTTTAGAGATGAAGGGGAGATTGGAGACTGGTCTGTAGTTGTTTGTGCAGGATGGGTCAAGGGTGGGTTTCTTTAGTAATGGAGTAATGATAGAGTGTTTGAAGGAGGAGGGGAAAATGCCAGAGGAGAGGGAGAGATTAAAGAGTGTAGTTAGGTGAGTTGTGACGACTGGGGAGAGAGACTGGAGGAGATGTGAGGGAATGGGGTCGGTTGTGCATGTAGTCGGACGAGAAGAGGAGAGGAGCCTGGAGACTTCTTCTTCTGTGATGGGAGCAAATGTGGAGAGTGAGCCAGGGGAAATGCAGGGAGGGATGGGAGTCACTGAACTTGGTGATTGGGAGCGGATTTCCTGACGGATATTGTCTATTTTCTCTATAAAGTGGGAGGCCAGGTCATCAGCGCAAATGTCTGTGATAGGGGCTTGTGCTTTTGGCCTGAGGAGGGAGTGAAAGGTGTCAAAAAGTTTCTTGGGGTTGTTGGATAGTGAGGAGATCAGGGTGGTGAAGTAGGTCTGTTTGGCGAGGTGAAGGGCAGAGTTATATGTCCTTAACATAAATTTGAAGTGTATGAAGTCTTCTGGTGTGTGTGTTTTCCTCCATAAGCGTTCAGCACACCTAGAGCATCGCTGGAGAAATCGGGTTTGCGATGTGAGCCAGGGCTGTTTCACTCTGTGTTTGGAGGTTCTGAGGGTGAGGGGAGCTACTTGGTCAAGGGTGCTTCTAAGAGTGTCATTGAAGTGATGTACAGCCAGATCAGGACAGTACAAAGAAGAGATTGGGGACAATGATGAGTGTAGGGAGTCTGAAAGTGTATGAGGGTTAATGGCTTGTAGATTTCTGACTGAATGGTAGGTAGGAGGGTGCTGGAGTGAGCGAGGATTTGTGAGTGTAAAGGAGAGAATGTGGTGGTCAGAGAGGGGAAGCGGTGAGTTATCTAGGTAGGAGATTGAGCAGAGCCGGGCGAAAACCAGGTCCAGGGTGTTACCATCTTTGTGTGTTTCAGAGGTTGAGAGCTGAGAGAGGCCTAGAGAAGTGGTTAGTGATAGAAGCTGGGATGCAGATGTGGAAGTGGGGCTGTTAATGGGGATGTTGAAGTCTCCCAATATAAGGGTTGGTAGTTCTGAGGACATGAAGTGCGGCAGCCAGGCAGAGAAATGGTCCAGGAAGTGGGTGGGTGAGCCTGGGGGCCGGTATATGACCGCTACTCTGAGGGAGAGGGGACGAAAGAGCCTGATGGTGTGGACTTCAAAAGAAGGGAATGAGAGTGATGGAACTGAGGGGATGACCTGCAAAGTGCATTGTGGGGACAGGAGTATGCTGACTCCACCACCAGGTCTATTTGTCGGTCTCGGGGAATGGGAGAATTGTAAGCCACCATGGGAAATGGCAGCAGGAGAGACAGTGTCAGAATCCTGAATCCAGGTTTCCGTGAGGGCCAACAAATTCAGAGAGTTTTTCAGAAAGTAATTGTGTAGGAAAGGAAGCTTGTTGCATACAGACCGTGGATTCCAAAGGGCACAATTGAAAGAAGGAGATGAAGGAGTGCAAGTGATATTAGTAAGATTATTAAGGTTTCGATGTGAGGTAGGGTAGGGGTTGAGGTTGGGGGATGGTGGACCGGGGTTGGGGGAGATGTCCCCTGAAATCAGTAGGAGCAGGAAGATAAAGAGCAAGTAGTTTTTGGAATTGTATGAAGATTTTATATGCAGTGTGTTTGGGCAAGATGGGCTGAGGCTTTTTAAGAAGGTGAGAAGTGCATGGGAGCTGTACATGGGAGAAGGAAAGAGAGAGGAGCCGATGTATACGAGTCGTGATGGAGGGGGGATTGGTCGGTGAAAGTGGATTGCAAGAGAAAATAGGAGGATAGGAATAAAGCACATGGATAAAAGGGACAGCAGAGTGAGGGTTACCAGACTCCAGCCTTGACTAACTGCCATGTAATAACTGCTGTATCCCGACGCTTATCTTCGTGACGCTTTGCTTCTGTGATGCGTGCACCCCCACATGCGTGCACCCCTATGGATGGTTCTAAATTTATAGTCCAGACTGCAGGGTCAGAAGAGATGGATTGTGGGAACTGATTGAGGATAATTTGGCAGCTGGGGTCAGCACACCAGGGTTTTTTTTTTTTTTTGGGATGATCAAAGACATTCAGCCTGGCAACATCTATTTTAACACCTCCACCAGATAAGATCTACACTGATCCCAGTCATGGAAATGCAACAGTGAGTTTTAAGTACAATGCACCAAATGATTTATAACAAAGAATTAGCACACACATTAAAATATGTTTCTAGATGGTAAAGCAGCAGATGACACAGCAGACAGCAAGCATAGGGAATTTTTACCATTAGAGTCTATTGCAGCAGATGAGACAGCAATCAGAGGTGGGAAGTTGTACCATTTGAATATGTTGCAGTAACATCATCCATGTCCTTACCAGCATGGTTACTGGGATTGTCTAATTGACGACTGACACGTGGACAAGCACTTGTGGCCAGGAACGCTGTGTTTCCCTGACGGCACACTAGGTGAACATTGTGGATGATTGCTGGCCCTGCTTCTATCAGAGATTCCTTCACCTCCTGCACCCCCTCCTTCTCCTCCTCATCTCTATCTCTGGATTTCTATCTCAGAGCACATCATCCACATCAGCTGGAAGCTCTACAGCACTGCCTCAGCGAAGTGGCAACAGGCTCTGCTGAAGCTAATTTGTCTAGGAGACAAATTGCACACCGCGGCAAATTTACTTAAAGTAATAACAGACCTGACAGATCAGTGGCTCTCACCGCTGAACCTCCAACTAGGTATAGTTATGTGTGATAATGGCCGTAACCTAGTGGCGGCTGTGAAGGTTGGCAAGCTCGCACACTTACCATGCTTGGCCAATGTGCTCAACTTGGTAGTTCTGCGGTTTCTGAAAACCTACCCAGGATTTTCACAGCTTCTGGCAAGGTATGCCACATCAGTGCCCATTTCCATGAGCCAGCTAAAGCTGCCATCGCCCTGGCAGTGCTGCAGCTGAGCATGCAAGTGCCAGCTCACCGACTGGTGTGCAATGTGACCAGGCACTGGCACATGCTGGTAAGGTTTTTTGATCAGCTGAGGCCAGTTGTGGAATACCAGCTGAAACATGCCCATTGGTATTCTGGTCAAATCCACACATAACAACTGAAGAGTGGGCATGGCTGTCTGACATTTGATTAGCTCTCCAAGACTTTGCGGGCTCCACAAAGATGGTAAGCGGTGATGATGCCATATTCAGCCCAACAATCCCACTTCTGTGCTTACTTGAACAGCCGCTGCTCATAATTAAACATGAAGCTGTGCATGTGGACCAGGTGGAGATGAAGGAAGATATGAGACAGGGAGATACGACCCAGCCCAGCTTCATCTCATTTACTCAATGCAGATTGGGCAACAATGAGGAGGTGGAGGCTGAGGAGGAGGAACAGGAGCTGGTACCCACACAAGCTGGAGAGCAGTCATCATGGTAAGAGCAGGGAATTGTTAGCAATAGGAACCTTTACAGATACAGATGCTTCTCAAAAAATTAGAATATCATCAAAAAGTTACTTTATTTCATTTCTTCAATGCAAAAAGTGAAACTCATACATTATATAGAGTCTTTACAAACAGAGTGATCTATTTCAAGTGTTTATTTCTGTTAATATTGATGATTATGGCTTACAGCCAATGAAAACCCCAATGTCATTATCTCATTAAATTAGAATAATTAACAAAAAACAGCAGCAATGGCTTCCTAAGTGTTTTAAAAAAGTCCCTTAGTCTATTTCGGTAGGCTCCACAATGAAGGTCAAGCATATTAATGGAAAGATAAGTGGAAGGTAAAAGTGTGACAGAAAAAGATGCACACATAAAATGGCGTAACTAATTACAATGATGAGGTTAGACATAAACATGAGCGCGCACTAAAATGCTCGAATGCCAGTTACTCGAACCGAGCAATTCCCTATGCTCTGATGCTCATTTCGAGTAACAAGTATAATGGGAGTGTAATGATAAAGTAAGATATGACTTCTCTGGAACATTCCAGAATCTTCCATTCTCTAAACTACAGATGAGACTCTGCCTGTCACACAGCTGCGACCCCCCCTTCCTCACCCATGGCTCACACACACTGTGCAGCTCTGTGTAATCTGAGATCCCAGTGAGGATTCTTCCCTCTTACGCCCCTTAGCCAGGAAAAGATTTCTTTTGCTTGAAGCACCATGTGCTGGGGACAAGTATGGGAAATATTAAAGAGGCCAGACCTCGAAAACCATACGTGGCAGAGATATAAGAATTACATACCTGCGTAGGGCACAAACCCAGCTTTCTGGTCCATAATTTTCATGGTTCCTGCGCTGATGAAACCGGAGAAATGGATTCCTCCTGGACCATGTAAAATAATTAGTCTGTGTTTGTTCTTGAATTATTGTCTTCGACAGGCTGGAAAAGATGAGACTAAGTGCATGCTTATGCGAGGTACCCTCTGCGAGATATAGTGTTGTAGTCAGAATTGTAACTCCAAAAGCATGGGGAGGACCAACACCAGATGGCCCCTTTTATGATGTCATGACCCAGAACTATAGAGAATACTCACTGAGTTGGGAGGGAATTCTTGCTGGAGATTCCGTGCTGCTAGGATCCCAGATGCAGGGAGACATCTGGCCCCGCCTCCCCACATGGTTATCCTAAGTCCATCTAAGCAAATGTAAGTGTTAATATCTGTTTTTATAATCATGTTTATTTTATACTTGCATTGTACATATCTAACGTCTCAACTTTGTAAAATCTTTTTATCTTTGTAGCACTGCCCATCTTTGGGAATAAACTATCAAACTTATTAGCTCTGTCTCCATGCTCTAAAAACGAATTTACGTGCCTTTAAGATAATTACGCTACTGAATTGGGTTGGCTTTGAACCCCTCTATTAAGTTTATAAACTAATAAGAGAAATCTGGAGCTGGTGGCGCGAAGTGTGGTCTGGGTCCCAGGTACTGCTGACTGTGACAGAAAGGGATTTTATAAGCTAATTGGGTGGCTGCGGCCAGAGCATTTTATAATTCCCTCACTGTAGCATGCCGGGTGGCCTGACCTCATTAAAGCAGCCGGCCGGCGACCAATTATCCCAGGTGTAGTTCCCTGACTGACCTGAGGGTAAGGGGGGCGACGGAAAGCTGCGAGTTCCAAAGTGGAACTGTAAAGTTTTGTGAAGTATTGTGGGCAGTGGTGGGACAACCAAAATAAACCCCCCTGCGATAAATTGTTAGGGCAAGACTAGCTTGCTATTTTTTTATCACATTGTGGCAGCGGTGGAATAATTAAGATAAGATGTCAATGTGCTCATTATTCCAAATATTATTTCTTATCTCTTCATCTAAATGAGACCCCAGGCAGTTAATCCCACACAAAAACACATCCTTATGTACACTAGCTAAATGTGTTATCACTTTTTTACTATTCATTACTGGACAGGCTGGCACAAATAATTGCTCTAATAATGCCTTAAAGCCAGGAACCAATCTGGAACCTTCACTTTCCCTTTTCCCAATAAATCACATTCACCCATGTCTGCAGCTGGAGGAGAGACTGAGGGAGGAACTCTGGCACCAGGATGGACAGACATATCCCGAAGGTCTAGGCCGGATCAGCCAGGTTGGAAGCCCAGGAGGATGCCCTCAGAGTGCGACTCTCACCAGGAGGACAGTACTGGCGATCGAGGCTCGCCGACGCTCTGAATGACTCTGATGATGATGGAGAGCTGCATCTCAAGGACCAAGATCTGTGCCCTTCCTGTGGGATCTGAACCTTTGGCTCCAATGCGTGAAACACTTACTGCACTGACCTGAAGGACGGTGTCCATGGCGGTGGTATGAAGAAGTGGAAGAGAAGGAAGTAGATCTATGGTGTCTACGAGTGTCTTGTCTACCTCTGTGGGGAGGGGGCAGTAAAGGCAGGAGCTTATAAATTAATATCAGAGGGAATATTTGCAGCTATATGGACAGCAGAAGGGGGAAGAGGAGAAGACTGGTTCAGTGAAGTCTCTTAAACCACAGTGAAGTGTACTAGCCAGTCAGGCTTGTTATTGGCCAAAACAGGGGAATATACTAAAACCACCCTGAATGAGATAGGGGTAGGAAGGAAGTCACCAACAAGATCCCATAATCTTAAAATGGAAGAGAAGCACTGCAGTCAGAGGCACTTTCCTTATATAGTAGAGTGCCTTTCATTCTGCTCTTGGTCCATTTATTAAATTCTTCTGATGTATGATTCTGTCCCTTGCCTTCACTCCTGGCTCGGTCCCACCAAGCTGACCATTCCTCTCATCCTGCTCCACTGGCCAGAAGCTACTCTTAGGACTCAACCCAGCTCCCTGTGGAAACCCACTTCCCTGTCAAAGGTTTGAATGGTGAAGGCCAGGGCTTCTTTGGGACCTCATAGAGTAGCTTTTGTTAAGCTTATCCATAGAACCTCTATTTAGAGCGCCCAGGCGACCACGGACAGAGCCTTACTACAATAACTGTATGTTCTGCAGTTGATTGTTACTCTACTTGCATTAACATCCATGTGTCCATTGTAAACTGTTGGTCGCTGAGATTTTTATTGATCTGCACATTTGACAACAGAAAATTCGGATATTGACTAGACTGCTAAGATTTTATGTTTGGCATAAAGACCAGTACATTTCAAGCTAGTTCACACAGATCTTTCTAATTTTCAAGTATGGAAAAATAGGAGGCTCGGGGGCATAATGATCGCGGTTGCAGAGTTCGTGACCGGGATCATTCCAGTGAGGGGTATGCTGACGCCAGCGCAATTCTCAACTGGATGTGCATGCACGTGACCGGGGAGAATGGCAGTGACATCATGATCTCCCGTCGCTTGCACGCTGAAGTTGGCTGCCGGCTTTAGAAGAGGACACTGCGTTGCAGGGGAGAAGAGTAGAATCATTTTTTTTATGCATTAAAGAACAGCTGCAGAATAATAGGCATATGTACCAGGATGGGTGATATATATATCAGGATGGGGAATATATCAGGATGGGGCCAGAATGAGGGACATATATACCAGGATGGAGGACATATATACTACACTGGGCCAAAGATAGGAGACAAATATGCCACTAAGGAGCTGAAGAAGCCACTTGTATGTCCTTATAGTATTTAGAATGATACAAAGGTTCATACATCTGACCAACATGCTGCGGGGGGCCCAGGTCCAAATTTTGCACCAGTGCCCTTCAGACTCTAATTATGCCACTGAGGAGGATGTTTAAAAAAAGGAAAGTATTCCCTTTTGCCTTCTTCTAGAAACCAGTAAGAAAACAAAATACTGAAAGTATTACAAATCTGAAATGTGCTTGTGTCATCTATTCCAGACAAAGTAAGTTCATGTTTTTCCTGAATTAACTGAAAAACATGGAAACTTGGTGGAACAATAGGGCACGTTTCCTCCACAATAAAGCAGCAACAGCCTACTTTTAGAGCCCTTGATTATGCGTTCAACTGCAAACTAAAAGATTTACTCTTTTGAGGGCACAATGAGACATTGTATTTAATAACCACCATCTGTAGACAGAAATTCTACAATTGAGACTGGATGACCTCCATGCCCGCAATATGTTTTGTCTTATTCATCCTTATTTCAGATGAATGCACATTATTCATACAATATACTGTAAAATGCACATTTTTTTTACAATGCAGCTTCCAAAGTAAATAGCTAACACTGTAACTTTTGTTTTCAAATAATTTTATTGGTTTTTTTTAGAAATAAACATGGTAGGGAAAGGAATATAGGAAGGGAGGGAAGGGAGTGGGGAATAAACAACCTTGCACAGGTACGGAAAAAAATGTAAAAACTATAGAACCCTCAAATAGGCATAAAATAACATATATCGAATAACAACATAAAAGGAAAGAAAAAACTCGACAATCCTTATTATGGGGTAACATTCTTGGAAGGAGATACAGCATCCCAGTACTAGAGCGCCCAAGTTTAAACCTCAAAATATAATGCCTCTTGTTAAGTCTATTTGATATGAAATTTGTTGTTTCGGGTCTTCCATTTATTTGTATATTTGTGGATGTGAGTGTTGTTAATGGCAAATCTGCATTCTAAATCGCTGTGTTGGCCTATCTTGTCAAGTATGTCTGAAAACTTGACTCCAGAGGTTTTTATTTTTAAGGTTATACAATAGCATTTCATAATTCAAAGTCTTCCCTTTTATGAATTTCCAAATTCTGTCTTTCAACATGGTGTAAAAGACTAATTTAAAATTATATTTAACCCTGATCTCACCGAATTTCAGGAACTCCACTCCACTAACAACATCCCCCACCCTTTTAATTCCAGATTTTTGGGTTTATCTTAAAATAAGATGCTCTAGAGAATTTTTCTAGTTCAACTGAAAGGGCTTTAATAGAGTTTGCAGGATCCAGTAGCGTGAGGAATAGATCATCTGCGAATAATCCAATTTTAAAATTTCGTGATGGCAGTTCAAAGCCTTTAATATCATTGTTTATTCTTATTTTTTCGGCTAGGGGCTCTATGGCAAGCACAAATAGAAGGGGGGACAGGGGGCACCCCTGTCTCGTGCCATTGGTAATGTCGAACGGGTCGGAGAGAAAATTGTTTGCATAAATCCTGGCACTAGGACCCGAGTACAAGGCGAAGACTGTTGATAGAAACTTCTCGTCAAAGCCAAATCTAGCGAGAGTTGCTTTTAAGTAAAGCCAGTTTAGCCTATCAAACGCCTTCTCGGCGTCCAGTGCCAGAAAAGCAGTTTGGGTTCTCAGGTTGTTCGCTAAATTTATCAGATTCAACACCCTTCTAGTTCCGTCTGCGGCCTGGCGGTCCTCTGTAAAGCCTATTTGATCATCCACCAATAGACGCGGAAGGATGTTTTTTAATCGGTTTGCAATGATCTTTGAATAGATTTTAATATCGCTGTTTATGAGCGAGATTGGCCTATAGCTCTGTATCCTCTCAGGTTCCCCCCCCTCCTTTGGAATCATGATAATTGTTGCCTCTAACATCTCCTTTGGGAAGGAACCCCGAGAGGACGCCAGATCAAAGACGGAAGCCAGCTGTGGAGCCAGAACTTTTGAAAAGGATTTATAGTAGTCTCCAGAGAAGCCATCCGGACCTGGTGATTTTTGGGACTGCAGTTTCTTGATAACGTCAACAATTTCTCTCTCTGTAAAGGGGCTATTGACATAATTCAAGTCCAGCTCATCGACTCTTGGTAGATCGATACTCTGTAGAAAAGAATCTGCAAAATTCGAGTTACCCACCGGTGTTTGGGGGTCATCTTTCAGGTTATAGAGATTTTTTAAACAATTCTGCAAACGAGTTGACAATGTCCCTGGGGTGAGTTTTGGGGTCACCCGAGGGAGATACTATCTTATTTATTCTCCTTTTAATTCTTTCTCTTTTTAATTTCCTCATCATAAACTTGGTAGGCTTGTTAAGAGATGCATACGATTTGTACCTAGATGCTTTGATGACTGCATCATATTCCTGGTAGATTTCAGATCTCAAACTCTATCTAAGGCTAGTTTCACACTTGCCTTTTTTTGCAGCGCGTTTTTCCCGCAAAAAAACGCATTGAAAAAACGCATACATAAGCATACAACTGCTGCGTTTTTTTCAAGCATTTTTATGAGCATGCATGAAAAAAACGCAGCGTTTTTATGCGTTTGTATGCGTTTTTAGCGCGTTTTTACCGCGTTTGCGTTTTTTTCCAACATTTTTAGGTGGCCCCTCACACTACCCAAACCATGACTTTACTAACCCTAACCCTGACCCTAACCCTAACCCTAACCCTGACCCTAACCCTAACCCTAACCCTGACCCTAACCCTTAACCAAATCATACTTAACCCTAACCCAAACCCTAAACCCTAACTAACCCTAACCCTAACCCTGACCCTAACCCTAACCCTAACCCTGACCCTAACCCTAACCCTAACCCTGACCCTAACCCTTAACAAAACCATACTTAACCCTAACCCTGACCCTAACCCTAACCCTAACCCTAACCCTGACCCTGACCCTAACCCTTAACCAAACCATACTTAACCCTAATCCTGACCCTAACCCTGACCCTAACCCTAACCCTGACCCTAACCCTTAACAAAACCATACTAACCCTAATCCTGACCCTAACCCTGACCCTAATCCTTAACAAAACCATACTTAACCCTAATCCTGACCCTAACCCTGACCCTAACCCTAACCCTGACCCTAACCCTAACCCTGACCCTAACCCTTAACAAAACCATACTTAACCCTAATCCTGACCCTAACCATGACCCTAATCCTTAACAAAACCATACTTAACCCTAATCCTGACCCTAACCCTGACCCTAACCCTAACCCTAACCCTGACCCTAACCCTAACCCTAACCCTAACCCTGACCCTAACCCTTAACAAAACCATACTTAACCCTAATCCTGACCCTAACCATGACCCTAATCCTTAACAAAACCATACTTAACCCTAACCCTGACCCAAACCCCAACCCTAACCCTGACCCTGACCATAACCCTAACCCTAAACCCCCTTAACTAACCCTAACTCTAACCCAAACCCCTAAATTCCATGGTTTAAAAAAAAAAACGCATATGCAAAAACACGCATACATGAGCATGCCAGTGCGCACATATGCGCATCCATAGGCTATAATGGCCATTTTTAGCGCAAAACGTGCGCATATGTGCGCATGCGCTTTTTTGCAGGGCCAAAAAATGCAACATGCTGCGTCTGGAAAATCCCAACGCACACCCCAAAAAAACGCAGCGCATGAAAATCGCATACATGCGCTTACCAGCGCGCAGGTATGCGCACCCATGTTAAATATAGGGGAAAAAACGCATGCGCAGGTGTGCGTTTTTTTCCAGCGCTAAAAAACGCAAATGTGAAACCAGCCTAAGTCTCAAAATCTCAGCCTGGACAGTCTGGGAAGGAACTTTTAAGTTTGTTTGTTTTTTTTTCTAGATCATTAATTTGGGCCTGAAGGTTTGTAATATTGTCCCTATTTCTTTTCTTGTGTTTAAAGAGAAGGCTGGTAGTGCAATAAGAGACTGCGCTGCTGTGGTAGAATTCAAGATAGTCTCTTATTGCACTACCAGCCTTCTCTTTGTACCAAGTCCTTGGACCTCGTGCAGACTGCTGCAGCTGTTTTATGCGATTATAGGTGTTGTGACTCTCACAACCCTATCAGGTGAGCCTAACATTTGCTGTGCACTCATCTACTTTCCATACAGACCTACGCATTGGAAGCACCCTGTCTCCTCCTTTTTTTTTTCTTGTGTTTAGAAAGAATCTGCATAAGGCTCCCCCTCAGGATCGCTTTATGGGCATTCCAGACTGTGAACTGATCTACTTCACCAGATATGTTTTCCTTGAAGTAGTTTAAGAGAACATTTTTGTATCTCTTGCTTGTACTCTAGTATATATAACAAAGCTGAGTTAAGCTTCCAGCGGAATGGTTTGTCAAGGGGAGGACCCACAAGGAATTCAATGAGAACCGGGGTATGATCCAAGATGGACTTCTGCATGAGACGAATGTCCTTAATTTTGGACAGAGTAAATATGTTAGTAAATAGTAGATCTATCCTGGATCTTAGTTTGCCCCGAGGCCTTCCCAGAACATCAGATATATGACCCTTTTAGAATGAACAGGGAAAAAAGTTGAGAAAAAAAGTCAAAAAACAGATTTCACTAAGGGAGTCAACTGAGAAACCCTCAGTGAGCGCGTGCAAAGTCACACAATTCAATGGTAATAATACAGTCTGTCCATTGTGGCTCTGATCCTCTTTTGGAATGAAGGTACTCTTTTATTATAATACACTGATCAGATGGTTATATGGCACCTGGACCACCAACCATAAACTGCAGGCTGTGTTATGCTGTAAGGTTACACCACATATATGCTGAGATCAGCCCGTGAACGTTCCCTTGGACCACTGTAAGAAGGTAGTCAGGTCCTCCCAGATGCTTAACTCTTTTCCCCAGAATCTATGGGGTTAAGTCTCTGCTGTGTTGTGCAGTTGTATGTGAGGCTGGGACTGTCACCGGGTGACCACTGACTGAACGCTGCAGGGCCTGTGACGTCAGTTCAGTTCAGTGTTGACAGGCTGGGAGCTGCCGGATCTACTTCCAATTGAAGTATATGGCAGCCGTGGGCGCTGATCCAAGGCCGGTTTCAGTGCCCCAGTCTGACCTGTGCCTCACCTTCTCTATGCTGAGAGGCTCCCCCGGTGCTAGTCGCCGCCTGACCGGTCCTCCCTGTAGCTTTTGAGAGCTGATCCTGGCCGTTCCTGATGCCTGTTCGGTGGATCCAGTGGTATCCCTCTGCCTCAGCTCCGTTCTAAGAAAAGAGTCCCCGCCAGTGTCCTTTGCTTAAATCCTCGGTGTGCTACTTAATTAAGGGTCCAGATTAACTCCTCTGCCCCCGCTCTCCTCACCCCAATCGAAGTTCGTTCAGATTTCAGTGGCAAGCCTTCAAAAATTAGCAGGGGAGATCATGCATGTGTCCGTATCCCTCCGCTGCAGCTGCACCATTATCCTCAAACCCTGCAGATACCAAGCCTTGCAGGCAGTTAAAATCCAGTTGTGCCTTATGGGGGGTCCAAATAAAGTTCTTAATATCCTTGTTGTTGGCGGTGAGCCTCCAGATCAGTCCTGGCCTCAATATAGCCCACAGTAGTGCTTCAGCTCCTTCCAGGAAGGCAGATGATGAGGGATGAAGTTCCTCAGTTTCTCCTATATTACAGGTGTCCCAAACTTTTAAAAACTTATTTTTTCAGTCCCGTTTGGACCTGGGTCCTGGCTTTAGGCTCAAAATGTGGACCCAAGTTTCAGGAATAGGATAGTGTCCAGTATGGATAACTTGCTTAACCCTTTGCACGCTTTTTTTGTAGCTTTTGTGTGTGACTGTGGGAGCTTAGGGCTCTAGCCTCCTACATGCTCAGAGCCCAGGCCACACCCCAACACACTGTAACTTTTGGCAGAGATGAATGTCTTTTTTTCCTTAGTCGGATTACACTTTCTTGCCAGGTGCGTTATGGCTCAACACATCAGCCAAATTCAGCCTTACACATAAGCTGCTGCAGCTTGACTAAACCTTCTTTTAGGGCAAGGCAATACTGCTGCAAATATTAGAATAAGTAATTACAGGGCAGATCAATCCTAGTGGAAGCTTTTCTCATTCATAAACAGATTGAAAGAAAAATGTTGTGAAGCACATTTTCTAGATTGCTGCATGTAATTGAATGCTGCTCTCATCTGCTTTGGTCTAGAGTCATAAAAGCGGATGACCCTGTTTCACTAGTTTATTCGAAAAATACAAATGATCCTGTGAAGAAAACTGCGAGGACATAAATCTGCAGCAGTCCAATTCACAGGCCATTTCCCTAAAGATAAAAAATGACTTGTAAATCAAAGTCCTTTACTTGTGTCCTTCCATAAAGATAGGGTAGCCTTAACTTACCAAGCATTCATTGCCTTGTAACATAGCCATGGAGAGGAGAATTTACCGTAGCTACAATCCAATTACAAACATATTCTAAAGCCAGCAGAATGCTTAAATTAGCTGTATAGACAAATAAGAACAACACAAGTTAAAATTGGTATAAAATAAGTAAAGTCCAGGGGCGTGGGCAAGGCAGCACACAGTACAGAGGCACATCACCACAGCTCCGGCTCCTAGACAAGGAAAAACAAGTGAATTTGCACCAAGAAATTAATTTAACTACCATAGCTGAAACTGCATTCTTACTAATAGAAAGGCAAGTGGATTCAACAAGACTTATCTGGCTCGAACTACAGCTTACAAGGGGGCACTTTAATCCCTGGAGATCTGCTGGAGAGTACAAGCAAAGAAACATCCTCACACCAAAAGTAAGAAGTGACTCATCCTCAGGAAACAAGGAGGTGAGGGGGAAATCTCTGGTGGGTCTTACCTGGGATTCAGTGCCACATGCACCCTCTGTCCCCCAACTAAATGCTCTTGACTCTTTGCTCCTGACCAATTGCCTGAGATCCATTCACTCTGGTCTGGCAGTGTCTGGCCACCCACTCTGTTCCTCTTGAGACTTGCTGTGTATTTCGGTCCATCAGCTCACACACATCTCCTGCCTGCCTTGGAGCTTATCCTGGTATCCAGCCAGCTGCAGATTGCAGGGGGCCATCTACCTCACTGCTCCCAGGGGGCTCCTCTGCTCAGGGGGAGCTAAAACCAACAGGGTGCTTGGGGAGACAGGGAAGCAGTGTCATCTTGCTGCTCAGCCCCATGTCTGGCAGATCAGCTCATATTGTCTAGAAGTGTGTGAAACAGATCAGCAGCTCACTATACAGTTGTGGCCAAAAGTATTGACACCCCTGCAATTCTGTCAGATAATACTCAGTTTCTTCCTGAAACTGATTGCAAACACAAATTGTATGGTATTATCTTCATTTAATTTGTCTTAAATGAAAAAACACAAAAGAGAATGAAGCAAAAAGCAAAACATTGATCATTTCACACAAAAATACAAAAATGGGCCAGACAAAAGTATTGGCACCCTCTGCCTAATACTTGGTTGCACAACCTTTAGCCAAAATAACTGCGACCAACGGCTTCCGGTAACCATCAATGAGTTTCTTACAATGCTCTGCTGGAATTTTAGACCATTCTTCTTTGGCAAACTGCTCCAGGTCCCTGATATTTGAAGGGTGCCTTCTCCAAACTGCCATTTTTAGATCTCTCCACAGGTGTTCTATGGGATTCAGGTCTGGACTCATTGCTGGCCACCTTAGAAGTCTCCAGTGCTTTCTCTCAAACCATTTTCTAGTGCTTTTTGAAGTGTGTTTTGGGTCATTGTCTTGCTGGAAGACTTTTGTCCACCCTCTTTTTTATGTTTGGTGTGGAATTTTATCCAATTTGGCTTTAGAACAATTCTTTTTGTGTTTTTTCATTTAAGACTAATTAAATGAAGATAATACCAAAGAATTTGTGTTTGCAATCATTTTCAGGAAGAAACTGAGTATTATCTGACAGAATTGCAGGGGTGTCAATACTTTTGGCCACAATTGTACATCCCTTCACAAAAGATTATTCTTTTTTCTCCTCAGTTCATAACAAATATTCAAGAATTGATTACCTGTTCCTTCCCCATCATCTATTGAATACCCTACAAAAAATTTCGTATGACACAATTCTTTTTTCAGATCATGCCCCATTATTTCTCAAAACAACCATAAATCCACATAAAAGAGGGCCATTAAACTGGAAGCTTAATAATAATCTACTTAAGAACAACATCACACAAGAATATATAGCCACAGGCATAAAGAATTTCTTCAAAGAAAGCCGCCCTCATGACAAATGCGACTCCAACACCTGGGAGGCTCATAAAGCCATTCTTAGGAGAATCCTTATTGAACTGGGTTCCAGAACAAAAAAAGAAAAAGAAAAGGAAATACTACTGAAACTCTCTAAGATAAAAAAAAAACTTGAGGCTTCACACAAACTAACACAGCTTCCCTCTCTAGAGAAAGACCTCTATAAGTTAAGAGTTGAACTAAAGGCCCTCCTAAATCAAAAATTTGAAATTTTGTTATCATATTCTCGGTTCAGAGCATATTCATCTGCAAATAAATGTGGCAAATATCTAGCAAATATAATTAAGAAACAAATCAACTCCACGCATATACTTAAAATAAAGAATAATAAAGATCAGTTACTTTATAAAACAGAAGATATTGCCTAGGCCTTCGCAGATTTTTACTCAAATCTATACAATTTAAAACCCAATTATAGCTCTGCCATAGATAAGACTGCTAAAACACAAAATTTCATAAAATACCTATCCCTTCCCCAAATCACGGACCTTCAATCTAATTTTTTAGATAGTCCCATAACTAAAGAAGAAGTGGAAGAGGCGATAAACCGATCTCCAGGTGGAAAAAGTCCAGGTCCAGATGGTTTTTCGATTGAATACTGCAAATATTTTAAGCCTAAATTATCCCAACATTTGACAGATTATTTTAATCATATTAGTAAATCCAACAATTTAAAAAAAAAGAGTCTCTAGTAGTCCACATCAGCCTCATTCCAAAAGAGGGAAAAGACCCCACCTCTTGCGGTAGTTACAGGTCAATTTCACTCATTAATAATTATGTGAAATTATACGCCAAAATATTAGCAAACAGAATACTAAAACTTCTTCCAGATCTGATAAACCCAGAACAAGTTGGCTTTGTCAAAGGAAGAGAAGCCAAGGATAATGTCATGAGGGCAATCAACGCGATTCATCTAGCAAAACAAGACAATATGCAAATGTCAATTCTCTCCACAGACGCAGAGAAAACTTTCGATTGAGTTGATTGGTATTTCATGAAACAAGCGCTTGCAAAATTTGGCTTCCCTCTAAATTTTATACATAAAATATCTGCCATATACACAGCACCCTCTGCGAAAATTAAAATTAATAACACACTATCTGCCAGCTTTGACATTAAAAATGGCACAAGGCAAGGTTGCCCCCTATCGCCCCTTTTATTTATTCTCTCATTAGAGACATTCTTCCAGAAAATACGACAATCCCCTAAGATCAAAGGATTGATAATCAGCACAGTTGAACACAAATGTGCAGCATACGCAGATGACATTCTTTTCTTTTTGGTGGATCCTGACAACTCTATTCAGATTTTACTCAATGAGTTGCACTTCTTTAACTGAATCTCCAACTTCAAAATAAACTTCACCAAGTCCAATATCATGCATATTTCTTTATCTCCTGAAAACAGAAGGAATTTAGCATCACTCTCCCCATTTAAAGAATGCTCATCCATTGCATATTTGGGAACCAAACTTAGCTGCTCTCCTTCATGCCTTTTTGATTTAAACTTCAAACCATTGTTCCATTTGGTCGAGTCTACCTTATCAAATTGGAGAGATGTCCCGGTTTCATGGTTCGGTAGAGTCAACCTTATAAAAATGACAATTCTCCCCAAAGTCCTATACATTCTCCAAACCCTCCCAATAGACATTCCTCAACAATTTTTTCAAAAACTCAAAAATATAATTTCAAAATTTATATGGGCAGATAAAAACCATAGGATAAACTATAAAACCTTGGTAAAATCAAGACGTAGAGGAGGTTTAGGTCTCCCTGATTTTGAAAGATATAGATTACCAACCCACATATCAAGAGTGATTGAGCTGCAATCCCCTTGTCCCACAAAACTTTGGGTTCCACTTGAGTTGATTTAAATAGATTTAAATACAATAATATCATGAACCCGTACACTATGACTACCATCAGATTATGGCACAAAACAAATAAAAAAATGAATCTTATTCCAAATATATGCAAAGCCACTTCTATCTTGCATTTGATCCCTAATAAATATAGATATCTTAAGAGGAAAATCAGGCTCTCGATTCCTTGCAGAAAGATGCCGATTTACTCATTGGTGCACAAAAACAGATGTATGAGCAAGAAGAAGATCAGCTCACTCACTAAAAACCTTCACTTGAAAGATGAGGAAATTCACAATCTACAGGAAGTAATAAATCTTTATCTCCCAGGCAGTTCTACCTCAGCACCTGATCCGCCAATTCTTAAACTAATTATGAACACAAAAGAAAAGGGAAAAATGATAGCGAAAATAAATAAGAACCTAACCCAAACACAAGAGATCCCAGATTTCATTGAAAAATGGGAATTAGAACTAAACACAAAATTTTTCACAGAAGAAATTCATACAATCTTCAAAAACATACACTTCCTAACATCTTCAGTGAGATTCCAAGAACTTAATTACAAAATTATATCAAGATGGTATAAAACACCTGACATATTCAATAAAATAGACAGCTCAATCTCCCCTTTTTGTTGGAGATGCACCAGAGAGAAGGGTTCTCCATCTCACATTTGGCTGGAATGCGCAAAAATTAAAAGTTTCTGGGAGAGAGTTAGAGAGCATATAAAGAAAACCTTAAATGTAGACATCCCATTAATGTCAAATTTCATTCTATTCAATCTGGATCCTTCAAATTTACACTTTAAAAAGGCTCACTGATACCTCACCTGCTCAACGCAGCTAAAATAACTAAAATAACTATCGCAAGACACTGGAAAGATGTAGAGACCACTACCTGCAAAGAATGGATAAAAGAATCCAACCAAATCGGTATATACGAGACAATTAGACTTTCAGGATCTAAAAACTTAAAGACTCTAAACGCATGGATAACCTGGTTGAACGCCTCAGAGGATCACCAAATAAGCACAACCAGTAATCCTTAATTTATGTCCCTCTACAAATTTCTTTTGTTATTCATTTTTTTCTTTACATGTAGCTTGTTCTGTAATGTTCATGCCTTGATTTGAGCTTGATCTCCCAAATCGCTTAGTTAACCTCTATAGTTTAAGCAGGATTTTCTGGCTCCTTACCCTCCCCCTTTCCTTCCCGTGTCCCTCCCCATCACTGCCCCTTGTTATTTAAACTCTTATTACAACCCTTTTGGTTCGCAAATCCGCAGCCTTGTAGTGTTATCGTTGTGGTTTATTACGATTGTTTGTTTTTTTAATCTCATTCTTTTACTGTTTCTGGAAAATGGAATTTTCCTTTCCTGTTATGTTTTTAAAATTTTCTAAATAAAGAATATATACAAAAAAAACAAAAAACAAAGTAAAGTCCTTAACATGATGTAAATACAGCACAACCTCTAGAGACAATCAAGGAAAGTTGCATGGAAAAGTGGTCTTCTGGGGGGTGGTCTTGAGAAAAAAGATGGCTAGTATGCATAATATGCATAGTATACGGTTGAACTCTGACCGATAAAATCTGATTTGGAAAAAATGTGGTTCTAAATAGTTTTTTTGTGGGAGAGGTTTCACTATATTACTTATCTTAAAGGGAACCATCACATTGTTCATGAAGTCCTGTTTGTAGGCAACAGAGCAAGATTAGCTAAACAGATTTGTGGGAAATGATTGAGCTTATTTTATTCCTTTAATTGAATTGTGCCTCTTTCTATTCTTAGTGCTACAGTTGGGGGTTCTACTTAAAGGAAACCTGTCAACAGGATTGTCCTCAGTAACCTACAGACATTGTCAGGTTGGCGTTGTTATACTGATTAAAATGATACCGGGGTGATTAAATCCATCTTGTGGTTGTTGTTTAATCTTTATTTTCAGTTAATGAGATTCTTGTGCACCTGGGCGGCCTGTGGAGGGTCTTCATGTGGTGCTCTGCTTAGATATTCATACTCCTAGCTTATAACAGGTCACTGATCCCTCACTCACCTGCCGCCAAATCTAAATACTGCCTAGAATATGATTTTAAAAAAATTCACATTTATCAGTCAGGCTGTGGTGCCTTTGGTGTAGCATGATAAGGTGGATAATATGTCTGTTTTCATTTTATTTATGCATATAGCTCTATTGGAACAAAAAAATCTTAATCAAAATGGCGGCGCCTGCGCAGTAGCATCTATAGAGTTTTATGTTCCTTTTTTGCAGATTCATTCTATTCTGAATGAGGTTTCTCTTGCAGCATATGCATGTATCTTTATAAACTTAATACACTATGTGATGTACCAACTGGTGTATGGAGCGACAGGTATGTATTGCACAGACAGAGGTCTGCTGCGATCTGAATCCAGGACAGGTTGCTGGGTCTTGTTGTCCCACAAACCTATATATTTGAAAAGGTCTGGATTTAAAGGTTAACCAGAAAGTGATGGGCGGGTCTGATTAACCACATATTTCACAGGGGATGTGTTCCTATGATGTCAGAAAGGTCCTATGTGTTTCCTGGTTGCACCACTTGAGGGGATGGATGGCCATGTGTGAGACTGGAGCTAGCTGGAGCTCCTGAAAGTCCAAGAAGCTACTGAGAACTGGACTTGTGACAGGACCAATATGAAGCCAGGCTGGGAAACCAGAGAATCTGTTATGCAGGTAACCCAGAGCTTAGGGAATTGTGAACTGACAGGTGTCAGGTATTGAACTGTGTGGACATAATCACAAATTAAATGGATTGTATGACGGCTCTGTGATGTCTACATGGCCTTCCATGGTTTATGGATGTGTAATAAACCAGGAATGGACTTATGTGAATGAAGAGACGGTTGCTGTTTGTTTAAATATTGCAGCCAAGTGAGTGTACCCCAACCCGCTTAGTGCAATATATAAAGAAGGAGGGCACCATCAATCATCAAAAATATACATATACTAGGATCCACCCGCAGTATGTCTAAAAAGACATTTTATTAACGAGAGACAAGAAACTTACTAGTATGTTTCTTGCCCAACCCGCTTAGTGATCGCTATGTCACATGGGGTCGGAGAATGCGGGCACTCTTGTAGCCTTGTTGCTAGGGGCAACGGATGAGGCCTACAAGCTCAGTTGCTGGGGGCAATGGACAAGATGCACATCTCAGGGATTCTGCAGCAGTGCAGTCTGATTGCTGGAGGCAACGATATAGCTGCAACTGCCCACGCGGAAGCAAGCATCTGGCTGTAACTCGGCGGGGTTACGAAGTTGATCAACGCACACAGGTTTGCTGTGGCTCGGAGAATCATCCCAGGACCAAGAGCAACCGCAGAAGGAGATGTGCAGAATGCCGGCGTGGATTGGTGTGCAGTGACAGGGGTCTGACAACTGGGGTTCCAGGAGGTCCAGCAACAGCCATGGGAAGCAAAGAAGCCATGTGTGAAGTGGCTTACAGTGCCACTCTCGAGGAGTTCTATCACTCTGTGATCCGTGTGCATCCGCTGGAGCTGTGGGGTGTCCACGGAAAGTTTTCCAAAAGGGGGCAGTGTCCCAAAAGGGGGCGGTATCCCATAAGGGGGTAGTTGCCCAAGAGGGGGTGGAGTCCCAAAAGGGGGCGGTATCCCAAAAGGGGGTAGTTGCCCAAAGGGGGGTGGTGTCCCTAAATAAGGTGGTGGCCCAAAAGAGAGTCCCGAAAGTGGTAGTTGTTCAAAAGAGGGTGGAGCATCTCAAATTCAAAGGGGTGGCGCAGACATACTGCTGCCGGAGACAATTGTATTATGTGTGTCCAGTCTACCATATGAACTACCCACCCAACATGGGACTACTTTGGTGTGCCCTGCAGATGAATGCAGAGGACGTGTTTGGACCGGTTAATTCTGGGAGCTTGGTGACCCTAGGGAGGCCTGCGCCCAATGTATATGTACTTCCCAAAAGGAAGATTGGGGTCACCTGTATCAATGGAGGCAGTAAAGACTATCCAGTGTCCAGGGTGATCCTCGAGACGGCCATGGACATTGCAAACCATGCTATCGCTGTAATCCCGAAATTACCCTATCCGGTAATAATAGGCCGGGACACTAGGCTGTTCTCAGACTTGTGGGAGAAAGGAGCTCCTCTACAGCAGGAGGATGGAGGGCTCTCTGCTGATGGGGTTGCATACATTAAGGTAGGAACGCCTCCCAAAATTGACGGTTCAGACGTAGAGGTGACCAGAGGAAAGGATGCGTCTGCTCAACTTACTGACCTGACATCACCTGAAATGTACCACAGTATGACTGGTAGTGATGTGGTAGTTAAAAAGATTGGAGCTGACACCAAGTTAGAGAGTGACTTGGGAGCTCACCATAATGTGAAGTGTGACACAAACTCCGGGGTTGACTGTGACTCTAAAAAGGAAAGGGAGTACAGTAAGGAAGGACCCTACAAGGACATCAAATCCTCTCATCGCCGAAGGAACAAGTGCCACAAAAAAGGCGAAGTGTCGTTGCCAGTAGCAACTGCTGGGGCTCAGACAGGGATTGTGCTGTCAGAGAAACTGACACAGTGTAATGACAATGCTCCACAAGAAAAAGTCAGGGAGATGGAGCCAGCCAAGAAGATGGTGTGGGTGTCCTCTCCAGTTTCTGCACAAGCAGCTGATGGTCGGTCAGTTGATGGCGCTATAGGAGAAGAAATCCTGGAAAGTGCTGGTGGAGCAGGAGTCCACAATGCTCAGGGAGAGCAGATCAATAATAGATCCACCTCTAGGGAGGCTGGAAACAAAAACAGAGCCATGAGTGAAGAAGTGGAAAAGGTTGAAGACTCCAAAGATCCTGAAGGTGAAGAGTGGGGAGGAGCGAAAACCTTTGAAAGTGACACAGCTGAGACCCATGAAAAGGCTGAAGTTGCCATTGCTGAAACCATGGTGAAGACCGAGGGTGCAGAAGTGGAGGAAGCCACCAAAGAAGTGGGGTCTGAAGCAGATACCTCTTCGAGTGATGGAAGCTCAACCAATCCAGTGGATGGAAGAAGCGAGCTAATGAAGATCAAGGCGACAGTAGAAGCCCATTTGAAGCAAGAGAGGCTTCGGAGACAGGCTGCTGAGCGCCGAATGGGTGCGTTGGACAGAGAGGTGTCCGAGCTCAGCGGTTGTCTGGCAGAAAGCCAATCGATGAATACGGCAGCCTTGAAGAAGATAGAGTGGCAGGTGTCTGTCCTGATGAACCGTCTCGAAGAGGTGGAAGTCAGTTGAGAGCCAATGCCGGAAACTGAGCAAGGTGATCATAACAAGAAAATCCCATGACGGATAACATGATCAGTGATAACAAAAATTCTCCATTAAATGTCACCTGCTTATCCCAGCAGAAAGTACAGCTACGTCTAAAAAACGCTAAAGTTGAGAAATCCCCGGGCCCAGATGGGATACACCCCCGAGTACTGCAGAAATTAAGTACAGTCATTGATAGACCATCTTTAAAGATTCCATAATAAGAGGGTCTGTACCACAGGACTGACTTACAGCAAATGTGGTGCCAGTATTCAAAAAGGGGACAAAAACTGAACCTGGAAATTATAGAACAGTAAACTTAACCTCTACTGTGGGTAAAATCCTGGAAGGTTTTCTAAGAGATGCTATGCTGGAGTATCTGAAGAAGGATAACCTCATGACCCAATATCAACATGGGTTTATGAGGGACTGTTCCTGTCAGACTAATCTGATGAGTTTCTATGAAGAAGTAAGTTCTGGACTGGACCAAGGGATTGCAGTGGATGTGGTGCATATGGACTTTTCAAAAGTTTTTGATACAGTGCCACACAAAAGGTTGATACATAAAATGAGAACAATGGGGATAGAGGAAAATATGTGTAAGTGGGTTAAGAGCTTGCTCAGGGATATGAAACAAAGTTTGGTAATTAATGGAGCACACTCGGACTAGGTCACAGTTAACAGTGGGGTACCACAGGGGTCGGTGTCGTGCCCGCTTCTTTTTAATATATTTATTAATGAACTTGTGGGGGCATACAATGTAATCAATACAGAGAAGGACAATTTAATATTACAGGAAGATTTATGTAAACTAGAAGCTTGGGCTGATAAATGGGAAATGAGCTTTAATGGGGATAAATGTAAGATCATGCACTTGGGCAGAAGAAATAAGATGTACTGTATAATTATGTGCTTAATTGTAAAACAGTGGGCAATACTATCACTGAAAAAGATCTGGGTGTATGGGTGGACGACAAACTTACATTTACTGGCCAGTGTCAGGCAGCTGCTGCAAAGGCAAATAAAATAATGACCACACTTAGAATACTGTGTACAGTTCTGGTCTCCGGTGTATAAGAAAGACATAGCTGAACTAGAGCGGGTGCAGAGAAGAGCGACCAAGGTTATTAGAGCACTGGGGGGTCTGCAATACCAAGACAGGTTATTACACTTGGGGTTATTTAGTTTGGAAAAGCAAAGGTTTAGGGGTCATCTTATTACAAGGTATAAATATATACGGGGACAGTAAAAGACCTTTCTAATGCTCTTTTTACTCATAGCCTGTGATGGGGCCAAGGGGGCCTCCTCTACGTCTGGAGGAAAGAAGGTTTATGCATAATCACAGACCCAGATTCTTTACTGTAAGAGCAGTGAGACTATGGAACTCTCTGCCATATGATGTTGTAATGAGTGATTCACTACTAAAATTTAAGAAGGCCTGGATGTCTTTCTTGAAAAGTATGTTACAGGATTTATATTAGATTCCTTGATAGGGCGTCGATCCAGCGAACTAGTCTGATTGCCGTATGTGGAGTTGGGAAGGAATTTTTTTCCCCAATGTGGAGCTTAGTGTTTGCCGTATGGTTTTTTTTGCCTTCCTCTGGATCAACATGTTAGGCTATGGGTTGAACTACATCAGAGGTCTCAAACACGCGGCACGTGAGGGAGTCATCTGCGGCCCGCGGTTCACCACATGTCTCACTTCGTGAGGCAGGTGGAAGGCGCGCATTCAGGAGCGCGTGATGGCTGTTCTGTGTGCACAGGACCTGGGATGAGGTCACAGGAGGGGGAGGAGTCAGGGGTCACATGATCAGGGGCCTCAGTGTATGCAGGACACTGCTGTCTGTGCTGGTTGTCATGGTGCTGGATGAAGGTAAGTTTATGTGTGGGGTTAGGAGGGGTTTACAGGGTGGACGCAGCAGAGCCGTGTGTGTACAAAGTGTATGGAGTGCAGCCGTGTGTGTATGAGGTGTGCAGAGCGGAGCCGTGTGTGTATGAAGTGTGCGGAGCAGAGCCGTGTGTGTACGCGATATACCGAGCGGAGCCGTGTGTGTATAAGGTGTACGGAGCGGAGCATGTGTGTACGAGGTGTACGAAGCGGAGCCATGTGTGTACGAAGTATACGGAGTGGAGCCGCATGTGTACGAGGTGTACGGAGCGGAGCCGCGTGTGTAAGAGGTGTGCGGAGCGGAGCCGTGGGTGTATGAAGTGTACGGAGCAGGGTGCACATACGAAGCGGATCCGCATGTGTACGGAGCGGGGTGTATGCAGAGGAGCCGTATGTGTACGGAGCAGATCCGCATGTGTACGGAGCGGGGTGTATGGAGAAAAGCCATGTGGGTACGGAGCGGAGCCGCATGTGTACGAGGTGTACAGAGAGGAGCCGTGTTTACGAGGTGTAAGGAGCGGAGCCGCGTGTGTACGAGGTGGACAGAGCAGAGCCCTGTGTGTACGAGGTGTATTAAGTTTGAAAGGAATACTGCCCGCCAGCTCAAATTTTTTTTTATGTGCGGCCCATTTACTCTGCTGAGTTTGAGACCCCTGAACTAGATGGACTTAAAGTCTCCCTTCAACCTTAAATACTATGTTACTATCCTTTTGCTGTAGAGAAGGGTGAGACTCCCTTGTTCAAGTGCCTTGTAGAGGTTTCAGAAGACCTGAGAGAAGAGTGTGCCAGAGAGTCTGTGCATGATGATTTTAAGAAGGCTGTGGAAGCCTGTAAGGTGTACTGGTCCCCAGAAGCTAAACAGCTGGTGGTTCTGTCCACATCCAAAGTCACTATAGATTGAGTGGCTATCCTGAGAGGTGTGTTCGCATGAAGCAGTGGATCTGGTTGAAAAACGAAGAAGCTGCTAGGTGGCTGGGGCTTATGAGGAAAGCTCAAAGTCTACTGGAAGATGTTGTACAGGTATCTAGTGCTCTGCTGAGAGAAGTCATTGCGAAAAATGGACGACTCATGCAGGAAATGGAGTATAAGTCTGGAGTGTTGAGAGTAAGAATTCCCACCAATAGCAAAGATAAGATACCCAGGGAAGTGGGTATGGTTCTGTTCCTCATGGTGGGGAGAGGGGAGAGTCTTGGCAATATGCGGATTCTTCTCACGTATAGGGTGATTCATCTCAAAGAAGTACAGCAGTTAAGGCTGGAAAGAGCGAGAATCGAGAGACAGGGTAGCATCCAAAGATGGTACCCATCTTTAAATCTTGGTACTCAACAAAGTGGGGGTCCTCCCAGTAATAGCCAGGACACAGCAGAAGCTAGAGACAAGGGGTGCAACGGGTCTCTAGGCGATGAAGGAAGATGCCAACTGAGAGCTATCCAGAGATGTCTTGAAGATAGTGGGCATAATAGCATGAGGGGTAAAGAATTCCTTGTTAAACTAATGCTGAGGGTCCTAGACAAGAGACCAAATAGTGTGGGTGATGCTACGGAGTCAATCCTGACCGTAGATACAGAGGAAAGTGAATCTCTTCTGTATTGACCGCCGGGGGGAGGTCTAACCAAGTCACGACTCAGGATGGTGAGATGACAAAGTCTGATGCCACATTTGTCACGAAAAGGAAGTTGATGACAGTGACACAGTGGTAACTCTTTTAGGAATCAGGTGACAATGAGGGATCATGTTCCAGGAGCCAACGCTCATAGCAGATGGAGAAGGTCCCCTCGACTGGTAGCTTGTGATGACAGGGACTTCCTTTCTCGGGGCCCTGGATCATGGTCATGTGTTCATCCCCACTGGTTTGAACAGAGGGGGAGGGTATGTGATGTACCAACTAGTGTATTGAGAAACAGGTATGTATTGCACATACAGAGGTCTGCTGCGATCTGAATCCAGGACAGGTTGCAGGGTCTTGTTGTCCCTCAAACCTGTATAATTGAAAAGGGCTGGATTTAAAGGTTAACCAGAAAGTGATGGGTGGGTCTGGTTAAACACATACCTCACAGGGAGTGTGATCCTATGATGTCAGAAAGGTCCTATATGTTTATTGGTTGCACCACATGAAAGGATGGCCATGTGTGAGACTGAAGCTGGCTGGAGCTCCTGAAAGTCCAGGAAGCTGCTGAGAACTGGACTTGTGACAGAACCAATATGAAGCCGGGCTGGGAAACTTGAGAATCTGTTAACCGCTTCCCGACCGCCCACAGTAGATAAACGTTGGCGCTTGCTGGGCTTTGCAGTGCCGACGTTTATTTACTGTCGGCGGTTTTGTGCCCCCTGGGACCCCCATATACCTTACAACGTGGGGATCCCGGTGCACAATGCATGCTGGGACCCCTGACGTCATCGAGACCTGATTGGTTCAGGTCCTGATGACGTCAGCGTCACAGCAGCCAATGGGAGCGATCGCTGGGAAAGCTCCCCGCGATCTCACTCATTGTAACGCGGCTTCTCCTCTGATCTCACACTGACAGATGATCAGAGGTGAAGCAGCATTACTGTGTGACTAGATCGCTGCCTGGCACAGCTGATCGCTGCCTGGCACAGCTGTGCCAGGCAGCGATCTTGTCACACAGTAACGCTGCTTCACCTCTGATCATCTGTCATTGTGAGATCAGAGGAGAAGTCATGTTATTATGTTCCAGGCAGCAATCTTGTCACATAGTAACGCTGCTTCACCTCTGATCATCTGTCAGTGTGAGATCAGAGGCAAAGTGGCGTTACTATGAGTCAGATCACAAGGCAGCGATCTTGTCACAAAAAGAAAAAAAAGCAAAGAAAAAAAAAAGCAGGTACACAGGTTAGGGCTAGGGCTAGGTCTAGGGTTAGGGTTAGGGTTAGGGCTAGGGCTAGGGTTAGGGTTAGGGCTAGGGTTAGGGCTAGGTTTAGTGCTAGGGCTGGGATTAAGCTTATGGGTGTGTTGGTGTTAGGTTTGTGGTTAGGGTTATGGTTAGGGCTGAGATTAGGGTTAGGGGTATGTTGGGGTTAGGGTTGGAATTAGAATTGGGGGTTTCCACTGTTTAGGTACATCAGGGGCTCTGTAAATGCAATATGACGCCCGCAGACCATTCCATCAAAGTCTGCATTTCAGAACGTCACTACTTCCCTTCCGAGCCCCACCGTGTGCCCAAACAGTAGTTTTCTCCCACATATGGGGTACCAGCGTACTCAGGACAAATTGGACAACAACTCTTGGGGTCCAATTTCTCCTGTTACCCTTGTGAAAATAATAATTGGGGTCTAAAAGATCATTTTTGTGGAAAAAAATGATTTTTTTATTTTCACACCTCTACATTATAAACTTTACTGAAACACTTGGGGGTTCAAAGTGCTCACCACACATCTAGATAAGTTCCTTGGGGGGTCTAGTTTCCAAAATGGGGTCACTTGTGGGGGGTTTCCACTGTTTAGGTACATCAGGGGCTCTGCAAACGCGACATGACACCCGCAGACCATTCCATCAAAGTCTGCATTTCAGAACGTCACTACTTCCCTTCCGAGCCCCACCGTGTGCCCAAACAGTAGTTTTCTCCCACATATAGGGTACCAACGTACTCAGGACAAATTGGACAACAACTTTTGGGGTCCAATTTCTCCTGTTACCCTTACAAAAATAAAAATTGGAGGCTAAAAGATCATTTTTGTGGAAAAAAAATGATTTTTTTTATTTTCACGGCTCTACATTATAAACTTTAGTGAAACACTTGGGGGTTCAAAGTGCTCACCACACATCTAGATAAGTCCCTTGGGGGGGTCTAATTTCCAAAATGGGGTCACTTGTGGGGGGTTTCCACTGTTTAGATACATCAGGGGCTCTCCAAATGCGACATGGCATCCGATCTCAATTCCAGCCAATTCTGCATTGAAAAAGTCAAACGGCACTCCTTCCGTTCTGAGCTCTGCCGTGTGCTCAAACAGTGGTTTAGCCCCACATACAGGGTATTGGCGTATTCGGGAGAAATTGCACAAAAAATTTTGTTGTTCATTTTCTCTTTTTACACTTGTGAAAATAAAAAAAAATGGTTTTGAAGTAAAATGTTTGTGAAAAAAAATTAAATGTTTATTTTTTCCTTCCATATTCCATTCATTCATGTGAAGCACCTGAAGGGTTAATAAACTTCTTGAATGTGGTTTTGAGTACATTGAGAAGTGCAGTTTTTAGAATGGTGTCACTTTTGGGTATTTTCTGTCATATTGACCCCCCAAACTCACTTCAAATGTGAGGTGGTGCCTAAAAAAAATGGTGTTGCAAATTTTGTTGTAAAAATGAGAAATCGCTGGTCAACTTTTAACCCTTATAACTTCCTAAAAAAAAAAATTATGTTTCCAAAATTGTGCAGATGTAAAGTAGACATGTGGGAAATGTTATTTATTAACTATTTTGTGCGGTATCACTCTCTGATTTAAGGGCATAAAAATTAAAAGTTTGAAAATTGCTAAATTTTCTAAATTTTCGCCAAATTTTGATTTTTTTTTAACAAATAAGCGCAGATCATATCTAAAAAATTTTACCACCATCATGAAGTACAATATGTCATGAGAAAACAATTTCAGAATCAGTAGGATCCGTTGAAGCGTTCTAGAGTTATGACCTCATAAAGTGGCACTGGTCAGAATTGAAAAAATTGGCCCGGTCACGAAGGCAAAAACAGGCTCGGGTGCGAAGGGGTTAAGCAGGTAACCCAGAGCTTGGGGAATTGTGAACTGACAGGTGTCAGGTATTGAACTGTGCAGACATAACCGCAAATAAAATGGACTGTATGTCAGCTCTGTGATGTCTACATGGCCTACCATGGTTTATGGATGTGTAATAAACCAGGAATGGACTTAAGTGAATGTGAATGTTGTTTGTTTAAATATTGCGGCCAAGTGAGTGTACCCCAACCTGCTTAGTGATCGCTACATCACAACATCTATGGAACATTTTTAGAAATTTCTGCCACAGATCTGCCTTTTGTGTTGTCTACAAGGTGTTTAGACATATTGAAGATTGGATAGAGAGATTACTGGTTGTGGCTGAAGAAAACCCATTGGTTATGGTGCACATAGTTGCTAATGGCAAAGTCAGAGATAGAAGGTCCTTTAAAATTATTTTAGGGAGCTGAAAATCCAGGACCTCCAAGGTGGTATTTTCAGAAATAATGCCAGTGCCACAGACATCACTAGAAAGATGGTGAGACTTAGGGAGTTATAGAGAACCTGTCACTTGGTCTAACATCTCTATTTTTTTTTTCTTGCTGCACTCTAAGCATACAGTCTTTTATTTATTTATTTATTTTAATCTGCCATGCGGTTCCAGAGACATGAGCCTTTTGATTTCATGCAATTTTTGCATAATCTTTACCATGGAGGTGTAGAGCTAAAGAAATCAATGCAACCAGCCTAAAGATATGTCTCCAGAAAACCCTGTGATCCACACCCGCTGGAAAAAAAAACTCGACAATTAGCACTAAATAAAAGGCCCTTATCTAAGGTGCTATTTGGTGGATTTAATAAGAACAAAACATGGAATACACAGGGAAGCAGCACAATTAAAATAAGAGTAAAAACTGGTTAAGTTTGACTTGGTGAAATGTCCTCTTTACTGTATCATAATACTATATATGAACCCTTGTCACTTTTGTTACTTACAGTATCAGTTTGTAACTATTTATCCAACTGATTTTTCAAGCTCCGACTGCTCTAAGTAGTTAATGTACATGATTTTGCTGTATTAGTATTAGGCAGGGCTGTAGTTGGCATTCATGCTGCCCTAACCACTTTAAGTGGTAATGCCTCTTACTGGTATGTCAGAACCAGTAGATCCTGGCTGCAGTGACGAGCAGTGATGTAATTAAGGTTACCGCTAGTCACAGGCAGCGGTTCCCACGGTAACCGTTGGATGCTCAGAATTCCTCTCGCTGTGCAATATGCACAGTGACAATGTGCTCTCTCACCGACTCTGGACACTTGCTTAGCAGAGTTGGTCTCTGCTCACTCGTTCTTTACTTACACTGTGCGCTCTGTTGATAGCTTGTCACTTGTTATCAGAGCCGGTGCAAGAGTGCACTGTCACTGTGTCATGAGAAGAACAGTGCATAGTGACAGGAATCTACTGTGCATACATCAGAATTGAAAAGCGACATATGCTCAAAAATGCAGCAAGTAGCCAAGGCCTTGAAATGGAGGTCACTAATGACACTTGGTTTTACGGAGGGGAAAGAGGCTGTGGCAGTGACCCTGGCCTTTGCCCCTGATGTTGCTTCATTTGAACATCTCAGCATGCACTGGAATTCTTAAACAAGTGCAGAGCATGTGAAGAGCTGTGTGACTCTGGGCCTCTGTGAAGTCCATGCTATGTTAGGCTAGAGACCTCATGTTGAACGGGCCAGACGGCCAGTAACTGGAAACCTACAGAAGACAATTTTTCCGGGAAGAAGCAGGCAGTCTTGGGAAATTGTGAGTGACTTCTAGAGGAGAGGCAGAATCCTGTTCCATCCATATAGAGGGATTCTGACAATCCCCATTGAAGTGCTATCCCGGACCGTACCCTGAGGCTACAGAACTGTAAGTCCTGGCGTGTGTGCTCGGCATCGGCCGACAAGACGCGTATCCTTGTTTTGCTGCAGATGTTTGGGCACCGAAGATCTTTGGGACTGGCTGCAGCCGATGCAAATCATATGCATGAGTGTGGACCCACCTCAGGTTAACGGTACCGTTACGATAGATACCCGAGTATCCCCATGTTAAGTATTTAAGAATGTCTGTTACATTTATATATATTGTTATTGTGGGTTTTGATCAGTTTATACTCAGTGTGCCATCCCCGGGTGTTTCCATAAGACCACTTCATCAGATTTACACCTGTTTTTCATGTAGTACCTTTTTTGACCTTTGGATAGGTAAATTTCTTCTAAACCGCAGTGTAATACACTTAAATCGGGAACTCTGGGATTTGCATATTGATTTCAGCTCTGGCTGAGTGAGTGTAATTAATAAAGGAATCTCAGTCTGTTTTCCACAATACTAAATCTCACTCCAACTGCTATTTTAGTAAAGACAGTATTGTTATTTCTGCTTCTGTCTCGGTTTGTGGCTCACTGGATCTTTTTTGGACCTCTGGTCATTACAGATGCACCCCTAGATCTAGGTACCTTGTAGGTGACATCTCCAATTGTACTTGCTCACATCCTTTTCCTCTTCATTTGCTCCTGATGTCATCTCTTCAAATGTCCCTTTTCTAAGGTCTTCTGCAGCTCATGCCGACACAGTGTTCTTAAAAATATAAGTGTCATTAAAATACCGTCTGAATAAAAATAGGTGCCTGCCCTTCCTGTGCCCTAAATAAGCCCTACACTGTTCCCATGAAAAAATAATTGCCCCTCACTGTGCTCCCTGCAAAAAATCAGACCCTCACTATCCCTATCACTATAGTCATGGTCTCCTCTTGCATAAAATACCCCCTCTTCACACTGTGTGCCCTCTTTGCACACTGTACTCCCTCCATTTTGTCAAGCCTCCCAACCTTCCCGGATCCAGCGGGACAGTCACGATTTTGACCCTCCCACCCGCTGTCCCGCCCAGGAGTCTATTTTTCCCACACTGCACTGAGATAAGCCGCACGCCCCCCATGCACCCCATCCTCGCTCTCCTGGAGAGACCTACAGCCAGCAATGAAGTCACTAGGCTGTTCTCTTCTGTGCGCACAGGATATTTGATGAGGTCACAGGAGGAGAGGAGTCAGGGGTAACATGATGAGGGGCCTCGGTGTATACAGGACTCTGTTGTGCTTGTGCTGGTCATCATGGTGTTGGATGGGGGAAGTTTTTGTGGGGTCAGGAGGGGTTTTCAGAGTGGATGTAGCAGAGCTGTGGGTGTACAAGGTGTACGGAGCGGAGCTGTGTGTGTACAAGGTGTACGGAGCAGAGATGTGCGTGTACGAGGTGTACAGAGCGGAGCCGTGTGTGTATGAAGTGTACGGAGTGGAGATGTGTATGAGGTGTACAGAGCGGAGCCATGTGTGTATGAGGTGTACGGAGCGGAGATGTGTACGAGGTGTACGGAGCAGAGCTGCATGTGTACGAGGTGTACGGAGTGGAGCCGCATGTGTACAAGGTGTACGGAGTGGAGCCGCATGTGTATGAGGTGTGCGGAGTGGAGCCATGTGTGTAATAGGTGTACAGAGCAGAGATGTGTACGAGGTGTACGGAGCGGAGCCGCGTGTGTGAGAGGTGTATGGAGCGGAGATGTGTACGAGGTGTACGGAGCGGAGCCGTGTGTGTACGAGGTGTACAGAGCAGAGCCGTGTGTGTACGAGATGTACGGAACGGAGACCTGTGTGTACGAAGTGTACGGAGCTGAGCCGTGTGTTTACGGAGTGGACCAGAGCTGTGTGTGTACGGGGTGTACGGAATGGAGCCACGTTTTTAGCCGTGTGTGTACAGGGTGTACGGAGCGGAGCCACGTGTGTACGGGGTGTGCGGAGTGGCTGGGAGCTTACTTTTCACAGGAGTACACGGCGGAACCCCGAGGAGCACTTTAAAATTTGCTCGTGATGCTCCACCGGAAGTGACATGCTAGAAGCTGAAATGAGGTAATTTCGGGAGGAGATTGTAACGGAACCATGGAGGCACTTCAGGGTATGCTTCAGATCCATCACTGTCTCCTTCTTGGACAGCGGGATCGCCTTGGACTCGGGGATGTCGGCCATGTGAGCGAATCATGATAGGTCTTGCATCAGGAGGCTCAGGTGGACACTACAATGGGAGCCAGGCTGCTATAATATCTTTGTAGAATCTTTTTTTCTTTCTATCTCTCTCTATTCTTTCTTTCCTCTTTCTTTCTCTCTCTCTCTATTCTTTCTTTCTCTCTGTTCTTTCTTTCTTTCCCCTCTTTCTTTCGTTCTCTCTCTGTTCTTTCTTTCGCTCTGTTCTTTCTTTCTTTCCCCTCTTCCTTTCTCTCTAATCTTTCTTTCTGTCTCTAATCTTTCTATCTCTGTGTTCTTTCTATCGCTCTCTTTTCTTTCTTTCCCCTCTTTCTTTCTCTCTGTTCTCTTTCTCTCTCTCTGTTCTTTCTTTCCCATCTTTCTTTCTCTCTCCCTCTCTGTTCTTTCCTTCCCCTCTTTCTTTTTTCTCTCTCTCTGCTCTCTTTCTTTCTTTGTTCTTTCTTTCTTTCCCCTCTTTCTTTCTCTCTCTGTTCTTTTTTCTTTCCCCTCTTTCTTTATTTCTCTCTCTGTTCTTTCTTTCCTCTCTTTCTTTCTTTCTTTCTTTCTTTCTTTCTTTCTCTGTTCTTTCTCTCTCGCCTTTCTTTCTTTCTTTCTCTCTCTATTTTCTTTTTTTCTCTCTCTGTTCTTCCTTTCTTTCTTTTCCTCAATACCAGTCAGTGTGCCCACAGTACCAGCCACTGTGCCTATAATGCCAGCCACTGTGCCCTCAGTACCAGTCAGTGTGATCAGCAGTGCTAAATGGGTGTGGTTGGGGCAAGGACATGGGTGTGACTAGTTTTGAAATGGGTGTGGTGGGGCATAGTCTAAAATTTGCAGTGATGCACTGCATGCACTGCAGCCTTTTTCCCTCTTTCCCTTCTTCAAAAGTTGGGAGGTATGATATTGTGCCTACACAATGTCCCTTCTTTTGTATACTGCCTCCCATACTGTATCCTTACTGAATCTTCAATTCCACTAAGTAGCCCTTATCTTCCCCTCCTTTGTTATGCACTATCACACACAGCCTGCACCCCCATTTACCCTCCACACACAGTCAGTACCCCTATGTACCCACCACACACAGCCAGCTTCCCTATGTACCCCTATATACAGCCTGCACCCTATGTACTCAACATATATAACCTGCACTCCCATATAGAGCATATGCAGCCTTCACGCCATATACCTGCCATATACAGCTTCCATCCTCATATACAGCCTGCACCCCATGTACCCCCATATACAGCATGTACCCCTATATACAACTGCACCCCCACATACAGCCTCCACCCTTGTGTATCTCCCATATACAGCCTACACCCCCTCATATACAGCTTGCACCCCTCTAACATACAGTCTGCACCCCCCATACAGGCTGCACCACTATCTGCAGCCTGCACCCCCATATACAGACTGCTCCCCCATATAGAGCCTGCACCCCTTTATACAACCTAGACTATCCCAAATACAGCCTGCAACCCCCATATGCAGCCTGCATGGCCCCATATACAGCCTGGACCCCATTTGCAGCCTACACCTCCCATATACAACCTGCACCCCCATATACAGCCTACACTCCATGTACCCACATATACAGCATGTACACCTGTATACAACTGCACCCCCCACACATATAGCCTCCACCCCTTTGTATTCCTCATATATATACTGCTCCTCCAATATACAGCCTGCACCCCTATATACAACCTAGACCCCCCATATACAGCCTACACCCTATATACAGCCTGCAACTCCCATATACAGCCTGCACGGCCCCATATACAGCCTGGATTCCATTTGCAGACTACACCTCCCATATACAACCTGCACCCCTCCATATATAGCCTGCACCCCCATATACAGCCTACACTCCATGTACGGCCATATAGAGCATGTACCCCTATATACAACTGCACCCCCCACACATGCAGTCTTCACCCCTGTGTATTCCCCACATACAGCCTACACCCCTTCATATACAGTGAGGAAAAAAGTATTTAGTCAGCCACCAATTATGCAAGTTCTCCCACTTAAAAAGATGAGTGAGGCCTGTAATTGACATCATAGGTAGACCACAACTATGAGAGTCAAAATGAGAATACAAATCCAGAAAATCACCTTGTCTGATTTGTCAAGATTTATTTTTCATATTATGGTGGAAAATAAGTATTTGGTAACAGAAAAAACATGCAAGATTTCTGGCTCTCACAGACCTGTAACTTCTTCTTTAAGAGGGTCCTCTGTCCTCCACTCATTCCCTCTAGTAATGGCACCTGTTTGAACTTGCTATCAGTATAAAAGACACCTGTCCATAACCTCAAACAGTCACACTCCAAGCTCTACTATGGTGAAGATCAAAGAGCTGTCGAAGGACACCAGAAACAAAATTGTAACCCTGCACCAGGCTGGGAAGACTGAATCTGCAATAGGCAAGGAGCTTGGTGTGATGAAATCAAATGTGGGGGCAACAGTAAGAAAATGGAAGACATACAAGACCACTGATAATCTCCCTCGATCTGGGGCTCCACGCAAGATCTCACCCCATGGGGTCAAAATGATCACAAGAACGGTGGGCAAAAATCCCAGTACCACACAGTGGACCTAGTGAATAATCTGCATAGAGCTGGGACCACTGTAACAAAGGCTACAATCAGTAACACACTACGCCGCCAGGGACTCAGAGCCAGCAGTGCCAGACATATCTCCTTGTTTAAGCCAGTACATGTCAGGGTCCATCTGAACTTTCCTAGAGAGCATTTGGATTATCCATAAGAGTATTGGGAGAATGTCATATGGTCTGATGAAACCAAAGTAGAACAGTTTGGTAGAAACAAAACTCGTCGTGTTTGGAGGAGACAGGATGCTGAGTTGCATCCAAAGAACACCATACCTACTGTGAAGCATGGGGATGGCAACATCATGCTTTGGGGCTGTGTCTCTGCAAAGGGACCAGGACGACTGATCCGTGTACATGAAAGAATAAATGGAGCCATGTATCGTGAGATTTTGAGTGCAAACCTCCTTCTATCAGCGAGGGCATTGAAGATGAAATGTGGATGGGTATTTCAGCATGATAATGATCCCAAGCACACCGCCAGGGCAACAAAGGAGTGAAGGTCCTGAAGTGGCATAGCCAGTCTCCAGATCTCAACCTGTTATGAATGGGTCACCGAGGAGGAAAAAAGCAACACAACGCTAAGTCTCAGAAAACCAGAGAGGTTGGTAACTATGCAGACTGCAGATCCCTGATCTTAACACACAACTAGAAGCAGTCATGGAGCGTGCCTACGGTGGTCCTGGATGCCTCGTCACAACCAGAGAGCTAAATAAGCCTAAAGTAAGAAAAGAGGAAAACTAACTCCCCAGAGCAGACCCCAAAGGAAAGACAGCCCCCCACAAGTATTGACGGTGAAGCAAGATGAAAACACAAACAAAGGCAGAAAAATAGGCTGAGCAAACGATGGGTCCAAACTAACTTGAAAGGACAGGAAAGGAAAGATACTGTCTGCAATCTGCCAAAAAACCCTACCAAAAATAATGTCCGATGCTTCTGATAACAAAATTAACCCTAGACTAGACTTCTCCCACTATATCAGCACTCTGGAAACAGAGCAAAAAGAGGCCAATCTAATAAAGGACAAAAAGGCAAATTGGCAAATACAGATAAATAAGAGTGGAAATTCAGCACAGCCCAGCCGGGCTGGCTGACCACACAAAAACTGAGTTGACCAACAAGAGCAAGTGTGAACATTAGCAAAAAACAAACTTAACTTGAGATGACTGGAGCAGAGCTGAAGTCCAAGACCTGAGAAACAGACTGAATCACCAGCAACAGGATAGGGCATTGGCTGTCTTATATCCAGTCTGATACTCCAGAGATCCAATCACTATCCTCCTCGTCAGGTGGCAGACCATTACCAATTAAACTAACCTCACTACCTCCTGTCACTACCAGAGGGAGAACGGAAGGAGAACTCCCAGCTGGTAGAGCAGAAAATGAGCTCATAACATCAACCCCATCGAAAACCTTTGGAGGGATATGAAAATCTTTGTTGCCCAGCGACAGGCCCAAAACATCACTGCTCTAGAGGACATCTGCATGGAAGAATGGGCCAACTTACCATCAACATTGTGTGCCAACCTTGTGAAGACTTACAGAAAACATTTGACCTCTGTCATTGCCAACAAAGGATATATAACAAAATATTGAGTTGAACTTTTGTTAATGACCAAATACTTATTTTCCACCATAATTTGAAAAATAAATCTTGCCAAATCAGACTAGGTGATTTTCTGTATTTGTTTTCTCATTTTGACTCATAGTTGTGGTCTACCTATGATATCATTTACAGGCCTCTGTCATCTTTTTAAGTGGGAGAACTTGCACAATTGGTGGCTGGCTAAATACTTTTTTCCCCCACTGTACAGCCTATACGCCCCTCATATAAAGCGTGCACCACTCTAACATACAATCAGCACCCAGCATACAGCCTGCACAACTATATACAGCCTGCACCACCCATATCCAGACTGCTCCCCCCTGTACAGCCTGCACCCCTATATACAACCTAGACCCCCCATATACAACCTGCAACCCCCATATACAGCCTACACAGCCCCATTATACAGCCTGAACTCCATTTGCAGATGACACTTCCCATATACAAGCTGTGCTCCCCGATATACAGCCTGCACCCTCATTTATAACCTGCAACCACCATACACAGCCGGCACAGCCCCATATACAGCCTGGACCCATATGCAGACTACACCTCCCATATACAACTTGCACCCCTCCATATGCATACTGCACCCCATATGCAGACCCCGGGTACCTAGAGGCAAATACGGCCCTGGTTTTCACTAGAAATCCTCATTGGTTTTTCTGTGTTGTGCACAGAAGCTCTAATCTCTGAATACCATTGTAATACAATAAACTTTAGCGCAGTTTAGATGGCAAGTGGGGTAAAGACTTTACAAAGATGTTTAGTCCTGATAACAGCCTGTTAAAACCTGTACAATGTGTAGATCACTCTGAACTTAATTTTATGTGATGAAACTACCATAAGACTAAGCAATTCCAGCTGGGGATCAGATGTTTGGTTTGGATTCGGTCCAAGTTTTAACTTGTTCTTTATAACCAGCTGTAAAAGCTTGATATGTAGAATAGGTCCTTTGCGAGTAAAAGTATGCCGTTATTAAGCTCATCTACTTTATAGAATTGTTTTTTTTTTAATGTATGAAAGAACACAAGGACATGTTATTCACCCTCCATCTATCGCAGCTAATATAGTAAATACAGAGGACATGAATTAAAGCTGCTACTCCAATACGTATGTTTCTTGTGTTTCTCTTGTCTTTGGTAAAGCCCCCGTTACACATAGCGATATCGCTAGCAATATCGCTGTAACGTCACTGTTTTTTGTAACTTTATAGCGATATTGCTAGCGATATCACTATGTCTGATACTTACCTCCGACCGCTCCCCCACTGGTTATCGCTGATCGCACGAGAACGTCCTGGACCATTTCTCGTCGGGCGCTTCCTGCTGGGCTTCCTGTGGCGCCGACGAGCGACGCGTGAACACGGGATGAAGGACGTCAGGATCGCCGCGTCTGACAGGTAAGTAGCGACCCCCGACCGCTGCTATGTCGCTGGTGAGATCTGCCTGTTTGGCAGCTCACTAGCGACCACTTAGCGATGCACCAGCGATCCATATCGTTGTCGGGATCGCTGGTGCATGACTAAGTGTAACGGTACCCTAAGTCAAGAGTCAGACCAAAGTGACCTTCTTGGTGCCCCATGATTAATCTACTAATTTATGCAACCATAACAGTAGAAACTACAGGAGATTACTGAGGGGAAAAAAGAGGAGGAAATCAGGTTGTTCCAAAACTCCTTTAGTCATGAATATAATAGTCCTGATTTCTTGCGTATTGGCATATGACAAACTATTTTTCCTTAAAAAAGGGACTTTTTGTTTTAGATCCAAGACAACCTTAAGTCACACCTTGCCCCATGTGAAACTGTGTATTGCTGAAACACCTACATGCTCAAAAAAACATTTTTTATCTACAGTTGTCAGCATTTAAAGGGAATCTGTCAACTATTTTTTTGACTATCAGCTGCCGGCACCACCATCAGGGGCTTATCTACAGCATTCTGTAATGCTGGAGATAAGCCCCCCCCCCCCCCCCCCCCCCGATGTAACCTGAAAGAGAAGAAAGACAAGTTAGATTATGCTCAGCGGGGGGGTCGGTCACGGTCCGGTCTGGCGCCTCCCATCATCATACGATGACATCCTCTTCTTTGCTTCCCATTGCGGCTCCTGTGCAGGCACACTGCTCTGCCCTGTTGAGGGCAGAGCAGAGTCTTGCAGTGTGCAGTCGCCGGACCTCTCTGACCTTTCCCAGCACCTGCGCACTGCAGTACTCTGCTCTGCCCTCAACAGGGCAGAGCAGTGTGCCTGCACAGGAGCTGCGATGGGAAGCAAAGAAGAGGACGTCATCTTATGAAGATGGGAGGCGCCAGACCAGACCACGGCACCCATTGGACCAAAATCGGACCCCGGTGAGTATAATCTAACTCGTTTTTCATCTCTTTCAGGAGATCAAGGGGCTTATCTACAGGGGCTTATCAAGGGGCTTATCTACAGCATTACAGAATGCTGTAGATAAGCCCCTGATGGCGGTGCCGGCAGCTGATAGTCCAAAAAAATAGGTGACAGATTCCATTTAAAGCCAAAGTGTTGTTTCAAATCAATTTTGAGAATAAACTGTCACATGTGCTTACATCATGAGTGTGGCATCCTTTATGGCCATTTTAAACTGCATTTTTCACCATTTTGTTTCCTCTTTAGGCTTTATCTATAACTGTCAGTGTTTGTTCTGCTAGTGAGTCAAGTCTAGTTGTTATAATTTCTCCCATATGCTGCATACCCAGAGAAGAGATGATCCTGCTCTCTTGTAATACTGCACTTGGTAACTGTGAATCCAGCACCGTTGCGATATGACACTTAACTAGTTCTTTCAACAGCACCTCCATGTGTCTCTCTACCTCTGTCTCCCTCCTTCAGCTTCACTCTCCATAGCCATCCTATGGACTAATTGTAGACTAAACTCTTACTGAGAATATGATCAGTCTCATCTGTAAAGACAGATTTTCAATAGCCATGATCAGTTTAGGAGAGAATGAAGTATATTTCTTTAACAGGATGTAGAAGAAAGTTTATTATTTTTGCTTGTTCTGTCGAATTATGCAAAGAGTGCTGAAACGACAGTGTCCATTTAGGCCAAAGTTATGGATCAGCTTCTGCAATATTCTTACAGTTTCTTTATTGTAACAGTGTAGAGGGTAACAGCGAGGACAGCGTGACTAGTGACCGCAGCCCAAATAACTGTTGGTGAACTGTTTTATGATTTCATCTTCCTACTAAGGCCTCTTTCACACATCAGGTTTTCGCCGTCAGGCGCGATCCGGCGCTTTTGACAGAAACCGGATCCGGCGAAATGCAATGCCGGATCCGGTTTCCCCCCCATTGACTTGCATTTGCGCCGGATAGCGCCGTATGGCCATGCGTTTCATCCGGTTTTCGCCGGATCCGGCAATGTGTCGCAATGTGTCGCGATCCGGCGTCTGGAAAAAACGTCTACTGTAATGTTTTTTGTCTCCGGCGAAAAAGCCGGACACGCCGGATCCGGCGCGTCCGGCTTTTTCACACAATGAAAGCCTATGAGCGCCGCAATGCGCCGGATCCGGCGAAAGCCTGATCCGGCGGCCGGATCCGGTTTTTTGGTCTAAGCATGCTCAGTAGCTCTGCCCACAAGACATATATAAAAGCAAGACAGTGGGACCCACAGCCACACCCAACATGCCACCCAAGACAGCAACCAGGCGCAGGAGAAGGCAGGAGACATCTGCAGCAGCACCATCAGCACCACCCCAATTGGAGCAGCATGCTGAACAACGGGAGGGGAGTCCAGCAGCAGATGAGAGACGGTAATTATCAAATCACCCATTCCTCCAAACTAGGGCTATTGAATATCAAGATATTCATTGGCCCTTTGTTTCTCTTTATTCAACAGCCGCCCAATAGATGCAACAGCAGCAGCAGCAGCAGCAATGGCAGCAGCTGGAACACCACCCACAGGCATGGAGTGTGGCCACCAGGAAGACAGCACATCATCTTCTGGGAGCCCTCCCTCGCATCGTCAGCGTTTGACGGTAAGTTTTTATTTCCAAAATCCATCTTCTCTGTAATATATGTCTATTCATGGCCTTTTATTTCAAAACAGGAATCACAAGATGAAGAGGAGCTCCCAGAAGAAGAAGGAAGGGGTGGACAGACACCTGGAGTGGGCTCACAATTGGTAAGTTTTTTGCATCAAACGCAGAAACACAACATCACACTACACACAACACATAGAAAACAATGTTCTGCAGACCACACACAGCAAACAAATGCCTACATCCAAAGACATAACTTTTTTTGTTTTCTTCTCTAGTCTTCCCAATCTGGTGCTTGGCCAAGAGGTCCTCGCAGTGCCTCCCAGGGTCGTCGGCGACAGCAACGCGGCGGTCACCAGCGTGTAAGTATAAATATTTTTGCTTTGTTTTTTTTGCACTTTTTATTTCATTTCTTTTGTGGAGGCTAATTATGTTATTTTTGTCTTTTTCTTTAACAGCCTTCACAGCGTGCTCCCGACTCTGACGTTGAGGATGGAGGGATTGATGTGGACCGCCTCATCGATCTCGTCAGAGAAAGGGAGCCGCTCTGGAATATGGCTGACCGCCGCCACGCTGACCTGATCGTTACCCGACGACTCTGGGAGGAAATCTGTTCGCTCCTTGTGGGCCGCTGGGAGGACCTCGATGTTCGGGCCCAGATTACAGAGCGTAAGTATATACAGTACCGGTTGCTTGATTTAAACCAGTGTTTCCCGAACTCCAGTCCTCATGGTCCCCACGGATCATGTGTTCAGGATTTCTATTTACTATGGAAATCCTGAAAACATGACCCCTGGGGACCATGAGGACTGGAGTTTGGGAAACACTGATGTTGTATACTAACCACTCCTTTCTCGTTTCAGGGAACAGAATTGTGAATCGGTGGCGGTCTGTGAGGGATCGTTTCAAGAAGGAGTTCAATAAAGAGATGCGGGCCCCGAGTGGATCTGGAGGACGCAGGAGCAAGTACAAGTACGCAGAAGCTCTGTCGTTCCTCCGGGAAACAATGGTCACCAGAAGGTAAATATTACACACCACATGTGAAAAAAAATGTTAGATGTAAATTTTTTTTTCAGCCAGGGCCATACCATGTCAGTATTTTAATTGTTTTTTTTCTCTTTATTCCACAGCACGGTGAGCAGCACTCGGGAGCCGGCACGATTGGACCCTTCTGAGGCGATCCCTGAGGAGACCGGCACCGAGGGACACTTCGACCGCCCCGGTACATCTGCACCTTCCCAGCCTTCCCACACATTCGACCCATCTGTCCCATCCACCAGCACAGGAGCATCGTGGCCGCCTACATTACATGAAGCTGCTGGTGAGGAGATCGCTTTCCCTTTACCCCACCCTTCTGCCCCTGCCACCTCTAGTACACCTGCGGGTACTGGGCGGCAGCGGCAGAGGGGTCAGGAAAAGACATAGTTCTTGCATCTGAATGCATCTTTCCAGAACTGTCTAAAAGTCTTGTCAGAGCAAATCTCCGCAGGCTATCAGCAGATCAACTCCAGCATTCTGGAGGTGAAGACACTTCTGCAAACCATGCATTCAGAAGCAAGATCTTCGCCAAACCACACCTTTTTCAGGTCTGTTGTGGAGCGCATGGAAACGCTCTCTCCTGCCCAGCAGATGCATGTAATGCATTCATGCCACGCTGCTCTCCAGCAAGTTACCTCCCAACCTCCTCCTCCTCCCACCACAGTAGTTCCTCCACCTGCACCCCCTCCAGCCACTTTCCATCCTCCCCCTCCTATTACATCTACACCCCCTCCAGCCACTTTCCATCCTCCCCCTCCTATTACATACCATCCACCTCCAGCCACTTTCCATCCTCCCCCTCCTATTACATACCATCCACCTCCCCAGCACCATCCACCTCCCCAGCACCATCCACCTCCCCAGCACCATCCACCTCCCCAGCACCAGCAACCTCCCCAGCACCAGCAACCTCACCAGTACCAGCAACCTCCACAGTACCTGCAAACTCCCCAGTACCAGCAACCTCCCCAGTACCAGACATCTCCCCACTTCCAGCAACCTGCCCCGTACCAGACATCTCCCCACTTCCAGCAACCTGCCCCGTACCAGACATCTCCCCACTTCCAGCAACCTGCCCCGTACCAGACATCTCCCCACTTCCAGCAACCTGCCCCGTACCAAACTCCTTCCCCATACAACTTGCCATCAACATCATCTGCTCCTACAGTCCCTGCCCAACCCTCCACTCCACCACACACCACCTCTTCTGCTTCCCACATGTCCACCCATTCTGTAGTTTTTTCCACACCTTCACCTCTAACTGTTCCTTCCCCACCACGATCCCAGTCCTCTCTCCACACTCCCAGTGTCGAAGTGTCCCGCAGCCCCTACAGCAGTATTTCCACCACACACTACACAGAATTATAATGTGTGTATTTAAATAAAAATGACCAGTTTTATGGTTTCAGTTTTATAGTTTCAAATTTTTATTAAACATGTTTATTAAAATTTTAAAAAAGTTTACTAAAAAAAACATTTTTCAATAAAAGTTAAATTATTTTACACTGGTTGTCTGTCATTTCTTTCTGCGGCGAAAAAGGTTAAATACAGGGTATTTAAAAGGTGAAATGGTATTCAAAACTAGGTATATAACTGTGGGTAAATTTTAGCTTTTTGCCACAGTTGTGTTCCTGGTTGTGTTTGAAGCAAAGTATTTCACCTAAAAAGTTGTGTTTATTGTTGGTGATTTCCTAACAATGTACACAACTTTTGTTAAAAGGTGAAATACTTTGCATAAAACACAACCAGGTACACACCTGTGGCCTAAAGCTAAAAATAGAGACCATGACAAGATAGCCAACTTTGGTTGGCAAAGGTATATACTGTTGGTACAGAAGGTACACAAGTTTGGTTAGGGCACAAATCTTTCACACTCTGTCATCCTGCCAGTGTACTCTGCCTTGAGGTGACATAAAGCATAGTGCAAAATTGTCCCTCATTACTGAAACCGTCACAGAACTTCTAGTGGTAATGTCATGGTAATCTTGCAAGGTGGTTTCTTCAGAGGTGTCCTCAATGGAAATGGGTTCCTTGCAGATAACAAAATTGTGGAGTACCACGCACGCTTTGATCACCTCGTCCACAGTTTCTGTCTTGAGGTTGATCGCAGTCAATAGGACCCGCCATTTGGCTGTCAGAATACCAAAGGTACATTCAACCATTCTTCTTGCTCTTGTGAGGCGGTAATTAAAAATGCGTTTTGGTCTTGTCAATCCTCTGCTAGAGTACGGTTTCAAAAGGTGTTCTGACAGCTGGAAGGCTTCATCCCCTACACAGACAAATGGCATAGGTGGACCAGATGTTTGCAGCAGCGGTCTAGGTGGTGGGAACTGGAAGGTGTTTCCATACAGTTTACGCCCCATGGCAGACAGTTTGAAAACTTGAGAGTCATTGGAGCGGCCATAGGCCCCAATATCAACCGCAATAAATTTGTATTCCGCGTCAGCGATGGCCATGAGGACAATTGAAAAATATTTCTTGTAATTGAAATATTCCGATCCCGATCCAGCTGGCTTTACAATGCGGATATGTTTCCCGTCCACAGCGCCCAAGCAGTTTGGAAACTGACATATCTGTTGAAACTTGTCAGCAATTTCAATCCACCTCTCTGTTGTGGGCTCTGGTAAAAACTCTTCAGCTAAGGAGTCCCACAGTGCACGGCATGTGTACTTCACAATTCCAGATATGGTGGAAATCCCGAGTCTGTACTGGAAATGCAGTGACGAAAGGGATTCTCCAGTTGCAAGAAATCTGTGGGGAATTAACAAACAATAAATTAGTTTTAAATCACAGCATTACATACCAAAACTGACCTATAACACTTGGAGATACAAATTACCACCAACAAGATTGCAGTGAAAGTGTGCTCTGATGCGATCATATCCAATAAATGTGGCTTACCTTAAAGTCACCATCAGACGCTCTGCGGGTGAAACTGAGAAGCGGCAATAGGTGTCCGCTTTTCTTATGAGGTGTGCAATGCGCTCCACCAAGTAATCAAAATTCTCCATTTTCATCCTAACATATCCAAAAAATTTATCCGGGTTTCGTCGAAGGTCCATGCATAGTGTAGAATAGACCCCACGCGTCATTCTCTTGGCTGTGATGGGGTGGATCCACAAACGTCGTCTACGATGCCTGATGCGCTGCTGTCTCGCTCTCTTCTTCTCCAGAACAATCACCCTCAAACGATTTGCCTCCGCTGTAAAATCCGCCAAATTCTTCAAAATATTTCCAATGACAACATCCATTTTCGCCAGTACTTGCTCTTCTCTCCAACCTGCACTTTCTCCTCTACAACCTGTCAAAGAAGGGCTGTAGGAACATGCTATATATAGTTTTCCAGTAGCCAATCCCGTTCGGAAGGCCACAAGGGTCAATTTTAAAAACCGGATCCGGCGTAATCCGTCGAAAAACGGATAGAAAAACGGATGAACCGGATGAGACGGATCCGGTTTTGTCTGTCAAGAAAAAGACGGATCCGGCAGAAAACCGGATCCGTCACATCCGGTTTTACTAAACATTTGCCGGATCCGGCGTTCCGGCATGACGCCGGATCGCGCCTGACGCCGAAAACCTGATGTGTGAAAGTAGCCTAACAAAACCAGCATTTTCTATAGGGAAACATGTTTACAAGCCCTAATAACATCACGCATGTGGATTATTACCAACTGTGCTGACAACTGCTGTACACAGATATTTTTCTCTACGCTTTAGTTATACTTTGTCAATAACCTGAATACATTTCTAGACCCAGAGCATTAGGAGGAATGAGTATCCTTGCAGTGTATTGTTAACACTGGAAAATTAAAAGGCGACTATACTAATGTTAATTAAAACTAATTTATGACTTAAAGGATTTTGTCCAATATACTGGCTTTCTGGCTGTCTCTTTGCAGTTCTACCACTACGTACTGCTTCAAAGGTGCTATTATTTTGCTGAAAAGAAGACTGGGCTATGTAAGAACCCACTTCAATTAATGTAATTAACATATTGCTTGTTACAATTTCCACATCATCCTTGGCTCTGCTTCCTGCATTTGTCTCACATTGACGAATCAAAGCTACTCTGTACCAACCAGAAAGAAATCAATTCCAATAGCTTCATAGAAACATTAATCCCGTCCGTGAAATACATAGTGAGGCATCTAGTCTCATTCTGGATTTTAATTCTCAGTTTCTAAAGCGCCAAAATTATTGTAATATGGATGAACTTAGAAAATCAGTAGCAGTCTGTTCTCAGGACACCTCCATAATTAATAATAAATCATCAGTGACCATAAGTCATCATACCGGCAAAATCAAAACTTAACTGCTGTTTCTACTGTGTTTTAAAGGAAACCTGTCAGCAGGATTGTACTGAGTAACCTACAGACAGTGTCAGGTTGGTGCCATTATACTGATTAAAATGATACCTTGGTTGATGAAATCCGTCTTGTGGTTGTTTAATCTTTATTTTCAGTTTTGAGTTAATGATATGCTCGTGTTGTGGAGGGGCTGTAAGGGGGCCTGTGGGGGAGGGGGTTTCACTGATCCCTCAGTGAACTGCCCCCTATTTTACATACTGGATATAATATTGTTTGAAAAAAAAATTCACATTCAGCAGGCAGGCACTGACGGCAGCGCCTGCACTGTAACATGATCTATTCTATAACATCCATTTAATTATTTCATTTAGTGATCTAAATGTCTTTATTAAAAAAAAATCAGTTTGATAATGGCACCTGCTGCACACTAGAGGCCCTTTTACATTTAGCGATGCACCAGCGATCCGACCAGCGATCCCACCCGGTCAGGATCGCTGGTGCATCGCTAAATGATCGCTAGTGAGCTTTCATACAGAAAGACCTCACAGCGATTCAGCAGCAACGCAGCGCACGATACTTACCATTCACACACAGCGATCCAGACGTCCTCCCGCCCGCCTCCACGCGTCGCTGGACGTCACAGCAGGAAGTCTCAGCAGGAAGCGCCCGACGAGAAATGGAGCCGGACATTCTCGCGCGATCAGCGATGGACAGCGGGGGAGCCGGTCGGAGGTAAGTATCACACATAGCGATATCACTAGCAATATCGCTATAACGTTACAAAGCCAGTGACGTTTTAGCAATAATGCTAGCGATATCGCTTAGTGTAAAACCCCCTTAGGAGCTATTGGCAATTTTCTAGATGCTATTGCGCAGGCGCCGGCGGCACCATTTTCAAAGAGGCTATTTTTTTCTCTAGAAAGATGGCACCGCTGGAGCCTGCACAGTAGAAGCTATCAGATCTCCGATGGGTGCTGCTGTGAAGGCATGGCCGACACCATTTTCAAACTCATATTTTTTTTAAATAAATTTATGAATAACTTGAGAGAAAAGGATTACATACACATTTTATATGCGATCATGCTGCAGTACAGGTGTTCCTGCTGGCACCTGCCTGCAGAAGGGGATTTCTTTTTTCAAAATATATATAAGATTCATTATGTAGACTAGGGGGCAGGTCACTGAGGGATCAGTAACCTGTCAGAAGACAAACATATGAATATCTAAGCAGAGCACCACATGATGACCCCCCACAGGCCTGCCCTGAATGAATGAATGCCATGATTTCCAGGACTCATCACCGCCAGCTCTTTGCATATTCCTGCCTTCCTGACGTGTTGTGAAGCTGAGTGTAAGCACCAAAGCTTTTCACTGCATATTTGAAGGAGACAGTGGTAATAAATGACACATCCAGCCCTGAGATTTGCAGAGCAGGCGGTGATGGGTGGCTGAGTCCGGCATCACCGCTGCCTTCTTTTGCGTGCACAGTGCACTGATGAATTCGGAGTGTATACACCCAGCCCACCCAGCTTATTTTCAATAATCTCTAGTAAAACTTTGATTTAGAGTACTATTTTAGGGATCCAATGTTCCTTTCACTATACTTGGTTATTCGTTGTTCTTACCTAGTGCCAAACACCTACATTTAATTCAGACTCTAGGCAAGATGTTAAAATGAATCCAGATTTCAGACTCCAGACCAAATTTGAAATGTTTTTCATACCACAGAACCTGAAATCAGACTACACTCTAGATAAAAAAAAACTGTGGTCTCTGGGGTCAATAGTATTTGGGGTTTTACTGCTTCCAGCTGTGCTCAAGGTCGAATCTCCTGACTATTCATTGTTGTATGCCCTGCATAATGAATGCCACTCCTTTTTGGTTACTCTGTTCTCACTGATATGGAGGAGATGTATGTGAAACACAGTGGTTTATTGTAATATTAGACTGGAATCTACAGTATTGAAAAACCTCTTTAAAGGATTTTCGTTCTAGAATGCCCACCTATCTGCAGAAAAAAAAGGGCTCTGCTGATTGAACTTTATTCCACGGGTCAAATCACCACAACTTATACATTAATGGCTAAGCCTTATGATAAGTCTTTAGTATTTCATACTGGAAACTCGTTTTAATATCTACAGTGAACAATAGGAATGAACAAAATATACCATTTAGGTGTAATAAATAAATGTCCTAGATGCTGACCAGTTCTTTGACTCTCAATGTTCATGTAATCTCTACCTAATCGCCAATTTCGGGAAAGCATTTGAAGACATAAATCAAGTTATTTTAGGGGTATTGCACCTGGATGCTTTGGTGTAAAACACATAAAAACAAATCCAAAATATCAGAAAGCAAAGGAAATTTCCCTTCAATGTTTGTGTGCGACCTGTAAGAAAGACTTTTGTGTAATGAATTAAAGGCAAATTCTATGTTTGCTGCCGAACAACATTTTGGAGTAGACAACTTTGCACACTTCTGCAAATAGAAAACAGTTGTGGAAAAAATACATACCAAGCCATAAAAAACTGGCCAATGTTAAAAAATGACATAGAAAAATTGGAATCATTGTGTGCACATAGACTATAGATAAAACTAAATGTAGCCTGTATAATGAGGAAAATCTTCCCGCTAGGGATGTTGTCAGCATTCTGGAATTTCAGCTGCTCATCTTGGAAAGCAAAACTTGGCCCAGTTTGTGACCCCAAGCTGCACATAACATGAGTTTACATACAGATAACTATTTTAATGTGGTTACAACCAAAAACACTTAAAAATAACAACTCAAACTTCTAGTAGCCAGGGCCAGATTGTAGAGGTCTCACCAGTCACCACTTGATATTTAGCTGACCACAGGTCACAGGTTTCTGCTTGGCTCTTAGTTGTGTGACTTCACATATTTTATCTTCATTCTTACAGTCTTCTCTACTTGTTTCTAGGCACACCAGATCTTTGTTGGGTGTAATGTTTTTTTTTATATCCTTGGAGTAGAGTTATAAGAACTATCGTAGCTAGTTTTTTATGCTGTCTTTATACAGAGTTAAAAATGTAAACATTCGCATACCCAAAATTTAGGACTGCAATCTTTTATTTTCCATCAGTCAGGTTGCTTAAAAAATGTGGCCCACTACTCAGCAACAATTAATATTATGGATGAGCAATTTGTTTTGCGCTGCCCTGCCATCCAGTCTGGTCCTCAATGGCAACCGGGCTTCACTTCTGAACCCAGCATCTTAGGTCAGTCATGTTGGGCATCTCTGGCGCTTACTAGAATCAACGATGATATGGCATTACATGAGCCCTAATGTCTAGACTTCAAAGAGCCGTCATGATGATATCATCATAATCTCACACAAAAACGCAATGATATTACCATGAGAATCTGATTACACACCAGATGACGGCAAAGAAAATCAAACTCTTTATCGCCAGTTGACATATTCTGATGATGTACCATCACAAACTCACATGAAAAAACTTACTTAAGAGCATAGAGAAAAAATAGTGATGCATGCCAGGTCAAAATAATCTAGCCATTGGGTGGTCGTTCCATAGATATTTAATTGTAGAAGGAATGGAGCTGTGATTTCTGTTTGGTATGAGCACAACAGAGAATAAGATCAGGAAAGTCATAAACTGCTTGTCATCCTGTTGTCATTTACTGTACTTCCAAATGGTAGACTTGTGATATATTAAATTATTATTTTGATGTAATTTTTGCTATATGGTTATATATTGTGTTTAAATAGGCATTCAGTGCTCAGCAAAAATGAGTACACCTCCTTTGATAAGTAAGATTTTAATCAATGTCTCACTGAACAGGTGAATAATGAGATTCATAGAACATTTTTTAACCCATAACACAAAACTAAGACTAATAATATAACTTTCAGAACAAAATCTTCAGTTAGCTGATACAAAAAGGAATACACCCCACAAAAACAACTACATCTAATATTATGTATGATCTCCAAGATTTTCTTTTAAATTAGAGTTGGAAGGGACCTCAAGGGTCATTGTGTTCAACCCCCTGCTAATTGCAGGGCAAGATTTACTAAACCATCTCAGACAGATGTCTGTCTAGCCTCTGTTTGAAGATTTTCATTGAATGAGAACTCAACACCTCTCATGGCAGCCTGTTGCACTCATTGATCACCGTCACTGTGAAAAAGATTTTTCTAATATCTAATCTGTATCTTCTCCCTTTCAGTTTTGTTCCATTGCCTCTCGTGTTTCCATGTGTAAATGAGAATAAGGCCGGGGTCACACTAACCGACGCAAAATACGGTCCGTATTTTACATGCGTAATACGGATGAATGACCCCTAAATAGTGCTCCGTATGTAATCCGTAAGCAAGGTGTGGTCGCGTATTTTGCGCATGTCAGCATCCGTATGTAATCCGTATGTAATCCGTATGGCATCCGTATGCCGAGATTTTCTCGCAGGCTTGCAAAATGGACATTTAACGATTTTGAGGCCTGCAAAATATTTAAATCATTAGTCTGCACCCTATTTATTGGCTCAGGAACAGGTGACTGCCCCCATTCTGTCCATTTGTGACCTTGCCATGACTAGGTGTATTGGTGTTGCATGTGCAAGATGGCAGACAGTCTGACTTTCAACACAACTGAGCAGGTTCTCTTCAACTGGCTTTTGTCACGCCGCTTTGGTCAACCATACCCAGTGATAGTGGATCCGCGGAGGAGGAGACACATGTGGGTCCATCCACTTTTGAGGCAACGACTGACAAGAGGTCATTTCCACTGCCTCTATTCTTCTCTGCGGGATCATCCTGAAAAATTTTACCAATACTGTCGCATGAGCCTTGAACATTTGATCTACTCTTGTAGACAGTGTTGGCACTGGCTGACCCTCAATACAAGTTTATAATTGTTGACATTGGGGCCTATGGAAGGACGGGAGACTCTAGAGTCTTCAATACTTCCATTATGGGTCAGCGGCTACGCATCAACCAGTTGGATATACCCCCACCACGCCAGCTACCAGGCTCCACTCAAGAATCAGTCCCTTATGTTCTTGTGGCAGATGAGGCGTTTCAGTTAACGCGCAATGTCATGAGGCCATATCCCCGGCGCAACCTGGACCACCGGCGCAGAATATTTAACTTGCGCCTATCACGTGCTCGGCGACTGGTGGAGTGTTGCTTTGGCATTCTTTGTGCCAAATGGTGGGTACTCCAGTCTGCCATTCAGCTGAGTGAACAAAATGTAAATGAAGTAATTAAAGCATGTGTCGTTCTTCATAACTTCACCAGGATACATGATTGTTCCTCCTTTGCTGGTGTTGTGCGTGGATCGGACAATGTGCGTAGGGCGAGACCACCTATCAACCCTCAACGTAGACCGCTTTCTGGGCTCAAAGTGTGTGATATTTTCACAAATTACTTTGTCACCTGAGGGGGAAATTTCTTGGCAAGAGCATGCTGTGTCTATTATAATTTTTTGGTTTATGTCTGTCTAAATATGTATATACTTAAACCTCTTATTATTCTATGACTGTTTAATTGCATTGGTAAGCGTATGTTAGTATGCTGACACCTTATTTTAGAATTGAGACAGAGACGTAAAATGTAGCAGACAAAGATTTACTTTTGCCTTGTTTGTTTTTTTTTAGAAAAACATTATTGCCGTATGATCAATGTGGCAATGGGCCAAATTGGCCTTTGTGCAGATGTGAAAATTGGGAACAAATAACATTTTCTGACAAACAAAACAACCACAAAACCATTAGCCAATACAAAAATGGCATCATTATAAATTTTGGTAGGTCGGGGGAGGAGAAGGCGGAAGACCAACCTGTGTTTGCTGCTGGCTACTTTGGCCAGCGCCCTGTGTGGGGGCATACTGTTGCCCATGATGTGGGTAGTGTACTGCCTCCTGTGATTGTGGTTGGTACTGGCCAGAGTGATACTGGATAGGGGCCTCTTGTTGTTGCTGCTAGTCTCATACCCACCAAAATAGCCATGTCATCCCCAACCAGGTTGGGACCAGCCTCCAACACTGGATGGGAACAAGTGGCCATATTGGTGAGGTTAGCTAGAGTCAGACATATGTAGCTGCTGTTGGAAAGGTTGCGTAGGGGGAGGAAGGGGGTGAGGTGTAGGCCCACATATTTGAGGATCCTCAGAGCCTGCTTGAGCAAGCATGTGTGTGGGGTGTCTAAAGTTCATCAGATTCCTGGGGAAAGCTGCCACCTCTCCAGATAATCAAATAACTCATATGGGGTATTGGGGTGTGTGCTTGCATCAAGCAGGATCTGAAAACATCCTCGAATACGTAGCCTCATCTCATGGGAAAGGACACAAAGATAAAGGGCCAGGCTGCGTGAGTACGCCTCCTCCACATCATCATTATTGACTCGAGCAAGCTAGTTCAGTACCCCTGTGTCAACATTGGTATGGGTATCTTAGGCAGGGATCTGGCGCCTTCTTCTTCCTCGCTGGGATGGTCCAGCAGGCTGTGGGGAGCCCCGGATCTGGGCAGTTGGGCTGCTGCTGATGTTGCCCTGCTCCTCCTGTATGGCTGATGGTGCAGCAGCAGACGGTCCTGATTGTGGATGTGGTCCTGGTGGTGGGGTATGTGGTGCAGGGACTGGGATTTCCTGAGAGGAATCTTCACTCATGCTTCTTGGAGGGGGAGAAGATGGTCCAGCCACCTCTTCCCCTACAGACCCAGGATCTATGATGGGCTTGGTATCTGAGCCAGTTTCTCTCTCCATAAGGTTGGACTGAGTTCTGTTATGAAACAGAACAAAGCCAAAAATAAATCCATTGTTTTGGCCCTGTAAAGTATCTGTGCAATGTGGTGTGAGGTATCTACTTACGGTCTCAGATCCAGAATTGGAGCGAGGAAGGAGAGGCGGTCATAATAGATATATTTCCTCTTTATGTGGCCCGCATCACCACTCCTGGCACACTGCTGACGTTCCCACCTGTATTGGTCGCAGATGCTGCGCCAGCGTCTCATCACATCTTCCACTGCAATGTGACAGAAAATATTCTCAATTTCACATATTTGCTAGGTCAAATTTGCTACCAGTAGCCTAGGCATGTGGCCTTCTAGGGTGTGCTTTCTACCCAGGGTGGCATATATAATTGGGGCATCCAGGCCAGATACACAGGGTCACAATAGTTCAGGTATCAAGTAACTACACTTAATAACTTGGTTGGCTAGGAGGATGATGAGCTTGTGGCCTGGGCCAAATTATGGCAGTGTAAAACCATGGCTCACATAAAAATCTACCCGCCTCATGAGGCAAAAAGTCCAAGCACAGGAAGGGGGGGGCCTGATTCTAAATGCCTTTTTTGATGTGAGGTCATTTTAAACACTTTTTGGGTTGTACTTACTCATTTGCTGCTGCTCCTCACGTGGTCAATCACCAAAATCGTGGAACATCTGGTGACATATGCGCCTCCATGATGCCTCCTTTCTTGCCCGGTTGGCATAATGGACATCACGTTGGTCCCAGATTTCCGGCCGCTCCTGCACTAGTACAATCAGCATCTCCACATTGAGGAAATATGGCGCCATGATGCTGCAGGACTCCGTGGAGGCATACTTCCTGGATGTCTGGAGTGCTTTTTGAGCTAATTAGCATGCCTAAGCTTCCTGATGATGGATTGGCCCATTTCCTGTCACCTGCCAAAAGACCTGCATATTTCTCGCAAGTCACACGTGTGGTCCATGTGTAATCCGTATTTTTTGCACCCCCATAGACTTGCATTGGCATACTACGGGCATAGTACGCTGACAATTGCAGCATGCTGCGATTGGCACGGACCATACAATACGGACGAGAAATATACGGGTGTTGGGAGCTACCCCATAGAGAATCATTTGTCCGTGTGTAATCGGTGCTTTTAACGCCTCTCGTCTGTATTCCTCTCTAGTGTGACCTCGGCCTAAGGATGATCCCTCTACACTGTGACATCCCTTCAGATATTTGTAGACAGCTATTAAGTCTCCTCTTAGCCTTCTTTTTTGCAAGCTAAATATTCCCACATCCTTTAACTGTTCCTAGTAGGACATACTTTGCAGTCCGTTCACCTTCCTGGTAGCTCTTCTCTGAACTTGCTCCAGTTATTCAATGTCTTTTTTAAAATGTGGTGCCAAGAACTGGACACAGTATTCCAGATGAGGCCTGACCAAGGAGGAGTAGAGGGGGATTATCACTTCACGGGATCTAGACTCTATGCTTCTCTTAATACAGGACATCCTAGACCTGTGTTTGCCTTTTTTGCTGCTTCATCACATGTGCAGTCTGTGATATATTAGTATGCCTGAGTCTTTTTCACATGTGCTGTTGCTTAGTTCTATTCCTCCTATTCTGTAGAGGTAATTTTCATTTTTCTTGCTCAGCTGTTGAATCTTGCTTTTCTCCTTGTTAAATACCATTCTATTCGCCAATGCCCATTGTTCAAGCTTATCTAAATCCTTCTGATCCCTTTCTCTATCTTCTCAAGTGTTAGCTATCCCTCCTAGCTTTGCATTGTCTGCAAATTTTATTAGTTTACCTTCAGTTTCCTTATCTAGATAATTTATAAAAACACTGGGGCGAGCACAGAGACTTGTGGTGCCTCACTTGAAACACTCTTCCAATTGGATGTACAACCATTTATTACCACTCTTTGAGTATGATCACTGAGCCAGTTATTAATCAATCTAACGGTGGCCTTGTCAATCCCACACTTGGTCATTTTTTCAATAAGGAGAGTATGAGATACTTTATCAAATGCTTTGCTGAAGTCAAGATACACTATATCTAATGCATTTGCCTGATCCACCCAGTCAGTGATTCCATCATAGAAGGAAATTAGTCTGGCATGACTTGTTTGCTACAAACTCATGCTGCCTCTGGTTAATTACTGTATTGTTATCCAAGTACTTACATTCATTCTGTTTAATAATGTGTTCAAATATTTTCCTGGTATAGAAGTAAGGCTCACTAGCCTATAATTTCCTGGTTCCATCTTCTTTCCTTTTTTAAAGACAGGGACAACATTTGCCCTTCTCCAATATTCTGGGACTTATCCTGTTCTCAAGGATTTTTCAAAGATTCTGGCTAGTAGCTTTGCAATTTCGTCTGCTAACTCTTTCAATACCCTAGGATGTAATTCATCTGGACCAGGAGATTTCAATACATTTAAATTAGCTAAGTGTTCTCTCACCATCTATCTGTTTATAGATACTGTGGATTCTTTTATTCTTTTGATGGCACCGTGAAGATCAGTTGATGCTACAATTGCTTTCTTTGAGAGCACAGATGAAAAATAGGAATTTAAAAGTTTGGCCTTCTCAATATCCTGTAAAAATCCTATAGTATCTTTGACTTTTCTTTTGCTTTTGACATACCCCTAAAATCCCATTTTACTGTTGTTGGTCTCCCTTGCAAGCTTAATTCATTTCTGGATTAAATTCTTCTAAGGCTTGCCCTGCATTCCCTGAAACAGCATTATATTCTTTTGATATGCTCCCCTCTTTTCATTTAATATACATTTCTTTTTTAACAATTGATTAACTTCTGTGTTCATCCACCCTGGTCTCTTCAAATGCTTCCAATTTTTGCTTCTTTTCGGGATTGTTACTGATTGTGCAGTGATATTTTAATTTGGCAAAATCTCCCTTCCTTCTTGGACATTTCTGTCCTTTAGAACATGCTGCCAATGAAACTTTCCTACCCTCTTTCTGAACCCATTAAAATCTTCCTTTCTGAAGTCTAACTTTAAAGTCAAAGTCCTCGCTGATCTTCTTCCTCTTGTAATCCAAAATTCAAATGCATGATCGCTGCCATCTGAATTCCCAGTCACCTTTACTTCCTCAACCATTTCCTCCCTATTGGTAAGAATTAGGTCCAAGATTGCAGATCCTCTTGTTCGCTCTTCTACTTTTTGAAAGATAAAGTTGTCAGCAAGAGAAGATTCTTATTTTCTGAACCTATTACTTTTGCCGGATAGAGATTCCCAACAAATATCTGGATAGTTAAAATCTCCCATGATCACTGTCATACCTTTATGCAACAGAGACATCTGATGTAAAAGGAGTTCATCCATATCTTCCGTTTGTCCAGTTGGTCTATAGTAAACACCTACAATATTGTCCTTTCTGTTATTCTCTCCTTGTATTCTTGCCCAAACAGTTTCTACAGAGCTACTAGCCTTTGAAGCTTGTATCTCTGTGGATATATATGTTTTCCTAACATACAATGTAACACCTCCTTTAGCCTTCAAGATTTGTGTTCCAATCATGTGTATCATTCCACCAAGCTTCAGTGATGCCTATGACATCATATCTCTCTTTCTGTTTTAGCAGCTCCAATTATCCTTGATTGTTTCCCATGCTATGGGCATTGGTATAGACACATTTTAGTTTGTAGTCAATTTCTCTCGTTCCTCTATTTTCATTCAGAGTTTGTTGTTTTTGTTCTTTATTTCCACTTCTAATAGCAAGGTTCTGCCGTATATTTCCCATCCTATATTGCTCTAGTTTAAAGCTCTCCTGATGAGTACAGCAAAGCATCTACCAAATATGTATTTTCCTGTTTTCGTAAGATGCAATCCATTTGTAGCAAGTAGTCCATCATACAGGTAATTCGCTCCATGGTCAAGAAACCCAAAACGTTGCTCGACATAGCCAGTTGTTCACCTCTAGAATTCTGTTCAATCTCCATGGTCTATGTTACATCCACTGGGAGGATGGATGAGAAGACGACCTGCGCTCCCTATTCCTTTATTTTCCAGCCTAGGTCTTCAAAGTCTCTGCCTATAGTTTCCAGGTCCTTTTTTGCTGTGCCATTTGTTCCTACGTGTATTAATAGGCATGGGTGGTCGTCTTAAGCACTGAAGATTCTTGATACCATATCAGACACATCTTTGATTTGGGTACCTGAAAGAAAGCACACTTCTTGTGAGGTATTGTCCAGTTGGCAGATAGCGGCTTCTGTTCCTCTCCCAGTAAGGAATTCCCCATGACCACCACTCGCCTTTTCTCCTTCACCACAGCGCTGCTTTTTCTCCCTTCAAAATGCTTCTGATTTCTTACCAGAGTGTTCTTTGTGGGCAAAGCACTTTTTTAAGGTACATCTTCATAGTTGTCCTGCTTGAGAGCATGGTAGAGGTTCATCAGCGGTATAAGGGCTGAATGTCTCCTCATCCTCCTGCTTCTTTGTGTCACATGCATCCATTTCTCTTCTTCTGCAGGTACAATGAAAGGTGCTTCTCTTAAAACATTATGAACAGTTATTTCTACTCTGTTATTAGCTTCTGCAGGAACACTTAGAAGTTCATCTCTTGCAACATTCTGAAGCGTTTCTTCTGCTCTGTCCAGGAAATCCTGATCTTCTTTGATGAGCTTCAGTGTAGATATTCTCTCCTGAAGACTTTGCACTTTTTACTCTAACAGAGTCACAAGCTTGCTTTTCAGGCATGTAAAGTTTGTCTTTTCCTCTGACAAGTCTGCAAACATATAGTACACATTGCAGCACACCATATAGTAATTTCCTCCATGTTGAACCAAACAAATTTCTCTGGAACCACCGTAAAGATTTTCACGACATCCGGCGCGATCCAGCTACACCCAAAGATCCTCAGACTTGCGGCAACTTTTCACTCTTCCCCGAATGCACCAGGCAGGAATATACAAATTATCTTCCATGAGCTTCATTTCCTGGTTTGTAAGAACAGCATCAAGTCTTCTAGGTATTGCCTGAAATTGTTGGCAACATATTGCAACATCTGTCTTTTTTCCATTCAAGAACTACCTGTTTTGGATGCTGAATGAAGAGTGATGCTCAACTTGTCTCTTCAGAATTTTCCATAGATATTTGAGCTTAGATCAGGAGAAATACTTGGACACTGAAAAACTTTCACCTTGTTCTTTTTCAGAAAAGCAACATTGGCCATAGTTGTGTATTTTAGAGCATTGTTATGTTGGCAAAGTGCATGTCAATCAAGGGCACAGAGTGATGGGAGCATCTTCTTTTTTAATATAGAGCAATATATCTGTAAATTAATGATGCCATCAATGAAATGTAGAAACAAGTAGTTCTCAGCGATGATGAAAACAGAAGTAGGTAAAAAACTTCACATTAATTAGATCATATTAAAAGTCCAACATGTTAATATAATTTAATCTGATCTAATAAATGTGAAGTTTTATATCTACTTCTGTTTCCATCATTGCTGGAGAACTACTCCTTTTTTCTACATGGACACGTTTGCCTGGAATAGGGCAACTCTGTGAGGTGTATCGTGCTGACAAGGTGCTTCTGATTACTGTGAGCTGACTCTCCCTTTGTTCCCTCTCTTTTTATTCAGTGAAAGGTAGCTATCCGACGCCAGCAGCACTCATGGAGCCCCACTTAAGGACACACTGTCACCACCAAGTTTCAATGTAGACACAATGCATTTTACTTTGTATTCCTCACATTTGTGACACTATAGAGTTTTGAATCCTTAAGTTCATCAAATATTTATCTTGGTCTCATCTCTCCAGAATATGGAATCCTAGTAGTCTTCCTATTTTTTAGCATGGGCTCTTGTAAATTGTAGGTGTTCTTTTTATGCACAGGCTTTAGTGAGGCTTCCTACATGGACGATACTCATGCATGTCATTCCTCTGCAATGTACACTGAATGGTGTCACTGGAAACACTCACCCCAGTTTGGCCTTTTTACTTTTTTAGCTAACTGCAGTGAACTTACATGTCAGTTTTCTTCAACCCTTCTCATCAGAGTACGCTCCTGTTGGATGTTATCTTGAGTGGTGAGGCTGGATGTTTCTGTGCAATGGTTGCAGTTCCATCCTTGTTACATTTTTGTAGAACTCTTGCTACAGTATTCTGACTGATAAGAAAGCTTTCTTGATCTTTTTGTAGCCTTCACCTTTTTAATGTAAAGATATTTTTGCCTCAAGTCTTGTGACATTTCTCTTCTATTTGGTGCCATTGCTGACAGCATGAAATGGGAAGGGGTTTTCTTTATTACAGTCATGGCCAAAAGTATTGACACCCCTGCAATTCTGTCAGATAATACTCCGTTTCTTCCTGAAAATGATTGCAAACACAAATTCTTTGGTATTATTATCTTCATTTAATTTGTCTAAAATGAAAAAACACAAAAGAGAATGAAGCAAAAAGCAAAACATTGATCATTTCACACAAAACTCCAAAAATGAGCCGGACAAAAGTATTGGCACCCTCAGCCTAATACTTGGTTGCACAACCTTTAGCCAAAATAACTGCGACCAACCGCTTCCGGTAACCATCAATGAGTTTCTTACAATGCGCTGCTGGAATTTTAGACCATTCTTCTTTGGCAAACTACTCCAGGTCCCTGATATTTGAAGGGTGCCTTCTCCAAACTGCTATTTTTAGATCTCTCCACAGGTGTTCTATGGAATTCAGGTCTGGACTCATAGCTGGCCACCTTAGAAGTCTCCAGTGCTTTCTCTCAAACCATTTTCTAGTGCTTTTTGAAGTGTGTTTTGGGTCATTGTCCTGCTGGAAGACCCATGACCTCTGAGGGAGACCCAGCTTTCTCACACTGGGCCCTAAATTATGCTGCAAAATTTGTTGGTAGTCTTCTGACTTCATAATGCCATGCACACGGTCAAGCAGTCCAGTGCCAGAGGCAGCAAAGCCACCTCAAAACATCAGGGAACCTCCGCCATGTTTGACTGTAGGGACCGTGTACTTTTCTTTGAATGCCTCTTTTTTCTCCTGTAAACTCTATGTTGATGCTTTTGCCCTAAAAGCTCTACTTTTGTCTCATCTGACCAGAGAACATTCTTCCAAAATGTTTTAGGCTTTTTCAGGTAAGTTTTGGCAAACTCCAGCCTGGCTTTTTTATGTCTCGGGGTAAGAAGTGGGGTCTTCCTGGGTCTCCTACCATACAGTCCCTTTTCATTCAGATGCCGACGGATAGTACGGGTTGACACCGTTGTACCCTCGGACTGCAGGGCAGCTTGAACTTGTTTGGATGTTAGTGGAGGTTCTTTATCCAACATCCGCACAATCTTGCGTTGAAATCTCTTGTCAATTTTTCTTTTCCGGCCACATCTATGCAGGTTAGCCACAGTGCCATGGGCTTTAAACTTCTTGATGACACTGTGCACGGTAGACACAGGAACATTCAGATCTTTGGAGATGGACTTGTAGCCTTGAGATTGCTCATGCTTCCTCACAATTTGGTTTCTCAAGTCCTCAGACAGTTCTTTGGTCTTCTTTCTTTTCTCCGTGCTCAATGTGGTACACACAAGGACACAGGACAGAGGTTGAGTCAACTTTAATCCATGTCAACTGGCTGCAAGTGTGATTTAGTTATTGCCAACACCTGTTAGGTGCCACAGGTAAGTTATAGGTGCTGTTAATTACACAAATTAGAGAAGCATCACATGATTTTTCGAACAGTGCCAATACTTTTGTCCACCCTCTTTGTTATGTTTGGTGTGGAATTACATCCAATTTGGCTTTAGGACAATTCTTTTTGTGTTTTTTCATTTAAGACAAATTAAATGAAGATAATAATACCAAAGAATTTGTATTTGCAATCATTTTCAGGAAGAAACTGAGTATTATCTGACAGAATTGCAGGGGTGTCAATACTTTTGGCCATGACTGTAGGTAATGCTCGTTTATAGTGAACTGTCTATGGTACTGGGTCTCCCACCCAGGGCTGTGGGGTACTCGGTACCGGGCCGGTATCAGTGGTATGTGTCACAGCAGCGGTGACCCGGACCGTGGCCCTGGGCGCCCAAGTAATAGGAAGATGTGAATGGTGGAATGTAGTTAGATGAATAGTTCATGACGCCAACTGTGGTGTTTGGCAAGGGAGGTGTTAAGCCGACGCTGCAGACAGATCCTCCGGGACAGATGGTGTGGTGCAGCAATGATGTTATAACCCTCCACAGGCAGGGCTGGTGTCCCAGGGCAGGATAGATGAAGAGACACTTAGATGGTGTAGTGTTTGGCGCAGGGGATGTAGCAGTACCAGGCGGACGGACGCAGGAAGGAATGGAGGACACCAGGGCATGTAGTTCCAAAGCTTTACTCACAGTCTGTAGTGCCCGCTTCTGTGCCGTGTCCTCCGGGTCAGGGACTCAGTCAACCTCCAGACAAGATGGAATGCTCCCTTCCACACTCTGCCAACTTATGTGCCTTTTCTGAACGTCTCTATAGCGCCTTTAAGTGTGAAGATCTCCTAGTACTGAGTTACACTGGAGTTCCTCCTGACAGATGTTCCCAAGAACTCTACTTGTATGGCAGACAGCTGTAGCCTGCTTAGGAGACTCTCTACTCCTGAGTCCCGGCTCTCTATCTGTGTTGCTGTTGTGCCCCACATGTCTTAGATGGGAGTAGTGCATTTACAGCCCACTACTCCACCGATGTCTGCTGTAGAACCATTAGTGTCCATACAACCTCGGGGACCGGGCCTCAGTCTTGCGCTTAGAACTTCTAAGCAGGGTTCTTCCTCTATCCCACATCCTCTGTGTTCCCTTGCACTACTACGTTACGTACTTGTCTTTCCCTCCTATGGAAGCTCAGGCTTCGGTTCAATGTCTTTCTCCTTTCCTTTCCCGTGCCAGCTGGCTCAGATCACTGAGGCAGCTGCAGCACTCAAAATTCAAATTCAAATAGGCTTTATTGGCAGGACCAAAATACAATTAGTGTTGCCAAAGCAAGAAAAGAAGTGTGGCAGGGGAGTGGATTAGGGTAGTGGGGATGGGGTGTTGGGGGCAAAATTTGGGGAGTGATTGTCCATTTGGAGGTCTTTAGTTCCTCTCATCTTATGACATGTGGTGACATATTGGACGGCGACCTCCACCATTGATTCTTCTTCCCCCAGTAGGATGCAGAGTTTCCTCTCCTCATCCATGGATGGGAAGTCTGGGGTATGGGTGGTAAGTTTCTGGAAGTGGGAGTCCCTCACTGCTGAGTATTTGTTGCAGTGCAGCAGGAAATGCACCTCATCTTCCAGAGCCCCCTGCTGGCAGTGCTGGCACAGTCTGTTCTCTCATGGCTTGTATGTCTGTCGGTGCCGCCCTGTTTCCACCTCTAGGTTGTGGGCGCTTAATCTGTATATACTCAGGGTCTGCCTGTCTTTGGGGTGGCGTAGCCTTTCCAGGTATGGAGCCAGTGTGTAGTCCCTCCGCAGTGACCGGTAGATGGTGAGTTTCTGGGAGTTCTCCAATTCACTCTTCCAACCCTCTATGTATTGCATCTTGCAGCTCTCTGAGATCTCTTTTATTTGGGCTTTAGTTAGGGTGTGTTGCTGACTTTGGTTGAGCTGGCTGCCGAGGTTCCTGGCTTGCTCTTGGCTCTGGCTCAGCAGGGCTTTATGATGGTAGGAGCTGGGGTTGCTGTTCTGTATGTGCGCCTGGTGTGATAGCGCCCTCTTGTGTATAGTGAGCCATAAGGGGAATCGGCCCAGCTCTGCCCGACAGGCTATGTTTGAGGTGCTGCGATGTACATGGAGGAGATATTTGCAGAACTCCAGATGGAAGACTTCGGTTGGGCTGGAATCCCACTTTTTCTGGTCTGGATAGGTTGCTGGACCCCATACCTCGCTGCCATATAGCAGTATAGGTGTGATGACGCTGTCGAATATCTTGAGCCAGACTCTCACCGGTGGTTTGAGGTGGTACATTTGTCTTCTGATGGCATAGAAGGTTCTGCATGCTTTCCCTTTCAGGGTCTCTGCTTCTTGCTTGAAGCTCCCAGTTTGGCTTAGCTCCAGACCGAGGTAGGTATAGCTGCTTGTCTTCTCTAGCGTGGCACCATTTAGTGTGAGGGAGGAAGTGGAGGTTTCTTTAGAACTCCTCTTTTGAAACACCATGACTTTGGTCTTCTTTTGGTTGATGGGCAGCGCCCATGTGGTGCTGAATGTTTCCAGCACGGCCAAGCTATCTTGGAGGCCTCTCTCGGTTGGGGAAAGCAGCAGGAGGTCATCTGCATACAGCAGGATCTTCACCTCTCGGTCGTGCAGGCTGAGACCTGGGGCAGAGGAGGATTCCAGGGCCGCTGCCAGTCCATTTATGTAGATATTAAATAGAGTTGGGCTCAGGCTGCAGCCCTGTCTTACCCCACGGCACTGCCGGAAGAAGGCCGTCCTCTTTCCATTCACCTTCACGCTGCACCGATTCTCAGTGTATGAGCTCTTGATGACGTCGTAGGTTCTGCCACCTATTCCGCTCTCCAGGAGTTTCAGGAACCACACTGGGTGCCACACTGAGTCAAAGGCCTTCTTGAAGTCCACAAAACATGGAAATATTTTCCCCTGTTTTTTTCTATGGATGTGGGTCTTGATGAGGCTTTACAGGGTGTAGATGTGATCCGTGGTGCGATGGTTTGGCATGAACCCAGCTTGGCTTCTGCTGAGGGTGTCCCGCTGGGTGAGGAAGGTAATGATCCTTTTGTTAATAATGCTGTTAAATAGTTTTCCCAGAATGCTGTTAACACATATTCCTCTGTAGTTTGCTGGATCATATCTGTCTCCATTCTTGTAGATGGGCGTTATGAGACCTTGATTCCAGCTTTTTGGGAAGTAGCCAGCACTCAGGATGTGGGTGAATAGTTTTGCCAGTGCTGCATGTATATCTGGGGAACTGAATTTGATCATCTCTGGCAGGATGCCGTCACTGCCCGCGGCCTTCTTGCATTTCATAAATTTGATACTGTCTTTTATTTCCAGCACATTGATTGGTATGTCCAGAGGATTTTGGAAGTCTTTGATTGTCTCCTCCATGTCTCTGAGTTTAGTGGTTAGGTGCTTCTGTTCTGGGGTTAGGTCTTCTTCTGGTATGTTCTTGTAGAGGCCTTTGAAGTAGCTGTGCCAGATGTTGCCATTTTGGATGTGGAGGGTGCTCTGCTTGGGCTTTGTGCCGATATGATTCCAGGTCTCCCAGAATGAGTTGTCCTGGAGGGAGTCCTCAAGCTTCTGTAGTTCTTGGCAGATATGCCTCTGTTTTTTCTCCCTGAGAGTGCGTTTGTATTGCCTCTGTAGGATGTCATGGGCCGCTCTTAGGTCCCTGTTGTTTGGATCTCTGTGCTTTTGGTTTGAGGCTACCCTTAGGGAGTTGCGTAGTGACTTACATTCTTTGTCTAACCATTTTTGGCCTTGTTTATTTGTTGGTTTCTTGGGGTTGGTTCTTTTGATGCCTGCTAGCTCTGCCATGGTGTATAGGATGTTGTTAAAGTCATTCACTGCCCCGTTGACCCCTTGCTGGTTTGATGCGTAACTACTTGTGTTGAAATTTACAAGTAGCTCTTGGATCTCGGTTCTGTTAGTCATGTTGGTGTATTCAGTGGATAACTGTTTGGGCCACTTGTAGGATGGTGGCAGGTTGTGTAGACTGGTCAGGTGTGGCTTTTCTATGGGTTGTTTGTCCGTGGATCTCATGTATAGCAGTGTCTGGTTGTGGTCTGACAGGTGGGTTTCAAGGGTGACTATGAAGGCATTTATGTTTGCTGGGTCTATGTCCGTTATTGCGTAATCCACCACACTGCTGCCCAAGTGGGAGTTTAGTGTAAATCTCCCTAGTGAGTCCCCCCTGATGCGTCCATTCACTATATACAGCCCCAAGCTCCGGCACAGGTTCAGCAAGGTTCTGCCGCTTTTATTCACCACTCTGTCATAGCTGTTTCTTGCGGTCTGTACTGAGTCATTATAGAAGGATCCATCTCCCATTACATATGTGTTTCCGTCAGGTGACATGTAGTCCTTCTCTGTACCCGTCCTGGCATTGAGGTCCCCGCAGAGGAGCACTCTGCCCATGGACTGGAATTGGGCTGCCTCTCTCTGTATGACCTCATAGATGTCCGGCTTATAGTATGGGGATTCTGATGGAGGGATGTAGGCTGCGCAGAGGTAGATGTCCTGCTGAGAGGTGAGGATGGCGCTGCTTATCCTCATCCAGATATGGCTTTCTCCTCTTTTTACTGCCTTGATGTGCTCTTTGATTTCCTCCTTGTGCCATATTAGTATGCCCCCTGAACAACGGCCCTGTTTGATGTTCTTGTTTTTCTGGGCAGAGAGAGAAAATTCCCTGTATCCCATGGGTGTCAGGGATTCCTCCTCTGCCCGGGCCCATGTCTCCAGAAGGATCTGGATGTCAATGTTCTTTAGCTTTTGCTTGAAGTCTGGGTCATTTGCCTTGGACCCAAAGGCTGAGGCATTCGGTCCTTGAATGTTCCAGCTGCTGATAACTAAGGATGTCATATTTGGTCAATATACCTTATAATGAAGAAAGATTTTCATAGGACGTAACACGTTCTTGTGGTGGGTTTGGGTGGCATATTTTAAGGGTGTCCCATGAGTTGGCTGCATAGTGTGCTGAGCAATGTCCTTATTTCAGCCATGTTGCTGTTCTCTGTTGCTCTGTGTTACCATTGTGGGGCATGTTGTCTCCTGTGCCCTGTCTGTGGACTCTCATTGGGGATCGCTGTGTGTTGCCATTGTGGGGCATGTTGTCTCCTTTGCCCTCTCTGTGGATTCTCTCCAGGGATCGCTGTGGTTTGCCATCTGTTTGGTGGGCGTCTTGCTTGTAGTCTCGGAGGTCTGTTTAGAACCATGTCCTTTAGCTCTTTTGCTAGATTGCTGACCCCTTGTTTATTGAGGTGTTTGTCGTCGTATAGGTGTCGGAGCTTTATTCTGGGGTGGCTTGTCAGCTGTATATTTGGTGTTGAGGCGATACTGGCAGCCAGCTCTGAGTTGATTTGCTGGATTACCTCTTGGTTTATTTCTTTCCTTGGAAGCAGGGCAGACAGGATTATTTTGGTTCTGGGGAATTTTTGCTGGGCTGCTATTGCGAGTTTTGTTAGGTCCTGAGTGACTGTCTCTTGTTGGATATCGTTTGTGCCGGTGTGTAGTATGAGGTGTGTGGGCTCTGTGAAGTATGGATTACTGATCACCTTCTCTGCTTGTGGGATTGTTGAACAGCGGATTTTTGTGACTTGTGCCCCTGGGAACAGTCTCTTAGTGTCCAGGTATTTTCCATTAGAGTCTATTATTAGGACGATGTCGGGGATCGGTGTTCTATTTGGGTCATTTGCTGTTTGTGCATCGTTTGGTCCTTGGGTGATGGTTGTCTTTGACTGCTGTGGTGTTGGGGCTGTATTTTTGTTGCAGGGAATGAGGGCACAGTTTTCCTCTGTAGGATTGTTGGTTGCTCTGGTTTGCTGTATGGGAGTCTGCTGTATTTTTATTGCTGAGGTTGTTTCGGTCTGGTCGGGGCTGTCGCCTGTCTGTGATATGTCAGGCATCGGGGTAGTTGCTGCATGCGTGGGTTTTGGGGTGTTCATTATACTTTGAGGTGCTATGTCCATGTTTTGTTGCAGATTTGATGATTTTAGCAGGGATATTTCTTCTTTGAGAGTTGAGTTTTCTTCCTGCAGTTTTTTAAGTGACATTTGCATTTCACACAAGTCTATTTTCAACCTCAATAGTTCGTCCTTCAGTTGTTCATTTGCATTTTTCTCACCTTGGCTTCTTTGTAAATCCTCTTTGAATTGAGTAAACTCACTTTCTAATCTCACTCCTTCCTCCATCCCTCTTCCAGGGATCCCCACTCCTCTCCAAGTGGCTTCCTCTCTCAGACTCCCCGTCTGACTGACCTGTAATCCTAAAACATCCCGCTCATTTATGTATTCTAAACTCCACCCAACTCCCAGCACGTCTAGTGTTCCAAGCAGGGAACCACCAAAGGTGCTCTGCCTCGCTCTAAGGCCTGTTTCACACATCAGTCTTTTTGTGTCAGTTAAAATCCGCCCAAATGACGGAAAGCGGAACCGTTGGTAACTGATGAGAACGGATGACACCGGACCGTTTTTTTTGACGGAACCGCCGAATGAAGAATTTTAAAGGAACCGCTGACCGGGAAGGAGAGAGAGAGAGAATTTTTTCTGTCCGCCAAAAATGATTTCAGGGTTAAATTTCGACCTGACTTCATTCCTCCGGGCATGCGCACTATAAAAGTGCGGATCCTGCAGCACAAAAAATGTTGCATGGTCCGTCCAGGCATCTCGGCGGACGCAAAAAAATTGACGGATCCGCAAAAAAACGGATCCAACGGATGGCCATCCGTCAAGATCCGCCGGTAATGCAAATCAATGGTGAAAAAAACGGATCCGCCAAAAAAAATGGCGGATCCGTTTTTTTGCAAAACCAGCGGATTTTGACTGATGGTCAAAAACGGAAGTGTGAAACAGGCCTAAGCAAGGATCCGCAATGTGGTTTTGCTGAACTACTCTGTTGTGTGGGGTGCGAGTGTTGGAGTGTGGTCAGGAGCCTCCAACTTACCTGGATGGTGGGGCACCACACCTTAGGAGAAGGTGCAGTACCTCTGTGGCGACTGAGCCTCAGGGGCGCCACAGTACAATGAATAATAATTAGACTTATGAATTCTTGTTAATTAGAATTCTGTTGTCTAAACTTATGCATTGCTCCTTAGACTTTCATTGAGGTGTTCTCATATTTCTAACATGAACTTGAGTCAATTTGCTAGAAAAATTACATTTTTGGGTATGCAAAATAAAATCTTGATTATAATCAATGGCACACTTTGTGGGAGTATTTTGTAGTTTGGCATCCCGAAGAAAATGTTGATTATGAAAGGAAACAAAGGTTTTATGACAACTCTGTTAGGGTGTACTCATTTATGCTGAGTACTGTATCTCTAAGGTGATTTAAATTAGTACAAAAAAGCTGTAAACAACAAAATAATGAATTATAGAGCTTCTTTGTTCCCACAAAACAGGATTAAATAAAACAGCCACTAAGAAAGACCCATATATTTATGGACATCATATAGGTCCATTCATTGTGGACATTCTTGTGTCATATGGAATTGACGTCTCCTTGTACATCTACACATTAGACATGAAAGAGTTCTGTCTGGAAATAGTTGGAATTTACTGTATGCCATATAAAATCTAATGAATGGGGCACGTTTGTAATTATCATATGTCTTGATGCTTCAATTAATTATTTAATAACTTCTTTGTCATTGCACAAGTAAGTGCAGAAAAATGAAGTTATGATTCACCTCAACTTGTAAACTCTTAAGTTCAGAATCAATGATTCTTTCATATAAACCAGAGACATTCCTGTAGAAGCTTGTGTCTGGAGTTTTGTCTAAGGAATGTGACATGTAGGTTGTCATAAAGAATACAAATGACTAGGCCTTTCATTTATGTTGTATGTTATTGGTTGCAGGTGGTGGCCATTGATATGGATATGGCATTTTTTGAACCTAAGATGCGGAACATACTGGAGCAGAAATGTACATCTGATAAGGACTGCAATTTCTTTGACTGCTTTTCAACTTGTGACTTAAAGACTTACATGTGTGGAGCACAAAGAGTGAATAGCAATCTACAAGTAAGTGGTTTACAAGCAAAGTACAGATGTCTTTTGTGTTATTTAATACTACCCAATTTTCTAACATTGACTCAAAATAGATATACTGTAAGTGTAGGTTTCATTATTGTTGTCATTTGGTTAAAGGGGATTTCTCATAATAAACTGGTAAAATTGCAAACAGTTTCAAAGAACAAGCAAGTTTGCAATATACCCCCCTAATTAAAAATCCATTCTGTTCGCTTTAATTTTATAGTGCATTGCTTATTGCCTATGTTACCTGCCTATGCCTATGTTATGTTCAATCTATCAGAGGTGGCAGGTTTCCTAAGCAAGGAGCATGCACTTGCAAGCTTTTTACTTTACAGATTGCAAGCGATTCTCTGAAGCTGGTCAGATCGCTGGATTCAGCCAGCTTCATTCACCCTGCAATCCTCTGATGCCTCAGAGGCAGGTTTGCCTCAAAGAGTGCAGAGTTCAGGCCAGCGCTGCAACTGTGCAGCAGAACGGACTTTCAATCTACAAGAATATTCCACCCCTCAGTAAAAAGAAAGCCGGGAAATAAGGGAGAGGTGCGCTCCTAAAGAAAGAGGATGAGAGCTACCATTGAATATGTTAAAGTCATTAAAGAGAATAAAATAGTAATACTTGTTTTGTGGTAGTTACCAGAACATAAAATGTAAGTTTTGGAAACACAAATTTTTGCAAAAAGATTAAAGAACCATTTCATCTTAACCCTCTTTGCTTTGATATGGTTTTCATCAGAAGGGATAAGATTTAATTAAAAGAGTGGGCAATAGTGTGCCTGTTCTTCTGTTGCAGAGCAATGAAGGAAGATTTCTGTTGCAGCAAGCAGCATAAAATGAGGTAAACTCATACACAGTATATCACAAAAGTGAGTACACCCCTCACATTTTTGTAAATATTTAATCATATCTTTTCACAGGGCAACACTGAAGATTAGTGATAGGTGAACTCCTGGATGTTCAGGTCCAGAGGGTTCGGCCAAACATCTAAAATAAGTTTGGTTTGGGTAAAACAACAGTACTCAAACCCAGACCCCCTGACTCTGATTGGTGATAATATCATTACCGCTGGTCAGAGAGCTGCATTTCCCAAGGTGTTAGATGACAGCGTGAGCCAGCAGCTATGACCAGCGGTATAAAGGTTACTGCCGATCACAGGCGTTGGCTGATTAAAGAGTACTACTCTCATCAGCATACGCCTGCTGTGATTGATAGCAGCAAGAGCAAGCCCCACTGATGGGAGTATTCATCAGCCGGTGCCTGTACTATAAATAAATAAAAAAATAACATGGGGTCACTTCTATTTTTGATAACCAGTGCAGGCAAAATTGACAGTTGCAGGCTGCAACCCTCAGCTATCAGCTTTATCATGGCTGGCTATCAAGAATAGAGGGGTCCCACACCATTTTTTTAAATTATTTAAGTAACTTAAAAAAACAGTGTGGGGTCTTCTCTATTTTTGCAAGCAGCCAATCTAAAGCAAATATTTGGGGGCTAGTATTCTTACTGGGATTGGGCCATGGAAATTAACCCCAGCCTAAAAATAGCAGCCCACAGCCGCCCCAAAAAAGACACACTAGTTCTAGTGCTTTGCCTGGCTCTTCCCACTTGCCCTAGTGCGGTGGCAAGTGGGGTAATGGTTGTGGGGTTGATGTCAGCTGTTTTATGGCTGCTGACATCAAACTCACAAGTTAGCAATGGAGAGGCTATAGTTAGCACCATAACACCATAGTTAAATTATAAAAACAACACAACCAGAATAAAATCCTTTCAATGAAATAATGAAACAGACTCCTTTATTTGAAATAAAAATTAAAAAAGCATAGCTATACTCACCTTTACTCCTAAAACATTAAAGCCGATGTCACCTATAAAAGACAGAAAATAACAAACGATAATACTCACCTTTATGCCTAATTCACTGATGCCCATGTCCCCTGGAAGAGAAGAAATATAATAAACAACCATACCCCTCTCCTGTCCAACATGAAGATAATCCATACTGTCCCATGACAATCAAGATGGTTTGAAGAGCAGTCACATCAGTGACCACTCTCCCTGCCACCCAGCTCATGCTGACACAGGCATGTAATCACTCCTGCAGAGTCTAGCGCTAAGCTGCTGTGAGAAAGTTCACTGGAGTTCATAGCTGGTGAGCCCCAGTGACCCCACTTAGGGCACCGCTTGCTGCATGAGAAAGTTCTCACACAGCGAGCGGAGCCTTAAGTGAGGTCCGTGAGGTGCTATCAGCTTTGAACTCCAGTGAACATTCTCACAGCAGCTCAGCACTAGAGACTGAAGTAGCATGATTACGCTCCTGTGTCAGTGTGAGCCGGCTGGTGGGGAGAGTGGTCACATTAGTGACTGCTATCCAAATCATCCAGATCGTTGTGGGACAGTATGGAGTATCTTCACATTGGACAGGTAAGGGATATGGTTGTCTATTATTTTTCATCTCTTCCAGGGGATATGAGCAATGGGGGATTAGGCGTAAAGGTGAGTATAGGTGGATGTGGCAGATAGGTGAGTATAAGTCCTTTTCTATTTTTATTTCAAATAAAGGAGTCTTTGTCATTAATTCAGTTTAATATTTTTTTGCAATCTAACTATGGGGTTACTAATGGGGGTGTCTTATAGATGCCTCTCCATTACTAACCTGAGGGCTAGATATCAGCGGCCATGAAACAGCTGACATAAACCCCAAAGCCATTACCCCACTTGACACTGCACCAGGGCAAGTGGGAAGATCTGGGCAAAGCGCTAGAATTGGCGTATCTAATAAATGCGCCTTTTCTGGGGTGGCTGCGGGCTGCTATTTTTAGGCTTTGCGGGAAATATACATGGCCTCAGCTGTTGCTTGGCTGGTTGTCATAAATAGGGGGGACCCCACACTGTGTTTTTTTATTACAGTGGGGAAAAAAAGTATTTAGTCAGTCAGCAATAGTGCAAGTTCCACCACTTAAAAAGATGAGAGGCGTCTGTAATTTACATCATAGGTAGACCTCAACTATGGGAGACAAACTGAGAAAAAAAAATCCAGAAAATCACATTGTCTGTTTTTTTTTCTTTTTATTTGTATATTATGGTGGAAAATAAGTATTTGGTCAGAAACAAAATTTCATCTCAATACTTTGTGATATATCCTTTGTTGGCAATGACAGAGGTCAAACGTTTTCTGTAAGTCTTCACAAGGTTGCCACACACTGTTGTTGGTATGTTGGCCCATTCCTCCATGCAGATCTCCTCTAGAGCAGTGATGTTTTTGGCTTTTCGCTTGGCAACATGGACTTTCAACTCCCTCCAAAGGTTTTCTATAGGGTTGAGATCTGGAGACTGGCTAGGCCACTCCAGGACCTTGAAATGCTTCTTACGAAGCCACTCCTTCGTTGCCCTGGCGGTGTGCTTTGGATCATTGTCATGTTGAAAGACCCAGCCACGTTTCATCTTCAATGCCCTTGCTGATGGAAGGAGGTTTGCACTCAAAATCTCACGATACATGGCCCCATTCATTCTTTCATGTACCCGGATCAGTCATCCTGGCCCCTTTGCAGAGAAACAGCCCCAAAGCATGATGTTTCCACCACCATGCTTTACAGTAGGTATGGTGTTTGATGGATGCAACTCAGTATTCTTTTTCCTCCAAACACGACAAGTTGTGTTTCTACCAAACAGTTCCAGTTTGGTTTCATCAGACCATAGGACATTCTCCCAAAACTCCTCTGGATCATCCAAATGCTCTCTAGCAAACTTCAGACGGGCCCGGACATGTACAGGCTTAAGCAGTGGGACACGTCTGGCACTGCAGGATCTGAGTCCATGGTGGCGTAGTGTGTTACTTATGGTAGGCCTTGTTACATTGGTCCCAGCTCTCTGCAGTTCATTCACTAGGTCCCCCCGCGTGGTTCTGGGATTTTTGCTCACCGTTCTTGTGATCATTCTGACCCCATGGGGTGGGATTTTGTGTGGAGCACCAGATCGAGGGAGATTATCAGTGGTCTTGTATGTCTTCCATTTTCTAATTATTGCTCCCACAGTTGATTTCTTCACTCCAAGCTGGTTGGCTATTGCAGATTCAGTCTTCCCAGCCTGGTGCAGGGCTACAGTTTTGTTTCTGGTGTCCTTTGACAGCTCTTTGGTCTTCACCATAGTGGAGTTTGGAGTCAGACTGTTTGAGGGTGTGCACAGGTGTCTTTTTATACTGATAACAAGTTTAAACAGGTGCCATTACTACAGGTAATGAGTGGAGGAAAGAGGAGACTCTTAAAGAAGAAGTTACAGGTCTGTGAGAGCCAGAAATCTTGATTGCTTGTTTCTGACCACATACTTATTTTCCACCATAATATGCAAATAAAATGAAAAAAAAACAGACAATGTGATTTTCTGGATTTTTTTTTCTCAGTTTGTCTCCCATAGTTGAGGTCTACCTATGATGTAAATTACAGACGCCTCTCATCTTTTTAAGTGGTGGAACTTGCACTATTGCTGACTGACTAAATACTTTTTTTCCCCACTGTATGTACTGAAATAATAGAAAAAAAAATGTGTGGGACCCCTCTTTTCTGGATAATGAGCCATGATAAAGGTGACAGCTGAGGGTTGCAGCCTGCAGCTGTGAGTTTTACCTGCGCTGGTTATCAAAAATAGAAGAGACCCCACGTCACTTTTTTTTGTTTATTTATAGCGCACAGGCGCCGGCTGATGAATACTCCCATCAGCATAGTCTGCTCTGACTACTATCATTAACAGCAGGTGTACGTTGATTAGAGTAGTACTCATCAATTGACGCCTGTGACCAACGGTAACCTTTTTACCGCCAGACACAGTTGCTGGCTCACACAAGGTCATCTGACAGTGTGGGAACTGCCACTATCTGACTGGCTGACTGGCCGTAATGATCTTACCGCTGATGAGAGCCGCCAGTGTTTTGTGCCCTGTCATGCAGATGACAGTATGGGAAACACGGGAAGTTCGGGTGAACAGTAACACAGACCTCCTGGAAAAGTCTGTGTTTGGGGTTCATGCACAATCACTAGGTGTTTGGTATGGACCCAGAACTTTACTGTTCGAGTTTGCCCATCTCTACTGAAGATATATTTTGATACAATGTAAAGTATCATACAAATCATCCCACCACCTGCTTTTTCTGTTTTTTCTCCTTTTAATAGTTGCAGGTGACATCTCCCCCAACCCTGGGCCTCCCTCCACCAGCATACGTTACTCTCCTCCAGCTGCATATAGAAACCCTGCTAATCTTATTAACATTCAGTGCATGCCTTCTCCTCTCACTTTCCAATGTGCTCTCTGGAATGCACGGTCTGTGTGTAACAAACTGACTTACATTCACGATCTTTTCCTCTCTAATTCCCTTAACCTTCTGGCTATTACAGAAACCTGGATCCAGCATTCAGACACCACCGCTGCTGCCGCTCTCTCGTTTGGTGGGCTGAAATTTTCACATACCCCCAGACCTGAGAACAGACAGGGTGGAGGTGTTGGTTTGCTCTTTCATCACAATGTGCTTTCCAGGTCATCCCCCGGTTCCCTCACTTACATTTCCTTCATTTGAAGTCCATGCCGTCAGACTCTTTAAGCCCTTCTCCTTACGAGTGGCGGTTGTTTATCGCCCTCCAGGCTCCTCCCGCCAGTTTCTAGACCACTTCACCACCTGGCTTACTCACTTTCTATCCTGTGACATCCCCACCCTCATCATGGGAGACTTTAACATCCCCATCAATGATCCGCTCTCCCAGTCTGCCTCTCATCTTCTTTCTCTACCTTCTTCATTCGGCCTCTCACAGTTTACTATTTCTCCTACACATGAGGATGGGAATACTCTGGACCTGGTTTTCTCCCGTCCCGGCTCGCTGCACGACTTTACTAACTCACCTCTCCCGCTCTCAGACCACAACCTTCTTTCCTTCTCTGTCAAGAATTGTCTCCTCACCCGGGACACCCCCACTTACCACACTTATCGGAATACACGTACCATTAATACCCAACAGCTTAGGGACAATCTCCACACATCTTTAGCCCCCATCTCCACCCTCTCTTGTCCAGACATAGCATTGTCACACTTCAATAATACACTGAAGAATGCCCTAGATGAAGCAGCACCTTCTATACGCAGAAAGACCCGACACAGACAACGGCAGCCCTGGCACACAACGCAAACACGCTTTCTTCAGCGCTGCTCGAGGTGTGCAGAGCGGCAGTGGAGAAAATCTCTCTTAGCAGAAGACTTCATCCACTATAAGTTCATGCTCAAAACCTATAACTCTGCCCTTCATCTGGCCAAACAATCCTACTTCACCACCCTCATCACCTCACTATCCAACAACCCAAGACAACTTTTTGAAACCTTAAACTCCCTCCTGAAACCTAAAGTACAGGCCCCCATCACCAACCTCAGCGGTGAGGATCTGGCCACTTATTTCCTAGAAAAAATCAACCACATCCATCAGGATATCTCAGCCCTATCTCCTCAGTGCCTGGATCCCCTTCCCTGCCGCACATCAAGCTCACTAGACATCTTTGAGCCTGTTTCAGAAGAAGAAGTTTCCAAGCTCCTCGCTTCTGCTCGGCCTACAACCTGCAACAGTGACCCTATTCCTTCACAGCTCCTGCAGTCTCTCTCACCAGTGGTCACCACTCACCTGACTAAAATATTTAACCTCTCTCTTTCTTCAGGTATATTTCCCTCCTCATTTAAACATGCCATCATAACCCCTTTACTTAAAAAGCCATCCCTGGACCAGAACTGCACTGCTAACTACAGACCTGTCTCTAACCTTCCCTTCATCTCTAAACTCCTGGAACGCCTGGTCCACTCCCGTCTAATCCGCTATCTCTCGGATAACTCTCTTCTCGACCCCTTACAATCTGGTTTCCGCTCTTTACACTCTACTGAAACTGCCCTCACTAAAGTCTCTAATGATTTAATAACAGCTAAATCGAAAGGTCATTGCTCCCTGCTGATTCTCCTGGATCTCTCTGCCGCATTTGACACTGTGGATCACCAGCTCCTCCTCACTATGCTCCGCTCTATAGGCCTCAAGGACACAGCCCTCTCCTGGTTCTCCTCCTACCTCTCTGACCGCTCCTTCACTGTATCTTTTTCCGGCTCCTCTTCCTCTTCTCGTCCCCTTACTATCGGGGTCCCGCAGGGCTCAGTCCTAGGCCCCCTCCTCTTCTCTTTATACACTGCCCCTATTGGACAAACAATCAGCAGATTTGGGTTCCAGTATCATCTCTATGCTGATGACACCCAATTATACACTTCTTCCCCTGACATCACCCCTACCCTAATTCAAAATACCAAGGATTGTCTGTCTGCTGTCTCTAGCATCATGTCCTCCCTCTATCTGAAACTAAATCTCTCTAAAACTGAACTTCTTGTGTTTCTCCCCTCTACTAACCTCACTCTACCTAACATCGAAATAACCCTGGAGGGTTCAACCATAACTCCCAAGCAGCATGCCCGCTGTCTTGGGGTCATATTCGACACTGAACTTTCCTTTACTCCGTACATCCGATCACTCAGTCGCTCTTGTCACCTGCATCTTAAAAACATCTCCAGAATCCGACCTTTTCTCACCTTTGAAACTGCTAAGACTCTTACTGTCGCTCTTATTCATTCTCGTCTGGACTACTGCAACTCTCTTCTGATCGGTCTCCCTCTTACCAAACTTTCTCCTCTCCAATCCATCTTGAATGCGGCAGCCAGGGTCATATTTCTGTCCAGCCGCTTCACCGATGCCTCCATCTTGTGCCAGTCATTACACTGGCTACCTATTCGCTACAGGGTCCAGTATAAACTCATCTCTCTCACCCACAAAGCTCTCCACTGTTCTGCACCGCCTTATATCTCCTCTCTCATCTCTGTCTATCGCCCTACCCGTGCCCTCCGTTCTACAAATGACCTAAGACTAACATCCCCCGTAATCTGAACCTCGCACCTCCGTCTCCAAGACTTCTCTCGTGCTGCTCCAGCTCTCTGGAATGCACTTCCCCAGACGATCAGACTGATACCTAGCCCTGACCTATTCAAGCGCGCTTTGAAAACCCATCTCTTCAAACAAGCCTACCACATCAACTACTCAGCAAGCTAACTTTGCCCTGTTCCCTCCTTCCAAATATTATTCTGAATCTGCACCCTACTATTCATCTGTCTCCACACCCTTCATGCACATGATAACTGCACTTGATACTTGTCTATTTCACTTAAACACGCGGGCTGATGACCGGATCATGCAGCTTTATATGAAAATCCCTATTATAATTGCCAGACCTGAATTAACAAGCATTTCTCACCTACTGTGTCCCCCCATTTCCTTGTAGATTGTAAGCTTGCGAGCAGGGACCTCACTCCTAATGTCACTGTTTGAATTGTCTTAACTTGTATTGAATTTATTGTCTGTACATGTCCCCGCTTAATTGTAAAGTGCTGCGGAATATGTTGGCGCTATATAAATAAAAATTATTATTATTATTATTAAAGTAGTCAGTGCACAGCTTGTATAAGGCTACTTTCACACTAGCGTTGTGCGACGGCCGTCGCCCTGCGTCGGGGCGACGTACAATCGCACGCTGTGAAAGGCGTGCACAACGGGGGCAGCGGATGCAGTTTTTCATCGCATCCGCTGCCCCATTGTCATGTCCGGGGAGGAGGGGGCGGAGTCTCAGCCGCACATGCGCGGTCGAAAATGGCGTAGACGACGCACAAAAAAAGTTACATGGAATGTTTTTTTGTGCGTCGCGGCCGCCAAAACACGACGCATCCGGCACACGACGGATGCGACGTGTGCCCAAACGTCGCAATGCATCGCTAATGTTAGTCTATGGAGAAAAAACGCATCCTGCAGCAACTTTGCAGGATGCGTTTTTTCTCCAAAACGACGCATTGCGACGTGCGTTGCACGACGCTAGTGTGAAAGTAGCCTAACAGTGTAAATTTGGTGTGCCCTCTAAATATCTCAACACACAGCGATTAATGTCTAACTCGCTGGAAACACAAGTGAATACACCCCTAAGTTAAAATGACCAAATTGTGCCCAAAGTGTCAATATTTTGTCAATATTTTGTGTGGCCACCATTATTTTCAAGCACTCCGTTAACTCTCTTGGGCATGGAGTTCTCTAGAGCTTCACTGGTTACTACTGGCATCCTCTTCCATTCCTCCATAATGACATCACAGAGCTGGTGGATATTAGAGACCTCCAACTTCCGTTTGCCACACAGATACTCAATAGGGTGTAGGTGTGGAGACATGCTTGGCCTTTCCAGCACATTTACCCTCAGTTTCTTTAGCAAGGCAGCGGTCATCTTAGAGGTGTGTTTGGGGTCACTATGTTGGGATACTGTCCTGCAGCCCAGTTTCCAATTGGAGGGGATCATGCTCTGCTTAAGTAATCACAGTACATGTTGACTTTCATGGTTTCCTCAATGAACTGTAGCTTCCACAGCCAGCAGCACTCATGTAGCCCCAAACCATTGTCTTTGTACTCCTCATCACACACACTTGACACTTGACACCATCTGAACCAAATAAGTTTATCTTGGTTTCATCAGACCACAGGAAATGGTTGCAGTAATCCATGTCCTTAGTCTGCATGTCTTCTGCAAACCAATTTGATGCAGGGTATGGTGCATGGTCTGACAGGCTGACTCCCACCCTTTAACCTCTGAAGCAATGCTGGCAGCACTCATACGGCTATTTTGAGAAGACAACCTCTGGATATGACACACCGTTTTGTTAAACCGCTGTTTGGTCTTGGCCACCGTGCTGCAGCTCAGTTTCAGGGTGTTGGCAATCTTCTTATTGCGTAGGCAATCTTTATGTAGATCAATAATTCTTTTTTTCAGATCCTCAGAGAGTTCTGTGCCATTGTGAACTTCCAGTGACCAGTATGAGAGCGTGTGAGAGCGATTACACCAAATGTAACACACCCACTCCCCATTCACACCTGAGACCTTGTAACACTAATGAGTCACATGACACTGGGGAGAGAAAATGGTTAATTGGCCACAATTTGTCCATTTTCACTTAGGGGTATACTCAGTTTTGTTGCCAGCGGTTTAGACATTAATGGCTGTGAGTTGAGTTATTTAGAGGGCACACCAAATTTACACTGTTATACAAGCTGAACACTGAATACTTTACATTGTGTCAAAGTGTCATATTTTCATTGTTGTCTCATGAAAAGTTAGAATAAAATATTTACAGAAATGTGAGGAGTGTACTCATTTTTGTGATATACTATAAAAATTGTTATTTTTCTGTGACTATTTGGCTTGAGCAAATTCAGCAGCACAGTACAGAGATTGTGAAAGGTGACATTAAAGGGGTTGTCCGGTCTTAAACTCCAAGTCTGTAATCACTCTCTGTGACTGCATACTTATGAATCCTCACATCACGCACACTGCACACTGTGAGGATTCTCTGGTGACGAGATCCGCAGTCATGTGACTGCAAGTATGCTATATGCATACTCCAGGGCACATTTCAACTAGATGAGCGCTGCCTCACTCAATTAAAGTGAGTTGAATGATATTGGAAACAGCCTGATTGAAAAGTGGCTGGGAATATGCAGATCGTATATTTGCGGTCACTTGATCGCTGGTCACGGTGCCATAAAAAAACTTGTAGTTTAAGATCAGACAAACCTCTCTAACCATTGAGTGTTAATGCCCAAAGACTTTGGATTTAAATATTGAACAGAACAAGATAATTTAATATAAGCAAGCCATTATAAATGTTGCCATTATTTTTTTTTTATTAATTCTGGATTGTTTTATTAGTTCTAAAAATAAATTATTAGAGTAGTTTGCAGAGGAATAAATGTAAGCTCCTATGGAATGCAATGCAATCAATGCAAATTTGAGACCGGGCTAGCACAGGGACCCTTTTGCCCCCTTATTTTTTGTTCTGTCCCTCTTAGGGTATGTGCACACGCTGCGGATTGGGGTGCGGATTTGGCCGCGCGGCTTTTGTAAAATCTGCAGGTAAATCTGCAGGTCAAAAGACCTGCGGTTTTACCTGCGGATTGCTCTGCGGTTTTGCCCTGCGGTTTTTCATCTCCACAGTGGAGGAGATGGCAAACCGCAGTGGAATCCGCAGAAAGAATTGACATGTCAACTGCACTGTGGTTTTTTATTCCCATCGGGAATAATGGTACTGTACACCACAGCAAAAACTTCTGCAGACCCGCAGCGGCCAAATCCGCTGCAGAACCGCAGCAGAATCCGCAGCTATGCCCCTATAACAGTGTTTCTCAACTCCAGTCCTCAAGACCCACCAACAGGTCAAGTTTTCAGGATATCCTTAGTATTGCACAGGTGGTTTCAACACCTGCTCAAGCATTAATTCCATCACCTGTACAATACTAATGAAATCCTGGAAACATGACCTGTTGGTGGGTCTTGAAACTGGAGCTGAGAAACACTGCCCTATAAGCATATTGAGTAAGGCGTGAATGTGCCACCCTTGAACTTTTGTACAAATACTGAAAATGATTGGCACTAAATGGGATGCACTGGAAAACTCTGTTCTTAAGACCTGAATTTTTTTATGTCCCCATGATTAAAAGCTATAATAAATCCATTCTGGAATCATCAAAGTAAACCCTATTCATTATGCACAAGTTTATAAAGTCTAGATGACATGCAACCCATGATGTGAGAGCTCTCCATGTCTCCATGGGTCATCACAAAGTGCCTTTTAGTTCTCAGAATGACAGTAGATGTAAAATTGATCTGCCTTTGTTACTGAGAACACTAAACAGCAAGAGTGATGCAAAGGCAATACTCAGATATAACAGCAAAGTTCTCGTAACACTTTCAGTTCCACAATAAGTCAAACCAATAAAATGCAACTCAAAAATACAGCACAAATTCATACAATGCAAAACCAAATAAATACATTTCAAAAAAGACAATCTGTGCAGTTCTATAAAAAATACTGTACATACAGAATATTGCAATAAATATTATATAATCTAGATACCTCTCACTTATATGTTATATACTTGCATTCTCTATGACTGCTTCACGCAGCTTCATATTACACCATCTTGGCCACTTATGGAGAAACAGAGCATCAGGTCGATACACTGCCCACTCATCACTTCTTTACAATACATGCTGTTTATGGATTATTTTAAGATTTCCTCAGCACACAGTCTCTGCACTTTTGGCCTCCAGGCCCTGTTTAATATCATATTAAAATCAGTTTTTCTCCAAAGAGTTCTGATTTTTTTTGGAAATCAGCCCAGATGGTTAGAAATGGCTCCGCTATTAGCCACCATTAGCTGCCTGCAGTGATATTTCACATGTGGCACTTTATATTTAGCTGAAAATAAAACATCCTCAGTCATTACTACTCTGCGAGTTATAATTTGAGACTGGACGACTAAAGCAACACAAACAATCCACTCTTTTATGTTTGACTCAATATTATATCCGAAGGGGAAGCTAGTGGCAAAAATATTACTTGTAAAATGTAATTTAATTGAATTTTTGAGTATGCAATGTCCCGAAGTAAAAGTACTGTAAAATGTGTGTGTAGGGAAGGTGACCTGACGGACGGACGGACGTGTCAGAATGGAGAAAGATAGGTTTGCACAGTTTAGGTAGGTGTCAGTAATATAGTGGGAAACAGCTAGGAAAGTGTAGGTGACGTGCATTACCTTGGGTGGACATTAGATGGCAGGGAGGAGTGTGAGCAAAGGACTTTACAGCCGTCCTAGGTCAGGTCCCCAACACCACGGACACCCCGAAAGAGGAAGGCGGGCGCTGGTAATGATCTGGAAGGTAAGAGACCTCGATCATGGCGTACCGAATAGTGAAAGGTAACAGAAGGGGAGAGTAGGGGAAAGATACACGCCGTAGAGAGAATACGGGTGTACCTTGCCCAGTTTGAAAGACGTTGTCATGTGGCGTGCGTGCTGGTGAGTAGCAGTAGGCTGCTCAGAGCATAGTGCTCCCAGTATGGTTCGGCCCCCGCAGATAGTGGGTTTGGCTCAACAGCTGGTCTGACAACAGAATGTAGGTGTAGCTTCAGAACGACGAAGGCAGGGATGACGATTGTCGAGGACGGCAATGGACAAAGGAAGGGGGAGTGTAGGGAAGGTGACCTGACGTACGGACGGACGTGTCAGAATGGAGAAAGATAGTTTTGCACAGTTTAGGTAGGTGTCAGTAATATAGTGGGAAACAGCTAGGAAAGTGTAGGTGACGTGCATTACCTTGGGTGGACATTAGATGGCAGGGAGGAATGTGAGCAAAGGACTTTACAGCAGCTTAGGGCTTTAGAAACCGTTGGTCATGGGGGGCGTGGTGACAGTTAGAGTGACAGTTTCAAGGAACCGGGAGAGTTATAAATACTGAGGGAGGGTTCCAGAAAGTTCCAGTCCCCAGGGGGAGCTCAAGTGACAGGAGAACTACGACAGTCTGTGCACTCTGAGGAGAATCCAGACCAGGGGGACTGAGGAGAGAGAACGTCAGGGGGGTGGTCCTGACAGGAAAGAACCGCAGTTGAGACGAGGCACTGGGTGTAAGACACCGTATGTGACACGACGACTGAGCAGTAGAAGCGCTGTTGGTTAATGGGCCTAAGGCGGCCACAGTGACGGAACTGTCAGGAGCGTCGACAGTAAAGGAGGGGACGGTGTGTGCAGACACGTCTCCAGTGTACGGTGTGAGAAGCGGCTCTGGAAACGGAGGGCCGCGAGGTGTGCCGTCAGTCGGACGGCAAGCGTGAATAAACTTGGACCTGTTGCACCCAGAATCTGCCTCCATCGTGTCTCTGTTGTCATCTCTGCGCGGTAAGAAGTGGGACCCACCCCCCCAGCTCGCCCCACCGACTCTACATGTGTATGCTAATGTAACCATGCACAGCAATATTTATTTACTGAGGCTTGTGTTTTCAATTTTATGCTTAAAGGGCTGGTCCGAATCACTAATTTGTGTCAGTTGTCAATTCTGATGGATGCTCATTAGATTCTTGTTACTAGACACTTTGTTATGTCACTTCTGGGGTCGGCACTGGAATATCCATCTTACAACTCGCACTGACAGTGCACTCTGTTGCCATCTCATAGCTTCTGATCAGTACCAACTGGAGAGCGCACTGTCATTGTGCACACCACTGAGAGATAATAAACTACTGAGCATCCATTGGAATCAACACCCGACACTTACTCAGTAGAACAGTGAATAGCACAGCAACCGGAAACAAAGGTCACTGATGAAACCTCGTTTCAAGTAGAGAATAGAGAATACGGCAGTGAAGGCAGATTCTGCCTCCTGGTGACCCTTCGTTTGAGTATCCCAGCATACACTGGGATTCTCAAATGAAGCGTCATCAAAAAGTAAGTGATAAAAATGGAAATAAAGCAGTTAGTGTAGTTATGGAAGGATAGAGACTTTTTAATGAAAGTATTTTAGAAAACAGATTTGATTATGGCATTAAATAGATAGGCATTTAGAATGAAAATTAATTGGTGTTTTGGATCATCCCCTTAATACATTCACATAAAGACAATAATCATGTAGGCCCCCGATTTATGACAGTGTTTAAACCAGAATTCAGAATTAAGGGGGCAGAAATGCCCCTGTGCCACATAAAGTTACACCAGTATTTTGGTAGATTCATGGTTGGTATGCATATATCTAGCCTTGTGACAGATTTGCATTGGTGCCTAGGAGCTTAAATCTACACCTTTGCAAACTACTATAATATTTTTTTTTTCAGAAGTAACACCAATGTCCAGAAATAATACAATTCAAGCAACATTTATAATGGCTTTCTCATATTTAAAGGCTTTGTCCTGTCTTCTGACTGGAGTAACATTTCTGGCAAGGCACCCTTGCCGGAAACATGCACCAAATTCATTAAGTGGCGTGCATCTCTTAGTGAATTTGCTGCATCTTAATACTGCACACTCTCTATTAAGACAGGTGTACAAAATGCCATATACTACACAATTTGTGTACACAAGGGTCACAGTTTAAACTCATTGAAGAATACTGTGAGGCTGATTTGCTAAATGTAGTAGTAGACACCTCTGCATCTGCAGCTATTGAAATGGATAGACATTGCTGGGTTTCACTAGCAGAACAATAACGAATAATTACTTTTCTTTAAAACATCTTTCAATTATAGGCTGAAAACAGTGTGAGACCCTCAGAAATTAGCTACTTTCTTCAGGTAACCTGACAAAAAGTGGTAAAGAGTTTGAACCCTTTTAGATATCTCTGGTCCACAGAAACAAAATCCTTGCAGAATCACCTGTGTTCAATAACTGGAAGCACTTTGGATGCAGCTGCCTTTCGTCGCATCCAGAGTGCTGTCAATTCCTGATCGTGTGCACATACCCTAACTGCCAATTCCTGATCGGGTGCACATACCCTAATTTGTAATTTATTAATTTAACCCCCTAGGGACGGAGTAAATTTTGACCTTAATGACCTGGCCAAATTTTAGAAATCTGACCAGTGTCACTTTAAATGTAATAACTCAGGAACACTTCAATGTATTTCAATGATTCTGAGATTGCTTTTTCGTGACATGTTGTACGTCACAATAGTGGTAAATTTTAAATCAGATAGTTATACCACACAAAATAATTAATAAAAAAATAATTTCACATATGTCTACCTTACACCTGGATAATTTTTAAACATAATTTTTTTTGTTAGGGTGTTAGAGGGGTTAAAATTTTATCAGAAATGTCTTATTTTTTTCAACAAATTTACAAAACCTGTTTCTTTAGGGACCTATTCAGATTTAAATGGACTTTGAAAGGCCTATATATTGGAAAACCACATCCCTCAAATACTTCAAAACTGTCGGCAAAGTTTGTTACCGACTTTCTTACAAGCACGGCTACATCCCATTTGTAGTTAAAAAGTTCTGTGTTGGGCAAACGGTAAGGCTCGGAATGGAAGGAGCAAAATTTGAATTTTTTAACACAAATTTGGCTGAAATAGATGGCGGTCACCATATTACATTTGCAAGGCCTCTGAGATGCCTAAACAGCAAAAACCCTCCAAATTACCCCACTTTGGAAACTACACCCCTCAAAGATTTTATTCAGGGGTATAGTGAGCATTTTGAACCCACAGGTATTAAACAGAATTTGATAACATGAGGCCATCATATTGAAAAGTTCATTTTTTTCAAAGAAATCTTGCTTTAGCACAACATTTCTCACTTTTGCAAGAGGTAACACCAAAAAGTGTACCCCACAGTCTGTTGTCTACTTTGTTATGAGCTCGGCGATACCCAACATGTTGTCAAAGGTTCTGTTTGGACAACCGCAGGGCTCGGAACAGAAGGGGCAAAATTTGAATGTTGAAACACAAATTTGGAATAGATTGTCATATTTGCAGAGCCTGTGTGGTTCAAGAACAACAGAAAAACACCATAAATGTCTTTTTTGTAAATTATACCCTCTAATGTATTATTTAGTTTCATACCACCATTTTTTATGCAGTTGATGCAACACAAGTTTGAAAAATTACAATTTGCATTTTTTTAACTGTCACTTTCATGAATCTTTTTTGTACGTTCTGAGGAACAAACCTCAAATTTTATTGCACTAGTTTTTGTAGTAATTGTAAGTGTACATGTGGTAACCTTTAAGAAGAAATTACGTTATTAACTAATTAGTTCCTAGGCAATTTTACTCGGAATGTGAATTATCTGGGGGCAGTTTAGTGGGATTATTTGGCAATTTCTTGATACATTAGAAAGGTGCATGTATACCCTGTTTTGCTTTCGCACATTTTATACAGTTTTACACTGTATTTGGCTCGCTTGGAGGGGATAAACTGGCAGAATGACAGACGACCCTTAAAACTCATGAGGGACTCGTTGATGACAACATTTTGCTCAGGGATATGTAAAGTGACCAAGCGAAATAGTCGTGGGCGAATTGTTGATCCCACTTTCTCTTGCCCTTTACAGACAACATGTGTCTCAGTCCCAATGTGCTGCGTGTGGGTTGCATTACACTTACTTCTGGCCTGCATGCCTCCATTGGTTCCTGGTTTTCCTCTTCTGGAACATTGGCAGCAGTCAATACAGGGGATACAGGATTTGTAAAAACAGTCAAACTTTTACTGGACAAATGGCAGTCTTTACAAACAGGAATACAGGATAAGGTCAAACGGGTTGTCATCTTTCCCACAGGTACCGGACAAAGCTTCAGCCATAGTTCTCGGTATAGGTAAAGTGTCCCTTTTACTATCTTCACTAGCCCTAGAAAGTTTTCTCTGCCACTAGCAGTACACCCGGATTGCAACACCTCCCACCTCATAGAGTCTGGGTTCATCTTTCCTTATAACTTCGCAGGCTGAGTTCACACAAGGCCTCTGACATCTATTTTGAAGTTCCCCCCAGGCCGGTAAATGGAATCGAACAGAAGGGTATTTTTGGCAATCCACTGACCTAAGTATTAGGCCCACATTGTCCCTAGCAGCCCAATGTGTGAGACTGCTACTGTCACTTCACAATAATGTTCTGCATTTAACTGTCACTTCCTGAACTTGGCACTAACTCTTATTTCCCCCTTCTCAAACTGGGCCGGCCATTACAGTTAACCCTGCCTAGGCTAGACTGCAGCCCCAGTGGTTGTTACCCTTGACAAAATGCATGAATATAAAATATATTTAACCCCTTAGAGTATCAGGGAGAGAGGAAATTAGGGGTCTAAATTTGTTAAGGTGATCATAGTTTGGGTAATTTCTTGCGGGGCTTGGGAATTGTCATTAAAATGAAAGAATTTCATTAGAGCTTCATAGCGGGCTCGGGTCTTGACAGCTACAAATACAGGGGTGCTGTGAATGGGAAAGAAAGGATGTGGGCTTTGGGGAAATATATTGTGGTTCATATAAATTGGTTTGGTGGGCAATTAATTGTAGGACTTCTGTGGTTACAAAAATTTGGAAAAAATCAAGTGGGGTAAAATTTGTGACATCTAATTTTATTCCAGGGGTTGCTGAAAAAGGGAGAATATGAGAGTAACATGCATTGTGGAGATACCACAATGGAGGGGGGACTGCCGGATTGGTCCTGCCTCTGACTATTCAGCAATGACAACTGACTCCGCTATCATCAGGCTGTGGAATCCCGTGGAGGAAGAGGAGTCGTCAGTGTCTAAAAACTGTTCTACTTCGGAAGCAGATTTAGTTTCACTGCTGGAGCAAAGCAGGGTGTACGCCTGCGCCTTGGTGAACATTCTGTGGGCCATTATTTTATTTTACATAAGTGACAAAAACTAGAAGTAACTTAATACTGGTCAGCCTAACATAACAGTAGTATTTTTTTTCGTATTTTTTATAATCTTAACCTTAATACTAAAGTATAACCCTAATCATAAAGTCTATCCCTAAGCCTAACCCTTACTCTAACCCTGGCTAAAGGCAAAGAAAGAAAGAAAGAAAGAAAAATTATAAAATAAAAAAAATTTAATCTGACTAGGGGGATGACAAGTATGAGGCTTTTGATCGCTGTGATAGGTTCAATCACAGTGATCAAAATTCAACAACCAATAGGAATAATTGCCATGTGCACGTGACTGTCATTTTGCTTCGGGAACAGGAGGAGGAGGGCCGGGGGGAGAGCAGTTCCAGTACCGTGGGGGGCCTGGTGTTATAATTTCTCTCTCCTCTAACATGTTAGATGATGTTACAGCAGAGAGAAATCATTTTTAAATGGGACTACTTTTTTAACATTTATCAATGTTATTCATTGAATAACGGTGATCACGTGATCAGGAACCGAACAAATGGCCCTGATCGGGTTCTCCATGGCCTCAGCTACCCCCCTCTGCATCTGCAGTTACTGACACTGATCCGCAATGGCTTCATTATTTGGCACCCACTGTGCTGATATGTGCGAGCACTCAGAGCAGCAGGGGAAGAAAAACCAAAGGTGAGTATTGTATATATTTTTTTAATGGGAAGTGCACTATATCGTATGGAAGCCTATGGGGAGAGCATTATACTATATGGAGGACTGTGGGAAGTGCATTATATTGTATGGAGGCTTATGGGGAGTGCATTATACTGTATAGAGGCCTATAGGGCATGCAGTATACTATATATAGGCCTGTGGGGGAGCATTATACAATATAGAGGCCTATGAACAGTGCATTATACTATATTGAAGAATATAGGGAGTTCATTATACTATACAGATGGCTATGGGGAGTGCATAATACTATATAGAGGCCTATGGGGTGTGCATTAAACTATATAGAGGCCTATGGGGATTGTATTATACTATATGGAGGCCTTTGTGGAGTGCATTAAACTATATGGAGGCCTTTGGGCAGTACATTATACTATATGGAGGACTATGGGAAGTGTATTATACTATACAGAGGCCTATGGGAAGTGCATTATACTATATAGAGGACTGATGGATGCATTATGCTATATGGAGGCTATATAGGAGGGCATCATAAAGTGATGGGCCATCATACAGTGTGGGGATTTCAGTGTGGGGGCCATCATACAGTGTGGGAGCTGATGTGGGGTCTTTGTACAGATCCAGCTAAGGTGCACAACGTCATTCCGACGTATGACAGTGACGTCATACGCCGGCAACTTGCGCACTAACATCAGCTGCCGGCCTGTGATTGGCTGGCGGCTGTTAACTATTGACGTGCGGGAGGAATCTCCTGCACAGCAACAGATTTTAACTGATCATGTGTCGGAGCATGTGCAATCAGTTAATGAAGCGGCAGGATTTTGCTGCTTGTGCATGGTGAACAGAACAGCGGTCCTGCTTGGGACAAAATTTTCAGGTCAATATGAGACTGCAAACTACTGAATTGTGATAGCATGAGGAGGGAATGCTTTCATGATAACTCATTTTTTCCGGAACGAGAAGGTGGTCTTGTGACTGGATATTTGAGATTTGCATGCTTGCGGTCTCGTGTTGACTTGATGCATCCACCTTCTCTCAACAGAAGTAAATTGAGAAGCCATAAAAGTCTATCAAACACATGGCTGTAAGTATGCAAATTGCATATATGTTGTCAAATGATCCCACCACCCCCACAATTGCATTAGTAATATTGACAGTTTGCAATCCCATAGAGAGACTGCCGAATTTTGTATGAAAATTGGACAATCTCTTTAAACTTCTATCATGATTTGAAACTACAGAACTGCTTTCCTGGGACTAAAGGAGCATCCAGTCATCAGATGCATGTAAGTTACAACTTTTTTTGTAAGATCTTTGTTTACACAGGATAACTAATACAAATAAGGATTTATTTGAGTGCGACTATTGTGTTTACATGTTCTTATAGCTGGTCCTGTTGTTTTTGTATGATTATTTTAGTAAATACAAGTAACATCTAGTAATGTCAGTAAGATCATTTTCACAACATTGATATGGTTGTTGATTTTTAAAATGTTCCTGTTCTTACTCCCGGTTGATAAAAAACAGGAAGAAGCATGGATGTAACTTTACATTTTGTTGTAACAAGCACTCGCATATCGAATGCAGGACCAGTTTTAAACAAAGAGAAGCCCAGGTCAAAAGGTCAAAAGTTTAAAGTGGGGCGCCAAATGCAAACATATTGCTAAGCTGTTTATTTACAGCAAAATTACAGGTCTAAAATATGGAAATTTCCTCTTCAGAGAGGAAAAGGACTTAACTCTAGTACCACCTATTGGATGTTGTAACTATAAAACAATATCAAACTTTTAAAGAACCTTGCCACATGACTTAAGCCACCGTCACACATAACGATGTCCTAGCGATCCCACCAACGATCTGACATGATGGGATCACTGGGACATCGTTAGGCTGATCGCTGGTGAGCTGTCACATAGACAGCCCCAGCGATCAGGACTAGCGACGCTGGATGCTGGTTTCTAATGTAAACATCGGGTATCCAGGAGCTGCGGCTCCTGGATACCCGACGTTTACATTAGAAACCAGCGTCCAGCATCGCTGATCATTGGTCTCTCGCTGTCACACGCAGCAATGCGTGCTGGGCAGCGGGAGACCAGTGATGGAAAAAGGGTCCAGGCCGCTCGAGCACGATCAGCGATAACCGGCAGGGGCGCCGGTCGCTGATCCCCGTCACACACAGGGTCACAAAATCAACGATCTTGGCAGCGATCTCGCTGTGTGTGATGGGGCCCTTAGGATAAAAAGCCAAACCAGACAAAACAGTTTCAGGGTGTTTGCCTCTTATCAGTGCAAAGCAGGAGGTCTGATTTGTCTCTTTATGGCCGGTTTCACACTAGCGCATTTTCAACGCGCGCACGGCCGGGGGTAGCTCCGCCCCCGATCCGGCTCTCTGCCCGGCGTGCCCGCCCCTTCCTTGTAGCGCCGCCTCCTAGCGGACAGCGGCGCCTGCGATCGGCGCACCCTATCTTTAGCATAGGGTGCGCCGATCGTGCGCAGGCCGTGCGCTAGTTGCGCTTTGACCTGCGCTGCGCACTTTTGACGGTGCGCCGTGCACGCCAAAATCCGAAAAGTTTGATGCCGATCGCAGGCGCCGCCGTCCGCTAGGAGGCGGCGCTACAGGCAAGGGGCGGGCACGCCGGGCAGAGAGCCGGCTCGGGGGCGGAGCTACCCCCGGCCGTGCGCGCGTTGAAAATGCGCTAGTGTGAAACCGGCCTAAGGCGAGTGCCAAGCGGCATATGGAGACCTATAGGTTATTCAGAGCTCCTCTGGCCATTTAAACATGGTAATAGACTTTTCAGAGAGGAAGAAAACTTGAACTTTAACACCACCTATTTAGATTTCCTGAGGAGCATTTCTTGGCCTATGTCTCCTTACAATGGCTTGGCACTTTTGACAAGGAGAGACGTTCCCACCCTTAGAGCTCTAAAATAGTCACATGACGCACAAATGATTAGGTCGCACAACTTTTTAGAAAACTGCTGCCACACAGCCCATGTCACCATGGAGCCCCAGCAAATTGGGTAACTGCAGAGTGACTCTAAAGTATAATATACAGGTTCTGGAGAGGGATTGCTCCTTTTGGGGTGGCCATTCTGCTTTTGACAGGACAGTGATGAGTTTGTTATGCAGAATAATTTCTTGATAATATTGTTAATCATTTGTTTTGGAATATGAGCATTTTAAATATCAATTTACATACTGTAGAGGTCGAGTTTTATGTAGTCATTGCCATTATGTAGTGATTGCTTGTATGACCATGATTTTTCTGGATCACTTTATTAACCGACTGCTTGTTATTTATTGCTGATAGTGTCTGACTAATTGCTGTGGTGTCTCATTATAAATGCATGTCATATACTCATGTTTTAACAATTCAAGCCCCAGTCAGCTTAGGAAATATATTACTTTCTGACCACCCGTACGTGGCTTCTCAGCTGTAGACAGCTGTAGATGTTGTGGTCAAACAATGACAGCAGGGATGTCATAGCTTTATAGAATTTTGGCATCAGGGTCAGAACCACATCACTGGCAGCTGACACCAGACTAAGAGCCATATCACTGGTACTTGAAACTGGGGTCAGGATCATATGACAGACAAGTTCTTGGCACTACTGTCTGCATTGTTTCCCAGTACTAGAAAAATATCATTTTGGCTTGGTATTTCTAAAACTAAAATTCTCAATTCTTTTTTTCAGTGCGTTTTTATTATTTTCTTTTTCAAAACTCATATGGTATGACACCACCATTTATAATTGAATGTGTTTGTAAGAGCGTTCATAATTACTTTGCCATCCATCCTCTTGCAAAAATTTCAAGCACTTATGCCAGCTGAACTCCACTGGTATGTTTTGGCTGTCCAGAACTGAGATATTTTTTACTGTTTCATATGGGTTACTGTTGACCATATTGTAGTGGTTATCTAGATTGATTCATGTTATTCCATGTCATTTGATACATTATGCGTGTTCCATCTGCAATGTGCTACTGCATCATTTCAGTTATTTACACGCAGGCAGATTGTAACGGGATGGGTGGTGGAACCACTGTGCCAAAGCCCAAAGTAGATCTGAAGGGATGTGACTAGAAGTCTCACCCAATCCAACCACGGACATGCGGCAGCTAACAACACCGCGGTCCGTGGATATGGAGCGCTCGCCAGGGCTAGCGGGGTACTCGGTACCGGGCCCGTTGATCTCAATGGGAGTTGTCACGGAAGCTGTGACCCGGCCCGTGGCCCTGGGGCTCCATGGCAAACAGGGGGTTTGCAATAGTTGAATGCAGTTAAATGAATAGTTCGTGACGCCACCTGTGGTGTTCGGCAAGTGAGATGTTAAGCCGACGCTGCATGCAGATCCTCTGGGGCTGGTGATGTGTTGCAGCCAAGATGGTGAAGCTCCCCACAGGTGGGGCTGCGGCCCCAGGGCAGTGTAGATGTAGGGGTAGAAGAGAGGCGCAGACAGTGTAGAAGCTGGTACCCAGATGTAGCGGTACCAGGGGTGTTGGCGCAGGAATGAATGGAGGACACCCGGGCTTGTAGTTCCAAAGTTTTACTCACAGTCTGTGGTACACACCGCTGCCTGCCTCCGTGCTGTGTCCTCCAGGTCAGGGACTCAATCAACCTCCAGGCCAGATGGAATGCTCCCTTCCAACTCTCCGCCTACATGTGCCTTTCTGAACGTCTCCTCTTATAGCGCCTTTAGGTGTGAAGTACTCCTAGTACTGAGTTACACTGGAGTGCCTCCTAACAGATGTTCCCAAGAACTCTACTTGTACGGCAGACAGCTGTAGCCTGCTTCGGGGACTCCTTACTCCTGAGTCCCGGCTCTCTATCAATGTTGCTGTTGTGCCCCAAGTCTTAGATGGGAGTAGTGCATTTACAGCCCACTACTCCACCGGTGTCTGCTGCAGAACCATTAGTGTCCATACAACCTCGGGGACCGGGCCCCGGCCTTGCGCTTAGAACTCCTAGGCAGGGTTCTTCCTCTAACCCACGTCCTCTGTTCGCTTTTTCTCCTACGTTCCGTACTTGTCTTTCCTTCTTATGGAAGATCAGGTTTCTGTTCAATGTCTTTCTCCTTCTTTCCTTTCCTGTGCCAGCTGGCTCAGATCACTGAGGCAGCTGCAGCACTCCTTCCTCCATCCCTCTCTCAGGGAACCTCTCTCCTCACTCCTCTCCGAGTGACTCTGACTGACTGACCTCAAATCCTATCCCTTCCCACTCTTTTATGTATTCTAACTCCACCCGCCTCCCAGCACATTTAGTGTTCCAAGCAGGGAGCCACCAAAGGTGCTCTGCTACACTCCAAGCAGGGAGCCGCAATGTGGCTTTGCTGAACTACTGTGTTGTGTGGGATGCGAGTGTTGGAGCGTGGTCAGGAGTTCCCACCTTACATGGATGGTGGGGCACCACAACTCAGGAGGAGGTGCAGTACCTCTGTGGCGACTGAGCCTCAGGGGCGCCACAGAGCGACAAGGGAGGTGATCCAGGTGCTACTCCAGGACTGACCTTGGGTAGATTGCAGCTGACCCCTAGGAACAGATAGCTGGGATGGCCCAGGGGAATGTACAACAGATGCAGACATGCAGAAAAGATGGCAGGAACCGCAGGTGCAGACAGGACAGTCTGAAGGAGAGATGAGCACTGGCAGGTGTAGCTGGCTTGGCTGCCATTAAGGTGAGCAATGGCAGGTGCAGTTGGCTTGGCTGCCATTGAGGAAAGCACTGGTGGGTGCAGCAGACTAAGCTACCATTGAAGGAAACACTGGTGAGTGCAGCAGACAGCTGCCGTTGAAGGAAGCACTGGCAGGTGCAGCAGGCTGAGATGCAAATACTGGGGCCTGAAAACTGACAAGTGTGTTAGGAACAAACTCATAATGTTGCACAGGCACCTCCATGTTGGAGGGGGCACTTTAAATAGTAAGAGACCTCAATCTATTGGCTGGGGACACATTAGAGAAATGCGCGCGGCCTCTTCAAGAAAGGGGAAGTGTGCATGCATGTGCTCTAAGCACAGTGCCTGGAGAGCATGCATCCTGGGCAGCAGCAGACCCAGAAGGAGCAGGACAGGAGCCTCAGCAGTGAATACCCTGATGTCTCTGCAGAGAGAGAGGGACTGCAAGCAGAGATGCAGGCGCTACACATATCTATCTGATGTTTGATTGTTATTACTGACATTTATATGTGCGTGGTGCAACTGAGTAGTGTTGGATGTGCGACAAAATGAGAAACAATGCTTGGGTGATACAAGTGAATGATTATCACATGAGAGGTATGCCTTGTTGAGTATTGCCTAGGAAGGATGCTGATGATAAGAGTGAGAAGATCTAAGGTTTAGAAGCAAGGGTTGTGCTGTGTCCTTTGAGAGTTATTGTGACATAGCTGGGTGAGAATGCCTTGTTAGATAAGTAGCCTAAGCCCATCCACACCCTCTGGTAACAATGCAGAGAAAGGGAACCTGTCATCAGACCAAACACTATTAACCTGCGGATATGGGGTTAATCTGCAGGTTAATAGTGTCATTAAATTGCCCAGGACCCAAACTTAGCTGAACCCTGTGGGCAGAAAATTAACTTTATTCCCCCAGCAGCATTCTGGTTTCATTCGCTGGGGCGGCACCAGTGCTGGTTCAGTAGAAAGTGGCAACTCTAACTGCGCTTCCATCCCTGACTAACAGCTGGCCCCAATGCAGAGCGAGAGTCAGTCATAGCCAGGGGTGCGATTACCCGGGGGCAACTGAACCCATGCCATTTTTTCCCTGCAGTGTACGGATAAGTGTGGGAACAGAGCAGGTAAGGCTGGTTTCACATTCGCGCTTTTTAAGCGCACGCACGGCCGGGGTAGCTCCGCCCCCGAGCCGGCTCTCTGCCCGGCGTGCCCGCCCCTTCCTTGTAGCGCCGCCTCCTAGCGCACAGCGGCGCCTGCGATCGGCGCACCCTATCTTTAGCATAGGGTGCGCAGATCGTGCGCAGGCCGTGCGCTAGTTGCGCTTTGACCTGCGCTGCGCACTTTTGACGGTGCGCCGTGCGCGCCAAAATCCGAAAAGTTTGATTTTGGCGCGCACGGCGCACCGTCAAAAGTGCGCAGCGCAGGTCAAAGCGCAACTAGCGCACGGCCTGCGCACGATCTGCGCACCCTATGCTAAAGATAGGGTGCGCCGATCGCAGGCGCCGCTGTGCGCTAGGAGGCGGCGCTACAAGGAAGGGGCGGGCATGCCGGGCAGAGAGCCGGCTCGGGGGCGGAGCTACCCCCGGCCGTGCGTGCGCTTAAAAAGCACGAATGTGAAACCAGCCTTAATAATACTATTAACCTGCAGATTAACTCCATATCTGCAGGTTAATAGCGGCTTTTTTGGTGGCATGTTCCCATTAATAACAGATTCCTGTTCCTACCAGGAAAGGCAAAACATGCAGACAGGCAGGAATAGAGCTAAGAAGCAGAAGTTAGCAAATAAGTGTGGATAGCACTTGCTATACAAGTTGCTCTATACCAGAGTTATAGAGAGGGCCACAGATGAGCATGCAAAACTGTTCAGCCTAAACAGTAGTCTAACACCACTACCACTGTTATAAATAGAGAGTGAAGATTACTACCAAATAGGGGAGCAAAAAGGCTTATTTCTGTGATGTGAGAGTGCATCAGCCAATAAACAAAGTTTAGAAAAGAGATAGCTGTATAGACCCCTGACTGTGAAGACGAATGCTAGGTCAGAGATGGCAGACTACTGCATGAGTGTAAGGGCCTGGTCTGTGGAAACTGTGAGAGTCGGAAACAGGAATGCACAAGATAACCTGACTAACTGCAAAGAGAGATAAGTGAAAAGGAGCTTAAATCAGAGTAGAGAATGAGTGTGCTGTGCTGCACTGATATTGATACAGACTGTGCACAAGTAAATAAGTAGCTGCTGAGGCAATTGCCAGCACGCTATGTAAAATTCTGACAGTGCCAGTCCAGTGTTGTAAATACCAACTGCCTACCTCTGTTTATACAAAGACTTTGCCTCTTGTGAAATTGTGGAAACCACCAAGCACATAGCCTCTTGTAAGGCACTGTAATCATCACAGTTATTGCTTTTCCTGAGTAGAGCTGTTATTGAACAGTCTCTTGTGCTCTTCTGCATTTCTTTTGGCATCCTTGAGGTGAAAATCACACTACCAGCACGAGACACTATCCTATATTCTTAAAAATGCACATCATCACCAAACCTACCCCTTACAAGTGTAATGAATTAATACAAACTATTGTATCAGTTTATAATTTTACGACCTATGCAGATATTCTTAACTCTTAAGATATCTGTTGGATTCCAGATTCTTTTTGCATTTACTGAGTGCAGATTAATAGAGGAGCTAATTTAAGATTGGAGTAATTTATTCTAAGCACCATTTATGTTGTACATCCTGATAAATATTTTGTGGACTTAAAACAACATTGGGTCAGAAGTGGCTCTCTTTGGAGAAGTGACAGCAAATATGCATAAAGCTCAGTGCTACTCCTAAAACTTAGAATCATAGAATCGTAGAGTTGGAAGGGACCTCCTGGGCCATCTGGTCCAACCCCCTGCTCAAAGCAGGATTCACTAAATCACCCCAGACAGATGTCTGTCCAATCTCTGTTTGAACACTTCCATGGAAGTAGAACTCACCACCTCTCGTGGCAGCCTGTTCCACTCATTGATCACTCTGTCAAAAAGCTTTTTCTAATATCTAAATTGTGTCTCCTCCCATTCAGTTTCATTCCATTGCTTCTAAGATGATCCTTCTACAATGTGACAGCCCTTGAGATTAGAGTTGAGCGACTTTAGTCGGATCAGGTTTCATGAAACAAAATTCGTTTCAGATTAAACTGGTCCGACTAGGGCAAAAAAAGTCGGAGTTTCATCCAAAACCCGACCCCAATGCAAGTCAATGGGGAATAAAAGTCGGCATTGAGTGGATGAATGTCATCCGCTCAATGTCGACTTTTATTTCCCATTGACTTGCATTGGGGTCGGGTTTCGGACGAAACTCCAACTTTTTTTGCCCTAGTCGGACCAGTTTCATCTGAAACGAATTTTGTTTCATGAAACCCGATCCGACTACAGTCGCTCAACTCTACTTGAGATATTTGTAGACAGCTATTAAGTCTCCTCTCAGTCTTCTCTTTTGCAAACTAAACATTCCCAAATCCTGCAACCTTTCCTCATAAGACAGGGTTTGCAGACCGGTCACCATTCTGGTCGCTCTTTTCTGAACTTGCTCCAGTTTGTTGATGTCTTTTTTTAAAATGTGGTTCCCAGAACTGGACACAATATTCCAGATGAGGTCTGACCAAATAGGAGTAGAGGGCAATAATGACTTCATGTGATCTAGACTATATGCTTCTGTTAATACATCCTAGAATTGCATTTGCCTTTTTTGCTGCTGCATCACACTGTTGACTCATATTCAGTCTGTGATCTATTAGTATACCCAAGTCTTTTTCACATGTGCTGTTGCTTAGCCCTATTTCTCCCATTCTGTATATGCTTTTTTCATTTTTATTGCCCAGATGTAGTACTTTGCATTTTTCCCTGTTAAAAACCATTCTGTTAGTTGCTACCCACTGCTCCAGTTTATTTATCTTTTTGAATCCTCTCTCTCTTCTCTAGTATTAGCTATCCCTCCTAGCTTTGTGTCATCAGCAAATTTAATCAGTTTACCCTCAATTCCTTCATCTAAATCGTTGATAAAGATGTTGAACAATACAGAGCCCAGGACAGAGCCCTGTGGTACCCCACTTGAGACATTCTTCCAACTGGATGTGCAGCCATTTATGACCACTCTTTGGGTCCTATCACTAAGTCAGTTTTGAATTCACCTAACAGTTGCCTTGTCCATTCCATACTTAGTCACTTTTTTAATAAGGATTGTGTGAGATACTTTGTCAAATGCTTTGAAGTCAAGATATACTATATCTACAGCATTTCTCTGATCCACCCAATCAGTGATTCTGTCATAGAAGGAAATTAAGTTAGTCTGACATTGTCATGATTCAGGCTGGATATGACAGTTTAATTGGACAAAGTTGAACTTTTCTTCCTTTGGCTAGGTGCCAAAGTGATGTGATTGCCCCCGGTGGCCATTAGAATTATTACACGTGGTGTTTCATTCTAAGTTGCCCGGTGGTGGTGAGTGGTATCGCACCTTAGTTTTAGGGTTAATGTGCATGCAATTACAAATCAGGTATTAGGCTCTATAAAAGGGAGCCAGGTGGGTTCAATCACTGTGGGTGATATTGATTGTGTGTTAGTCATTCACAAGGAAGCCTGGGTGAAAGAAGGAGCTGAACATGAGTCCTGCGCAGCCCAGCCAGAGGGGACGAGTGGCAGCTAGGTGGTCTGCAAGAAGGGCTGGCATGGCGTGGTGGAGTCACAGTTTATGGTGTTTGCAGGAAGTGCTTGCATGGCTTGGTGGAGTGACGACTATGGAGAGAGTTCCACTCAGCATGCGGGACTTGGTTGCTGAGAGCTGGACTCAAGCATGCTGGACTTTTTGGGCAGGAGCTGAACTCATCTTTGGGACTCTGTTATTGGACAGCTGCATCTGGTGGTGGACTCTGCTCCCAGGCTGCACTATGGTGAAGGATCCAGTTATGGTGATGGATCCGGGTGGAGGAGAAGATGCACACAGGTGGTGGGCTCTGTTGCTAGGAGCGTACGCAACAGAACAAAGCTAAGTGGTGTTTCCCCTGTATTGTCTTTTTCCCTCATGTGTGTTTAGTGCAGTGGTGGGATTAGTTTCCGCACAGACCTATTCCCTAGTGAGGGTTTAGGTCAGGGCGAGCTAGGGTTTTTAGGTTCCTGTTGCGTGCCCTGTGAGGAACCGGCATAGGGAATGTTAGGAGTGCAGGGACACTGGCTCAGGGGAGCTCAGGAGGTCTCCACTTCCCTATTCCCTATCGCAGGGCCCAACATTGTTAATGTTTCCCAGGTTTCCCTTATTGTTTAAATTCGCCTTACTGGAGGTGGGGTTTCCAGATTTATATATACATGTAATATTTAAATTCGCCAGTTGGAGGCGGCGTATCCAGCTGCATGTGTTTATTATTTAAATTTGCCCCACTGGAGGCGGTGTATCCAGGGTCACGTGTGTCATATGGGTTCGCCTTGCGGTAGTCGCTGCGTCCAGACACACATGACCATGACAGACATGACTTATTAGTTACAAACCCATGCTGACTCTGTTTAATCACTTCATTCTTATCCAGGTACTTACATACATGTTGTTTAATAATTTGTTCAAAGATCTTTCCTGGTATAGAAGTCAGACTCACCGGCCGATAGTTGCATGGGTCCACCTCCTACCCCTTTTTGAAGATAGGAACAACATTTGCTCTTCTCCAGTCTTCTGTGACTTCTCCTGTTCTCCAAGAATTTTCAAAAATTATGGAGAGGGGTTCAAAAATTTCTCCTGCTATCTCCTTCAGTACTCTGGGGTGTAATTCATCTGGACCTGGAGACTTGAATTCATTTAGGTTAGCTAAATGTTTCCTCACTGTATTTCTGTTTATAGATATCCTGGATTCTTCTATTCCCTTAATAGGACAGTGAAGAACAGTTGATGTTACATTTCCTTTCTGAGAGAAAACAGATGCAAAGTAGGAATTTAAAAATTCTGCCTTTCCAACATCCTGTCGTAACATTTCATCATTTTCATCCTGTAAATATCCTATAGCATCTTTGAACTTTTCTTTTACTTTTGACATATCCCCAAAATCCTTTATTATTGCTTTTGACGTCTCTTGCAAGCCTCAATTCATTGTCAGCTTTAGATATTATGATTTGTGCCCTGCAGGTTCTGCAGACAGCACTATATTCTTCTTTAGATATGCCTCCCTCTTTCCATTTTATAAACATTTCTTTCTTCCTTTTTAGCATGTGCTTAAGTTCTGTTTTCATCCATCCTGGTTTCCTTAAATGCTTCCTATTCTTCCCTCTTTTTGGAATTGTTAACAATTGTGCTTTGAGAATTTCATTTTTTAAGATTTCTCATCCTTCCTGGACATTTTTGTCCTTAAGTATATCCAGCCATTGGATTGGTCCAATTCTCTTTCTGAATCCCTTAAAATCTGCCTTTCTGAAATCCAACTTTGACGTCTGAGTCTTCACAGGTCTTCCTCATCTAGTTATCCAAAATACTAAAATAGCATGGTCGCTACATCCTATGGTCCAGCCACTTTTACCTCCTCAACCATTTCCTCCCTGTTTATACGAATTAGATCCAAGGTAGCAGTTCCCCTTGTTTTCTCCCCTACCTTTTGGAAGATAAAGTTGTCAGCAAGAGAGGATAAGAATTTCCTTGACCTGTTAGTTTTGCCTGAGAGAGATTCCCAACAAATGTCTGGATAGTTGAAATCTCCCATGACAACTGTGTCATATTTTTTGGAGAACTTGGCCATTTGATTCATAAAGAGTTCATCCATATCTTCAACTTGCACAGGCGGTCTGTAGTAAATGCCTTCAATGGTGTCCCTTCCATTTTTCTGTCCTTGTATTCTTACCCAAACAGTTTCCACAGAGCTCCCAGTCACTGAAGCTTCAATCTCTGTGGAGATATACGCGTTTCTAACATACAATGCGACACCTCCTCCTCGTTTATTAAGTCTGTTTCTTGCAAATAAGTTGTATCCTTCTAGTCTTGTATTCCAATCATGTGTATTGTCCCACCAAGTTTCAGTGATTCCAATGACATCATATTTCTTTTCCTGTGTTAGTAGTTCCAATTCTCCTTGTTTGTTACCCATGCTTTGTGCATTAGTATAGAAACATTTTAGTTTGTGATTGGTTTCTCTTTCTCCAATATTTTTATTATTTTGATTTTTTTGTCTTTGTTCTTTCCTCCCACTTCTAATGGCAGAGTTCTCAATAGCATTTGTCAGGTGTATGGCTTTTTCTGGCCTTTTGCTTCCCTTCCCACATTGTTCTAGTTTAAAGCTCTCCTGACATACACACGTCTCAGCACGTGATGTGGAGTATGTTAGCACAATTTAATTTATCCTCTCAGTCTTGCACTCAACCTCTGTTATAGGCTATAAAGTGAGCATAAATCACACAGCGATACAGTCCACACCCCGGCTACACAATACGCTGCCACCACTCATCAAATACACAGGGTGATGAGTCCTCAAAATATGTCTGACAGTCAAGAAGGTCACACACTCTGTGACAGGCTATGGATTCCTTAGAACATACATGAACCATACTAGGACCAAACTTACTAAAGTTATAAGCTTTAATATAAAAAATACATTGCTTTCAAATGTACATAAGGGCTGTGAGATCCAATGTTGCCACCACTGAGAAGGATCCTTTGTTAGGCAGTGGCCTTCACAGTCACTATTATTCTTAAGGTTGTACTCTAAAATAGATAAAGCTCCCTCTTTAAATATAGAATAGAAATGTACAGGTTACCGTAAATTTGGTTTTGATGAAAGACATCAAGAACACTCTTAGGAATCATCTTTCAATAAAAAAAAGTCAGCAGACAAGGAAATCAATTTTATACTACCCGATGACACCTTGTTATTAGATTAAAAACTAAAACTTTACATTTGTGAAAATTTAGTTTATGGAAATCTCATCCATCTCAAAAAAAGGAAGGACAAAAACAACAAAGGTTATTATGGTACAAAGTCTGTAATGGGATGTTTCTAGGATTCTCAAGTTCTGAAGGAGAGATTATAAAGACAAATGATTTTATGTGTTTGACATATATTTTTTATTTCAGAACTTAATGTATTATATTTTTCTTCTTCTAGGTCATCTGTGACAAGATATTCCGACGCTGGTTTACTCTTAGTATTATGGGGTCTGTGCATCCCTTTCCATTTAAAGCTGAATTACATAAGGCTGTGCAGAAATGTGCTGAATCTACAAATATGGAAACGCTCTTTTCGGACTTGTATTCATTACTACAATTAAGTCAAAAACAGTTACGTAGAGGAAATGTGTGAACGCTGAAAAGTGATATGACCAGAGAATTGGCTTTATTTTTTACATTTAAAGGCACAAGACATTAAAATAAATCAGTGTTATTAGAAAACTGTTAATCTTACACAGTTATTACCGATTTATTAAAATCTACCAGCAAAATATTTTAATTGGAAACATCCTAGACATGTCAATTGATATAAACTGGTCAATGACATGAACCATAGCCCCAGTTAGGTTAAGTTTTGTCAAGTAGGGCTAGATTATAGTGATTAGACATATGTATTAATATTTTATTAGTCTTTAACAAGACATTTGTAACCCAAGAGCTACAATGAAGATAGAAGTCTTGTAGGATCCCCAGCTTTTAGGAAAATGTGAGATCTCTAAGGCTAGTTTCACATTTGCGACTTTGTGCGCAGCGCATCATACGCAAGTAAAAACGCACATGCGTTTTTTGCATGCATTTGCGTTTTTTATGCGCATGCATTCTCTAGGTGTAATATTTCACAGGAGGAAAATCCTTGAAAAATCCTTGAAACAGACTCCACCAAACAATGTTTCTTTGTGTAGGGGGTGGTTTAAACCAGTGTTTACTCTTAAAACGCATGCGTACGCTAACGCAGGCGTACGCATATCCATGCGCATGCCTGCGTTCCCATAGACTGTAATGCGTTGTTTTGATGCATTTCGTGCGCAAGCATGCGCATGTGATTTTTTGACACTTTTGGGCGGACCCAAAAATGCAACATGTTGCGTCCGGCGCACCTAGACGCACACTTGGAAAAACCGCATGTGCACGAAAACGCAGACGAACGCATGCAAATGCAAGACCATGCGTACGCCATGTTAAACATAGGTACGCATGACGCATGCGCACGGATGCGCACGATGCGCTGCGCACAAAAACGCTAATGTGAAACCAGCCTAACTTGAAGTCTAAGGAATTCACTGGCTCATCTACCCTCATGACTCCCATAGATATTAGTAATTAACTCTATATCCATTTACAACATATCTAGACTTCACTTATATTACACATTTATTTTTCAGATTTAAGGTATGTTTTTATATTGTTCATTATTGCTATAAAATATTGATATAAAAGTATTTGCTTCAAGATGGCTGCTAATATAACACATACGGTATTCTATGTATTATCCTGAATTGTTCCAGAACAAAACAAAATGTCAGACAAAGAAAACCTAATAAATAAATAATAAATAAAAAGTCTACACACCCCTGTTGAAGTGACAGTTTTTTGTCATGTAAAAATAACCAAGAAGAACAATTTCAGAACTTTTATACATTTACTTTTACTTGTAATCTGTACCATTCAATTGAAAACCAAACAAATATTTTCAAGTGTAAAAAGAAAATGAAAGACGTAAAATAATGTTGATGTATAAATATGCACACCATTAAACTAATACTTTGTTGAAAAACCCTTTGAATGTATGACAGAATTGAGTCTTTTTGGCTAGGAGTCAGCATGACACATCTAGAATTGGCAGTCTTTGCCCACTTTTTCTTGCAGTAGCTCCAAATCTGTCTGATGACAATGATATCTCTTGTATACAGCCCTCTTCAGGTCAACCCACAGATTTTCAATTTGATTCAGGTCTAGGTTCTGTCTTCGCCATTTCAAGACTTCGATCTTCTCTTGGCGTAGGCCTTCTTTTGCTGAATTCGAGTTATGCTTAATACCTTACCTTAGTATATTGGATGCGCAAAATGCCAGCTAAAGAAAAGTGTAAAGGAACATTTATCGGACATAGAAACAGAATGTGAGAAGTCCTCTGGTGCAATAAAATATTTGATAGAAAAACAGAGGTGAAACTACTTGCATCTTTATGTTTACAAGAGATGAAGAACATGGTAAGGCTGAAGTCACACTGCCATAATTCTCCTGCGATAATCGCATCGCACTGCACGGACTGACCGACACCTCTCCTGACCTGAGCATGAGAGCGTGATGGACTACTATGCAGCTGTCAAGCTCAGGTCAGGAGAGGTGGCGGCCAGGGCAAGTTTTACGATCCAGTTCTCGCACGAGAATTATGGCAGTGTGACTTCAGCCTAAGAGAGGGAATGGGACTAAAATCTTGTTTATCAGAGAAGCGATTTGGATAGTGTATGTGCCAACTTAAAGCCCTAATAGTATTAATTATAGAAACAATTTGTTGCATTTATATTAGATATTCAATTGTATAACAAACCATGCTAAGACTATGATGCAGGAGGTATCAGAAAAATATCAGCACTTCAAAATAATTTACAAGCACTCTTAATGGAATAGCAATATAGATTTCTTTTGGTAACACACTGAAGGTGCTAAAGTTTCAAGTTTCGTTTGAAATGTATGACCAGAGTAAATCCGCACTCCTAAACCTGGGACGCATGCAGTAGATAACCATAGGAATTTAATTGAAGCATGCAAAATAGTCCTTCACCTTTAAAATGCATTTGGAATTAGCTATACAGTGACATAGGGAACTTAGGGCCCCGTTACACGTATCAATGTCCCAGCGATCCCACCAACGATCCGACGTGGATGGGATCGCTGGGACATAGTTAGCTGATCGCTGGTGAGCTGTCACATAGACAGCCCCTCCAGCGATCAGGACCAGTGAGCAAGCTGGTTTCCAATGTAAACAGTGGGTATCTAAGAGCCGCGCGGCTCTTGGTTACCCGCTGTTTACCTTGGAAACCAGAGTGCACGCTGGTTTCCAAGGAAACAGCGGGTAACTAAGAGCTGCGCGGCTCCTAGATACCCGCTGTTTACATTAGAAACCAGCTTGCAGCGTCGCTGATCGTTGCTCTCCCGCTGCCACATGCAGCGATGCGCGCTGGCCAGTGGGAGACCAACGATCAAAAAACGGCCCAGGACGATCCTCCACGATCAGCGATACCTGACAGGGGGACCGGTCGCTAATCCATGTCACACACAGAGATATCGCTGCGAGATCGCTGTGGCATCACAAAATCAGCAATCTCGCTGCCGATATCGCTGTGTGTGACGGGGCCTTTAGACCCTTTAAAAATCATACTAAGGGCAGTTTCACACATCCAGATAATTCCGGTACCGGTAAAACCGGTACCGGAGCTATCCGTGTCCATACGTATGCCATCCGTGTGACATCTGTGTGCTATCCGTATGTCCGTGTGAACCATCCGTGTGTCCGTGTTTTTGAAAAATTATTTTCAATGTTAACCCTTTGACTTTTAAAAATGCACACGGATCGCACACGGACAGCATCCGTGTGCGGTACATGTTTACACAGACCCATTGACTTGTATGGGTCCATGTGATCCGTGCTGTTGCACAAAAACGGACATGTCAGCGTGTTTTGCACACGGACACACGGTCCGTGAAAACATGCTGACATCTGCATAGATACATTCATTCGAATGTGTCTATGTGTGTCAGTGTCTCCGGTACGTGAGGAAACTGTCACTACACGTACCGGAGACACTGACGTGTGAAACTGCCCTAAAGCAGTATCAGTTACTGGTACAGTGCCTTAGAAGAGAACTTTTAATTCACATGCAAATGAGGGGGCTTTCAGAGCACCCTTGGGTTGGCCCCTCTTCTGATTGACAGTGCTCACTTACCAGAGCAAGTACTGTCTAAATGCTGCTGATTTTTGTGCGCATTCCTGTGGCCGACTGTGTGCACAATGTCAAATACTCTTCGTCTTCTTCCTGCTGAAGTCACTCACTACACTAATACACCTGAAGCCTAGCAAGCATCTTAAAAGAAAACTAGGTGATTATCCCAGTGTGGTGTTAACAGAAAGGAGACAAGGAGAAGACTGTTCTCATCCAGAGTGCACACGCGGCCGGGCACAGACAGTGTCAGTGCAGGGCACAGACAGTGTCAGTGCAGTGCACATGTGTATACACACCAGCAGCATTTAATAGACAATACTCACTCTAGTAAATGAGCCCTGTTAATCACAAGCAGGCAAACCCCTCAAAATGCAAACGAGGAGGGATAACTGTGCACCAAATTCTTGGCCATGCCAGTGGTGCACCAAAACCCATTCATTTGCATAAGGATTAAAAAATTATTTTCTCTGGCACTGTACCAGTAACAGATACAAATATCTATAACAAGGCCAGCACCCAGAAAAAAATCAGTATAAGGTAGAAAAATTAAAGTAGATTCAGTGCCTAAATCAGAGAAGTCATATAAGGAAAAGCACCAAAAAAGACCAAGTAAAAAAATGCAAAACTTTATTAAAGACAGCAAAGTATTATTTATATAAAACAAAAATTAATAGGGATGTGACAGAGGTATGCCAGAAAGAGTGGAACCACAGATGAGTCAGACAAACCAACGGGCATGTAAACAGTAAATGATTTTGCTCAAAAAGTGTCAGTGCATATGTGCAATAAAAAATACACACAATAGTATAAAGAAAAAAACACAAATTGAGCTTGGTTTGAGTTGATACACATGCAGCATATAAATGCATGTTGACATTGGCCATAAAACCTGCTGTAACTAAATAAGTAAAAGCAAAAGTGCATCTAAATAATACAGAGTTTTTAGTAATACTGTTTTTGATCAAAAGTAGCATGAAAGCCATCCCACCACGACACGATAACTCTGTTCGAGGTAGTCCTACACTGTCTAATATTAAAAACCTTGCCTTGTGTCAAAGTTGACCTCAATGTGTGAACAAGGGCAGACAAAAGGACTGGGTCCCAAACAGTAAACACCAGTCTGGGGAAGCCTTAAGGTGTGTGCACACGCTGCGGAATGATCTGCGGATATTTCCGCGCGGATTTAGCAAAATCCGCAGGTCAATTTGTGTGTTTTTTTCTTTGTACTTTTGCATTCTGTGCAAGCTGGTGTGTGGCCTCCCTCTCCTGAGCTGGAAATTGAATATAAAGGTACTTCCACACTTAGCGATGTACCAGCGATCCCGACCAGCGATATGACGCGGTCAGGATCGCTGGTACATCGCTAAGTGGTCGCTAGTGAGCTGCCACACAGGCAGATCTCACCAGCGACATCGCTGGGGACGGGGGTCGCTACTTACCTGTCACACCAGGCGATCCTGCGTCCTCCCGCCCGCGTCCACGCGTCGCTCGTCCCCACAGCAGGAAGCCCAGCAGGAAGCTGACGACGAGAAACAGTCCTGAATGTTCTCGCGCGATCAGTGATAACCAGCGGGGGAGCCGGTCGTAGGTAAGTATCAGACACAGAGATATCGCTAGCAATATCGCTATAACGTCACAAGTTATAGCGATATTGCTAGCGATATCTCTTAGTGTGACAGGCCCTTAAGGCTTCCCCAGACTGGTATCTACTGTTTGGGACCCAGTCCTTTTGTCTGCCCTTGTTCACACATTGAGGTCAACTTTGACACAAGGCAAGGTTTTTAATATTAGACAGTGTAGGACTATCCCGAACAGAGTTACCGTGTCGTGGTTGGATAGCATTCATGCTACTTTTGATCAAAAACAGTATTACTAAAAACTCTATTATTTAGATGTACTTTTGCTTTTACTTGTTTAGTTACAGCAGGGTTTTTGCTCATTTTGTCTTTTGCAGGTTTTATGTTTTATGACCAATGTCAACATGCATTTATATGCTGCATGTGTATCAACTCAAGCCAAGCTCAATTTTTGTGTTTCTTTGTACTTTTGCATTCTGTGCAAGCTGGGATGTGGCCTCCCTCTCCTGAGCTGGAAATTGAATATAAGGGTGTGTGCACACGCTGCGGATTCTGCTGCGGATCCGCAGCGGTTTTGGCCCTGCAGGTCCGCAGCAGTTTCTGCTGTGTTGTACAGTACCCTTTTAGCCTATGGAAAATGAAATCCACAGTGCACACTGTGCGGAATTTTCTGCACGGACTTGCTGCAGTTTCAAATCCGCAGAAATCTTTTGACCTGCGGATTTACCTGCAGATTTTGCTAAATCCGCTCTGAAATATCCGCAGATCATTCCACAGCGTGTGCACACACCCTAAGGCTTCCCCAGACTGGTATCTACTGTTTAGGACCCAGTCCTTTTGTCTGCCCTTGTTCACACATTGAGGTCAACTTTGACACAAGGGAAGGTTTTAATATTAGACAGTGTAAGACTATCCCGAACAGAGTTACCGTATCGTGGTGGGATGGCTTTCATGCTACTTTTGATCAAAAACAGTATTACTAAAAACTCTGTATTATTTAGATGCACTTTTGCTTTTACTTATTTAGTTACTGCAGGGTTTTTGCTCATTTTGTCTTTTGCAGGTTTTACCCAATAGTATAGCCTGGAAAAACAGTGTCTCCTGACCAGGGAATAAGCACAAATGTCCAGAAAGGTTGTATGCTGAAATCAAGGACGTAAAGTACAGAGCAAAAGAATTAAAGATAAATAGTACTAAAAAGCCTGATGGGTTACCTGAGACTCCGTGCGTTTTGGCGGTGTGCCTTCTGGGGGGAGAAAGCACAGCGCCGGAAGAATCATTTATTGTTTACATGCCTGTTGGTTTGTCTGACTCCATCTGTGGTTCCACTCTTTCTGGCATACCTCTGTCACATCCCTATTAATTTTTGTTTTATATAAATAATCCTTTGCTGTGTTAATAAAGTTTTGTATTTTTTTACTTTGTCTTATTTGGTGCTTTTACTTATTTGATTTTTCAGTAACAGATACAGTTCTAGTATGATTTTTTTTAGGAGACAAGTATACTATAACACTGTGTAACTCATTTAACATGCATTTTGGGGGTGACCGACTTCCTTTAATATCTTTTCACCAGAAGTGTTGCATTGAGCTAATATTCCCAAATGGTGATGAATTGGAACAGTGAAGAGAATCTCCCCAATAGTATTTGTCCTGTCAAAGTTAGGCCTGTTTCACACTTTCGTTTTTGACCATCAGTCAAAATTCGCCGTTTTGCAAAAAAAACGGATCCGCCATTTTGTTTTGCGGATCCATTTTTTTCCCCATTGAGTTGCATTACCGGCGGATCTTGACGGATGGCCATCTGTTGGATCCGTTTTTTTGCGGATCCGCCAATTTTTTTGCGTCTGCCGACATGCCCGAACGGACCATGCAACTTTTTTTGTGCTGCAGGATCCTTATTTTATAGTGTGCATGCCCGGAGGAAAGAAGTCAGCCGGGAATTTAACCCTGAAATCATCTCCTCTGGCGGCCTGAAAAATTCTCTCTCTCTCTCTTCCTTTAAAATTCTTCATTCATCGGATCCGTTAAAAAAACGGTCCGGTGGCATCCGTTCACATCAGTTTACCAACGGATCCGCTTTCCGCCATTTTGGCGGATTTTAACTGACACAAAAAAACTGAAGTGTAAAACAGGCCTAAGGGTGATCCCCAAGCTTTTAGAATAATAGAGAGTTAAGCTTAGCATATAAATCTAATGTTAATGTTGGTAATATTGTAGTGTGGGCATATAGGGTTGCTGGTCTCCAGTCATGCAATGACTCATTAAAATGACCATAGTAACTTTGTAAGATGAAAGAAGATTTTGTTGTCCTTCCCATCACTCCACCCTGTCTCTTTGCTGCAAAATGAATACTTCATTTTTTCATTAATTTCATACTATTTTTGTATTAGGATTAGGGGTAGACTTAACCCTCCCTTCAATAAAGAAATAAAATTGTACATTATAAAGAATATATATATTTGGCACTTCCACAATGATATTAACCAATAAAGAAAATAATGGTGGAATTGCTTTATTTTTTATATCCACTCAGAAGCATAAAAATTAATAAATAAATTAGATGTATTTCCAAATCGATCCATTACAAACTATGACTACATTGACAGTTATGCCTCTAAGAATATGGTGACAGAAAAAATTACCAGTATTTATTTTCCATGTTTTATTCTTTCAAATTCACCAATGTGATGCTAGTCACTTCTCACGGTCAAGCCGTGAGTGGTCAAAGAGTCCAAGGTCAGAAGTCAGGAGGGTACGTCATAAACAGAAGGAAGAGATGAAAGCATAGTCACATAATGTTCCGAGGTCAGAGTACCGGGAGGATAACAGAAGGGGTTAAACAGGCGGATGGTCCGAATGAAGTCCAAGGTCAGGCAGCACATCAAGCATACAGAATTCAAGGCACAGGTAGCACAAACCTCACTTGTTGAATGAACGTCTGGCAGTGGTCTGGGAGAAGCTGCTCAGTTAAGTAGGCATGGCAATCACTCAGGATAGTGAATACTTGGAGACAGCCGATGCCTCACAGTCACAGTTTGGCTACTCGGGCTGTCAATCAACACACTGACAGCTCAGCACGCCCCTGAACCAGACTGGATGGCCATGTTATCAATCAAAGTACTGACAGCTTCAGCACGACCCTGTACCTGATTGGATGGCCGAGCTGTCAGTGACTGCATCCCAGACACTCTGAGTGGTGGAATGTGACAGTACCCCCTCTTTTAGGAGGGCCACTGGACCCCCAGGCTTCCCAGGAAATTATAGATGGAAGGCCCTGACTAACCGATCGGCCTTCACAACTTGAGCAGAGACCCAGGATCTCTCCTTTGGTCCGTATCCCCTCTAATGGATGAGGGAGGGAATTACAGACCCTCTGTGAATCCACAACCCTCTGAACCTCATACTCAAGACCACGTCTACTGAAATCGGAGGAGGTAGCGATGAGGGAGACAATGCAGAAGGGACATACTCCTTTAATAGGGATTTATGGAATACGTTAGGGATGCGAAGGGATGGAGGAAGCTTTAATCTAAAGCCACAGGATTGACCACCTGTAGGATCTCATATGGACCAATAAACTTTGGACCCAACATCGCTGATGGCACTTTAAGTTTAAAGTTTCTAGACGACAAACAAACCTTATCCCCAATCTTAAAAAGAGAACCCACCGACCATCTTCTATCGGCCTTTCGTTTTTGGAGAATCTTGGCAGTCCCAATATTCTTTTGAACCTCCCTCCAGATATCCCCAGGTCTCTGCACCGTGACCTTCACTCCAGGACATTCAGAAATAATCCTAGAAAATTTGCCAAAATGGGGATGTAAACCATAATTACAGAAGAACAGGGCTGCCACTAGGAATTTTGGGGCCCCATACTGGCAAAATTTTTTGGGTCCCTTTGAGACTCCGCCGAGGCTCCACCCCGGCCCCGCCTCCACCCCTCGAACTGTCCACAGCCCCACCGCTCTCGGAAAAACTCCGCTTCTCACCAATCACACATTAACAGTTCCCATCACCAGATCACACATATAACCAGCAGCCTTTGTTTTGGCCAAAAGATTTTTTAAGCCGCCACCATGACACAGTAGACTCTTTTGGCCGGGCCCTACTGTAACCTATTAAAAATTTGTTAAAATATGCAGTACAATTTAGGTATATTTTTAAATTTTTAAAATGACCAATAAGGTCACACACAAGGGACAAATACCACCGGACCACATATTACCACCACATGGTGACCAATAATACCACATACAAGGCACAAATACCACCACACCATGGCCGGACAACATATTACCACCACTTTGTGACTGAATACTACAATACTGATCAGTAATAAAAAAACAATACTAATATCACCATATGTGCCATTACACACAGGAGATCTGTACTTAGTATGCAGTGTCAGTGTAAAGGTAATACAGTGATCACTGGTGGCATTGTACACAGGACCGCTGTATATAGTATACAGTATAGTATCAGTGTATAGGTAACACACTGACTCACCAGTGATGACTCTAGGTGAAGTCTTTCATCTTCATCCAGCACAGAACGACGTCACTTCTTCCAGCCAGGGTTCGTCTCTGCAGGAAATAACACAGTTACCTAGAGCACCGCTTTCAGAACACATTACTTATTTTTTTCCCAAATTCTTCACTACACCAAATTAAGAAAAAAAGGCAACACTGTATCACTTTGCACAGTAACAGGACCAAATCCCCATTTAAAACTAAAAACTAAAATAAGTACATCACTGCAGTAATAATATCCCTTAATTAGCCCCTATGGTAATAATATCCCCCATCCTGGCCCCCGTGTGTCTCATTCCTGGCTCCAGCCATATGTTCTCCCATCCTGCCCTCATGAGTATCCATTCTGCCCCATATGATCTCACCATCCTGCCCCATCTGTCCCATGATCCTGCCACAACTGTCCCATTATCCTGCCACATCTGTCCCATTATCTTGCCCCATCTGTCCTATGATCTTGTCCCATGAACCTGCACCATCTGTCTCCATCCTGCCCCATCTGTCTCCAACCTACCTCATCTGTCTCCATCCTGCCCTGTCTCCATCCTGCCCCATATTCCTGCCCCATCTGTCTCCATCACACACAATGTCTCCAATCCTGTCCCCTGTGTCTCCATTCTGCCCCGTGTCTCCAATCCTGCCCCCGTATCTTTCATCCTGCCACCATGTCTCCAATCATGCCCCGTGTCTCCAATCCTGCCCCCGTGTTTCCAATCCTTCCCCCATATCTTTCATCCTGCCACCATGTCTCCAATCCTGCCTCCGTGTCTACAATCCTGCCCCATATCTTGCATTCTGCCCCCGTGTCTCCAAACCTCCCCCCTGTGTCTCCAATCATGACCCCTGTGTCTCCAATCATGCCACCATATCTTACATCCTGCTCCCTGTCTCCAACCTGCCCTGTCTCCATTCTGCCCCCGGCAGGATGGACACTTGTCTCCATCCTGCCAGCTTGCCGTTTTCAATAAAAATTTAAAAAAAAACCCCTTTCTCCTTACCTTTCCACACTCTTGCGGTGAGCGATCTTCCCTTCAGGCTGAAAGCGCGCACTTGCCGGCAAATGACAATGACGTCAGACGCCGGCGACGTGCATGCTGACGTCAGCTTCCAGCCTCCGATTGGCTGGCGGCTTTAACTATTGTTATGCGGGCCCGGGCTCGCATGGCAATAGAGTACCTGAACCTTGCATCTCAGACACAGGGTTCAGTTACTGCACTGGAAAGATCCTGCCGCTGGGGCCCGATCATTAGAAGAGATGGGGCCTGAAGCGTGCCCCCTCTGTTGACCGGGCCCCTTATTCCAGTCAGGGCAGTAATGCCCAGATGGCGGCCCTACAGAAGAATGGTGAGTTTCCTGTAGATTGATTTACTCGACTATTGAAAAACAAAGACCAGTCCTTCTGTTGTGCTGCCACAAAGCAAATTAAAATTTGTTCCAAAGTTTGATTTGTCCTTTCAGTCTGACCTCTAGGGTGATAAGGAGATGAAAATGACAAGTCAATCCCTAGTTTATTGCAAAAAACTCTCCAAAATTTAGAGAAAAATTATACTCCCCTATCAGACACAATGTTCAGAGGGATCCCATGTAATCTTACAATATGAGAAATAAACAACCTGGAGAGTGTCTCTGCATTAAGTAATCCTGACAAAGGAACAAAATGCAGTCTTCCCATCAGAGGCAAATCTGTAATGAAATCCATGGACAAATGAGTCCATGGTCTTTTTTGGAATAGGCAATGGAGCCAATTCCCCAGCCGACCGTCTATGACTGACTTTGGCGTGTGCGCAGACGTCACAAGCAGATACAAAACCTTTAATACCCTTATGCATGGATGGCCACCAAAAAAGTCTAGCAATGGCTTTCCTTGTGGCAGTAACCATAGAATGGCCACTTAAAATGGAATCATGAAATTCCTTTAACATCCGCAATCTTAAGCACACAGGCACAAATAATTTGGACCCTGGGGAAGGAGAAGAAGCCAACGACTGGGCTTTACAAATCTCCTCTTCCATCTCCGAGGTTACCATCAACACCACAATACCCTAAGGAATAATGGAGGATGGAGGTTCTGGAGGAGAAATGGAATCTAGACTATGAGATAAAGCATCAACTGGCTTCTTCACTTTCTCTCTGCTGACATTCCCACCATAATCATGGGTGACTTCAACATCCCCATTGACACCCACCATTCAGCAGCCTCCAAACTCTTGTCCCTTACTTCATCTTTTGGACTTACTCAATGGTCCTCCTTAGATACTCACACTGACGGACACACATTAGACCTGGTCTTCACCCATTTCTGCTCCCTATCTAACTTCACAACCTCCCCTCTCCCGCTAGCTGAGCACCATCTACTCACTTTCTCATCACTGTCCTCACCCGTCACCCATGTCTAGCAACATGTGCAGCCCCGCAGAAACCTCACACATCTAGCACTCGCACATTCTGACTCTATTCTACCACTGGCATCCATATCCTCACTCCACAACACAGACACTGCCACTAATTTCTACAATGCCACTCTTGCATCAGCCATCGACTCGGTCACCCCTGTCATGCATAGCAGAGTGCGACAAATCAATAGACAACCCTGGCACAACAACATCACTATAAAGCTTAGTCAAGTATCCAGAATTGCAGTATGGCATTGGAAGAAAATGCATTCGCATGATGATTTCACTGCACTCAAACAAGCAACAGTCGCATTCAAATCAGCTCTCACCTCCGCTAAACAGGCCTACTTTACATCCCTTGTATCTTCCTTATCCCACCACCCCAAACAGTTCAACACTTTTAACTTCCTCCTCCACCCACCACTGCCCCCTCCAACTTCCCTAATCTCTGCGGAGGACTTTGTCATGCACTTCAAAAATAAGATAGGCAAACAAGGTAAGTTTTGTTGTCCGACCACCACAATCCCTTTGTATGCCAGACCAATGCCCTAACCCCATATCTTCCCTCTCCAAAATCACGGAGGGAGAGCTTGCTCATCTTCTCTCCAAATTACAACTCACCACTTGTGCACTTGTTGCTATCCCACCTCCTCCCCAACCTCACCACTACACTAATCCCATCCCTAACCCATCTCTTCAATCTATCACTAACTTCTGGTACCTTCACATCTACCTTGAAACATGCCACAATCACACCTATCCTCAAAAAGCCATCCCTTGACTCGAGCGCTATGTCCAGCTATCACCCCATTTCTTTGCTCCCATTTGCTTCCAAACTCTTTGAGCAGCACATCCACGCTGAACTTACCTCTCACCTTGCATCTAACTCGCTCTTTGTCAACCTACAATCTGGCTTCCGTCCCCACCATTCCACTGAGAATGCCCTGAACAAACTTATGAGCAACTTACTTACAGCCAAAGCTAACAGACAATTCTCTATACTCCTCCTTCTAGACCTGTCCTGCCTTCGACACAGTTGACCACTGCCTCCTACTACAGATCCTCTCTTCCTTTGGTGTCAAAGACCTTGCCCAGTTCTGGATCTCCTCATACCTTACCAACCACACATTTAGCATTTCCTACTCCCATACTACCTCTTCATCTCATCCCCTCTCTGTTGGTGTTCCTCAAGGCTCTTTCCTAGGACCTCTTCTCTTCTCAATCTATACCTTTCGCCTGGTCCTATGGCTTCCAGTACCATCTATATGCTGATGACACTCAGATCTATCTCTCTGGCCCAGATGTCACCTCTCTGTTCTCCAGAATCCCAGGAGTGTCTATCAGCCATATCCTCCTTCTTCTCTTCTCGCTTCCTCAAGCTCAATGTGGACAAATCTGAACTAATTATCTTTCCTCCTTCTCGCATACCTTCCCAACCTGATCTATCTATCACAATAAAAGAATCCACACTTTCCCCTTCCTGGTAATCTGCTGCCTCAGAGTAACTCTTGACTCTGCCCTGTCTTTCAAACCGCACATCCAAGCTCTCGCCACCTCCTGTCGTCTCCAGCTCAAAAATATTTCCAGAATCCGTCCTTTCCTCAACCCTCACTCTACCAAAATGCGTGTGGATGCCCTAATTATCTCCAGCCTCAAATACTGCAACGTCCTCCTCTGTGGCCTACCTACTAACACTCTTGCATCCCTCCAGTCCATCCTTTACTCTGCTGCCCGACTAATTAATCTCTCGCCTCACTACACTCCTGCTTCCCCTCTTTGCAAATCTCTTCATTGGATCGAAATTTCCCAGCATATCTAGTTTAAATTACTAACACTGACCTACAAAGCGATCCATAACCTTTCTCCTCCGTATATTTCTGAACTAATCTCTCAATATCTTCCCTCACGTAATCTCCGGTTCGGTCCTCCTTAGACCTCCTTCTCTCCTCCACACTTATTCGCTCCTCACCCAATCACCACCAAGACTTCTCCCGAATATCCACATCATCTGGAATTCTGTGCTCCAACACATCTGGTTTATCCACCACATATGGATCCTTCAAACGGAACCTGAAAACCCATCTCTTCAAAAAAGCTTACAACCTGTAATGACCACACGGCCACCTCAACACCTTTGGAGCTACTGCAACCCCCAACCTACTGTCTCCTTCCCCATAATCCTGTAGAATGTAAGCCAGCAAGGGCAAGGTCCTCTTCCCTCTTTTTCAGTCTGTCATTGTTAGTTTTGTTTACTGTAAGTGATATTTGTATTTTGATGTAACCCCATCTAATGTACAGCACCATGGAATTAATGGTGCTATATAAATAAATAATAATAACTGTAAGCCATAATCATCAACATTAGCAGAATTAAACAGTTGAAATAGATCACTCTGTTTGTAATGACTCTATATGGTATATGAGTTTCACTTTTTATGTTGAAGAACTGAAATAAATTAACTTTTTGATAATATTCTAATTTAAGGAGAAGCACTTGTAGGTCAACAAAACAGCTATTGCCCATAGCAACCACTGATTCTCTGCACGCAGCCTGTGCAGACTCTTCTCCGAGAAGGATCCTAGCTTTCTAACACACATCCAACCTGGTGCCCACGATCTGGGCATTCACCAGATAACACATTTGTCTCTGCTACATCAAGCATACTGACTGACTCCTCAGTTACTCCATTGAGAGAGAGACCCTGGCACATCTCTCAACTACAGCTCACATTTTGGCTGGACTCTCACCTGCCATCACACATTCCACTCTGCTTCTTAGAGAAACCCTGTGTATGCTTCTATCAAACACTGCAGAGCTGAGATTTAACCCTGTCCTTCCCAGCTATGCAACAGGTAGAATTGCTTTGTTTTTTCATACCCTTGTAAAAATAATAAAAGCTAAATAATAAATTATGTGTACCTCAAAACTGTGGTCATATCAATCAGTCCTGCAAAAAAAATGAAAAAAAAAAATGATGGCCCTAGAAATGCAACTGAAAAAAAATGCTCGGTTTTTATGGACAAAAATAGCTTGGTGCTTAAAAGGTTAAAAAGTAAGCCTGCATCTGCTAATGATAAAAATGATGGACCAAGAATCATACCTATGTATTAGTGATTTTTTCCAATACTTTAAACCTGCTATCAACACTTGCAGATGGTTTCACAGACAAATCATGTGCATACATTTAATCCTTTGCACCTAGAGAAAATGTTCTACTCTATCATAAACGCTAAATGGTTTATACTACTGCATATTGTATAATGCTGCTCCTCCTGATACAGAATCATGAAGAACAACATGTCTGTACTCTTTGCTGAGCTGGCATAAAACACAGTCACTAAAAGAAATTCAACAGCCCCTAAAAGTTAAATTGTCAGACAATTATATTTAGCTTCTTTAACATATCGGTGTCATCGATTTCTTCAGTTGAGTGAATGGTTTGCACTTACGATGTAATTAAGAGTGCCTTATGACGGTTCACAATGTGCTTTGGCATTAAAAATTAAGTAATCCACAAAGCATTTAAGTAGGCCCCATTGATTCAGTCATTTAGCATTTTGGAGTTGATAGGAAATTGCACGACAAATTTATCAAAAAGATATTATTACTGGTTCCAGAGAAATAAATATTTTACTTAAACATTGATGGAAATAAACGCAATTAGACATTTGTGTGTGCTTAGAATTTCTTTTTCATCTTTCTTTATAATGATGAATTGTCTTTATTTTGCTGTATAAATAAAGCACTAATATGTTGTGAATATTATTATCTGTAACTCCCTAATATACATTATCTGATGCCAGAACAAGCAAGCTAAGGGGAAAATTGAATATTCATTTTAATTTTGGAGGCTGGCAAAAAACTATAAAACTATTGCAGCTTACCCTGTTGCCAAAGATTTCAGGTAATGGATCCATAGTGGTCATTGATGGGACAACAACAGCCCCTGTAATATTTCCCAAGGATACGGCCAGCGTTATATACCTGTCTTGGCCCGGCTCCACTCCCTTCCCCTATGTCAGCTTTTACAAGTTGCTCAGTGTGTCTTACGGACATCTCACAAGGCCTTTAGCCCAGTTGGACACACCCCTGTGTCTGGCTATTAAGGCTGTACTGTGGTCAGCTGCCATGTGTTTGAATTCTGCCTACATACTACTTCTTCTGTAGCTATTATCTCCTCAGACTTCTGTGATTTCTGCAACTCGCACTTAGCTTCTCAAATTGGTACCGTATGTGATGAAGAAACCAGATTGGTTTTGAAGTGCCTTAGCTGCTTTCTTAATAAAATATTTTTATTTTTGTATGCACTGTTTATTTCTCAGAGGCATCGCTAAAAGTTCAGCTGGGGGTTGAAACATTTGAGTGGGCCCCTATCCAGGTAACCCCGATTACAACTACACTGGCATGCCCTAATTGTGGATGTAGGAGAACCTCAGTAGATGACCGTGCTATTACTGAAAACAATCTCTACACAAAAACCCACACTGATATTACTGACATATGGTGACCATATAGTGGTAGTTACCAGAGCTGCAGAACATGTAAGAGATTACAGTACAGTTACATATAGTGACGTACAGCTGACATTCTCTCTTATCAGAGCGGTTTACTTTTCCTATCTTTTTCATCTTGCCCAGAGAACCATAATATTTTCTTCCAGGCAAGAACCGTCTGCAGAGATTACAACAAAGACACATTTGACTTTTCCTGCACCATCTCCATCTATTACTGTACAAAGTTCTCATCTTGCTGCTACCCCAATACTGAGCTGCTGCCTTATGCATCCCTTTTACTGCACCTACTGATTGACACAAAAACAGTTATCCTTTTACTGCCCAACATAATGCCCACCACTGTGACCTTTACGAATTAAAATGCCTCCTTTGTGCCCTCTAGAAGTCTAGATAGTAAAATGGCCTCCTATAAGACTACAAAATATTAATGCCCTATGTAAATGCCCTAGAAAGCAGTGTCCACATTTTGTTCCAAGAAAGTGATGCTGCCCCATGTGCACCTTTGACAGTCACAAGACCTGAGTTTCCCAATAATTCTTCTTAAGTGCCTATTTAACATTTAACAATGCCCCCTGAGTCACCCAATGTACAGTTACGCTGTACACAGTATGATTGGCCCAGAGCTCCCCTATACACAGTATAATGCCCCCGCAGCTTCCCTATACAAAGTATAGTAAGCCCACAGCTCCCTCAAACACAGTATAATGCCCCCACAGCTCCCCTATACACAGTATGAAGGGCCTACATCTTCCCTATACACAGTATAATGAACCCCACAGCACTCCTCACACTGTATAATGGCTCCCGCATTGGGTCTTACACTGTATAATTGCCTGCACAATAGTCTCTACACCTTATGATGGTCACTACAAAATGCCCCAAATATTATAATGGCCCCCACATTAGCTCCATGCTTTATAATGGCTCCCACACTTTATGAAAGCTACTAAAGTAGTTCCTACAATGTATGAAGTCCCTCTCCGTAACCCGCACACTGTATGAGGGTCCCCCACAGTAACCCCCACACTGTATGAGGGGCCCGCATATTTTTTTATACCCCCACTGCGCAAGTTAAGGATAGCGGTAACTCTGGGTGGGCCCCTATGAGTGCGGGGCCCGTGGCCCCCAGTAGCTAACCTTCTGATATGCACTATTCAATAGCACTGTAACCTCTGTTTTTTTTGTTTCACTTTCCAAAGATCCATAATAGAGCGCCACACAAGGAGTTATGTTGGCGACAAAAAATATAAATCTTTATAGTACTCATGGTATTACGACCTTATACTGTACAACACAACCAAGTCCAAGACGTTGTGGGTCGCCCTCCCAGGGCTGTGGGGTACTCGGTACCGGGCCAGTGTCGGTGGGATGTCACAGCAGCGGTGACCCGGTCCGTGGCCCTGGGCGCCCAATTAATAGGGGGAGTTTGAATGGTGGAATATAGTTAATGGAATAGTTCGTGACGCCACCTGTGGTGTTCGGCAAGTGAGATGTTAAGCCGACGCTGCTTGCAGATCCTCTGGGGCTGGTGGTGTGTTGCAGCCAAGATGGTGAAGCTCCCCACAGGTGAAGCTGTAGCCCCAGGGCAGTGTAGATGGGGAGTTAGAGGAGAGGCACAAGCGGTGTGGAAGTTGGTACCCAGATGTAGCAGTGCTGGGTGTGTTGACGCAAGAATCAATGGAGGACACCAGGGCTTGTAGTTCCAAAGCTTTACTCACACAGTCTGTAGTACACACAGGTTCCTGCCTCCGTACAGTGTTCACCGTGTCAGAGGCTCAATCAACCTCCAGGTCAGATGGAATGCTCCCTTCCAACGCTCTGCCAACATGTACCTTTCTGAACGTCTCTTCTTATAGCGCCTTTAAGTGTGAAGTACTCCCAATATTGAGTTACACTGGAGTGCCACCTGACTGATGTTCCCAAGAACTCTACTTGTACGGCAGACAGCTGTAGCCTGCTTCGGGGACTCCTTGCTCCTGAGTCCCGGCTCACTATCCAAGTTGCTGTTGTTCCCCCAAGTCTTAGATGGGAGTAGTGCATTTACAGCCCACTACTCCACCGGTGTCTGCTGCAGGACCATTAGCATCCATACAACCTCGGGGACCGGGCCCCAACCTTGCGCTTAGAACTTCTAGGCAGGGTTCTCTCCTAACCCACGTCCTCTCTGTTCCCTTTTACTCCTTTGTTCCGTACTAATCTCTCCTCCTGGAAGATAAGGATTCAGTTCAATGTCTTTCTCCTTCTTTCCTTTCCCGTGCCAGCAGATCCAGGTCACTGAGGTCTGCTGCAGCACCTCCCTCCTCCATCCCTCTCTCAGAGATCTTCTTTCCTCACTCCTCTCTGAGTGGCTTCCTCTCCCAGACTGAACTGTAATTCTAAATCTTCCCGCTCTTTTATGTATTCTCAACTCCACCTGCCTCCCAGCACATTTCGTGTTCCAAGCAGGGAGCCACCAAAGGTGCTCTGCTACACTCTAAGCAGGGAGCCACAATGTGGCTTTGCTGAACTACTCTGTTGTATGGGGTGCGAGTGTTGGAGCGTGGTCAGGAGCCTCCAACCTACCTGGATGGTGGGGCACCACACCTCAGGAGGAGGTGCAGTACCTCTGTGGCGACTGAGCCTCAGGGGTGCCACAGTTGCACAATTCCACTGCTTTGAATTCAATTCTTACAATGACTTGTGAGCTATTAATCCTTGTAAATGCTTAAGAGGGAATTCATCAAACAGTTTATGTTAAAAAAAAAAACTGCCATAGAGGATATGCAAAACACATAATTGCACAATATTGTTGCATCTTTTGGTGTTTTTATAGCAAGTTCACCCATTTTTGAAAAGTAGACAGAGCTTAGCTGTAAGAGCCTAGTTTCCCATTTCACATTCCCATTTCCCTTGAGAAAGCGCTCCTTGGTAGCGCGAAATGCGCGTCTGGGATCTCTCCACACTCTTGGATACCCGGGCATCTTTGGTAAGCTCTCCCTTTGTTTTATATCTTGCCATTATGGCATTACTATGCAGGATATGGGATGTGCTTGCCGCTATCCCCTCTCATTGTGTGTCAGCCGTTTAAGCCTGCTGCCTCTTTCAGACCTATTATGGTTGCAATCCTTTTATAATGTTTATAGACAGCAGTGCTTTATGCCTACATCATTTGGGCATTCCATTGAGTAGGGTTTAATGTTTTGGTGCAGTGGGTCAGGTATTTTTTCCCCCCATCCCCCTGATTTTTGGTGTCAGCTAGTCATGTGCAACTTTGCCATGAATATTTATTGTACACATTTGTCATAATAAAATTTGTTATACTTTATTATAATTCGTCGTGGATTCAGTTACTCCGTGTTTCTCTCTGTATATATATATATTATAGAACATTAGAATACTTCCTGCTTCTCTCCATACCTTCATCTTCAGGTTCATTACACAGACTAAAATTTAGAATGCTTCTCACTTCACAAAAATGTGAGTAATGTAAAGAACATTTGCTAAAAATACATAAAGAACATCAACTGTCAGAAAATGTCAAAGTTCTTATTGACTTTAAAATATGGATTTATAAATCTTATTCATTTTTTATGTGGAAGACACTTCAGCCCTAGTGAAGTTTTAGGGCTTGACTTAATAGTCATTTATCAAGTTTACTGTATACAGGTTTACAGTTCGAGGTCTAGGAGAAAGCTGATTTTGATATATCAAAAATCTTTGAATCCTTTTCCAAGTACATAGAAATTATTTATATTGTTTATGTGACAGGTGAACAATAAATGTAATATGCGATGTAGCCGAATGTGAAAATAGCAAGGATTTTTTTTTAAAATCAATGTTTTTAAAGAGTCCTGTATTTTAAACTATGAAATATGTATGACTGTAAATATTTTCACACACATATACAACAGAACCAGTGGGTCTGCATTAATATAGCTAGGTGCCTAAAACAAGCAACAGACAAGTCAATTAAAATTTAAGAAACTGTATCTTCTCAAAAAATCAAAAGTTCGGGCATCCCTTATTGTGAGCAGTTAAAGAGAACCTGTCTGCAGGATTGTGCACAGTAACCTACAGACAGTGTCAGTTTGGCGCCGTTATACTGATCAAAATGATACCTTGGTTGATGAAATCCATCACCTGTTGTATATTATGAGTTATTTTTAATGGTTTCATAACTCCAAGTAATTATTTTACTAATTATTGATATGGTTTAATATATATATCCTTCTCACTTCCATGGAAATTCCCAGAATGTCATCGAAGTTTAAGGCTGTGTACCCACGTTGCGGATTGTATGCGTTTTTGCTGCGTTTTTTGCCGCGAAAATGCATACAGAATGCACCCCATGCGTTCCTATGGCATTCCGCATCTGCTGTGCTAATGCTGCGTTTTTCTGTGGCGGAATTGCATAGCGGAAAAAAATGCAGCAGGCTCATTATTTTGGGGGAATCGCCGCGATTCCGCACACATAGGAATGCATGAGATCCACTTACTTTCCGCATGTGGCTATGCCCACCATTCACAAAGTGAGCAGCTCATGTGTGGATGGTACCCACGGTCTGGAGGAGAGGAGACCGTCCTCCAGGCCGTGGTTACCATATCCCTGTAAGAAAAAAAAAAAAAAAAGAATAAAAAAAAATAACTGGGTTATACTCACCTTCCAGCATCCCGCGCAGCCTTATCGATGCTCCCGCCAACTCCCATTCCCAGTAATGCCTTGCGGCAAGGACCTGTGATGACATAATGGTCTCGTGAGACCGCTACGTCATCAAAGGTCTTAGTTGCAAGGCATCGCTGGGAACGGGAGCATCGCTGAGGCCTGGGGACGCTGCGCGGGATGCCGGAAGGTGAGTTTATGCACTTGAATTCTGCACGCGAAAATTGCATGAAAAAAGCTTGTTTTCGTGGGAAAAACGTATGCGAATTCCATGCGTTTTCCCGCAGCGGGAGTTGTGGAAATGCTGTGGAAATTTCCGCAGCATCTCTGCAACATGGGTACATAGCCTAAGGGCCCCGTCACACATAGCGATCTCGCTAGCGAGATCGCTGCTGAGTCACAAGTTTTGTGACACAACAGCCATCTCACCAGCGAGATCGCTGTGTGTGACAGCAATCAGCGACCGGCACGCCTGCCGGTATCACTGATCGCTGTAGGAAAGCCCAGGACTTTTCTTTGGTCGCTGGTCTCCCGCTGGCCAGCATGCATCGCTGCGTGTGACAGGCGGGAGACCAGCGATCAGCTGGTAACTAACGTACACATCGGGTATCCAAGGGACGTGTGTCCCTTAGAAACCCGATGTGTACGTTAGTTACCAGCGTGCTGATGCAGGGAGCTTGTAACTAACGTACACATCGGCTATCTAAGGGACGCACGCCCCTTGGATACCCGATGTGTACGTTAGTTACCAGCTCCCTGCATCAGCGCGCTGGTAACTAATGAACACAGCGACGCCGCGTGCTCGGCATCGCTGTGCTGATTGCTGGTGAAGCTGTCTGTTTGACAGCTCACCAGCGTCACATAGTGACTTACCAGCGAAACTGACAAGTTGATATCGTTGTCGGGATCGCTGGTGAGTCGTTATGTGTGACTGGGCCTTAAATGTCCACACAAATGACCCACGGAACAAAGGAATGTAAATTAACCAGTTGTGTTATTAGTAAATGACTGGCTATTTGTTATCTACTAAACAAAGGCCAGAGATGTTATTCCTGTTAATTTGAGGCTGTAAATTTTACAGTACACATACCATGGTAGATCAAAGCCTCTCAATAAGTTTCAAGGTAGAGTTACAATAGATAAAAAGAGCACACAGATATACAGGGGGAGGACACACAGAGGGAAGAGAGAGAGATGGACACAGATTGACTTCCATCTGAATAATGTAACACATGAATAATGCTTCTTTGTGATTGATGCATATGTATTTATAGTTTTATATTGTTTATTATTTAATCTTATCATTTATTAAGTAAATCAATTTAAGTAAATTCAATTCTTGTGTGAGCATTTTCTTATTCATTACAATCTATTGGAACTCTTACAATACACCTGTCATAAACCATCAGTATGAATATGTTAGCAAAGCACCACATGAAGCCCTCCACAGGCCGCCCCAAAGCACCAGAATCTCATTAACTGAAGACTGAAAAAGTTTAAACAACAACCAAAGGATGGATTTCATCAACCAAGATATCATTTTAATCAGTATAATGGCACTGACCTGACACTGTAGGTTACTCAGCACAATAATGCTGACAGGTTCCTTTTAAGCAAGTTGAAGATTAAATGATCTCTAAAAGGCTTAAAGTTAAAGAAGGCAAATTTCTTTTGTATTTTAGCCAAAACTGTATAGTCATTTTTTTTAAATTTTAAAAATTACAAAAAGGAAATTGGTCAGATGCAAAAGTCTGGTCACCCTGTATAGTAAAAGCTTCAGCTTGCACCTTTTAAGGTAGTCTATTGTGGACTTTGACATGTGTTTAGGATTGTTATCCACTTGTAGAAGCCATCTTCTTTTCAAGTTCAGCTTTTTTACAGATTGTTTTATGTTTGCATCAAGAATTTATTGAAATTTAATTGAATCAATGCTTCCCTCTACCCGTGAAATTTTCCCTGTGCAATTGGCTGCAACACAACCTCAAAGCATGATTGATCCAACCCCATTCTTAATGGTTGATGAGATGTTCTTTTCCTAAAATTCTGTGTCCTCTTTTCTCCATACATACCTCTCATCATTGTGGGCAGAGTTTTATTTTACATCATTAATCCACAGGACTTGTTTCCAAAATGCTTGTTTAGATGTTTTTTCATATTTCTGACACTGAATTTTATGGTGAAGACACAGGAGAGGCTTTCTTCTGATGACTCTTCCATGAAGGCCATATTTGTGCAAGTGTCTCTGAACAGTAGCAGGGGTTCTGATTTGCCTCCCTAGCAATCCTACAAGCATATCACTGAAATTTTGTTTGGTCTTCCAGACCTTATCTTGAGTCCATTGTTGTTGTTAACTGCCATTTCAAACTGAGGAAAGGGCAACTTAAGAACACTTTGCTATCTTCTTAATTCCTTCTCCTGTTTTGTGGGCCTCCACCATTTTAATTTTCAGAGTGCTAGGCTACTTAGAAGAACCCATGGCTGCTGTTTTTGGCACAAGATTAGAAGAGGCTGGGTTTTTATAAAGTTGTGAAATTTGCATCATCTGGACTTTTGATGATAGTGAACAAGCCATAACCCTAACAGGCTAATTGAAGTCTGAAAACTTGGTCAAAGTTATCTGAGCACACAAATCTCCAAGAGTGCCCAAACTTTTGCATTGGTCCATTTTGCTTTTTGTAATTTTTAAATGTAAAACACGACATATATATATATATATATATATATTTATACACACATACAGTATATATACTATATATATTGCCTAAAATACAAAGCAAATGTGTCATCTTTAACTTTAGGTCTTTTAGAGATAATTTAATCTTCAACTTGCTTAACTGTTCAAAATAATAGTAAATTTGACCAGGGTGCCCAGACTTTTACATGCCACTGAATATGGTATTTGGTATACAGATGTGCCCATTCTTAATTTTCCACATATTACATTTAAGACACAGAATTCTGATATTAGAAACTCCCACGCAGATACATATAGCATAAATTATGCCCGACAGAGTTATGCAGTTTAAAAAAAAAAAAAAATAGTAATTTTTACGATATCTTGGTATATTTGCAGCTAAGAAAAAAAAGTCAAGGATGGACTTATCTGTGTTTCCAAAACATCAGGCCAGAGCACATGTTGGTATAAGTGCAATGCATAGGTGTGCCTTCACAGTGTGGCCATTTAACAAGCAGATCCTAAGATAAAAACATGAGCAAATACAGTGTAGTACGTAAATAGTAATTGTGCGTGTAAATACCGTAGAGTACTAGGCTAACATTTTTCTGATAAAAAAAAGTAAAAGACATCCCACCATGACAAGGTGTACCCAATCAGAAAGGTACCTAACTCTTGTAGTTCAACTCAGGCTATGTGCCCACGTTGCAGAATTGAAGCAGATTTTTTCCTCAGCAAATCCACACTCTCTTGCCCGCAAAAATGCATGCAGATTTTGACACTTTTTTGACTCGTTTTCCATGCGTTTTTTCTAAGCGTTTTGGAAGCATTTTTTAAGCGTTTTGGAGCACAAATAAAGTTGGGTAAAAAAAAAGGCTCCTATGTGGTCATTTCCTAGTCCAGCCCCACTTCTCGATTTTTTTTTCGTTGTTGTGTTCAGGATGTCACAAGTGCAGCCCCAGTGGCGTCTCAGCCAAGAAAATATGCAGATTTTGCCGCATTCTAAAGGGGAATCCCCCAAAAAATGACATGGGGTCCCCCTGCAAATTGAAGCCAGCAAAGGCTAGCCGCTTTGACTTTTCTGGGTTCCATACATGGAGACCCCCCAAAAAATTAAGTGGGGTACCTCTATAAATTGTGGACAGCTGCGACCTGATATTAATAGCCAAGAGAGGGGCCATGGTTATAGGGCCCCCCCAGGCTATAATATCAGCTCCCAGCCACCCCAGATTTGGCGCATCATATTTGTGCACCAAATCTGGCGCTTAGCCCCGCTCTTCCACACTGCCCTGGTGTGGTGGCAGGGGGTAATGGCGGTGGGGTTCATGGCGGCGCCAGCCGCCATGTAGCCCAGGTTAGTAATGAGGGGCGTCTATAAGACACCCCCATTACTAAACTACAAAGAGTTAAAAAAAGACACAACACCCCTAAAAAATATTTTATTTGAAATAAAAGACACCATTTTGAGTCTTAATTGACTAAAAAAAATATTTGCCTGTCCACGTCGCTGCGATGATCTCCCATGACAGTTGTCACATCTGCAGATGTGGCAGCTGTCATGGCTGCTGCATGCTCACACTGCCGGGAACACGTCCGCTCCCTGCAGCGGGAGCCTCCGAATGAGGTCACCGGAGTGTATTGAACTCGCGCTGCTCGGGTGACCTCATTTACGGCCCTGCTGTACCATGAGAATTTCTAACGGTCTTCGGGTCCGTACCAAATTCACTTGAGCAGCGCGAGCTGCATTCGGGTTGAACTCATACAATGAACGGGGCCACTTTACGGCTCTGTTCATTGTATTGGCGGTGGTTTAGAGCAGCCACATGTTATGTGGCTGCTCTAAACTTTACATCATCGTGGGACACTCGATGAAAATGGATTCTACGGAGGGTAGGTATCTTTTGTGGTTTGTTATTTTACTTTTTTTCTGGTGAATAAGGGCTTTGGGGGAATTATGTGTCTAGGCGAGTATATGCAATTTTTTTTTTTTAAATTTCATTTTAGGTGGTGGCCAGCAGGGACAGGTAAGTATAATTTATTTCCACAGGTAACCACTGGCCACCAATGAAATTTATTTTTGGGGACAAATAAAAAAAAAATAAAAAAGGGGGACATAAAAAAGGGACAAAATAATATTTGGGCAGGCAAAAAAAAAAATATAGGGGAAAAAATATTTTTTAAAAATATGGGGGAGCAAAAAAATTTAGGGGCAAATGTAAAAAAAAAAATATATTAGGGGAAGAATTTTTTTGTAAAAAAACAGGGGGACTATAGTGTGTTTTTACAAGGGGGGTGCACATTATGTTTTTTTACAGCAGGAACAGTTCGATGGGAACTACTGCTCCCTTCGAGCTGCTCCTGCTGCCACTAGTGAAGGGGGAACAGACATAGGCTGATGGGAGTAGTAGTCTCATCGGCCTATGTCTGCAAGTTACCAAATATGCCACACACAGACACACACACATACACTAAACACACTTATGAATGGCACATCCAGCTTCATGCGGTCATATCCTTCCATGCTAGCAGCCATCATCCAGGAAGACGGGAATGATCTGGGTTTCTCATGTTCCTGGATTATGGGATGCTCATGGGATGGCAGGAAAGCCACTCATGATGTCACTTCCTATTTGCTGCGGTATTGATTTACAAAACCGCAGCAAATGCGCTTGAAATCTGCATTTTTCATATTTGCGGATTTCAAGCGTTCCAATGCAAGTCAATGGTGGCGGAGTCGCCGCAATTCCGCACAATTAATGAACGTGCTGCGTATTTTTCCGCAATGAGATTCCGCTGTGGAAAAATATGCAGCATGGGCACAGCAATTGCGGAATGTAGTTAAAATGAATGGGATGTGTTTTGTAAGTGTTTAAGCATTTCTGCAGTGGCAACAACAGTGGAAGAAGCAGTGGTGTCACCCGCAGACACTGTTCATGGACCCTGGGGTTCGACACACAAAAGTCGGGTGTTTTGCTGCCATGTGCCTGATCATGTTGGTGGTTGTGAGGCTGGAAGTTTTCCTACCCATGCTGATCCTGGCATGGCAGGTGGTGCAAATGGCCTTTTTGGGGTTATCGGCAAAGTCTTTAAAAAACAAACAGACTCGGGAAGACCTAACAGTTGTGCTGGCAACTTCCATTGTGTTGATGTTACAGAGAACAGTGGCCTGCGTTCTGTCTGCGGCCACCACAGTGTTTCTTCCTGCCTGTTGGGGTGCTACGCCTCCCTCCCCCTGTGTGCTGCTGTCCTTGCTCTGCATGTCCTCCAGCCAGGTTGGGTCAGTTACTATATCATTCACCACCTTGTCCTCCACTTCCGCACCCTAGTCCTCCTCCTGACTTTCTGGCAATTGTGTCTCATCGAACATTTCTTCTGACACTTTCCCACCGTCGCCTTTGAGTGACCATGGCTGCTCAAATATTTGGGCATCGCTACATGCGCTCTCCTCTTGCCCCGCTTCAAGAGGACCGGGCGAGAGGCCAGAATCTATAAACGGAAAAGTGGGATCAGTAGTCTCCAGGCGCTCGGCATGGTGAGAGGAAGGAGGATCAGGGTGAGGAATATGTAGTCCAGACTCATGGCTACTCAGACTTGACCGTCTGGAGGACAGGGTGGTGGTGGTGGCAGCAGAGTGACTAGAATCATTATCCGCTATCCAACCAACATCCTTTTGACACTGTTCTGGGTTCAATAGTGGTGTGCTGCTGCGGTCCCCTAATAATTGACACAAGAAGGTTGGGTGAGAAGGTGTAGGTGTTTGTTGTAGCACAATTTCAGATTGCCCACGGCCTCGGCCTCTGCATGCACATCACCTTCACGTCCACTTCCCTGTCCCTTGCCCATTTTAAATAGAGTACAATGTTTTCCACGTTCAGTACAAATGACTGAACTTGGAGCGACCTTATATGTGATCCGCGTGCAGGAAAACCAGAGTTTAAAATATCTGGCCTAAGTAACAATTTTTTTTTCCAGCAAACTGGTGTCAATAACTAGGCTAAGAATCCCTGACACTCCTGTATAGTTTGTAATTGATAAAGGACAAATGCAGTCGAAACGTTTTGCCTTGACTACATTAAAAGTAAAAAAAAAAAAAATCTTTAAGTTGAGTGCCTAGTTTATTTTTATTAATAACTAGGCTAAGACACAGCAAAAAATGCAAGGAGGCCTGAAATGGCACAATTTTGAGCGCACTGATATGTGAGGCCTGTGTCGGAGATACCCCACTTTCAAATATCTGGTCTGTATTTATTTTTAGCAGCAAACAGATGTCAATAACTAGGCTAAGACACAGCAAAAAAACAAATGCAATGGAGGCCAGAAATGACACAATTTTGAGCGCACTGATATGTGAGGCCTGTGACGGAGATACACCACTTTCAAATATCTGGTCTGTAGTTTTTTTTCCTGCAGACTGGTACCAATACCTAGGTTAAGACACAGCAAAAATGCAATGGGGGCCGGAAATGGCACAATTTTGAGCCCACTGATATGTGAGGCCTGTGACAGATACCCCAGTTTCAAATATCTGGCCTGTAGTTTGTTGTTTATTTTTACAGCAAACTGGTGTCAATAACTAGGCTAACGTATCAAAATGAGGAAATGGTTGCACTCAGTTGCATTAAGAGCCCTTTCACCAACCATGGTGGTATGCACCTGAACAGACTTGTTCTTGATGTGCTGTCAGTTTTCTGTTATTTGTATGCTAGCTTTCTGACTGAGCACTCTGCCCTTCACCAAGATATGGTTTTAATTACATCCAATCATGTTTGGTTCCGACCCTCCTATAAATATAGGCTTGACCAAGCTATTAGCCAGAGGTAAGTGTTCCCACTAGGCAGTTAGGTGAGGGACCCATTCGATCATGAGATTACTTTGACATTGGTGGATGGGCTCACATTTTTTTGGCCAAATTTTGTGCTAAGCATCTCATGTGTTTTTCCTAAATTTGAAAAGCCAGAACGTTATTCACACTTCATGTATTTCACATAGATATGCATTCATGCAATTGAGTGCAACCATTTCCTCATTTTGATATGTAAGCTGTTTTTTGGTATGCACCTGTTCAGACTAGTTCTTGATGGGCCGTCAGTTTTCTGTTATTAATAACTAGGCTAAGACACAGCCAAAAAAAATGCAGTGGAGGCCTGAAATGGCACAATTTTGAGTGCACTGATATGCGACTCGTGTGGCGGACAAAACCCAGTGTAAAATATTAGTCCTGAAGGTAACTATTTTTTTCAGGAAACTGGTGGCAATATCTTGGATAAGTCACTCAAACAATATTTTACAGTAGCCCAGAAATGGCAGAATTTTCTGCGAACTCAGATGTGATCGCTGTGACGATGAAACCCTTGTTTAAAATTGATGGATTTTCACACTGTTCTATGGAAAGGATCTGGCTGTATTTTGCAGTGCCAACAATCAAATGGAGAAAACAAATCGTGTGCTCTGGATTGCTTTTGAAGAAAATAATCAGGATTAAGATGCAAAAAAAAATGTCCTGGCCATTGATACTTGTGGCTATGTATATGCTGTAAATATCTGTAATAGGCAGCAGCAAACAGTAATGGAATGGACCCTCTTGCTGTATGCAATGAAGTATGCCACATACACTGTCTGTCTAGCACCGATATCTATATATGTGGCGCCCCTGAGGCTCAGTCGCCACAGAGGTACTGCACCTTCTCCTAAGGTGTAGTGCCCCACCAACTAGGTAAGTTGGGAACTCCTTTCCTCACTCCAACACCTGCATCCCACACACAGCATAGTTCAGCACTGATCACATTGTGGCTCATGCTTAGAGGGTAGCAGAGCACCTTTCGTGGGTCCTTGCTTCGTAACACGACATGTGCTGGGAGGTGGGTGGAGTTAGATATAAAAGAGTGGGAAGGTTTAGAATTGGAGTTCAGTTCAGTCTGGAGGTCAGTCTGACAGAAGGTCAATGGAGTAGGAAGTCACTCAGACAGTAGTGAGGATCTCTGGAAGAGGGATGAAGGAAGGAGTGCTGCAGCTGCCTCAGTGACCTGAGCCAGCTAGCACGGGAAAGAGAACAGAAGGAGAAAGACGTAGAACTGCAACCTAAGCTTCCATAAGAGAGAGAAGGAACAGCGCGGAACGAAGGAGTAGGAGAACAGAGAGGAGTTGTGGGTTGGAAGAGGAACCCTGCCTATAGGTTCTCAGCGCAAGGTCGGGGGCCCGGTTCCCGAAGTTGCATGGACACTTATGGTTCTGCAGCAGACACCGGTGGAGTAGTTGGCTGTAAATGCACTACTCCCATCTGAGACTTTGGACACAACAGCAACACGGATAGAGAGCCGGGATCCAGGAGGTCCCTGATCGGGCTACAGCTGTCTGTCATACAAGTAAGGTTCTAGGAACATCTGACAGGAGGAACTTCAGAGTAACCACGGTACTGGAGTTCTTCACACTAAAAGGCGCAATAGAGGAGTCGTTCAGGAAAGGCACATGTTGGCGGAGTGTTGGAGAGGAGAACCCTGACTTGCCCAGGAGGTTATTGCAAAATAGAAAAAACACGGCACTCAGTGTGGAGGGAGGTGCACAAGTCGGGTATCCAGCCAACTAACAATGTAGTACAAAAACTTGGCACTCAAAAGAAAAATTGATTTGACAGTTCCTTTATTGTAAAAGGCATCCAGTTAAATATACTTCTTTTACTTCTTTAAACGTTTTCGGTCATACAATTGACCTTCATCAGAAACAGAATTTTTTCACAGTTGGTTTTAACTGAGAGGAACTGTAATGGAAAATTCCATATATTATTATTAAAGAACCGCTGTCATAAGTAGGCACTATTCAGTACTGGGTATATTCATTAATAATGTGGAGAAACAGACGTCTGGGAAGCAGCAGCTACTGAGGATGAAAGGACACCATTCATGTAGGAAATCACCAGACCCACGGGTTTGACACCTTGGGTTATACAGGGACCGGTAGATCCAATAATTGGTGTGGGTGTCCAGAAATTTGTACTGTAATATATTCAGGAAACTATCCTGTATTGTTTGTGACAGGCATGAATATCCACAACTGGGTGCTGTGATTCTCAAAATGGTATGTCCTGCCCAGGGAGGCAAGTGTGTCACAGGGAGAGTGAACGCGCTGTTCAGGAGAAGCACTGAAGGTGCAGAGGAATAGCGCTTAGTCTGTGGCTGGACGCATGTGCTGCTGGTATGAGAGACGCTGTATATATGCTAATGACACACGGCTCCTGCTCTGCTGCAAGCAGGAGCTGAGTGTCATGCGTCTGTGCTCCAAGCCTCCTACACAAAGAGAATCGGAGCACAGCTGCGGAGGAGGCAGAGAAACGAATTTCTCTATCTCCTCCATCGGCAGCATTGGCGTATAGCACACAGCACTCGGATGATATCCGAGTGATGTGTGCAGTGTCACTCGTATCCATATGCTTATATGGGTGTGAGTGTGCCGAAACTCGGCCGACTGTCGGTGCAAATCATGACATGCTGCGATTTCACTCAGATGCTGAAAACAGCAAAGAAAAATAACATTTATGGGAGCTGCTCCATAGTTTAATACTGGTCCGAGGGCTATGCGATGTTTTATCGCATAGCACTTGTCCGTATTCCTTGCAAGTGTGACCCCGGCCCTAGTGTGGATATACCATATAGAATATACAAATGCAGCTAAACCAACAGTCCTTCTGAGGACTAATTATGGTGTATATGGGTCGCCCTCACACCCAGGGCAGCGGGGTACCCGGTACTGGGCCGGTGTCAGGGGGATGTGTCACAGCAGCAGTAACCCAGTCCGTGGCCCTGGGCACTCAATATCGATGACGGTGATGTTAATAGTATAGTTTATATGGATAGTTCGTGACGCCACCCGTGATGTTTGGCAAGTAAGTTGTTGAGCCAACGCTGCATGCAGATCCACTGAGACTGATGGTGTGGTGCAGCAAAGATGGTGTAGCTCCTCACAGGTGGAGCTGTAGTCCCAGGGCAGTGTAGGTGCCATGGTTGAGGAGAGGAGCAGAATGGTATAGATGCTGGTACCCAGATGTAGTGGTGCTGAAGGTGTTAGCGGCGAATCAATGGAGGACACCAGGGCTCGCAGTTTCAAAGCTTTACTCACAGTTCGTGGTACTCACTGGTGGCTGCCTCTGTGCCGTGTCCTTCGGGGTAGAGACTCAATCAACCTCCTGGGCAATGTAGTACAAAAACTTGGCACTCAAAAGAAAAATTGATTTGACAGTTCCTTTATTGTAAAAGGCATCCAGTTAAATATACTTCTTTTACTTCTTTAAACGTTTTCGGTCATACAATTGACCTTCATCAGAAACAGAATTTTTTCACAGTTGGTTTTAACTGAGAGGAACTGTAATGGAAAATTTCATATATTATTATTAAAGAACCGCTGTCATAAGTAGGCACTATTCAGTACTGGGTATATACATTAATAATGTGGAGAAACAGACGTCTGGGAAGCAGCAGCTACTGAGGATGAAAGGACACCATTCATGTAGGAAATCACCAGACCCACGGGTTTGACACCTGGGGTTATACAGGGACCGGTAGATCCAATAATTGGTGTGGGTGTCCAGAAATTTGTACTGTAATATATTCAGGAAACTATCCTGTATTGTTTGTGACAGGCATGAATGTCCACAACTGGGTGCTGTGATTCTCCAAATGGTATGTCCTGCCCATTGAGGCAAGTGTGTCACAGGGAGAGTGAACGCGCTGTTCAGGAGAAGCACTGAAGGTGCAGAGGAATAGCGCTTAGTCTGTGGCTGGACGCATGTGCTGCTGGTATGAGAGACGCTTATGGTGAGAGGAAGGAGGATCAGGGTGAGGAATATGCAGTCCAGACTCATGGCTACTCAGACTTGACCGTCTGGAGGACAGGGTGGTGGTGGTGGCAGCAGAGTGACTAGAATCATTATCCGCTATCCAACCAACATCCTTTTGACACTGTTCTGGGTTCATTAGTGGTGTGCTGCTGCGGTCCCCTAATAAATGACACAAGAAGGTTGGGTGAGAAGGTGTGGGTGTTTGTTGTAGCACAATTTCAGATTGCCCACGGCCTCGGCCTCTGCATGCACGTCACCATCACGTCCACTTCCTCGTCCCTTGCCCATTTTAAATAGAGTACAATGTTTTCCACATTCAGTACAAATGCTCTCGCATCGGATGCCATATGCTAATCTGACCCCAGCCTAACTTATACACCACCAAATCTGTCCCTATCTCTGCAGCAACTCTCTCTACATTGCCTAAGTCCGGAGCTGACTGGGATGAGCAGGGCGGCACCAGGTCTGATATAGACCTGATGACGCTGTGCGGCCATCCAATCACTGTAATGTCACAACCAACATGGCTGCAGCATTACAGTGTGTGGCAGACAATCCCTGCATGTTGACTGGTGTTCTAAAGAGCGCCAAACATGCAGGGCGGGGACCCGAGCTCCCGTCGAGCAACCCCGGAAATGCTCGGAGCTCACCGAGCAGCACGATGCTCAGGCGAGCACTGCGCACTACAGAGCATGCTTGCTCATCATTAATAAGAACCTCTTTATAAAGAAAACAATAATGATCTGTAGACTTCTGTGCCTGCTATTTAATTTTCTTGCTTATCATTTTGGGTTAGAACTTAAATCACCATAATTTTAGTGTCTAGAAAAAAAGTAAAAAATACATTCTGTAATTCAGTAAGAAATCAGATGCCCAAATACAAATAACCATGTGGAATGGCATCCAGAATCCACTTTATCACATACCTTTTACAATACTGCTTATTACCTCAGTCTGCTTGGCCAAGAAGGATTACCAGCAGTGGCCTATGGTAGATTTGTTTTTTCAGTATACTTCCAGATCTTCCCGAGGGTCTTTTAGCGACATATTACAAAGATTAAATCATACAAATAAGGACTACCAGAGAGTTATTAAGAGTCCTGAAAAAATTCATAACACTCAGTCATATATCATAAAGGACCAAAAGAAAGCGATCCATATCTTTATTCCATAATGCAAAATCACCGACAATAATTCACAAATTTATAAAATGTACAAAATACAAAGATAGGAGGGCAGCTTCATAACCATATATGACATGGCAAACATCACAGTCATGGATAGACAATTGTTTCCACTCATGAAATACATATAAATTTTAGCAGCAATAAAGTGCAAAGTGCATCATGTCCTAGAAAACGTCCATTTAAAGCACGGCTCGGGTGGAATAAGAAACACAAGAATCTGTTTGAAATACAAACTGGCAAAAAACTGTAAGACTCATGTAAAACCATGCAAAATTGTGCCCATAATAAGGCAGCATAGCCAGAGATGTATAAAAAATGTTATTCCACCATAAAGCCTAAATAATGCTTACCCATAATTAGTGCGTTTGCCAAAGCGCGGGTGCCCCGCTTTGGCAAACGCACTCCCGCGCTTTGGCAAACGCACTTATTATGGGTAAGCATTATTTAGGCTATATGGTGGAATTACATTTTTTATACATCACTGGCTATGCTGCCTTGTTATGGGCACAATTTTGCATCGTTTTACATGAGTCTTACTTGCACTTTGTACTTTATTGCTGCTAAAATTTATATGTATTTCATGAGTGGAAACAATTGTCTATCCATGACTGTGATGTTTGCCATTGCATATATGGTTATGAAACTGCCTGCCTGTCTTTGTATTTTGTACATTTTATAAATTTGTGAATTATTGTCGGTGATTTTGCATTATGGAATAAAGATATGGATCACTTTCTTTTGGTCCTTTATGATATATGACTGAGTATTATGAATTTTTTCAGGACTCTTAATGACTCTCCGGTAGTCTTATTTGTACGATTTAACAGTTTTGAGAGTATCCTTTTTATAAGGAATATGTTTCGAATAACCCAATTTTTCCTAAATGTATTTCCATATTACAAAGATTGTTGTAAAATAAGAAAATAATATATATATATATATATATATATATATATATATATATATATACACACACTGTATATATAGTACCAATAAATTTCGAATTTTAAGCAAAAAAATTACACACTTGCTATCACTGTATCAGGAATGACCTGCCCCATAAAACAGTCACACAAGTTTACCCCTTCAATGAACACCATAGAAAAAAAATGGAATAAAACGGGATTAAAAAAATGAATGTAAATAAATATGGGATCACTGAAACCATCATCTTGTCCCACAAAAAACATGCCAACCTACAGCTCTATCAGCAGAAAAATAACAAAGTTATACGTCTCAGAATAAAGTGGTGCAAAAATAAATGCCAATTTTTTTACATGCTGATTTGTTCAATCTGCCTCCCAAAGATTGCAGTAAGGCTCGGCTTATATTTATCCTGCGCACTACACTGAGCGCTTACACCTGGGTTTTTGAACCCCTGGAGGAAGATTCCATATAATGAGGCAGATACAAGTAATGTGGACGCCGTCTGGCCTATGATCCGGCGGTTTTCGTCTTTTAAGGCATTGCTAAAAACGCGATTCGCCACGGTTTTGTGCATTTCTGAAACGAGGGACACAGCTGAACAGTCACCAGTCAGAGTCCGTAATAATTCTGCTGCCTCATCATAGTGAACGGATGCTTTGGGGATTTGTTCTGAATCATGTCACTTGGAGATTTATATGGATGTAAATGCTCAGGCTAGAGCACCGGATAAATGTGATCCAAAATGTTATGTAAAATGTTCCCAACAAAAGCTTCAATCAAAAAAAAAAAAAAGTCCCAACTCAGGCTCACCATCTGTTAATGGATATATAGGGACCTTCCATCTTACCGGTAGTACAAAGGCTCTGGAAAAGCAAAATAGCTCCTCATCCCCCAAAAGATATTAAACAAATTCTGTGCTCTGAAAGCCAAATGCCCCCCTCCCTTCTGAGCTCCAGGGTGCCTAAACCACATTTAGATTATACATATTTGGCATTTCTGTAGTGATGAGAGCCACCATAATTTATGGGTGTATGTCTCCAGAAGCACAAGTTGGGCAAAACATACAGGGCACTACAGTATACTGGGCACTGCAATGCAGTTTGCAATTTTCATTCAGCAACATCCACTACTGCTTTTTTCCGGAAAGTACCCATGGAGTCAAAATCGTCACTATACCTGTAGATAGATTCCCAAGGGGGTAAAATTTCCAAAATAGGATCACGTTAAGGGGATTCTTGTCTAGCATTTAGGGGTTCTGTATATGGAGCCTGCAAACTATTCTAGGAAAATCTGCCCCCCAGGAGGCAAATAACACTCCATCCCTTCCGAGTCCCCTATTGATATAAAATTCTGTGACCCACCTGTGGTGTCAATATGATCACTGCACCCCTAGATGAATTCATTGATAGGTGTAGTTTGTAAAATGAGGTCACTTATGGGGGATTTTGCTGTTCTGGCACCTCAGGGGCTCTCCCAGTGGGTCATGGCACCCTTAAACCATTCCAGAAAAATCTTATCGCGAATCTTCTTGCCTTCTGAGCTTTGCACTATGCCTCAAAAGTAGTTTTCGACCGCATATGAGTTATTGGTTTACTTAGGAGAAAATGCGCAATAAAGTTTGGGGTCTATTTTCTCCTGCTATCCTTGTGAAAGTGAAGAAAATTGGAGCTAAAACAACATTTTTGTGGGGAAAAAATTTTTTCATTTTCACAGATCAACGTTGTAATTCTGTGAAGCACCTGTGGTTTTAAGGTGCTAATTACACGTCTAGATAAATTCCTGGAGGGGCCTAATTTCCTAAATGGGGTCACTTCTGGGAGGTTTCTACCGTTTAGGCACATCAGGTGCTTTCCAAACACAACATGACACCCGCATACCAATCTATAAAAGTCTGCGTTCCAAAACAGCACTCCTTCCCTGCTGAGTCCTGCCGTGCGCCAAAACAGTAGTTTTTCCCCACATATTGGTAAGTACATACTAAGGAGAAATTGCACAACATAGTTTGTGGTCTATTTTCTCTTGTTACCCTTGTAAAATTAAAAAAAATTGGGGATAAAAAAACATTTTTTGGGGAAAAATTATTTTTTATTTTCTCAGCTCTACATTATAAATTTCTAAATAACCACAAGAACAAATGAAGCGATCAAAAAAGTCCAAAAGACTTAGTATTGCAAAAAATAAGATTAAATCTTGAGTCAGAAATACCCATAGCAGGGGGCGTGGCCTGGGCTCTGAGCATGTAAGCAGCAAGAGCTCTAAGCTCCCACAGTCACATTATAAAGCTACAAAATAAGCGTGCATAGGGTTAACTAAAATAACCTTGCTGGACCCTATTTTATTTATGAACTTTGGGTGCCCATTTTGAGACAAAAAGCAGGACTCTGGTCCAAAGAGGACTGAAGAAATAAGCTTTTACAAGTCTGGATGGCTGCAGTGCAGCAGAAGCTGAGGGACATCACCCCACATCATCTGCCCTCCTGTGAAGAGACCGGAGTGCCAGCGCAAGCTTTACTGAAGCCAGGATTGATCTGGAGGACCATTATTGGTACTGAGGACTTTATTTGGACCCCCCCAGTAAGGTACAACATAATTCCAGCTGTCTGCACGGCTTTCTGTCTGTGGTGTGTGGAAGATAACAGTGTGACTGTGGCACAGGGATACAGACTCCTGCATGTTCATCCCTGCTGATTTACACCTGAGTGCTGCTGAATTCTGACTGCTGTAACATCATGGTGAGGTTAGTGGGGACAGAGGAGCTACCCTTGACATATTCTAGCGTGGCACGCTGAAGAGGAAAGCAAAGACACCGGCGGGGACTCTTTCTTTGCCAAGGAGCTGAAGGGCGGAGGGATACCCCCGGACTTCTAGGACCAGACCCCGGAATCGGCCAAGAACAGCGCTATATAGACTCATAAAGGACCGGATCAGAGGCGACTAGCACCGGGGGAGCCACTAAAAACTGCAGAGATTAGGCACAACTGAAATCCGGTCACTAGAACCGGACGCTGCACACTGGTCACAGCCGCAATAGAACTCAATGGGAAGTAGTTCCGGCTGTGTACAGCCTGTCAGCATTGCAGAAACCTGACATCACAGGCCCTGCAGCACGCAGCAAGTGGCCCCCGGTACTACAGGTTCAGCTATACCCCAGAACTGTGCGGCGCAGCAGGTAGTCATCCCCAAGAGTACTGAGGAGAAGGATATAGATTGCGGGGAGGGCCCTCACTCTCCCCACACAATAAAGGAATACTGACTATTCTGCACTTACCAGCAGCGCAGACTTATAACACAATAGTGACCGCAGTTTCTGGCTGGTGGCCCCGGTGCCCTATACTCATCTGTGCAGTGCACCATAATAGAGAATTATCCATTCTTCAAGCAAGGATCAGAGCTACAGTGGACTGCTTGCATTATTATTGAGGAATTGTGTGACTTTTGGCGCTCTTACTGAGGGTTCTCAGTTGACTCCTTTTCTGAAACTTGTTTTTAGACCATTTTACTTAACTTGTCTGATTGATCAAGCTAAAAGGGTCATAGATCTGAGGCCAGGGAAGGCTGCGTAGCAAATTAAGATGCAGTCAAGCAGGGGCAGAATTAATAATAGCTCACACAGGGTGATGAGGCACAATTTGGGGGCATATGCAAAATCCTATGAGGATATCGCTAATGTGTTAAGCGCCACAAAATCTAGGTCACCTTTGAAAAGAGGTGAGCCCAAAACGCCTTATATAAAACAATTCCATAACCCTGCACCTGTCAAAGCTGCAAAAGGGGGATCAGGTATCAATAACCCATTGACCAAAACACTTCCTAAAACACAACCTGAAACACTTCAAAAAAAGAAAAATTTGGGGGGACACATTAAAACTCCTCCTCCAAATCAGCTCCTCACGGAGGAAATGGACACTTCCAAATCAAACAAAAGGAAGGGCACAGTCTATCAGGAAAACACCGAGAGTCTTTCTTCTGAGAACTCCGACAGTGTCTCAGCTGACTATACCCCAAACACAAGCCCTGAAAGACAGAGGCCTAGAAGGGACACTGGAGGTCCATTTCCTTCATTTGAGGTTCCCCCTCCATCCATCAACCTGGGGGAATACAAGGGGTCCAATAAACAAGCCACCGAAGTATTCATGGCGGATCTCTTCCAGTCCATCAGAGATGCCCTAAAAATAGGGTTTGAGACTCAGGCTAAGGCCCTACAGGAAACTTACAGGAATCTTAGTCAAAAGGTTGAGAAATATGAGGTAAACATGGTACAGGCGGAGAAGGACATAGTCTACCTCTCAAAGGAAAATTCTCTCCTCAAAACTGAGGTTATTTCCCTTAAAAACAAATTAACGGATCTGGAGGACCGAAGCAGGAGAAATAACTTAAAAATACGAGGTATTCCTGAGTCGGTCTCCCAGGCAGAGCTTTCAGATTACACTAAAAATTTATTCAAAAAATTATCGCCAAAATTGACAGAATTAGAAGTAAATATTGATCGTATACAACGCCTCCCACGTCAAAAAGGGGTCCCACAGGAAAAGCCTAGGGCCACTATCCTCAGAGTACATTTTTTTAAACAAAGGAGAAGGTTCTAAAATCTCTGAGAGAGAGAGGTTCACCTCCAGAGCCATATAAAGATTTAAAGATTTTCCAAGACTTCTCCAAAGAGACAATGGACGCAAGAAGGTCCTTCAGAGATTTGACCTCTAAACTTAGAGAGCTCAGAGTGTCATATAGATGGGGTTTCCCTACCAAGCTATTAGTCTGGTATAATGACAAAAACTACCCCATCTACACTCCACACGAGGGTCAGAAGTTCATTAAATTTCTGATGGATGACCCAGCATTTAGGGATAGGGATTAGGACAGATTTTTATCTTATGTTCAAATTTCCATGGTGTATACTATTAATTTCCTTTTCATGAATATGAATATCTTATGAACAGTATTTACGGTTTATTGATGTCACTGTGGGAACTTGCCACTTAATTTTTTCTCACTTTTTCCCCCACACTAAGTTGAGACACCAACCGGTTTGGAGTCCTCCAGGAGAACGCTCAAGTTCCTAATTTTTTTTTCTGTATTTCACTGTTTTGCTTGTTTCCATTTTTCTGTTTTGATATTGCACTCTAACGATGAAAATCTTATCATACAATGTTTGGGGGCTCAACAGGCCGAATAAGAGGTATGCGGTATGGAAGGAGATCAACCGAACCCGTGCCGAATTGGTATGCCTCCAGGAGGTTAAACTGGCCTTCGATCAACACCCGATCTTCCAGCACAAGAACTTTCCACACATGTACAAGTCACTGTCCACAAAGAAAAAGGCTGGGGTCATTACACTGGTATGTGGCACCGTTCCTTTTCAGCTCATCAAAGAGATACCAGACTCGTTGGGCAGGTTTCATATACTCATATGCTTACTCCATGAAAGGCCATGCACAATAGTGAATGTATACGCACCTAACAAGGGACACATTCGTTTCTTGAACAAGCTAATCAAAAAAATAGACAAAGTCAAAACAGGTGATCTGATCTTACTAGACGATTTTAATATTGTCCCAGATAGTAGCATGGATTCGTCCTCATTAGTTCGCCACAAGGTTCCAGCTTTGAAAAACTGGTTAATTCAAAATGAGCTTTATGATGCTTTTCGTTGCTTGAACACATCGTCTCGTGAGTATTCTCACTTTTCAGATGTACATAAGACAGCATCTAGAATCGATCTACTACTTACTAATATATTTACTTTAACCAAAATTAAAGATATACGGTTCATGCAAAAGACCATCTCGGATCATACCCCGGTTCTCGCTGAGTTCCTCGTGGGTCCTCCCTCTGAAAAGCCATTCCGCTGGAGACTTAACCCAGCCTTGTTATATATACAAGAGTACAAGCAAGAGATAGAAAACGTTCTCTTAAACTACTTCAAGAAAATGTATCTGGTGAAGTAAATCAGATCACGGTCTGGAATGCCCATAAGGCGGTCCTGAGGGGATGCCTTATGCAGATCCTCTCTAAACATAAGAAGAGAAATAGGGAAAAAATTACAAACCTACAGGCCCAAATTAATGATCTAGAAAAAAAACAAACCAACTTGAAAGTTCCTTCCCAAACCATCCAGGCTGAGATTTTGAGACTTAGACAGAGTCTGAGATCTGAAATCTACCAGGAATACGATGCAGCCATCAAAGCATCTAGGTATAAATCGTATACATCTCTCAACAAGCCTACCAAGTTTAGGATGAGGAAATTAAAAAGAGAAAGAATCAAAAAAAGGATAATTAAGATTGTATCTCCCTCGGGTGATCCCAAAATTCACCCTAGGGACATTGTCAACTCGTTTGCAGATTTCTTTAAAAATCTTTATAACCTGAAAGATGACCCCCAAACACTGGCGGTTAACTCGAATTTTGTGGATTCTTTTCTACAGAGTATCGTTTTTCAGTGTTAATGAGCTGGACTTGAATTATGTCAATAGCCCTTTTACAGAGAGTGAAATAGTTGACGTTATCAAGAAACTGCAGTCCCAAAAATCACCAGGGCCGGATGGCTTCTCTGGGGAATACTATAAATCCTTTTCAAAAATTTTGGCTCCACAGTTGGCTTCCGTCTTTGGTCTGGCATCCTCTCGGGGTTCCTTCCCAAAGGAGATGTTAGAGGCAACAATTGTCATGATTCCAAAGGAGGGGGGAGACCCCCGAGAGGATACAGAACTATAGGCTGTCACGGCCGCCGCTGATACTCACCTGCAGGGTCCTGTGCGCACCTCCCGGCGTGCACCCGCTCCCCGGCGCGTCCCCGCTGCTGACCTCCGGCCTCCCCGACGTCGCTCCCACGCTCCTCTGGCCGGAGCTCTGATGGCGTCATGTGATGCGGTGGCTCCGCCCCCAACATGGCGGCACCCATCGCCTATTTCTGGCAGGCGTCTCCCCAGGTAAGACGCCTGTGTATCTTTCCCGGGCTGCTGTCCTTTTGGCCAGCGCTCTGTATGCTCTCAGGCCCTGCTACGCTTCACCTCCTAGCCCCGCTCAGTTAGGTTTCTTTTGCTGTTCTCTCTCTGGGTCCACCCCTCTGGCTGTTCCGTTTCCCTGCCTCCTTCCCAGTGTGCTTGCGCCCCTGTGAACTCCTTGTCTGTGCCCTCTCTTACCCGCTCTCTCTCGCAGCCGCCAGCCACTTCCTGCTTCGAACCCTCCAAGTCTCTGTGTCCTTCTGGCTCCTACCACTGACCTCCCGCGCCGCTGCTCCGCTGACTCTCCACCCTAGTTCCCTGTTGCTCACCCAGTTGTCCCTTTGGCTCCGGCTGTCACGGTTCCATCCCTTGTGGGCCTGCCCCTAACACTCCCTGTATAGGGGGTGGCTCCACTTGGTCCAGCTCGTCCGCAGGGGCTCTGGGGCCATGACCCAGAGGGTCCACTCCGTGTTGCTCTCCTTGTTTTTTGCCATCCGAAACACACTCCGTAACAGATACACAGGCCATGGACCCCGCTGGAGTCACGGCTACTCAGAAGGAGTTACTTTTTTTACGCGAGAACCAAACGCGCATAATGTCCTTCATGAAATCGATGGACGCGCGTCTCTCCACTCTCCAAACCTCCGATCCTGGTAATGCGGCCCAGCTGGCTGGCTTACAGCAAGAGTTAGCGCAGCAGCGGGACGCACAAAGTCACATCCTCAGCTACATGGCTTCAGTTGATGGCCGCTTACTTGCGCTCCAGGCAGCCGCGGCTGCTCCTCCTCCAGTTACTGGCCCTCATCCCCTTCCACGGTTGGCCAAACCACCCCGTTATAACGATGACGCAAAACTATGCCGAGGTTTCCTGAACCAGTGTCGCCTCCACTTCAAGTTGCAGCCTCAAGCATACCCCACGGATCGCTCTAGAGTGGCCTTCATAATCTCCCACCTCGAGGGGGACGCTTTGGCATGGGTAAACCCCCTCTGGGAGCGTGATGACCCCCTGGTTACTCATTTGTCAAATTTTTTGGACACTTTTCGTCGTGTATTCGACGAGCCAGGTAGTCTCGCCTCCACCACCGAATCTCTGTTCAGTTTATGTCAGGGGTCCCTAACCGTGGGGCAGTATGCCATCCAATTCCGGACTCTGTCGTCCGATTTGGGTTGGAACAATGAGGCTTTGGTAGGAGCTTTTTGGAGCGGGCTTTCGGGTCGGATAAAGGACGAGTTGGCAGGCCGCGACACTCCCACGGCTCTTGAGAATCTAATCTCGTTGGCAACCCGAATCGATCTGCGGTTCCAGGAACGAGCTCGTGAAAGAAGACTCGCGCGCCCGCTGGCATCTCCTCGCAGACCACCCAGTCCTCGGTGTAGGGCTTTTCCCTCCGTGTCTGGACCCAAGCCTATGCAAGTAGATCGCTTGAAACTCTCCGAACAACGACGCAAGGAGAGAAGTTCTCACGGCTTATGTTTCTATTGCGGTAGTGGGTCTCATTTGCTCCGTGCCTGCCCGGATCGTCCTGAAAACTTCTCCGCCTAGGTCAGGTAAGAGAGGCCTCCCTAGGTGTGCATGATTCCCCTCAACCCCTTTCTCTATCCGTCCTATAAGTTGGGTCCACGTTTCATCGGTCCTTTTGAGATTCTAAGGCGCGTCAATGACGTGGCCTACAAATTAAGATTGCCTGCCTCGCTAAGAATTCCCAATGTTTTTCATGTATCCCTCCTCAAGCCTGCGGTATTTAATCACTACCACTCAACTGCTTCGCAAAATTTCCAACCCAGCAGTTCTGATAATACCTTTGAGGTTAAAGATATACTCGCCACTAAGACTGTTAGAGGTCGAACGTTGTTTTTGGTCGATTGGAAGGGTTTCGGCCCTGAGGAGAGGTCCTGGGAACCTCGAGAGAACATTAATGCTCCTCAGATCATGAAACGATTTCTCGACAACCTTAGGAGAGGAGGGAGTAGAGGGAGGGGTACTGTCACGGCCGCCGCTGATACTCACCTGCAGGGTCCTGTGCGCACCTCCCAGCGCGCACCCGCTCCCCGGCGCGTCCCCGCTGCTGACCTCCGGCCTCCCCGACGTCGCTCCCACGCTCCTCTGGCTGGAGCTCTGACGGCGTCATGTGACGCGGTGGCTCCGCCCCCAACATGGCGGCACCCATCGCCTATTTCTGGCAGGCGTCTCCCCAGGTAAGGCTAATTTCACACTTGCTTTTTTTTGCAGCGCGTTTTTCCCGCAAAAAAACGCATTGAAAAAACGCATACAAAAGCATACAACTGCTGCGTTTTTTTCAAGCATTTTTATGAGCATGCATGAAAAAAACGCAGCGTTTTTATGCGTTTGTATGCGTTTTTACCGCGTTTGTGTTTTTTCCAAACATTAGGTGGCCCCTCACACTAACCCAAACCATGACTTTACTAACCCAAACCCTAAACCCTAACTAACCCTGACCCTGACCCTAACCCTGACCCTAACCAACCCTGACCCTGACCCTAACCCTAACCCTGACCCTAACCCTAACCCTAACCCTAACCCTTAACCAAACCATACTTAACCCTAACCCAAACCCTAACTAACCCTGACCCTGACCCTAACCCTAACCCTAACCCTGACCCTAACCCTAACCCTGACCCTAACCCTTAACCAAACCATACTTAACCCTAACCCAAACCCTAAACCCTAACTAACCCTGACCCTGACCCTAACCCTAACCCTAACCCTGACCCTAACCCTTAACCAAACCATACTTAACCCTAACCCAAACCCTAAACCCTAACTAACCCTGACCCTAACCCTAACCCTGACCCTAAACCCCCTTAACTAACCCTAACTCTAACCCAAACCCCTAAATTCCATGGTTAACAAAAAAAAACGCATGTGCAAAAAAACGCATACATAAGCATGCCAATGCGCACATATGCGCACCCATAGACTTATAATGGGTGTCTTGCTGTAAAAAAACGCATTGCGCGCGCATGCGTTTTTTTGAGGCAAGTCGGACGCCCAAAAAATGCAACAGGTTGCATTTTGTGCGCCCGAGCGCATACCGCAAAAAAACGCATGCGCGGAAAAACGCGTACAAACGCATGTGTATGCGCACATAAGCGCATCCCATGCAAAGTATAGGAAAAAAAAACGCATGCGCTATTTAGCGCTAAAATACCGCGAAAAAAACGCAAAATGTGAAACCAGCCTCAGACGCCTGTGTATCTTTCCCGGGCTGCTGTCCTTTTGGCCAGCGCTCTGTACGCTCTCAGGCCCTGCTACGCTTCACCTCCTAGCCTCGCTCAGTTAGGTTTCTTTTGCTGTTCTCTCTCTGGGTCCACCCCTCTGGCTGTTCCGTTTCCCTGCCTCCTTCCCGGTGTGCTTGCGCCCCTGTGAACTCCTTGTCCGTGCCCTCTCTTACCCGCTCTCTCTCTCTCTTGCAGCCGCCAGCCACTTCCTGCTTCGAACCCTCCAAGTCTCTGTGTCCTTCTGGCTCCTAGCACTGACCTCCCGCGCCGCTGCTCCGCTGACTCTCCACCCTAGTTCCCTGTTGCTCACCCAGTCGTCCCTTTGGCTCCAGCTGTCACAGTTCCATCCCTTGTGGGCCTGCCCCTAACACTCCCTGTATAGGGGGTGGCTCCACTTGGTCCAGCTCGTCCGCAGGGGCTCTGGGGCCGTGACTCAGAGGGTCCACTCCGTGTTGCTCTCCTTGTTTTTTGCCATCCGAAACACACTCCGTAACATAGGCCAATCTCGCTCATAAACAGCGATATTAAAATCTATTCAAAAATCATGGCAAACCGACTAAAAAACATTCTTCCACGTCTGTTGGTGGATGATCAAATAAGGTTCACAGAGGGCCACCAGGCCTCAGATGGAACTAGAATGGTGCTGAACCTGATAAATTTAGCTAACAATTCGAGAACCGAAACTGCGTTTCTGTCACTGGACGCAGAGAAGGCGTTCGATAGACTAAACTGGCTATATTTAAAAACAACTCTCGCTAGATTTGGCTTTGACGAGAAGTTTCTATCAACAGTCTTCACCCTATACTCGGGTCCTAGTGCCAGGATCTATGCAAACAACTTCCTTTCTGACTCATTCGACATTACTAATGGCACAAGACAGGGGTGCCCCCTGTCTCTCCTTCTATTTGTGCTTGCCATAGAGCCCCTAGCTGAAAAAATTAGATTAAACAATGATATTAAAGGCTTTGAAATGCCATCACGAAATTTTAAAATCTGGTTATTCGCAGATGATCTCTTCCTCACACTTCTTGATCCCGCAAATTCCATTAAAGCCCTTTCAGATGAACTAGAAAAATTCTCTAGAGCATCCTATTTTAAGATAAACCCACACAAATCCAAATTTATAACTCTAAACATGAAACAATCCGAAATTAACGAAATAAAGACTCAAACCCAGTTCATTTGGGAGGAAAAAGAGATTGTCTATCTAGGGATTAGAATAGCAGGATCAATCCAAGCCACAGTTAGGGCCAATTTAGACAGCATTATAAAGACTATTACAGGCAATCTATCCTTTTTGGCTCAGTTAGAGACTTCCATTTTTGGGAAGATACTGGCAGTCAAAGCCTTTATCCTCCCAAAATTTTATACATATTTAGGACTTTGCCAGTTAGCTTTCCACGCCAATCCATTGATAAAATTCAAGAGCTCATCCGACTATTTATTTGGAAAGGTAAGAAAGCAAGAATATCTGCAAACTTACTTTATAAAAATAAAAAACATGGGGGCGCAGGACTGCCCAACATATACGCTTATTATCAGGCCTCACTTATTAAACAGAGCTGGCACTGGTTTATGGAAAACATGACACATCCGGCTTGGTATGGCTTGGAGAGAGATGCTACTGATAGAGGTTCCACGCGAAAGCTTTTCTTTTACTTCCTTCTGCAAAAGCACAGTGCAAACTCATCGCATCCTATATTTCGGTCGATAATCTCAGCCTGGAGGAAACTCATTAAGCCGACTAAAAAATATCAAAAAAGCAGAGCAAATCTTAAAACTACCCCTATCTTCATTTGCACTGATGGATGATCTCCCGATGCCGGAGGTATGGGGGAAATCTGGAGTCAAAAAGGTGGGGGATGTTTTTAGTGGAGTGGAGTTCTTGAAATTCAGTGAGATCAAGGCTAAATATAATCTACCATCATCTGAGCTGGTCTTTTACACCATGTTGAAAGACAGAATTTTGAAAATCATAAAAGGGAAGACTTTAAATTATGAAATGCTAACTTCACTGTTGTGCAACCTTAAAAATAAAAACCTCTGGAGTCTGCGTAATTTGTATAGATCTGTCGTCAAGGACCTAACGAGCCACAAAAACATATACATGAAGAGATGGGAGTCCGATTTAGGTGCTGATATCCGTCTCGAGAATTGGAACAACACCATCAAATTCACTTACAATTCCAACATATCAATGGGTCTTCACGAGGGTTATTTTAAACTGTTAAATAGGTGGTACTATACCCCGACAAGGTTATCACATTTTAACACAGAATTATCTTCCTTGTGCTGGGGAGGTTGCGGACATCAAGGGAACCTCTACCATATATTTTGGGGTTGTTCAAAGATCAAAAACCTCTGGTTCCAGGTCACACAGCACATTAACCTCATTGCTAAGGACTTCACAATTACGCCTGAAAGAGCACTTCTTTCATTAGACATGGAACAATTTGATGATTCGGTAAGACATATTATCATCCACATCCTCCTAGTGACTAAGACCATGGTAGCACAATGGTAGAAGATAGTCGAGTTTCCTAAGTTTTCGGATATACTTGATAAAATAGGCCAACATAGTGATTTAGAACTCAGATTTGCGATTAACATCAATCACATCCACAAATATACAAAAAAATGGAAGACTTGGAACAACAAATTCCATATCAAATAGACCTATTAAGAGGTATTATATTTTGAGGCCTAAACATGGCCGTTGTAGTACCGGGATGTCGTATCTCCTTCCAAGAATGTTACCCCATAATAAGGATTGTCGATTTTCTTTTCCTTTTTTGTTGTTATTTGCTATATGCTATTTAATGCCTATTTGTGGGTTCTCTAGTTTTAAATTTTTTCCGTACCTGTACAAGGTTCTTTACTTCCCATTCCCTTTCCTCCCTTCCCTTACCCTGTTTAATGACTGAAAACCAATAAAATTATTTGAAAAGAAATAACCATAGCAGCACAAAGGCGAACACCTGGGGCATACTTGGGATAAAAGGACCAAGAAGGGATGAGGCATAACTAAAACATTATTACAATATAATATTTGATGGTGCATTACGCCAATCCCAAATTGTAAGATACGACCAAACAGGTTTAAATAGATGTAAACATTAACATTGTACACAGTTAGACAATAGAAAAACTTTACCTGTTGGGACAGCAAATGAAGGTCCACCCACGTATGTACCCCCCCAACGCACGTTTCGGCAAATGGCCTTTCTCAATGGGTGATGGGAAAGGGGAAGTGAGGGATATTTATGATAGAGTCGACCAATCATATTGTGGATTACATACATGTGACCAAATAAGCCAATGATGTGTGTATAAAAGTCAGTGATAAGCGGTCATAGAGGAGCGCTTAGGAAGCAACCCAGGGGCAGACAAAAATGTCAGGTCTCCACCGCAGCTCCAGCTGAAAACCTCCAATGGAGGATAGGAGCAATGAGAAAATGGAAACGGTCTTAGGAGCGCAGGAAAGAGACTCAGACAAGAGATGGGGTTAAACCACAATGCGTTTCGACGGAGGATCCGTCTTCATCAGGTGGAAGTTTATTAATGACATAGGGGATGGGGTATTTAAATGGGAGGCAGCCAATCACAACAGTCAAAACAGTCACATGTTATGATAGTCACATGTTATGACAAGATGACATCATATATTATGAAAAAAAAAAAAGAAAAAAAGAAATAGAAACAACTTACATAAAACGTGAGATAAAACAGCATGAGGTAAACAAGTTTTAAATGTATAAAATGTGCAAAAAGGAGCAATAAAATAATATAGATAAAAATGAATAAAATTATTAACAGGTTAGTAGACCAGTAAAAAAGCGAGAACCCATATTAATAATAAAAGCATGTAAACAATAGCATCTAGGTAAAACGCACTGATGCTAAAAAGGCAAATAAAGTTATCTGGTCACTTTATCTATAGTTAAATTCAGGCCTTCAGGGGCAAGTGTGCAAAGCTTGAATATCCAAAAGCTTTCTCTGTTGATTAAACTGTTGAAGCGATCAGCCACGGTATCAGGTATGTGGTCAATAATCGTTAGTTTCAAAGTTTTGGGATTTTTTTGATGCACAGTTAAAAAATGTTTGGAAAGGCTGTGCAGGAGAAAGCCATTTCGGATATTCTGTCGATGCTTGTTCAATCTAGCATGCATCGTTTGTATGGTTCGACCTACGTACTGTAGGCCACAACCACATTCAATCAAGTATACCACAAAAATAGATTGACAGTTAACATGAAAATTAATTTTATATGAGGTACCTGTAGTATTGGATTTAAATTCATGCACCCCATTTAAAATGGAGGTGCAGCAAAGACATTTGGGGGCTCTACATGCATAGCAACCAGGGTTCAGAGAAATTGGGAGAGAGGATAGGGAGCCTGAACTCAAGGTGGTGTTGCTTGGTGCAACAAGGTTCCGTAACGTGCGGTTTCCGCGGAATACCGCTCTAGGTCGGGGGGGGGGGGGAATATGCTTGGTCAAAACTGGGTCCCCTTTCAGGATGAACCAGTACTTGGTAAGGAGCTTCTTAATCAACCCATAGGATTGGTTCAAAGTGGTAACGAAACTCCATCTACCTAGCTCCGTACCAGAAGAACAAGCGGTTTTATTACTCATAATCTTGCCTGTACAGTCTTTCTGTGTGAAAGTTTTGGCTCTCAGAAATGTATCCTGGACCAATTTTTTAGGGTACCCTTTCTGCTGAAACCGCTGTTTCAGAACTTTTGCCTCCTCAATGAAGTCAGTATCCTCTGTACAATTTTTTCGTATATGCCAATATTGCCCATATGGAATGTTCTGAATCCACTTGGGTAGATGACCACTGCTGAAACTAAGGTAGCTGTTCACATCTACTTCTTTAAAATGTGTGGTGGTGAAAAACCGTCCCAATTTAACAACATGTACCAACAGGTCGAGGAATTGGATGGACGTAGTGGAGGTATTAGCTGTGAAGCGGAGGCCCCAGGCATTCAAATTTAGATTGCGGATGAATTCAAGTGCTTCCTCCTCTGTGCCAGTCCAGATGATGAACAGATCATCTATAAAGCGTCTATAAAAGGCTATTTTGCCCAATGCCAGGTCGGACTGCACGATAAAGAGAGATTCAAATGCCCCCTTGAAGAGATATGCATAACTGGGGGCGAATCTCGTCCCCATCGCGCAGCCCTTGACTTGGCGAAAGAAGGAATGTTCAAAAGAAAATACATTATTATTAAGCACAAAATGAATAGCATTTTTTAGGAATTCCCTTTGAAGGGGGGGGGGCAATAATGCATCAGTGGAAAGGAATTGGTCTACAGCCTCTATGCCTCGATCATGAGATATATTCGTATAGGGTGCTTGAACATCCATTGTGACAAGAAGGCAATTAGGAATAGGTGGTATTCTTTGAAGGGAATCAATGAGGTGGGAGTCTAAACCCATAACATACTTCTGAAGAAAGAGATCTACATAATGGGATAGATTACTCGTAATTAAGCCAATGCCGGAAATGATAGGGCGTCCAGGAGGGTTAAGCGGGTTCTTATGGATTTTTGGTAGAAAGTAAAAGAATGGAGTTTTGAAAAGGGAGATGTTGAGGAATTTAAATTCTTTTTTATTCAAGATACCTAAAGAGTGGGCTCCCTTAATGAATGCAGTGTATTCAAGAAAAATATCGATAGAGGTATCATGGTCCAGCCTAGAATAGAAATCTGGATCATTGAGTAATCTGAACCCTTCCTGGATATAGGATCCCCTATTCATTATAACCACCCCACCCCCTTTATCCGCATTTTTTATGATAATATTGCTGTTCTTACGAAGGGACTTGATGACTGCCTTTTCACCAGTGCTCAGGTTAGTAATTAACTTCTTACCAGGGGATAGCGAGCGAACCTCCTTAAAGATGAGCTGTTGGAATGTTTCTATATGTGACCCTTTGTGGTGAAGAGGATAGAACTGACTATGGGCGTTTCTTGGGGCCACATGCAAAAGTGGATCTGTTTGGGTGGAGGGAATGTCCACTGCAGAACCATTGTCAACCTTATTGCTTTCAATTAAAAAGTGACGTTGTATAGTAAGTTTCTGAATGAAATCATTCAGATCAAGGTAGAGGTTAAAAACATTCAGTGGTGAATCTGGACAAAACGATAGGCCCCGTTCTAAAAGTGACCTTTCATCATCATTAAGATTATAGTCCGACAAATTGAAGATGCTGGAATGTGCATCTAAATTGTCAAGGTTGTTGCTGGTTCTCTCACTGGAGGGCCCGCAGGTTGCCCAAAGGCTTTTTTTGTGTTTGCCTTTGCCCCTGCATCCTCGTATTCCCTTTTTCTTTTTGGCTGGTGGCCCGGTACCACCTGAAAAAAATGGGTGATTTTTGAATTATGCGAGTCAATCCTCAAGGGAGAGGATAGGGTAAAAATCTCTGATTGAGGGAATCCAACTGTACTATTCCTCAATGTAACGCTGGATTCTATGGTGTCAATTACTGGTAGAGCAGTAGACGTTTTATGTAAGTTGTTTCTATTTCTTTTTTTTTTTTTTTTTTTTATATATGATGTCATCTTGTCGTAACATGTGACTATCATAACATGTGACTGTTTTGACTGTTGTGTTTGGCTGCCTCCCATTTAAATACCCCATCCCCTATGTCATTAATAAACTTCCACCTGATGAAGATGGATCCTCTGTCGAAACGCGTTGTGGTTTAACCCCATCTCTTGTCTGAGTCTCTTTCCTGCGCTCCTAAGACCGTTTCCATTTTCTCAATGATGTGTGTATGGCACAAGTACCTCCCATCAATGGCTCCCATCGCCATGGTGATATCAAGCATACACAACAACCAGCTAATATGTGACCTACATCCATCCAAAGAGTACACAGTACTGAGTACAGAGTAGACAGGGGAGTGAAACCGCCTAGATTTTAATAAAGTGGACCGCTCCATATTTGTGCTAGGGAATGCTACATTACCCATGCAGCAGTATCAAATCGTGGCCTGCGCCCCGTCCCCTTACAATGATGCTGACGTTACTGCGGTCACATGACCAGCTCCACGACACAGAACTCCTCCCCTCACTAAATGTAGTGACGACGCGACTACTCATAATGCTGAGCGCGTCATCCCGGCAACCGAGACACAACAAGAGGCATCGGCATCACGCGCCCGTGACGTCACTAAAATGTGACTGATCACGTGACACCTAGATGCCGAGAGCCGCCCGGCGTGAGGAAGCCAGCGGCGTGCGCGCGTGCAGAGAGCGTGCCGACACTCATACTGGAAGATGTAATTTAGATAATGGCCACATGGGGACAAAAGTGGTCATGCAATGCCAATATGGAATACAATTTAAACATACATAGATTGATCAAGCCTATATAGCATACAAACAACAGGCACAATATGTAAAATAAACCATTTAGATATGGGCCTTAACAATACAACATATATATATATAGGCAAATCCATATAAAATAGCCAAAATTAATATGCCAACATTAAATATTGGCTAAATAATTGGCAAAGAAACCCAAATAAGGCCAGAATCTTGATGACATAATAGTGAAGGGATGCAACAGTACATATGAATGTCATAATAAAAAACAATAGAATCATCAAAATACATAGTAAGTGCAGAGTTAGTCATGATAAGCACTATAACATCAGATTACAGGACATGATGCATTAAGTATCTTTGGCTATCATTAAGAATCTTCATATGTATGTCGAGATGCCACACGGTGATGGGTCCACACAGAGGGAGTATAGCCAAAAATATCCAGAAGATGTAATCATTGGTACACAAAAATAGAGATGAAAATCAAGAGGCGACTATGAAAATTAAAAACAACATTAAAACCCGAAAATTAAAAACAAAAGCCAAAGTGTTATAAGCTCATTTTGTGCTCCACCAGTTGAGAGTTCCCCTTCTGTTCTCCCTCTGGTGGTGACGGGAGGTAGTGAGGTTGGTTTAAGTGGTAGTGATCTGCCACCTGGTGAGGAAGATAATGATTGGATCTCTGGAGTATCAGACTGGATATAAGACAGCCGGTGCCCTATCCTGTTGCTGGTGATTCAGTCTGCTTCTCAGGTGTAGGACTCAGCTCTGTTCCAATCTTTCAAGATAAGTTTGTTTTTTTGCTAATGTTCACACTTGCTCTTGTTGGTCTTTTCAGATTTTTGTGTGGTCAGCCAGCCCGACTGGGCTGTGCTGAATTTCCACTCTTATTTGCCAAATTGCTTTTTTTTTTTTGTCCCTTGTTTGATTGGCCTCTTTTTTCTCTTTCTCAGAATATTTCAGAGTGCTGATATAGTGGGAGAAGTCTAGTGACTTCAGGGTTAATTTTGCTATCAGTTGTGTTGGACATTTTGTAGGGTTTTTGGGCAGACTGCAGACAGTGTCTTTCCTTTCCTGTCCTTTCTAGTTAGTCGGGCCCCATTGTTTGCTCAGCCTATTTTCCTGCCTTTGTGTGTGTTTTCATCTTGTTTCACCGTCAATACATGTGGGGGGGCTGTCTTTCCTTTGGGGTCTGCTCTGGGGCAGTTAGTTTTCCTCTTTTCCTGCTTTAGGCTTATGTAGCTCTCTGGTTGTGACGAGGCGTCTAGGACCAACGTAGGAACGCTCCACGACTGCTACTAGTTGTGTGGTTAGAATCAGGGATATGCAGTCTGCATAGTTTCCAACCTCTTTGGTTTTCTGAGACTTAGCTTGTGTTGTTTTCTATTTTCTCCTCGGCTACCCGTTCATAACAGAATCACCAGCCATACCGCAGATTCTAGGGTACTCAAAAGCAGGGAAAAAAAAAAAAGTGTCAGAATTTTTTTTTTGTTTTAATATGCATTTTATCCTCTTTTTCTCTGGGGCCGTAGGAGGATTTTTCCCTTAATGGAGATTAAGCAATTGTCTGATCGTGAGGAGCAGCTCGCTGCTGAAGTGCCGGGAATTTCCGCCTATCTCGCTCAATCACATGCTGTTGAACCCAAAATCCCCACTCCTGATGTGTTTTCTGGGGATCGGTCTAAATTTTTGAATTTTAAGAATAATTGTAAATTATTTCTTGCCTTGAAGCCTAACTCATCGGGAAGCTCTCCGCAGCAGGTTAAAATTGTCTTTTCCTTGCTGCGCGGCGATCCCCAGCATTGGGCGTTTTCTCTGACACCTGAAAATCCTATTCTGACTAATGTGGATGTATTTTTTCAGGCCTTGGGGGTGTTGTATGATGAACCTAATTTCGTTGATCAAGCTGAGAGAACCCTGTTGGCATTAAACCAGGGTCAGGATCCTGCAGAGTTATATTGTCAAAAATTCCAAAAGTGGGCGGTCCTTACTACATGGAATGCATTGGCAGCCCTCTTTCGGAAAGGTTTATCAGAGACCGTAAAAGATGTTATGGTGGGATTTCCTGTTCCCTCTGGTCTGGATGGCTCTATGGCATTAGCCATTCAAGTTGATCGGCGTTTACGTGAGCGTAAAAATACACGGGAGGCGCTACCACCTTTTGAACAAATGTCTGAACCTATGCAATGTGATGGGGTTTTGTCTAGGGCGTAACGTCGAGAGTTTAGAAGGCGTAATAAGCTGCGTTTTTTCTGTGGAGACGCCTCTCATACTATTTCTGTCTGCCCTAAATGAGAGAAACGTTTTGCACACACATTTTCTGTGGGCAGTATACAACCTAAGTTCCTTTTGGCAATTACTCCGATCACATTTTCCACTAAGGCTTTTGTGGATTCAGGAGCAGCTCTGAATCTGATGGATTTGGATTTTGCTAAATGTTGTGGTTTGTCCAAGACGCCTCTGCAGACACCTATTCCTTTGAGGGGTATTGATGCCACTCCGTTGGCGGAGAATAAACCTCAGTTTTGGACCCAGGTGATAATGCGAGTTGCCCCTGACCACCAGGAAAATTGTAAGTTTTTGGTGCTGCATAATTTGCATGACACTATTGTTCTGGGGTTTCCCTGGTTGCAAACTCATAACCCAGTTTTGGATTGGAAATCTGTGTCTGTGGTGAGTTGGGGTTGTCAGTGTGTTCTTAGGGACGCTCCTGTTTTCTCCACCTCTCCTCAGTCTCATGATATTCCTGATTATGTGGCTGAATTCTCTGATGTATTTAGTGAGAGTAAGTCTGTGTCTTTGCCCCCTCATAGGAGTTATGACTGTGCAATTGAGTTGATGCCTGGGTGTAAATTTCCCAAGTGTCGGCTTTTTAACTTATCTGTACCCGAACATGATGCTATGCAATCCTATATTAAGGAGTTGTTGGAGAAGGGTCATATTAGACCATCCTCGTCACCTTTAGGTGCTGGGGGCTTTTTTGTGGCCAAGAAAGATGGTTTATTAAGACCGTGTATTGATTATCGTTCCCTTAACAAGATGACGGTTAAATATCAGTACCCGTTACCTCTGATGTCTGATTTATTCTCCAGAGTTAAGAGTGCCTGCTGGTTTACTAAGCTTGACCTCAGGGGGTGTATAATCTTATTCGCATCAAGCACGGGGATGAATGGAAGACAGCGTTTAATACTCCGGAGGGACATTTTGAGTACCTGGTGATGCCTTTTGGGCTCTCCAATGCCCCTTCTGTCTTCAAGTCCTTTATGAATGATATTTTCCGAGACTTTGTGGATAAGTTTTTGATCATGTATCTGGATGATATTTTGATCTTTTCTAATGATTGGGATTCCCATGTGGAACATGTCCGGACTGTGTTTTGGATTTTGAGGGAGAATTCCCTGTTTAAGGGATAGAAATGTCTCTTTGGTGTACAGAGGATTTCATTTTTGCGATTTATCTTATCTCCATCGATTACTGAATGGAAACCTGGCCAAGGTACAGGCCATTTATGATTGGGTTCAGCCTGCTTCTTTGAAGGCTCTCCAGAAGTTTTTGGGTTTTGCTAATTTCTATCGTAAATTTATAGGTAATTTTTCTGGTATTGTCAGACCACTGACTGATCTGACCAAGAAGGGAGCTGATGTGCTGAATTGGTCTCCTGAGGCTGTTTCAGCATTTCAGGAGATTAAGCGGAGGTTTACTTCAGCTCCAGTTTTATGGCAACCTGATGTCTCACTTCCATTTCAAGTGGAAGTAGACGCTTCTGAGATTGGTGCAGGAGCTGTTTTGTCCCAAAAAGACCCGGTGACTTCTAAGATGAATCCCTGTGGCTTCTTTTCTCGAAAGTTCTCCCCATCTGAACGCAACTATGACGTAGGGAATCGGGAATTGTTGGCCATGAAATGGGCATTTGAGGAGTGGAGACATTGGTTGGAGGGAGCTAGACATCAATTTGTGGTCCTCACCGATCACAAGAATTTGATTTATCTGGAGTCGGCCAAACGCTTGAATCCTAGACAGGCTAGATGGGCCTTGTTTTTCACGCGTTTTAATTTTGTGGTCTCTTTTCTTCCGGGCACTAAGAATGTTAAGGCAGACGCCCTTTCTAGGAGTTTCTTTGCTGATTCTCTTAATGTGACCGAGCCTACTACTATCCTAGGTGAGGGGGTAGTTCTTTCTGCCATTTTGCCCGATTTGAGATGCGCCCTGGAGGAATTTCAGGAGGATAAACCTGAGCGTTGCCCTATGGGAAGATTGTATGTTCCGGACCAGTGGAGAAAGAGAGTGATGTCTGAAGTCCATTGCTCCGCATTGGCTGGTCATCCAGGTATTTTTGGTACCAGAGATTTGGTGAGTCGGTCATTTTGGTGGCCGCCTTATCTTGTGATGTCAGGAATTTTGTACAGTCCTGTGGGACTTGTTCTCGGTCTAAACTCTGTTCTCATTCTAGTGGATTGCTGATGCCCCTGCCGGTGCCCAAGAGGCCATGGACCCATATCTCAATGGATTTTATTTCTGATCTTCCTGTCTCTCAGAGAATGACTGCTATCTGGGTAATTTGTGATAGATTTTCGAGATGGTCCATCTTGTAACACTCCCAAAGTTGCCATCTTCCGCTGATTTGGTACCCTTGTTTTTACAACAGGTGGGGTTCATGGGATTCCTGAGAATATTGTGTCCGACAGAGGAGACCAGTTTGTTTCCAGATTCTGGAAAGCCTTTTGTTCCAATCTAGGAATTCAGTTATCCTTCTCCTCCGCGTTTCATCCCCAGACCAATGGGCAGACTGAGAGAACAAACCAGACCTTGGAGTCTTATTTAAGATGTTTTATATCTGCTGATCAAGATGATTGGGTCTCATTTTTGCCCTTGGCTGAATTTGCGCTGAACAATAGAGCTAGTTCTGCCACCTTTTTCTGTAATTTTGGGTTTCATCCTCGATTCTCTTCAGGGCAAGTAGAATCTTCATCCTGCCCAGGTGTGGACACTGTGGTTGTGAGAATGCAGCAGATATGGGACCAAGTGGTGGATAAATTGTCTCTCTCTCAGGAAAAGGCCCAGCGTTTTTCCAGCCAGCATAGGACCATTGGTCCCCGGTTTAAAGTGGGTGATATGGTTTGGTTGTCGTCTAAAAATATTCCTATGAAGGTTGCATCTCCAAAATTTAAGCCAAGATTTATTGGACCTTATAGGATTTTGGAGATTCTTAATCCTGTTTCTTTTCGATTGGCTCTTCCAGTTACGTTCAAAATCCATAACGTATTTCACAAATCACTGTTGAAGAGGTTTGTTGAGCCAGTAGTTCCTGTGGTGGCACCTCCTGACCCTGTGTTGGTTAAAGGCAATATGGAATATGAGGTAGAGAAAATATTGGATTCTCGTTTGGTTAGACGGAGACTCCAGTATTTGGTCAAATGGAAGGGTTATGGCCAGGAGGATAATTCTTGGGTCTCTGCCTCTGATATTCATGCCAATAAATTGGTTCGTGCTTTTCACCGGGCCCATCCTGATCGGCCTGGTGGCATGGATGAGGGTTCGGTGACCCCTCCTCAAGGGGGGGGTACTGTTATGAGCTAATTTTCTGCTCCACCAGTTGAGAGTTCCCCTTCCGTTCTCCCTCTGGTGGTGACGAGAGGTTGTGAGGTTGGTTTAAGTGGTAGTGATCTGCCACCTGGTGAGGAAGATAATGATTGGATCTCTGGAGTATCAGACAGGATATAAGACAGTCGACGCCCTATCCTGTTGCTGGTGATTCAGTCTGCTTCTTAGGTGTAGGACTCAGCTCTGTTCCAGTCTTTCAAGATAAGTTTGTTTTTTTGCTAATGTTCACACTTGCTCTTGTTGGCCTTTTCAGTTTTTTGTGTGGTCAGCCAGCCCGGCTGGGCTGTGCTGAATTTCCACTCTTATTTGCCAAATTGGCCTCTTTTTCCTCTGTCTCAGAATATTTCAGAGTGCTGATATAGTGGGAGAAGTCTAGTGACTTCAGGGTTAATTTTGCTATCAGTAGTGTTGGACATTTTGTAGGGTTTTTTGGCAGACTGCAGACAGTCTCTTTCCTTTCCAGTCCTTTCTAGTTAGTCGGGCCCCATCGTTTGCTCAGCCTATTTTCCTGCCTTTGTGTGTGTTTTCATCTTGTTTCACCGTCAGTACATGTGGGGGGCTGCCTTTCCTTTGGGGTCTGCTCTGGGGCAGTTAGTTTTCCTCTTTTCCTGCTTTAGGCTTATGTAGCTCTCCGGTTGTGACGAGACGTCTAGGACCAACGTAGGAACGCTCCACGACTGCTACTAGTTGTGTGGTTAGAATCAGGGATCTGCAGTCTGCATAGTTACCAACCTCTTTGGTTTTCTGAGACTTAGCTTGTGTGGCTTTTTATTTTTTCCTTTTTTACCATTCATGTGGTACAACTTCTTTTAGAGTTTTTGGCAGTGACAGGGTCAGGATTTCTCTTATCTACAGAGACTAGAGATGTATCCTGCTTGAATGGGAGACTTTCTAGATTTTCAATCTTGACATTCACCTAAAGTGCTTAAAGGGGTTGTCCCACAAACAAAGTATATTTTAATCAATAGATCTTGGAATAAAAATAAGTTCAACAATTGGATGTACTTTAAAAAATTGTTCCTGTGCTGAAATCTAATATATAAAGCTCAAGTGTGTGTATGTATGTATGTATGCATGCATGTGTGTATGTGTGCATGTCCGGGATTGGCATCCGCACTGTCGCAGCTACAGCCACAATATTTGGCACAGTCACACGTCTGGACCCCGAGAGCGTCCTAGGCTATGTTGTGAGGCGAAATTTTAACCCCATGCGTTCCAATTCACCAAACAATTTTGCCCCTATTTACATAATGGGGAAAGTGTGTGTGTATCAAGCCCCGCCCTTTATTATGATGTCATAATGGTTGCCATGGCGACGCTGATGTCATCATAGGTTGCAAGCCCCGTCGCTCATTATGATGTCATAATGGTTGACTATGGGATGGAAGATGTGTGATGGGTATATGGGAACCGGACTATGGGATGGAGGATATGTATGATGGGTATATGGGCACGGGACTATGGGATGGAGGATGTGTGATGGGTATATGGGCACTGGACTATGGGATGGAGGATATGTATGACGGGTATATGGGCACGGGACTATGGGATGGCGGATATTTATAATGGGTATATGGGCACGGAACTATGGGGTGGAGTATATGTATGACGGGTATATGGGCACGGGACTATGGGATGGCGGATATGTATGATGGGTATATGGGCACGGGACTATGGGATGGAGGATATGTATGATGGGTATATGGGCATGGGACTATGGGATGGAGGATATGTATGATGGGTATATGGGCATGGGACTATGGGATGGAGGATATGTATGATGGGTATATGGGCATGGGACTATGGGATCGTGGATATGTATGATGGGTATATGGGCACGGGACTATGGGATCGAGGATAATTATAATTTGCTATAACTAACCACAGTTAGTTACTATGCCCGGGCAGCGCTGGGCTCTTCAGCTAGTAATCTTATAAATGTGCCCCAGCTATGTACTGCGTAATGGCTGTTTCTGACCATGCAGGAACTTTGTCTGATCACACCACAGCTCCTGGGCAGGGGAGGAATACTGTGTCCAGTTTTGGGCGCCACATTTTAAAAAAGACATCAAACTGGAGCAAGTTCAGAAAAGAACGACCAGAATGGTGACCGGTCTGCATGCCCTGTCTTATGAGGAAAGGTTGCAGGATTTGGGATTGTTTAGCTTGCAGAAGAGAAGACTGAGAGGAGACTTAATAGCTGTCTACAAATATCTCAAGGACTGTCACATTGTAGAAGGATCATCTTTATTCTCATTTTCACAAGGAAAGCCTAGAAGCAATGGGATGAAACTGAATGGGAGGAGACACAGATTAGATATTAAAAAAAACTTTTGACAGTTAGAGTGATCAATGAGTAAAACAGGTTGCCACAGGAGGTGGTGAGTTCTCCTTCAATAGAAGGCTGGAAAGACATCTGTCTGGGATGATTTAGCGAATCCTGCTTTGAGCAGGGGGTTGGACCAGATGGCCCAGGACGTCCCTTCCAACTCTACGATTCTATGATTCTAAGAACCCCTGTAATGCATTAAGATTAGTAGGTTGTACCCAATCAAGGATGACCTGTACCTTAATGGGATTCAGCTGACACCTTTAGTAGAAACCAAATGAACCAAAAACTGAATATGCTAAACCTCGAATTACACTTCTCTAGGATGGCAAGAAAATGTTTGACAGGTAGAACCCAAAGCACCTGTCGAATATGATCCCGATGCTCATCGCGAGAACCTGAGTAAATCAAGATATCATCAAGTATATCACCACAAATCTACCCACGAAAAAAGAAAAAAAGATTAATTTATGAAGTTCTGAAACACTGCTGGAGCATTGGTCAAACTGAATGGCATTACAAAATTTTCTGTAAAGACTGAGCTGGTTGGAGTAGTGATATTGAAACCACTAGAGGCAGCACCGGGCAGATAGCATAGTCTGGAATAGCGAAGGAGTCAATACACAGGAACAGCAATGTAGTTTGAAGGAATAAGCAGGAATCGTAGTCAATAAAGCCAGGGGTCGTTTACCAGGAGCAGTAGTGTGATTGGAAAGAATAAGCAGGAATCATAGTCAAGGAAACCAGATGTCGTTTACCAGGAGCAGCAGTGTCATTTGAAGGAATAGCAAGTGAAAGGACACTTGACTAAAGGCAGGTAGCTCAATAATCATGCAATGAACTGAGAGCAAGGCCAGGTTTAAATAGGATGTGCAATCAGAATGAGCCAGACAGGAACTCAGGGTGGTAACCAACAGGAAACTCAGGGAGGAGGCATCAGCAACAACAAACATAGGTACTAGTATTTGGATAAGCAAAGAACTGTCCAGCGAGCTGAATAGCTCAGAAGGAAGAGCTGCCGACTGGTGCACAGGAGCTGCTAGGTTCAATTCCTGACATTTTCAAAGTGACCCTGGTGTGTATTGAAGGCAGTCTTCCACTCATCACCTTGGTTAATGCATATAAGACTATATGCCCCTCTCAGATTCAGTTTAGAAAACCATTTGTCTCCCTGCTAGTTGATTAAGTACATGTGGAATAGGAGGGAATGGGTAACGTACAGTAATCTTATAAAGATCTCCAAAATCCAAACAAGGAAGCAAACCTCCATCTTTTTTCTAAACAAAGAAAAATCACATGGCGACTGATAAGGTGGAAGGCTATTGTGACACTTGTAGAGACTCTTCTGAGTTCACTTTTTCAAGGTATCTCTTTCAGAAAGAGAGGTTAAACAGATGAGATTTAGGCAATTTGGCCACTGGGATGAATTTGATAGCACAATCATATGACCTATGCTGGGGAAGAACTTCACATTCAGTCTCAGAGAAAAACGTCCTCAAAATCCTGGGTAAAATCTGGAAAAAGAGATCTCATAGATGCCAGAGATTTGGATAAACAGCTGGAAAAATAAAAAAATTCCCCAGAGACTTACGGGCCTTTTAAACATAGCGATATTGCTAGTGATATCGCTAAAGCGTCACCGATTTTGTGACGCAGCAGTGATATCGCTACATGTGACACTCAGCTCCGACCGGCCCCCCGCTGGCTATCGCTGATCGAGTGAGATCGTCCTGGTCCATTTCTCATTGTCTGCTTCCTGCTGGCACCGACAAGTGAGCCATGGACGCGGGCAGAAGACGGTCATCATCGCTGCGTCTGACAGGTGACTAACGACTGCCGAGCATCACTGCGTCGCTGGTGAGAACTGCCTGTTTGGCAGCTCACTAGCGACCATTTAGCGATGCACCAGCGATCCTAACCGGGTCATATCTTCGTTGGGATCGCTGGTGCATCGCTAAATGTAACTGGGCCTTTAACCTTGCAAGTATCCCAATTGATGGTAGGATTGTGTTTAATCAATCAGGGCACACTCAACTTAAAGGGGTTGTCCAGGCTTTTCACATAATCTCAGTACATATCTGGGCTGCAGAATTATGACAATAAGTAATTTACTTTCTGTCACTAGTTTGCACGGTTTTCTAGATATTCTGAACAGAACGTCCAAGGGGGGTGTTATGGCATTGAAATGAGAACTAGTCGCAACCTCCTACTCTACTCCAAACATGCCCTCTATAGCAACAACCCTACCCTCCATAGCTACAGGCCCTCCCCATCCACATGAAGAAGTCCTCCTCACACAGTAACAAATCCTCCCCCTCTGAGGAGGGAAAATCGTCCTGTACTCTGGGACAGGCTGCTCCCATCAGTATTTGTGTCATTAGAGACACAGTGCTCACACATACACTGCACCAAATCTACTGCTGTGTGAAGACATCAGTGACACAGAGCTGTCTCATTCACACAGCAGAGGCTTTGTCACACAACAGATTACATCAGTGACTGCCATCCCCTGTGCAGATTAGAAGCTGCAGACCCCCATCACTGGCCATCACACAGTCTGTTCTCACTGCTGCCAGCAGCCTGGGACAGTGAGGGAAGGAATTACTGATAATGAGTTATGTATTGTAATCATGGAGTGGCCCAGAATACAGGACGATTTTCCCTCCTCACTGGTTTCACTTTCCATAGAACACTGTTCAGCGTGTGTCTGGGGGAGGAGCAGCTGCTCTCTGCACTGAGGCTGCTAGAGGGGGAGGATTTGTTACTGTGTGATGAGGGCTTCTTCATGTGGACGGGGAGGGCCTGTAGCTATGGAGGGTGGGGTTGTTGCTATAGAGGGCATGTTTGGAGCAGACTAGGAAGTTACGACTAGTTCTCATTTCAATGCCATAACACCCCCCCCCTTGGACATTCTGTTCAGAATATCTAGAAAACCGTGCAAACTAGTGACAAAAAGTAAATTACTTATTGTCATAATTCTGCAGCCCAGATATGTACTGAGATTATGTGAAAAGCACGGACAACCCCTTTAACTTTACCTGGCAAGGAAGGAAATACCATGAATGTAATACATTCTGTGTGTAACGCATCCCACTCTCATCCACACATTCTCAACCTTAAAAGTAACATGACTTTGAGTATGGGGAAGTTTTATCAGTTGCAGATTCTTGAATAGGATGACCAAGAGTTGAAACTGTGAACTCACACTCGATAGCAAAATTACTGTCAATGAGATCTAAGGTGGAACCTGAGTCAAAAAATGCAGCGATAACTATATCTCCAGATTTGATAACCAAATACTGTACACTTGGAAAAAACAAACAGTAGTATGCATGAGAGATAACTTCAAACCTTTTGAACCATAATAATGATTTTTTTCTCTCTTTACCTTTAAGAATTAAATTACTGTATCTGAAATACTGAATCATTACTTGACCTATTCCACCACAGTATAGACAGAAACAAGCAGATATTCCAACTTCAGTTACCTCCTTGGTCCCTCTGCAGGCCCCAGTTTGCATCAGTTCTCCTGAATCAATAGGTTGAGAGGGAGAAGTAACTGAAATACCCTCAAATGTGTTCTTATCCCTAAGGGTACCATTACACTTAGCGATGCACCAGCGATCCCGACAACGATATGGATCGCTGGTGCATCACTAAGTGGTCGCTAGTGAGCTGCCACACAGGCAGATCTCACCAACGACATCGCTGGGGTCGGGGGTCGCTACTTACCTGTCAGACATGGCGATCCTGACGTCCTCCCGCCCGCGTCCACGCGTCGCTCGTCGGCGCCACAGGAAGCGCCCGACGAGAAATGATCCAGGATCTTTTCGCGCGACCAGCGATAATCAGCGGGGGAGCCGGTCGGAGGTAAGTATCACATGTAGCGATATCGTTAGCAATATCACTGCTACGTCACAAAATCGGTGACTTTACAGCGATATTGCTAGCGATATCGCAGTGTGTAACAGGGGCTTTAGACATCTGTCCAAACCCGTGGCCAGTGACATGAGGTCTTTCAAGGACATCGGGGAAGGACTATAAACCATCAGATCTCTTATCTGGCTAGAAAGTCCCCCCCGCAAAATTGACTGGAGAAAGGGAACATTTCAAGAGGTTTCTACTGCACAGTATCTGAACTGAGAGCAGTAGTCCTCCACTTTACGATTTTCCTGAACCAACCTTCTGATCATTGTCATAACTTGGCTTTCAGGAACACATCAATTGGCCATTTTATGCGCTAATCTTTCTCAATTTTTCATATTTCTAATGCAGTATTGCAATTCATTTTTCATCTTTGCATGCTATGGCGCTGCGGAGTGCTTCCTTTTTTTGTTTAAATACAAAATTAAGCATTAAAAACAACTATGCAAAAAAAAAAAAAAAAATCAAAATATGAAAATGCCACAGTTTTGATTGCTTTCATGTATAATCTATGGTTTAATGATTCATATTTCCAGTAATATTTAAAACTAAGTGCACTTTCATGCACAGGTTTGCACCAAGCTAGTACAAATACCATTAAAGTCAATTAAATTTGGACTTTGCAGACACAACATGTCAGTGTAGGTTTATACCACATTGTAAGGAAAATGTACTATCAGCAAGTGAAGCAAATTAAAATAAAGATTTTCTGTCTGAAAGGAGGGATTGGGGAGAAGGGAGAAAGAAGATAAAAATGCAGAAATGTCTAAAGCGATAATAAAACTGTCAGATGTCTGCATTATAGCCCCTGGAGTAATGGAATTATGCCTTCATATTGTTGTTTTCTTTTTGCATGTCCTGCTGACTGAAGAATATAGTGAAGGCAAAAAAGCGATATATTATATGTAAAGATCAAGCAGGGGTAAATGCAATCCTACCAAACAATCCCAAGATATATGCATAATGACATCTTTTTACATAAGGCGCCATGATTATGGAGGCTGTATGAGGACACACTGAGTACCTGGAATTTCATATTTTAAAACTTTAGGAACCTAGTGCCTCCATAAGCCGATTTATTACAGAGATATAGCATTCTAGAACCAATCAGTCCAGAGGTGAAAAGTTCTTTAATATGAAAATCCAGCAAAGCAAATTACAATTTTCTTTCTGTAGTTCTTATCGAGTTAGACACAAAAATTACTCCTGTAAACTTATAGGCAAAATATAAAGTAAAAATAAGTATATTACAGATATATTAACATAAAATTTCCAGTAGATGTGACTAGATTTAGGCAGGGCTGAAACCAGGAATTTCTGGGCCCCATACTGGCAACATTGTTGGGTCCCCTTGACACTCCGCCCATGCTCCACCCCAATTTCGCCTACACCCCTCGAAACTTCCACAGTCCCTCTGCCAGCTCTTGTAAAAACTCAATTTCTGCACCTGGACCTCACTAATCACACATTAACAGTTCCCATCACTATATCACATACATAGCCATCAGCTTTGGTTTTGGCCAAAAGTTTTCTTTAAAGCCGCCACCATAACAAGGTAGACTCCTCTGGCAGGGCCCTACTCTACTCTATTAAACATTTCGTAAAATATTCAAAACTCTTTTTAGGTATATTTTTATTTATTATTCAATTTTTAAAATGACCAATAATACCACATACAAGGGACAAATACCACCACCCCCAGAACAAGCTCCATATTACCACCACTGTTGGCGAATAATACCGCATACAAGGAACAAATACGCCACACCATGACCAGACCACATATTACCACCACAGTGATCGAATAATATCGCATACAAGGAAGCAAATGCCATCATACTATGACCAGATCCCATATTACCAACACAAAGTGACCAAATACTACAATACTGATTACTAGTAAAAAAACCACAATGCTAATATTTCCATAAGTGCCATGATACACAGGAGCTCTGTTAATAGTATACAGTGTATAGGTAAAACAGTGATCACCAGTGACATAATACACAGGAGCTCTGTATACAGTGTCAGTGTACAGGTGACATTATAGACAGGAGCTATGTACAGTTGTGCTCAAAAGTTTACATACCCCAGTAGAATTTTTGCTTTCTTGGCCTTTTTTCAGAGAATATGAATGATATTCATTGTCAAACTACTGTGTTTTCTCTTTTTAAATCATAATGACAACCCCAAACATCCAAATAGCCCTGATCAAAGTCTACATGCCCTGGTGATTTTGGCCTGATAACATGCACAGAAGTGGACACATGTTAAATATTAATAATCCGTTAATTTCTTATAAGACTCAGTTCTGTACATTGCTTTAGCTTACACGACATAGGCTATTTTTAAGCTTGGCTCATGGTAGAAAGACAGCTCCATATATGTAGAGACCACGTGCTTTAGGAGACGTATATAATTCATGGCTAACTGTAGAGGTCGCTCTTCTTCTTCCCTCACCATCATGAGACACAGATGCAAGATGACATAACTCAACAGCTGGTATGTTACTTTATTACGAAGAAGCCGAACTGAGAGACAGATGCCATTTGCCATGTGAGATCCCGGAGAGAAAGAAGAATACATGCTGCTTTGCTATGAACAATGGACAATATCTCTTTCACTTATTTTTATTCACCTGTTTTTCTGTAATAACCTTTCTTTGATGGAAGAATCCAAATAAACCACTATATTTTTATCTGGTAACTAGTCCTGAGTATTTTACAGGATATGCATTATTTTACATTGGAGAGCCAGCCAGATCTGAATTTTTGTACTTTTTTGCAGATTTCCCTCAACTTGCACACACGGGGGATTGGACTTTGCTAACGTCAAATCATATGTGCAAGTTATCGGGAATTCCACTACTTACAAGAATCACACAGAACCTAGAAGTAAGAATTGCCAGATAGATTGAGAAGTACTACAAGTGCCAAAGTGCTAGACGTGCTGAAACCAAGACAAGAGCCCAGCGTTGTCCATCAAAGGAACAAGCTGAGACATTTCAAGGTAAGATAAAATGGATGTCATTAATTGTCTTGCTAAGCAGAGTAAATTGAAATTTAAGTCTGTAGACAATTCTAATTCAGAAGTTTTATGGTTAAGTTTATATGCCGAGTGTGAACTCGAGAATCAGAGGTTAGATTCTAAGTTTTTCAATAGAGAAAGAGAGAGATTAAAAAATATTCTACAGATGGTAGATATATTTCATAGATCTGTGTCAGAGAAATCCAAAAATGATTGTTGTGATGTTCCCGAGATTCACTGTAATGTGGAGAAACAGTTACAAGTAGCAGCTATTGAAGGTGACCTTGCAGACGTGGAACAAGATGGAGAAGTAGGAGGAGACTTCAGAACTGACGTAGAGGACGTACAAGGGAAAGACGTACCACTAAAAATAGACGACTCACAGGCCCAAATCCGAAGGAAAAGTTTGCTTAAGATATGCGAAATAATACCTGCTTATGACAACAAAATCCATGTTTGTAGAAACTCTGAGATTTTTGAAAGTTGTGCTGATAAATTTGATTTATCTAACGAGGAGAAGAATCAGTTGTTCAAAATGTGGATCCCTGTAAATTTTGCTAGGAGATTGTCTTTAAAGTTATCTGGTGAAACACATGAGAATTTAACTGATAAAGACAGATTAAAAATTCTCATTTTTTGTTCATCAAATGAAAATCATCCAGATATTGATATTCTTCAAAAATTAAGAATTGGTCGGAAGGAATGTATTTTTACGTTCATGTCCATATATGAACGTTTGTACAAAATGCTGAGTGAGAATGTCAAAACACCGTCCCTCATAAGGAGTTTTGTAAGCAAATTTTGGTTTCTAAATCCTGCATCTCGTGTTATTGCGTCACAAAAAGATTCTTTGTTTGAATGTGCGCAATCCCTTGATTTTGCCAGAAAACACGAGAATCGTGAGAGGAAAGTAAATTGTGCTAATTTTGTAAAGACAGGCAGAGTAAAATCTTATCAGAAGCCTGTAATAGCAAAGCCTTCTAAAATGAGATTTCCCCAAAATCAAATCTACGAAGAAAGAAAAAGAAAATCACATGTTTGTTATAAGCCATATGGAATGATGCAAAGGAACACCGAAAAGACACAAATGGAATTAAGAAAAATGATGAGTTCTGATTTTCTTTCTGTAACAAAGATGGCCGAATTTAACAGACAGAAACAGGTGGTGAGTGACATCATGGCCTGTAAACTGAATACTCTGCTCCAAGAATCTATCAGCTTTAAAATGGCAAGAACCTTTCAGGATATTTTTTGCAGAGAAATAAGTATGGGTGTAGGAATTGGCTAGAAAAAGTAATTATATATATATTGTGTAAAAGTGTTATACAATTAGTGAGTTATATGTAATTATTTTATAGAGTATAATCCTGTAGTTTTATGGTTTGTGGATATATACATAGTCATACAGTATATATAGAGTGTTTGTAGAAGTAGAAATAGTAGAACTGTATTTTTTAATGAAAATTAAAATCTACATCAGTAATAATATTTAGAATATGAATATGATATTAACCTTATTTTTTATGTTTCCTTAGAATTTTCATTTCAAAGCAGGACTTAATCGAGAAAAATTCTCTTCCAAGGATTTATGCCTTTATTTACACAGGAAGTTGCAATATTGCATGATTTTATATATCTAACCCTTAAAAGGAAATAACTAATTGCTTTTTAAAATGTTCTGGGTGTGTGCTTTACTGCATGGTTTGAATGACAACCACAGCAGGGGAATTTGAACCTTGTTCTAATAATACAAGTATACCAGTATACTATGTCCCTGTTCCTTAGGAAAAGAATTTTTAAGGGGGTCTCAACTTTTGCAAACCAATGGAATTTTTTTTCCAGGCCTAAATGTCAAGTATAGCTATACATATACATATATTTATGTCATGTGTATTTGGGGAATATTCAAAGAAATATTAAGAGACTAAATTGAAATAGTTTACAATGCATTGATAATTAGGATAATTTGGGTTAAAATACGTGTATTCATCACACCTTCATATGTGAGGTATTTGGTTTAAAGTTAATATGTGACACAGTCTGAGTGACAGTGACTGAGTGTATGAGCAGCTGCTGAGCGAGTAATGTGATACGTTTGTATGAGGCCTCAGGATCCTGAATGAATGAGGAAAGAAAAAAAACCCCAAAAGCTTTTATCTTTAGGAGAAATATGCAGATCAGTTAAATTATTAGAATATTAGGATATATAATGAAATATTATCTATACAACATATATTTCTATATTTCTATAGTAATTATTATTTCTTGATTTAGTTAATTGTGGATAAGTGCAAAGTGCAATTGCACATCAAAATGGTTTATGCAAATTAATTTTTCCAAAGGATAATTTTATGATATTCAAATTAATTTTAATGGTTACACATCTTCAGACAAATAATGGTATAAGCAAGTATAAATTTACATAATTTATACATTAATTATTTTTAATTTTGGTTTTGATAAATGAATTATTTCATAGAACAATATTTTTTGGTATTAAGGGGGAAAATATGTTTTTGATCCTGACTACATCATCACATTTGATTAATACTTCTTCTTCACACATTTTAATAGGAAAAAATATTAATAAGGTGCAATGGTATAAGTATTGGGTATAATAACAAGTATTATAAGGATTCATTTCTTTACACTAAGAGGAATTACATGCAAAGTTGCATAATTTGAATATTTTGGTAACACAAGTTTATGACAATTATGAAATAATCCAGATCATGGAAATATTAAGGGTATATGTTACTGAAGACATAACTACTCTGCATCAACATAAAGGCCTTATTCTTATTTTTATTCTTATTTTTCATTATTTTTAATTCTTTCACCAATATTTAGTAAAGTAATATCTACTGAGAATATTGCTTCATTAAATATAGCAATTATATGGTTCTATTACTAAGGAAAATGTTTCACTTCTGAGTTATATGCAACAATTCTTTTATTCATTCATTCGCTCACTCATATATTCTTATTTTGGTTCATGGCTTTACATTCCTACATATTATTAGTATAATGAATATATTCCTTATTAATAAAGATGATAACACTGGTTACATAAAACACAGTGACACCTATGGGTTGAAAAAGGTAATTACACCTATGACATAAAAAAATGTTCTATCACATGAAAAATGCGGATAATAATGTATTATCGTTTATTATTTCAAATATTGAAATCCATATATGGTACAAATTCTGATAATAATTATATGGATATTAATGATTGCTATGGTACGCTGTGATATTATGGGATAGGGAAATTACCAGATTTGGTATAGAATAGGGAATGAAGACTTCAAGCAAGATACTGAAATTATGTTAATAAAGACTTTTCACATTTCTAAACTTCATTGATTTTTATCAGTTGCAAGAAGAAGAATGCCGCGATCCAGAAGTCCCAGAAGGTAACAAAGCTATGATTACTGAGTAATAGACTGTGTTAATTACAAATGCAGTATCCACCACTGACAGTCACAAGTGCAGTATCCACCACTGACAGTCACAAGTGCAGTATCCACCACCGACAGTCACAATTAAAGTGTCTAACCTGACAACCAGAGGACGATGATCCTATGATGCTGAGATGAACGGTGTTATCACGTTCTTATCAAGTTCCAGAGGTTTTCAATCACCTGAAAAGCTTCGATGAAAGCTGGTGAACAATGAAGGTAATTATCAGGAAGCTACAACCCTGACATATGTCCTGTGCATTAGGACAAGGACTGGTTATGGTGCTATGTTTAGCAAGGAAGAGTCATTTTAACCCTTGCTTTGCTGACCAAAGACGTCACACCTGTTCAAAGACCAGTACCGATGGAGGATTCCAGAATATCCAAGGCGAGCCAATATAAGCCCAGGTTTTTAAAGATGACACTACACAGATATTAAAGCTGCATAGACTTTGTTTTCGTATTAACATTTGAAATTATGGACTTTGATTTGATACACAACACAATTTCTATATGCTATAGAAAAACTGTGTTTTTAAAAGAACCAAGAAGAAGACAGAAGACATCAAAATGAAGACCAGATGACACCAGATGATGATGACTGGACCTGAGATGCTTCAATTTAGACTTAGGGAAGTATAATTATACATATTTTATATGAATATTGTTCACGGCTTACCATAACATGAATTCACATCAATTATGTCATTGAGTACTTATAACGGTAATCTAATATTATTATTATTATTATTATTATTGATATTAAATTATTTTGTCAAAGAAGAAGAAAAGAAGAAAAAAGATCGTTATATTTGAGGGTTCCAATTAATGTCTGTCTCCCTCAAAAGGGGGAATTGTTAAATATTAATAATCCGTTAATTTCTTATAAGACTCAGTTCTGTACATTGCTTTAGCTTACACGACATAGGCTATTTTTAAGCTTGGCTCATGGTAGAAAGACAGCTCCATATATGTAGAGACCACGTGCTTTAGGAGACGTATATAATTCATGGCTAACTGTAGAGGTCGCTCTTCTTCTTCCCTCACCATCATGAGACACAGATGCAAGATGACATAACTCAACAGCTGGTATGTTACTTTATTACGAAGAAGCCGAACTGAGAGACAGACGCCATTTGCCATGTGAGATCCCGGAGAGAAAGAAGAATACATGCTGCTTTGCTATGAACAATGGACAATATCTCTTTCACTTATTTTTATTCACCTGTTTTTCTGTAATAACCTTTCTTTGATGGAAGAATCCAAATAAACCACTATATTTTTATCTGGTAACTAGTCCTGAGTATTTTACAGGATATGCATTATTTTACAACACACCTGTGACTTGTTTGCTTGTAATCAGTGTGTGTATAAAAGCGGAGTGAGTTTCTGGTATCCAGACAGACTCTTGCATCTTTCATCCAGCTACTGACATTTCTGGATTGTGAGTCATGGGGAAAGCAAAAGAATTGTCAATGGCTCTACGGGAAAAGGTAGTTGAACTGTGTGAAACAGGAAAGGAATACAAAAAGATATCCAAGGAATTGATAATGCCAGTCAGCAGTGTTAAAGTTGTGATTAACAAATGGAAAATCAGGGGCTCTGTAAAAACAAAACCACGGTCAGGTAGACCAACAAAAATGTTCGGGATGCAAAGAAAAACCCACAAATCGGATCAGCTGAAATACTGGACTCTGAAAACTAGCAGTGTGGCTGTTTCAAGATGCACAACAAGGAGGCACTTGTGTTAGGGCTGGTGGAACGCACCAAATAATAAAGATGGTGCGTTCGCAGCCCGGGGTCCACCGTGCAGGGGTGGTAACCTGCTGCTCAGTAATGGCGGATGCTATATGGCGGTATACTATAAAAACACACGCGGGTTATCGTCACCCGGTGTGTACGGGGGCGGACTCTGTTGCTTCACAGAGCCGCACTACCGCTGAACATAAACGCCTGGCGCATGGGCGAGCGGCCATGCGAACCTTTTATAGCCACGGGCGTCCGGGACCTTCCTGGCTTCTCGGATGGGCCAATCCGAACTCGAGCAGGACCTGAGCACGTGACCCTCGATCTCCAATGGGAGATCACTCCACGGGCATGCTCAGTGGCCCGACATGAGGGCTTAGTCCCTGGAGAATCTCGCTGCTGAGCAGCCTGCATTTTCATAGCTGTGTCAGAGGTGGCAGCAGCAAACAAACCCACAGAGTTAGCCTGGGCAGAGCGCCGGGACCGACGAATCTGCTGAGCAGGCTCCACTGTGGCCAAAGAAGAATGGGAGACCGCTGGGTGCAAGGCTCTGGATTCCTGCTGTGCAGTGGCAAGAACCCGACGCCTAACAACTTGAAGAAAAGTAGGCTGCATGGTTGAGTTGCCAGAAGAAAGTCGTTACTGTGCAGATGCACAAAGTATCTCACCTACAGTACGCAAGCAGCACAGAGACAAGCCTCAAAACTTCTGGAACAAGGTAATTTGAAATAATGAGACCGAAATTTAACTTTTTGGCCACAACCATAAACATTACATTTGGAGAGAAGTCAACAAGGCCTATGATGAAAGGAACACCATTCCTACTGTAAAGCACAAAGGTGGATCGCTGATGTTTTGGGGATGTGTGAGCTACAAAGGCACAGGAAACTTGGTCAAAGTTGAAGGAACGATGAATGCAGCACATTATCAGCAAATACTGGAGGCAAATTTGCAGTCATCAGCCCACAAGCTGCACATGGGACGTACTCGGATGTTCCAACATAACAGCGATCCATAACACAAGGCCAACTCGACCTGTCATTGGCTACAGTAGAACAAAGTGAAGATTCTGGAGTGGCCATCTTAGTCTCCTGACCTCAATATCATTGAGCCACTCTGGGGAGATCTCAAGCGCACAGTTAATGCTAGACAGCTCAAGAATTTACAGGAACTGGAAGCTTTCTGCCAAGAAAAATGTACAGCTTTACCATCTGAGACAATAATGAACTTCATCCACAACTACCACATAAGACATATATGTTTTAAGGCATTTTTTTACTTACTGCAAAGTCAAATGTTTACATACAGTAAGATTACTATGAATTTAAACAATTCTGGACTGCCCATATGATGATGTCATGTGTTTTGCAGCTTCTAATAGTTTTTGTTGCAACATCTGAGTTAATTAAAGACACGCCTGTGGATGTATTTTACTGCACACCTGAAACACATTGCTTCTTTGTGTAGCATCACAGGAAGTCTCAAGAAATCAGCCAAGATATCAGGAAGAGAATTGTGGACTTGCAAAAGTCTGGCTCATTCTTGCATACAATTTCAAGATGCCTGAAGGTGCCTCATTCATCTGTACAATTATTTGCAAGTCCAGCCATCATACCACTCAGGAAGGAGACGAGTTCTGTGTCCCAGAGATGACCGTACCTTGGTCTGACATGTGCATATTAACCCAATGACAAAAGCAAAAGACCTTGTGAAGATTATATCAGAAGCTGATAAGATTGTGTCAATATCCACAGTTAAACAAGTACAGTATTAACATGAGCTGAAAGGCCACTACGCAAGGAAGAAGTCTTTACTCCAATAGAATCACAAAAAAGCCAGATTAATGTTTGCAAATGCACACAGGAACAAAGACCTTAATTTTTGAAGACATGTCATGGTCTGATGAAACTAAAATGTAAGTTTTTGGGTATAATGACCATCATTACATTTGGAGGGAAAAGGGAGAAACTTGGAATCCTAAGAACACCATCCCACCTGTAAAAAACGGGGGAGGCAGCATCATGTTGGAAGGTTGTTTTGCTGTAGGAGGGACTGGTGAACTTCACCATATTGATTGCATCATGATAAAATAAGATTATGTGGCAATACTGAAGCAACATCTCAAGACATCAGTCAGGAAGTTAAAGCTTGTGCTGAAATGCGTCTTCCAAATGGACAATGATCCAAAGCATATTGCCAAAATGGTATCAAAGTGACTTAAGTATAACAAAGTCACAAAGGCCTGATCTCAATTCTATTGAAAATTTATGGACAAAGCTGAAAAGTAAGGTACGAGCAAGGTGACCTACAAACCTGGATCAGTTACACCAGTTTTGTCAGGAGGAAAGGGCCCAAATTCCGACCAACTATCCTGAGAAGCTTCTGGAAGGATATCCCAAACGTTTGACCCATAATCTTTCAGTTTAAGGGAAATGGTACCAAATAAAAATGAAATGTATGTAAAGTTTTGACTTTGCAGTAAGTAATAAACATGCTTTAAAACATTCTCTCATTATTCTGGCATTTGGCAAATATTAATATTTATGGTAATCCTAATGGACGTAAAACGGGAAAGGTTTATTCTGATTTCATGTCAGATATTGAGAAAAACATGCATATGTGTCTTTTTATATAGTGCATGTAAACTTCTGGTTTCATCTGTAGTGGCAGTGTACAGCTAATACATGGATCACCAGTGACATTATACACAGGAGCTTTGTATATACTATATAGTGTACAAGTAACACACTGATTCACCAGTGACATCTGTAAATTAAGGCTAGTTTCACACTTGCTTTTTTTTGCAGCGCGTTTTTCCCGCAAAAAAACGCATTGAAAAAACGCATACATAAGCATACAACTGCTGCGTTTTTTTCAAGCATTTTTATGAGCATGCATGAAAAAAACGCAGCGTTTTTATGCGTTTGTATGCGTTTTTAGTGCGTTTTTACCGCGTTTGCGTTTTTTTCCAACATTTTTAGGTGGCCCCTCACACTACCCAAACCATGACTTTACTAACCCTAACCCTGACCCTAACCCTAACCCTGACCCTAACCCTGACCCTAACCCTTAACCAAATCATACTTAACCCTAACCCAAACCCTAAACCCTAACTAACCCTAACCCTGACCCTAACCCTAACCCTAACCCTGACCCTAACCCTTAACAAAACCATACTTAACCCTAACCCTGACCCTAACCCTTAACCAAACCATACTTAACCCTAATCCTGACCCTAACCCTGACCCTAATCCTTAACAAAACCATACTTAACCCTAACCCTGACCCTAACCCTAACCCTGACCCTAACCCTAACCCTGACCCTAACCCTTAACAAAACCATACTTAACCCTAATCCTGACCCTAACCCTGACCCTAATCCTTAACAAAACCATACTTAACCCTAACCCTGACCCTAACCCTAACCCTGACCCTAACCCTAACCCTAACCCTGACCCTAACCCTAACCCTGACCCTAACCCTTAACAAAACCATACTTAACCCTAATCCTGACCCTAACCCTGACCCTAACCCTTAACAAAACCATACTTAACCCTAACCCTGACCCTAACCCTAACCCTGACCCCAACCCTAACCCTGACCCTAACCCTAACCCTGACCCTAACCCTTAACAAAACCATACTTAACCCTAATCCTGACCCTAACCCTGACCCTAACCCTTAACAAAACCATACTTAACCCTAACCCTGACCCTAACCCTAACCCTGACCCCAACCCTAACCCTGACCCTAACCCTAACCCTGACCCTAACCCTTAACAAAACCATACTTAACCCTAATCCTGACCCTAACCCTGACCCTAACCCTTAACCAAACCATACTTAACCCTAACCCTGACCCAAACCCCAACCCTAACCCTGACCCTGACCCTAACCCTAACCGTAAACCCCCTTAACTAACCCTAACTCTAACCCAAACCCCTAAATTCCATGGTTAAAAAAAAAAAACGCATATGCAAAAAAACGCATACATGAGCATGCCAGTGCGCACATATGCGCATCCATAGGCTATAATGGCCATTTTTAGCGCAAAACGTGCGCATATGTGCGCATGCGCTTTTTTGCAGGGCCAAAAAATGCAACATGCTGCGTCTGGAAAATACCAACGCACACCCCAAAAAAACGCAGCGCATGAAAATCGCATACATGCGCTTACCAGCGCGCAGGTATGCGCACCCATGTTAAATATAGGGGAAAAAACGCATGCGCAGGTATGCGTTTTTTTCCAGCGCTAAAAAACGCAAATGTGAAACCAGCCTAAGTCCTTCATTTCACTTTTCTTCTTCATCCAGCTTAGACCATCATCAATTCTTCCAACCAGGACGCGTCTCTGCAGAAAATAACACAGCTATCTAGATCAGCAATTGCAGAGCACATTACGCAATTTTCTCTCAACTTCTGTGATACACTAGATGAAGAAAAAACGGTGACATATTGCCGCCCTGCACGGTACCAGCACCCAACCATTGAAAACAGTATACTCAAAAATAAAATGCATCACTGCAGTAATAATATCCCTTAATTAGCCCCCTATAGTAATATTATCCCCCATCCTGGCCCCCCTTGTATCTCATTCCTAGCCCCTTCTGTCTCATTCCTGGTTCCAGCCATATGTTCTCCCATCCTAGCCCCAAATGTTCTCCCATCCTGCCTCGATGTGTCTCCATCCTGCTCCATCTGCCTTCATCCTCCTCCCCCATGTGTCCCATGATCCTGCATCATGTATCCCATGATTCTGTCTCCATGGTTCCCCATCTGTCCCATGATCCTTCCCAATCTGTGTACATTTTGTGGCTTGCCTCTTTCAGTAAAAAAAAAAAAAAAAAAAAAAACTTTTTTGTATTTTTCCACAGTTCAGTGTTGTCATCTCTTCCATCTATTTGAAGTAGGGTTCACTGACAGTGACATCGTACACCCGCGACGTGCACACAGACGTCAGCTGGAGGCTTTAACCAGTGCCCTGCGGGCCCGCACAGAAATAGATTTTAACTGAACGTGGACACACGCTCAGTTAATGAACTGGCAGGATCCTCCTGCCCCTTGGACCCAATGAGCAGAGCTGGGCCCAATCTGGTCCCCCTCTGCTCACCGGGCCCCATATGCCAGTAAGGACTGTAACGCGCTTATGGTGGCCTTGCCCGAAAGTGACTTTTACAATGTAAGTCAGAGCAAGGCTTCATAGGCTTACATTGTGAAAGAGACTTCAGGCGAACAGAGAGTTCAGGGTGATGCAGAGAGTCTGAATCGCCATCAAAGAACTCAGAAGTGCACATACTTATAAATATATCAGCATGAACACACACATGCAATAAACACAGTACTACACACAGCCTGCACACACTTAACACAGGTGACATACAAATATATTTACTCTTTTCATTCAGGAAATGGGGAAGGCTTCATATAGTAAGAAATCAGCAGGACAGGGAGTCCTCTTGTCAGTCCTACACAGCTCCACCGTCCCGACTGCTGAACTGCTGGAAGCATTACAAGAGGGAGGCAGCACCTGGGTGTGGCTAGCAGCCATGGAGGGGAAAGTGCTGTCAGGTTTCTCCCCTCTCCTCAGTAATGTTACTCCACTCTGCTCTCATCCCCTCTCCCCAGGACTGTGTAAGGCTAAGTTCACACTTGCGTTTGGCTGGTCTGCGCATGGCTGCGTATGTCCTCCCTTTAGCCCCGCCTACGATCTGCCTACTTCCGCATGCATCCTGCATTGTTCTGCGTACCTACAGTATCTTTAACATTGGGTATGCAGGGACATGCGTAGTATGCGGATACGTCTGCATGCGGCATTTTGATGTGCCCGCCGACCACACGGGAATGCAACATGACCAGCCAAACGCAAGTGTGATCTTAGCCTAACCCCTCTCCTCAGTAGCTTTTCCTATCTCTCCTCACTAATTTCTCCCATTATCCCTTTCCTCAGCACTGTCCCAATTCCCTACATACCCGGCTCTGCCCAAATAGTTCCCTTTCTCGCTCATTGCCATGGACTCTGTGCAGCTGTTCTGTACACACCATTGCCATAGACTCTGTGCAGCTGCTCTGTACACACAGGAAAACATCTCCTGTCACTGGCGCCAAAGAGGAGGTCCAGGAGGCGGTGAGGAGGAGCGTCTCAGATAATTACAGACATGCACCATGCAGGGCTGTGTTTAAATATCCTGTATGGTGTATGGCTGTGTTAGTAAATAATTATGACTGACTGATGCTGGCCCTGGGACCAGGTGAGGAGAAGCAAAAGAAGAGGTGCTCGGACTGGGTCACAAACTCTGCCAGCGTGTCCCAGGCAGTTCGGGTCCCTCCTCCATTGCTTCTGCTCATCAGAGGATTTTGTGAAGAACTTTATAAATTTAACATTTTCTGCAGGCCAAAGTGACTGTTGCCAGTCTGTTCAAGTCCATATTGTGGACTATAAATTATATATCGCTTTTATTTATTTATGATTAATTATGTCTTTCCAAGAAAAAAGAAAATATCAGGTTGGCAACTTTGGCAAAGGTATTATCCCTGCCGCTGCTGGCACCATCTTGTGCACATTGCAGCTGGAAACAGCGTAGTGTGAGCGTAGGGAGAGTAATAGTAGCATATAGGGAGAGTTATTCATCCCAAAAAGCTCTTTTAAGAGTTGAAGATTGTGAAGATTAGTTCTTTGTTAGGTGGAGATAGCTTAGGGAGAGATTTAATAAGAGGGAGAGTAAAAGGTAAGCACCTGGGTGTTATCATTGCAAGTACATGCTGCAGATCTTTGCCATTTTCCATTGTGTTGTATAGTTTAGTATTAGGAAAACACTGTGGGATTAGGGGGAAATAGGGAGTGTTTCATCCACTACCATAATATTTAAATCATCTCTTTTTAGAGGCAAATAATATTAGGTAGTACAAATGTAGTGATCGCAGGCACGCGGGATGCAGTGACGAGACGGGAGCCAGAGTAAGCTTAGAATGTAACATTGTGATGCAGTGACCCCTGTGACAGCTAGGGGGCGCTGTATGGGCTGCCCGGGACATGCATGCAGGCATTCCCTTTGTTATGATGGGAAAATGGTGAGCAGCAGGATAATAAATGGCCAATATGTATCACAGGGGTGGGTGCTCTGTGATGGAAACTGGAATATGTATTAATCAGCAGAGATATATTGCTGAGGATTTGTTGCTATGTATTGGGATAGCTTCCAGGTGACTTGGTGAGATGGGTGGAACCAGTCACCTACAAACCCACCCAGGGGCGTGTGTCTGAATGCCCAATGTAAAGCCTGTATGTGTATGGCTGTGTGTGTAAGAGGACCTTTAGTGAGGTCATAACCATATGATCCATACCTCACCGGTGGGTGTGGTTATGGACCATATAATGTGCCTGAGGTCTGGTCACATGGAGAGAGAGTGTGTACCTGAGTGGTTCAGGGTGCAAGGTTCTGAAGGGTCAGTGTTGGGAGATTCTGCTAGAAGGATTGGATCCCTGGAGCACGTGCTGCGACCTTGGACCTGGTGAGGCGTGAGTGTTGGACGGTCTCAGGAGGATACGGACATCCTGAATAGCACCCGCTGAGGCTCTGGACCTGGTGGCCGGTGTGTTAGGAGACCTGGGGAGTAGGGTCGGATCCCTGAATAGCACCCGGTGAGGCCTGTGTGTTTGCAGAGTCAGTGACGGCACTGCATTGGTGGGAGCTACTGTCCGTCTGTGGATCTGGACTGTCAGGTGGCCTGGTGAGCAAGACGTTATTCGGGATGGTGATCCCAGTTTGGCAGCTTCCCTGGGAAAGAGAGGACTGACAAAGAGTCAGCATCTAGAGCCGGAGCTCCTGCGAGGTAACCCCGAACATGGGGATATAACTGTTGGTGAGCATAATGTTCTATGGACACTAATGGTCCAGCGTGTTTAGTGACAGCATATTAACCCCTTCACCCCCAAGGGTGGTTTGCACGTTCATGACCGGGCCAATTTTTACAATTCTGACCACTGTACCTTTATGAGGTCATAACTCTGGAACGCTTCCATTGATCCCGGTGATTCTGACATTGTTTTCTCGTGACATATTGTACTTCATGTTAGTGGTAAAATTTCATTCAAATAACTTGCGCTTATTTGTGAAAAAAATGGAAATTTGGCAAAAATTTTGAAAATTTCGCAATTTTCCAACTTTGAATTTTTATGCCCTTAAATCACAGAGATACGGCACACAAAAAACTTGATAAGTAACATTTCCCACATGTTTACTTTACATCAGCACAATTTTGGAACCAAAATTTTTTTTTGTTAGGAAGTTATAAGGGTTAAAAGTTGACCAGCGATTTCTCATTTTTACAACACCATTTTATTTTTAGGACCACATCACATTTGAAACCACTTTGAGGGGTCTATATGATAGAAAATACCCAAAAGTGACACCATTCTAAAAACTGAACCCCTTAAGGTGCTCAAAACCACATTCAAGAAGTTTATTAACCCATTAGGTGCGTCACAGGAATTTTTTTGAATATTTAAAAAGAAATGAACATCTAACTTTTTTTCACAAAAAAAATACTTCAGGTTCAATTTTTTTTATTTTACCAAGGGTAACAGGAGAAATTGGACTGCAAAAGTTATTGTGCAATTTGTCCTGAGTACGCTGATACCTGATTTGTGGGGGGGAACGACTGTTTCGGCGCATGGCAGAGCTCAGAATGGAAGGAGCGCCGTTTGACTTTTTCAATGCAAAATTGGCTGGAATTCAGATCGGACGCCATGTCACGTTTGGAGAGCCCCTGATGTACCTAAACAGTGGAAACCCCCTACAAGTGACCCCATTTTGGAAACTAGCCCCTCAAGGAACTTATCTAGATATGTGGTGAGAACTTTGAACCCACAAGGGCTTTACAGAAGTTTATAACGTACAGCGGTACAATTAAAAAATCATATTTTTTCCACAAAAATGATCTTTTCACCCCAATTTTTATTTTCCCAAGGGTAACAGGACCCTAAAAGTTATTGTGCAATTTGTTCTGAGTACGCTGATACCCCACATGTGGGGGTAAACCACTATTTGGGCGCATGGCAGAGCTCGGAAGGGAAGCAGCGCCATTTGACGTTTTTGGCTGGAATTGAGATCGGACACCATGTCGCGTTTGGAAAACTCCTGATGTACCAAAACAGTGGAAACCCCCCACAAATGACACCATTTTGGAAACTAGACCCCCTAAGGAACTTATCTAGATGTGTGGTGAGCACTTTGACCCCCCCAGTGCTTCACAGAAGTTTATAATGCCCGGGCGTGAAAATAAATAATTCGTATTTTTTCCACAAACATGATCTTTTAGTCACCATTTTTTTATTTTCCCAAGGGTACCAGGAGAAATTGGACCCCAAAAGTTGTTGTCCAATTTGTCCTGAGTATGCTGATACCCCATATGTGGGAGAAAACTACTGTATGGGCACACGTCGGGGCTCGGAAGGGAAGTAGTGACGTTTTGGAATGCAGACTTTGATGGAATGGTCTGCGGGTGTCATGTTGCCTTTGGAGAGCCCCTAATGTACCTAAACAGTGGAAACCCCCCACAAATGACACCATTTTGTAAACTAGACCCCCCAAGGAACTTATCTAGATGTAAGGTGAGCACTTTGAACCCCCAAGGGCTTCACAGAAGTTTATAATGCCAGGGCATGAAAATAAAAAAATCGTGTTTTTTCCAGAAACATGATCAATTAGTCCCCAATTTTTTCATTTTCCCAAGGGTAACAGGAGAAATTGGACCCCAAAAGTTGTTGTCCAATTTGGCCTGAGTACGCTGACACCCCATATGTGGGAGAAAACTACTGTATGGACACACGTCGGGGCTCGGAAGGGAAGCAGTGACGTTTTGGAATGCAGACTTTGATGGAATGGTCTGCGGGTGTCATGTGCGTTTGGAGAGCCCCTGATGTACCTAAACTATTGAAACTCCCCACAAGTGACCCCATTTTGGACACTAGACCCCCCACGGAACTTATCTAGATGTGTGGTGAGCACTTTGAACCCCCAAGTGCTTCACAGAAGTTTATAACACTCGGACGTGAAAATAAAAAAATCATTTTTTTCCACAAAAATGATATTTTTGCCCCCAATTTTTTATTTTCCTAAGGGTAACAGGAGAAATTGGACCCCAAAAATTGTTTTGCAATTTGTCCTGAGTAGGCTGATACCCTACATGTGGGGGTAAAACACTGTTTGGGCGCATGGCAGAGCTTGGAAGGGAAGGAGCACCATTTGACTTTTTCAACTCAGAATTGGCTGGAATTGAGATCAGACGCCATGTTGCATTTGGAGAGCCCCTGATGTGCCCAAACAGTGGAAACCCCCAATTATAACTCCAATCCTAACCCCAACACACCCCTAACCCTAATCTGAGCCCTAACCCTAGCCCTAACCCTAGCCCTAACCCTAAGGCTGTGTGCACACGCTGCGGATTTTGCTGCGGTTCCGCAGTGGTTTTGGCTGCTGCGGACCCCAGTACCATGATTCCCTATGGGAATCAAAAACCGCAGTGCAGACGGTGCGGAATTTTCCGCGCGGATTATCTGCGGTTTTCAATCCGCAGAAAGAATTGACATGTCAATTCTTTCTGCGGATTCTCCTGCGGTTTGCCATCTCCTCTATTGAGGAGATGAAAAACCGCAGGACAAAACCGCAGAGCAATCTGCAGGTAAAACCGCAGGTCTTTTGACCTGCGGTTTCACCTGCGGATTTTACAAAATCCGCGCGGATGAATCCGCACCTAATCCGCAGCGTGTGCACACAGCCTTACCCTAACGGGAAAATGGAGATAAATACTTTTTTTTAGTTTTATTATTTTTCCCTAACTAAGGGGGTGATAATGGGGGGTTTGATTTACTATTTATGGCGGTTTTTATTTTTGGCAGCTGTCACACGCTAAAAGACGCTTTTTATTGTAAAATAGTTTTTGCATCACCACATTTTGAGAGCTATAATTTTTCCGTATTTTAACCCACCGAGTCATGTGAGGTCTTATTTTTTGCGGGACGAGTTGACGTTTTTTATTGGTACCATTTTCGGGCACGTGACATTTTTTGATCGCTTTTTATTCCTATTTTTGGGAAGCAGAATGAACAAAAACCAGCGTTTCATGAATTTCTTTTGGGGGGGGTGCGTTTACACCGTTCCGCGTGCGGTAAAATTGATAAAGCGGTTTTATTCTTCGGGTCAGTACGGTTACAGCGATACCTCATTTAGGTCTTTTTTTATGTTTTTGTCGGTTTTATGCAATGAAAACTATTTTATATAAAAAATAATTATTTTTGCATCGCTTTATTCTGTGAGCTATAACTTTTTTATTTTTTTGCTGATGATGCTGTGTGGTGGCTCATTTTTTGCGGGACAAGATGACGTTTTCAGCGGTACCATGGATATTTATATGCGTCTTTTTGATTGCGCGTTATTACACTTTTTGTTTGGCGGTATGATAATAAATCATTATTTTTTGCTTCGTTTTTTATTTTTATTTTTTAAGGGGTTCGTTAAAAGGGTTAACTAATGGGACAGTTTTATAGGGCGGGTCATTACGGACGCGGCGATACCTAATATGTGTACTTTTATTGTTTTTTTTATTATTATTTTCAAAAAATGAATTTATTGGGGAATATTTTTTTTTTTTTTTACTAATTTATTTGGCGATTTTTTTAAATTTATTTTTACATTTTTTTTAATTTTTTTTTTACTTTATTACATAGTCCCAGGTGGGACATCACTGTCCTGTGACAGATCGCTGATCTGTCACATCACAGATCACTGTGACAGATCAGCAATCTGTCACAGGCATTGAAGCAGACTTCCTCTTGCCTGCGCTTTGCAGGCACTGAGGAAGCCAGCTTCCTCAGGTCCCTGAAGGCCCCCGTCGCCATCTTGGATTCGGGGGCCTGGAGGATAGGAGCCCCCCGCAGCAGCGCTGCACATTGCGCCGCCGTGGGGGGCTCAGGGAAGCACGGAGGGACCCCCCTCCCTGCCGATGCTTCCCTTTAACTCCCGGTACACCGCGATCATGTTTGATCGCGGTGTGCAAGGGGTTAACGTGTCAGGGGCGGTCCGTGACCGCCCCTGACACATAGTGCCGGGTGTCAGCTGTGATAATCAGCTGACACCCGGCCGCGATCAGCGGCGCTCACCACGTGGGCGCCGCTGATCGCGCTGACGTACTATCCCGTCCCCGGTCATACGGGCCCGGGTACCGTGGACGGGATAGTACGTCGGATGGCAGGAAGGGGTTAAAGCTGTGTACTATGTAATGTTATGGACTATGTGTAATCCTGTGAAGTATAACATGGCTTACGGTGCGGTTTATGATGGCATAATAAACTGCATTGGACTGTTTTAAATGGAAGTGTTCCGGTGTACTTCAATATTGCAGCCAAGTGAGTGTTCCCCAACGCACTCAGTGAACGCTACCTTACATATGGTGGAGAATGCTAAGGGCACTGCTGTATCCTTGTTGCTTAGGGCAACGAACGAGGACTACAAAATCGGTTGCTAGGGGCAACGGTTTCAAGAATCACATGTTGCAGTGCTGGCTACTCTGAGCCAGGAGATATAGGGTGCCTCTGTGGATAAGAGGTACCCGGAAACCTGTGTGGCTGACGGCAGCAGGTAACGGACAGGATTAAGTGTTATACTGACCGGGGTCAGCGAGAGACTGTATGTGTTTTTTTTTTCCCCCCTCTCTCTATAAGAGCTGAAGGTGTTTGCTGTGACTCAGTGGGGTCACAAAGGTGACAAGCAGCTGGCTGTAACTCAGCAGGGTTACGAAGGTTGCTGTGGTTCGGTGGGTCCACGAAGACGGCGCAGCGGAAGTATGCACGGACTTGTGGCAGCGGGAGCTGCAGTTGCAAATTTCAGTAAGAAGTTCTGCAGCAGCAGGAGCTGCAGTGACACCAGCAGCTGCTTGTGAGCGGCAGCCGGAGGTGCTGGTGATTGTGGCTACAGCAGGAGCTGTGGCAGTGCCAGCAGGAGCTGCTGGGGTGTCATAGGAACGTCAGAGGTACAGACTGTGCAACCTCTTAAAGGGCCAGTGCCAGCCCAGAAAGACATAAGGAACTGTGTGAACTCGGTCCTGAGACTGCCGTGGGGGAGTCCACAGAGTGTACCCAGAGAGGTGGTGTCCCAAAACAGGGGGCGGTAACCTAAAACAGTGATGGGTGCCCGAAAAGGGGTGGAGTCCCAAAAGGGAGTAGTGACCCAAAAGGGGGTGGAGCCCCAAATCGGGGTGGTGACCCAAAAAGGGGTGGAGTCCCAGAGGGAGGCAGAGTCCCAAAAAAGGATAGTGGCCCAAAAGGGGGAGGAGCTGTTAGGGATGGCGGAACACACTAGTTATAAAATATTAGCAAGTGCGTTCGCCGCCCGAGTCCACCGTGCAGAGGTGTTAAACTGCTGCTATATAATGGCAGACGCACAATATGGCGGTATATCGCACATGGGTTGAACGTCACCCAGTGTGCACTGGGCCTACTCTGTTATGTTCACAGAGGCGCCTTAAGGCATAAACATAAATGCAGAGCCTGTTGACCTCACAGGTCTCAGCACAGTATATGGTCACAGGACTCGGGCCCAAGACAAAGGGTCGGTGTCCGTCTAGACCTACCGTGCGTGCGGCGTCAGTACCGTGGACGCTCCAAGTGCTGCTGACTGCAGCGCGGCAACTGAACCAGCCGCTGTACGACAATGCCCAAGAGGGGGCGCACTGTCTGACGCTAGCACTGTGTAGATGTGCAATGTGGCCTGAAGCGTGCCACTGACTGGCGCTGACTCTAAGACTAAGTTCCTATCCACACACGTAATATCAGAGGGAGGGAATCTTAATTAGTCATTCGCAGGTACTGATGGAGCTGCGTACATAAAGGCAGAAACACATCCCAACATTGACGGGCCAGACATCTGGGTGATCAGAGGGAAGGGTGAGTCTGCCCAACTTACAGACATGATGTCACCTGACGGGTACCACAATGTGACTGATGATGTGGTAGAAAGAGAATGGAGCTGACACCTGAACAGAGGGCAACGTGAGTGTTTTCCACACAGTGGGGTGTGACAGTCACCGGGGGTGACATTATTGCCGTCAGCAACCACTAGGGCTGAGGACAATGTTGTGCAGACAGAAGCTCAGACCCAGTGTGATGACAGTACTCCACAAGGCGTACAGGATGACCGGTCGAGTGGTGGTAACTCGCATTCAGACGGTGACGACAGTGGAAAGGAGAACAGTAAGACTGACTCAGGACTAAGTGGCAAGTCTTCATCTCATCGCCGGAGGGGTAAAAGCCGGAAAGGGGCTGAACCAACAGCATCCTCGGAGAAGTTGGAGCAAGAAGAGAAGATCTCCAATTTGACCGCCATCACCCGATGACTAGAGGGCCAAGTAAACAACCTGACCCAGGAGATGGACACTTGGGAAGAGCGAGTTGACAGTTTTCGCTGGGTAGAGGCGCACATACAAGACTTGGAGCAAGGGCGCGAAGAGATGAGTCAACAACTGGCAAAGGAATGTCTAAAGGTGGCGAGTATGGAAGTCGCCAACTCCGTGCAGTTGGAGCAGCTGCGCCACCTAGAGTCTGAGCTCTCAGCAGTTAAGGCCCTGAGATAAATGGCCGAGCACAGTGTGGAGGAGCTGGAGAAGGAAGTCTCTGAGCTCAGAGGTCACCTGACAACGTGGCAAGGTGTGAATAAGACCCTAAGGGAAGAGGTAGAAATGCTCAGAGGAGCAGTAAGAGGTCTCCTGCAGGAGGAGAAGTTGGTGGTCAAAGATGTACAGCAGCCATGCCCGAGTGATAACAAGGCGGAGCTACAAATGCCCATCTTGGCAAGGTGTCCTGAAGAGGGTGAATCTCAGGAAGAGTGTGAGCTAAGAGATGAACAAGACAGTCACCTGGTCGTGGCAGATGTCTTGAGGGAAGTGTCCGTGGTAAACCAGGAGCCATATGTCCATGAAGAGAGGGAGACTTCGCTCTCAAGTACATGATGAAGGTACCCGAAGACATGCGAGAAGCGTGTGCCAGTGAGGATGCGCATGAGGCCTTTAAAAAGGCAATAAAAGCCTATAGTGTGAACTGGGCCATGGAGACGAACCAGTTGGTGATACTGGCAGATAGGGAAGTCACAGAGAAGCGGGTGACTGTCCTGAAGGAGATGCACCTACAATGTCTCCGCACTAAACAGATGGTCGTGTTGGGTAATAAGAAAGCCGCTCGACGCCTGAAGCTTGCGAGGAAAGCTCAAAGTCGGCTGGGACATGTGGAAGACATAATTCCGGTACCCAGAAGTCTGATGGGGAAAGTCGTTGGAAGATTTGGAAAGGTGATGCAGGAGATGGTGCATCGATCCGGTGTGAAGAGAGTGAGGATCCCACCTGCTGGTGAAATCCAAGGCGCTCTTGAAGATGACATGGTTCCAGTCATTGTTGTTGGCTCGGTGGAAAGCATTCGGAACCTCCACATGCTCCTTGAATATAGGAAGGCGCACCTGAGCAGCTACGACGGGACCGACTGCAGATATATAAACAGATGCAGAACATCAGGTGGAATCCACCCCCAACCCAAGATATAAGGACCCGAAGGGATCCTCCAAATAATGAAGTTGCAGGTAGCTGAAGACAAGGATGTCAAGAATCTGCAAGTGGCAGTCCTAATCTTAGTAGCATAGGCAGGAGACCCGGTGGTGGATGTAGCGACAAAGGGTCAGACTCAGACCAGCAAGTTAGCTCGACTGGATGTGGGACTCATGACCATACGAACCGGGAGAGCCGACCATTGAGAGAAAGGTTGGGTGGAGGAGCATATGGCAGAAATGTGGAGACTAACAAGGGTCTGGTAACACAGATGGACTGTGACTTAAAGGCCAAAGTTCAAGGCCGACATAAGGACCACTGGGGGCGGGGGAGGCCTAACAGACGGACTTTGAAATGTGAAAGGACAAAGTACGATAATGTGTTGGTCACAGAGAGGGGTACAGTGACAGTGATGGACTTCGTCTCGGGAGCTGATGCTCAAAGACGACTGAGAGGGCCCTCTCGATTGGTAGGGCAAGGTGACATGGGTGCCCGGTCTCGATGCCCCTGGTTTGTGACAAATGTTCGACCCCACAAGTTTGAACGGGGGGGTATGTGATGCAATGACACCTGTGACAGCTAGGGGGCGCTGTATGGGCTGCCCAGGACATGCATGCAGGCATTCCCTTTATTATGATGGGAAAATGGTGAGCGGCAGGATTATAAATGGCCGATATGTAACACAGGGGTGGGTGCCCTGTGATGGAAGCTGGAATATGTATTAAAAAGCAGAGATATACTGCTGAGGATTTGTTGCTGTGTATTGGGATAGCTTCCAGGTGACTTGGTGAGATGGGTGGAACCAGTCACCTACAAACCCACCCAGGAGCATGTGTCTGAATGCCCTATGTAAAGCCTGTATGTGTATGGCTGTGTGTGTAAGAGGACCTTTAGTGAGGTCATAACCATATGATCCATACCTCACCGGTGGGTGTGGTTATGGACCATATAATGTGCCTGAGGTCTGGTCACATGAAGAGAATAGCACCCACTGAGGCCCTGGACCTGGTGGCCGGTGTGTTGGGAGACCTGGGGAGTAGGGTCGGATCCCTGAATTTCACTTGGTGAGGCCTGTGGGTTTGCAGAGTCAGTGACAGCACTGCATTGGGGAGCTACTGTCTGACTGTGAGTCTGGACTGTTAGGTGGCCTGGTGAGCAAGACGTTATCCGGGACGGTGATCCCAGTTTGGCAGCTTCCCTGGGAAAGAGAGGACTGACAAAGAGTCGGCATCTGGAGCTGGAGCTCCTGCGAGGTAACCCCGGACATGGGGATATAAGTGTTGTTGCCCATAATGTTCTATGGACACTAATGAACTGTTCGGCATGCGGTCATCCACGGTAACTGGACAAAGAGGTCCAGCGTGCTTAGTGACAGCGTATTAAAGCCACGTACTATGTAATACTATGGACTATGTGTAAGCCTGTGAAGTATAACATGGCTTACGGTGCGGTTTATGATGGCACAATAAACTGCATTGGATTGTTTTAAATGGAAGTGTTCAGGTGTGCATCAATATCGCAGTCAAGTGAGCGTTCTCCAACGCACTCAGTGAGCGCTACCTTACTATATTATACACACACACATATATATATATATATATATACTGTATATATATATAGTAATGTAGCGCTCACTGAGGGTATTGGGGAACACTCACTTGGCTGCAGATAAACCAGGTCCAGCACATGCTTTTTCATATAACATAGTCCATACGGCTTATTGTGCAGCATAAACCATAGCAGCATGAGGAAAACGATAACAGTCTTACAGCAGTCAAAAACGAATGTTCATAGTGGAGCTCCGCTCCCTTAGCCGTGTTCACTCAGGCTGTGCTTTATCCAGCAAACAGGCTCTACAGTCCCTCAGAGAATTCCCCCCTCTGTCTGGGGTTACCTCTTAGCTGCTTCTCAGTCCTGACGTCCCTTTCCTCCTGGGGACTGGCCAACACTCACAGGCCATTACACACAGGTCATTACACACAGGCCACACACGGTCAGCGGCATCCACATGTGCGCATCAGGAAGGTAGCACACCTCCTAGCACGTTGGCCTTCCGGCACCTTCCACATGGACCAATCAGATCCAGGCATTCCCTCATGTGACCTACCCTGGTCACCTTATATGGTTAGTAGCCACACCCACAGCATCACATGGCTATGACCTCATTGCAGGTCCTTCACAACCACACACAGGCTTTACTTCAGACACACGCCCCTGGGTGGGTTTGTAGGTGATTGGTACCACCCATCTCACCTGCCACCTGGAAGCTCTCCCTAATACAGAGTACCAAACCATCAGCAGAATATCTGCTGATTAATAGCGGTTCCAGCTTCCATCACAAGGCCACCCACCTTGTGATACATAATGGTCATTTACAATCGTTTCTCCATTACAATAATGAATATGACTGAGTGCATGACCCATACATCGCCCCCTAGCTGTCACAGCACCACTAGTTTATATATATATATATATATATATATACATACACACACACAAACACACTTTAGGGCTATCTCGAGAAACCAGCAAGCTAACAACCGTTATCCATGCAGGGATCAGAACAACGATACACAGGTAACAATAATAACTACCTGGTCGGAACTGATAACTATGAGGCCGTGATACGGCTGACTACAGGTCCAGGAACTATGATTAATCAACTACAACGTGTCACTTATCCTCCTCTGACGTCTGGCAGAGTGGTGGTTGGTGTCTATTCAGCGTCTCAGCCGCTGGGCCCAGCCGACGAGGAGTTGGCGCAAGCTTCTGGAGCAGTACTCGGTAGTGACTTTCTTCCCAGCGGTGTCCCAATTTGTTTTGGGGGCGCTGATCTCGTACGAGTACACGATCTCCTGCCTGAAATTCTATGGGTTGGGACGGAGTCTTCCGTGGGTGTTCCAGGTCCAGAAGTTTTGTATGGACGAGCCGGTGCAGGGTTTGTAGCCAATACTGGTGATTCCGGACCCATGAGGAGAGACTCCCGTCCATGGTTGTTCCTCCTCCAGATTCAACTCCACCTCAGTGATTTCTTTGCCTTCCCGGCCGAACAGTAGCGAATACAGGGTATAGCCGGTGATTCCGTGTACCCGGTTGTTATACACCCAGACCAGTTCGGGGATGTATTCGGGCCATCAGGCTTTCTGGTCGCACTCCAGGGTGCGTAGCATTTGGATTAATGTCCAGTTAAATCGCTCGCAGGCCCCATTCCCTTGAGGATGGTATGGTGTGGTCCGGGATTTATTGATGCCGTATAAGCGATGTACTGTAGTTCTTCCATTACTTTTCCCAGGAAGCACGCACCTTGGTCTGAATGGATCCACTGGGGGCAGCTGTATACTTGGATAAAGTTCTTACAGATCGCGAAGGCGGCCAATTCCGTTGTTTGATCTCGAGTAGGGGTCACCACGGCAAATTTGGTAAAATGGTCCACCATGACTAGACTATTCTCGTACCCCTGGTGAGCAGGACCGATAGTTAAAAAGTCTATCACCAGGAGTTCAAGAGGTGCTGCTGTTACTATTGTTTGTATGGGAGCCTGTTGCTCAGTTGGTTTAGTTAACTCACACAAGCGGCATGCACGGCAAACTCCTTCCACTTTGGCTTGTAAACGGGGATGATAGGCCATTTGTTGTAGCCACTGAAAAGTTTTTGTGCCCCAAAATGAGCCCCTTTTTCGTGAGCAAGTTCAGAGAGCTAGGCTCCTGGTATTACTACCTGCCAGGCTGTTGTCGATGTTGTGCGCAGCACTGCCTTTCGGTAAAAATAGTCCTCCTTTGATTACTAGTTTCTCCCACTGCATCAGCAGCGTGTCTCGAGTAAATGTCTTTCTTTAGGTGTCGCTGGGTAACTGTCTCGTGGCCACCCATTGACGCAGGGGTCCAATCTCTCCATCTTCTTGCTGCTGTTGGATCCATTCATCCCGGGATTGTTCTAACGGTTTTAGGAAGTTTCGCCCCAGGTATATTTCACCCCCGCACATTTCGCCCTTATCATTTCGCCCCCAGGAGGATTTGCCCCCGCACATTTTGCCCCCAGCAGTTCACCCCCAGCAGTTTGCCCCTGGATTTTTCATCCCCAGCAGTTCACCCCCGGATTTTTCGCCCCAGCAGTTCACCTCCGGTAGTTTGCCCCCGGATGTGTGTACCCTGTTTTGCCCCCAGAATTTTGTGTTTGGATGTTTAGCCAGTTTGTCCTTGTGGTTCATGAATTCCCATCCGTCATCAATTCACATGTCACAAAAGTACTGTACAGAGTGCTGCACTTTCGTCACATTTTAAATCAACTGTTTCCATCTGTAAACCTCACAATTGATTGCATTAGGCTGGTTTCACATTAGCGTTGAAACAACGCTGCGCACTGCGTCAGTAAGCCCCGCCCCGATCCGGCTCCCTGCCCGCCCCATCCGGGATCACCGCCTACTATCGCATTTGCACGCATGCGATCGGCGCACCCTATCTTTAGCATAGGGTGCGCAGATCATGCGCTGCCAGTGTGAAAGTAGCGTGCTGCGCACTTTTGAGGTGCGCCGTGCGCGCTGAAATGCAACATGTTGCATTTCGGCGCGCACGGCGCACCGTCAAAAGTGCGCAGCACGCTACTTTCACACTGGCAGCGCATGATCTGCGCACCCTATGCTAAAGATAGGGTGCGCCGATCGCATGCGTGCAAATGCGATAGTAGGCGGTGATCCCGGATGGGGCGGGCAGGGAGCCGGATCGGGGCGGGGCTTACCGACGCAGTGCGCAGCGTTGTTTCAACGCTAATGTGAAACCAGCCTTATAGTGTCAGAGCAATTTTAACAAGACATTTTCCAAAACGTTTCTAAAACGTTTTTGTGTTACAGAAACATACCACGAAAAAAATAAACGGATTTAAAAAAAGCAGTGTGAATGAGGCCTGATTTAGGTGGGGGATGTAAACCACTCTAAAATCAAAACATTTTGTGAACTTTTACCTGACTCAGCACTGACCTGCTTTTTTGCAAGTTTTGTTGCAGATGTAACAATTTTCTTGTCAGGTGTCCTGCAAGTTACATTAGACAAGCTCTTATTCCATCTTTACATCAGAATACAGCAGTGTCTAAAATCTCTACTAAGGCTTCTTTCACACATCCGGCTTTGTGTCTCCGGCGCCATGCGGCGAAAAGCCGTAGGGGCGGATCCGGGATGTGCCGGAGACACCGGATGCCTGTGTGGCCGGATACGGTGGCGCCCACATTTAAAAGAGCAGCGCGAGACTCAGAGTCTCCGCGCATGTGCTCTGAGAAAAATCAGTCCGGCGCTGTCAAAAAACGTTGCAGCGAACATTTTTTGCAGACGCCAGACGGCTACTTTTTGCCGTATCCGGCAAAAACCGGATGCGCTGCATACCCATCCGGCACGGTGCGGTGACAATACAACTCTATGGGACAAAACTGGATCTGGTACCGGATTCAGTTGTTCCAAATTTCGCCGCATCGTGCCAGATTCAAAAAGCCGGATGTGTGAAAGCAGCCTTAGAGAGAGGTGTACTAGCACAAAAAATCAGTCAGCTTCCACAGCAATTCACTTTCTACTAGTATGAATTCAGTTATATCCAAACGTGGGAAGAAGAAGTCGGTCTACGAGAATCACATTTACGTATTTTCCAAACGAACGGCTGAAGATGTCCTTTCCATCTGGGTGTGTGAAAAATGGTTGACTTGCAAGTAACCAATCCCCACAACCACGCAGCACAAGCAGCAAGACCTGAAGCAATCCGACTTGTCAATGAGGCGGTCACCATGCAGGACAACACAGGAGACACCACAACAGATTCTCCTAGAAGTCATTTCAGGAGCCCATTCTAATGTTGTAGCACTTCTCCCAAAGAAAGCATCACTGAAGAGAACAATACGATTACCAAGGCAACTTGGCAATATTCCAAGGTTGCCCCAAACCCTTGATCAACTTGTTATTCCCCAGGAGTTCCAGGGGATCAATATTGATGGTATCCAGCAGCAGTTTTTTCTGCATGACTCTGGTAAGCATTTAACATTTCCATTATATAGAATTATTGCAAAGTTTATGTTGCACAAATGTGAAAAATAATCTATTACAAAGTGCTGATATAGAATACTATGTGATTATTTTACCTTAAAGGGAAACTTTGAGGATAGTATAATGTAGGGTGAGGCCTACTGATTCCAACTATGCTTCACTTGTTTAGTTGCAGTCTGATCCTCTGCTCAGCTTCAAAGTAGAAGTCCTGCCTTTGAGAAACAGTGGCCTGCCATGTTCATAAGCAGTGGTAACCTTGTCCACCAACCATGATTTGCAGGTATCCAGCCATTGTTAATCACAGCCAGAGGACAAGGTTGTTGCATCAAAATCGTATCACTAGATGTCAATTTTAGTGTAGAATTTTCTGCTATAAATTAGCTGCAGATTGTCTGCTGCAACTACTTAGTGCATGTGAATGGACCTTAAGGATTCATTAACATGTCTCCTAGCCTCTGCACTGCTCCTTTAGCCATGCCCCCTGCCAACAACCTGAAATGAAGTTCCAATGCTGAATTAGTGCTGGGAAGAGGGTACACCATACCCCAGTAGGTGCCGGTCACTTACCGGAGCATGGCAGGGGGTTAATTAATATTCACCACCTGCTGCCACACGCTTCTTTGATACAGGACCTGGAATGATGTATGCAATCATGTGATCGCTCAAGTCTCAGGATTTGCATCGAAGCAGAGTGAGGAAAGCAGCGCAGCAGCAGGCAGTGAGTATTAGTTTATCCTTGCTATGCTTCAGGAGGAGACAGGCACCTACTAGAGCATGATAGATCCAGGGGGCCCGCTGTTCATGGGTGCATTACACCCCTTGGCGGCAGGCCCCTGACGGCCCGGGGGCAGTGGCGTCCCCTGCCTACATGGTGGGTACGCCACTGCTGCACTGCATGTCATTTTTTTTAACTGTGCATTTTTTCATGAGCATGTGGATGGGATTTAGACATTTACGCTGCATATGACCCTGACCTAATGACTCGTTGAGTTAGTATGCTTTTTTTCACAAATACTTCTTACATGTTTGCTCGTTTTTACTGATGTATACCGTTTATTATCATGGAATTCTGCATTTTGCTAGTTTGTGCTGCCGTTATTCCTTTCACGACTTTAAAAAAGTGACATTTTTGAAGCTAGGAAGCATTTTTAAACAGGAATATATCATTTTCCACTGGGACAATACATGTCGTAGAAAAAACTATTGTTTAGCTCCTTCACACCAGATTTTGCTTCAATTTAACGTTTCTGTTATAAAATCAAAAAATCTGAAGCAAAATGTGAGTTTTTAATGTGAGATATGAACAACGGATGCTTCTGATTAGGAAAATTTATTGTGAATTCATCCCAAAATTCTCTGTCGAGCATCCGCCCTTTTTGCGCTGCATGAGCTTACAAAAATGCAACACAGTGCATTTGGCGCACGTCGGCGCAGCGCAAAAAGGGCGGATGCGCGGGCAAAAGTGTACCAGCGCATGACCAGCATACCCAACGCTAAGTATAGGATATGCTGATTGCATGCAGCGTCATGCGATCGGAGGAGGAGCTGACCGGAGGAGGCATGGCTAGGGGCGGAGCTTAGCTGCAGCCCTGCGCTGCACCCAGTAACGCTAGTGTGAAACTAGCCTGTGTCCAAGAAAAAATATGCAACTCCAGGTAGAGAAAAGTTAATCCATGTGACAGAAATGACCAGAGTACATATTAGAGATTTGAAAGCTAAGGTATAAGGAAGATATATAAAAGAAAAAGTGTTGCTACATTACCTTAAGTAGTGGCGGTACCCCATCACGTATTTCGCATTTGCTTTTTCAAGGGGAGTGTGTTTTTTAATATAATCAGGTAAAATTACCTTTGGGTATCTTTTATACAGGGTGCCGCTACCTCCTGGACTAGCGCGTCCGCCCCGACGCGCATTTCGGCTCCTTTCTCAAGGGGCCTGCTACCAACCATGTGTCTCTATTATTTATATCTCCCAGCCGCAGCGTGGTATACCACGCGACCGGAAGTGATGCTCACCACCCGGATGTGACACGTCACATCCGGGTGGTGAGCGTCACTTCCAGTCGTGCGGACCAGAAGTGACCATGGTTATCTGATTATCTTTGCGGAGTATTATTGTAATTATGGGTATGAGGGTTATTGCCAGGCAAGCGGCATTGTTTTATGGTTGACATCTAGATCATAATCTGTGATGTTGCCTATACAGCTTGCGATATAATTATGGCTATATTAATATTTGTAGTTTATTATTAGGGTTTTTTCAGTTCTGCCCCTTGTAGCTGCAATTTATAGCTGGCAGTCCCTATGTCTATCTGTTTTTGTGGAAGCTGTCTCTTCCTGGATTTGCGCGTTTAATGAGTGACTGTGAGCAATGAGTGTGTCTGTACTCTCCTACTTCCCCAGTTTTGGCAGTATGGTTTTAATGAATTTGTTTCAATAAAAATTATATTTTTATACACACAAATAATTGCCTTGTGATCATCTTTTTTCCTATGGTTCTATGAGGTACCGACAGACGCGGAGGTCCTCTTCAATCCTCTTCCACATTGTGTGAATATGTCATCGTTCCCGAGGGAATTCCTTTCATTATTCCTAGCTAGGGATTCCCTTGATCATGAAGACTCTCCACACAGGTAGGGACCTCGGCAAAGGGGAGAGAAGCGATTTTTATTTTCTGATGAGCAAACTCCAAACATTGCCTGTTTTGGGTCGGTGTGGTTGAACCCGAGCAGGCAGTGTTCGATATGAAACCTGAACTTTCCAGATGGGGTTTGCTCATCACTAGATATAGTATGATATGTAATGGATGACAAAAAGAAGCCATTAAGGCCTCTTTCACACATCAGGTTTTCGCCGTCAGGCGCGATCCGGCGCTTTTGACAGAAACCGGATCCGGCGAAATGCAATGCCGGATCCTGTTTCCCCCCCATTGACTTGCATTTGCGCCGGATCGCGCCGGATGGCCATGCGTTTCATCCGGTTTTCGCCGGATCCAGCAATATGTCGCGATCCGGCGTCTGGAAAAATGGCTACTGTAACGTTTTTTCCAGACGCCGGCTGGCAACATCCAGACGCCGGCTTTTTCACACAATGAAAGCCTATGAGCGCCGCAATGCGCCTGATCCGGCGAAAGCCGGTTCCGGTGGCCGGATCTGGTTTTTTTGGTCTGAGCATGCTCAGTAGCTCTGCCCACAAGACATATATAAAAGCAAGACAGTGGGACCCACAGCCACACCCAACATGCCACCCAAGAAAGCAACCAAGCGCAGCAGGAGAAGGCAGGAGACCACTGCAGCACCATCAGCACCACCACCACCCCAAATGGAGCAGCAAATGGAACATGCTGAGGAGGGGAGGCCAGCAGCAGATGAGAGACGGTAATTATCAAATCCCCCATTCCTCCAAACTAGGGCTATTGAATATCAAGATATTCATTGGCCCTTTGTTTCTCTTTATTCAACAGCCACCCAATAGATGCAGCAGCAGCAGCAGCAGCAATGGCAGCAGCAGAAACACCACCCACAGGCATGGAGTGTGGCCACCAGAAAGACACCACATCATCTTCTGGGAGCCCTCCCTCGCATCGTCAGCGTTTGACGGTAAGTTTTTATTTCCAAAATCCATCATCTCTGTAATATATGTCTATTCATTGCCTTTTATTTCAAAACAGGATTCACAAGATGAAGAGGAGCTCCCAGAAGAAGAAGGAAGGGGTGGACAGACACTTGGAGTGGGCTCACAATTGGTAAGTTTTTTGCATCAAACACAACATCACACTACACACAACACATAGAAAACAATGTTCTGCAGACCACACACAGCAAACAAATGCCTACATCCAGACATAACATTTTTTGTTTTCTTCTCTAGTCTTCCCAATCTGGTGCTCGGCCAAGAGGTCCTCGCAGTGCCTCCCAGGGTCGTCGGCGACAGCAACGCGGCGGTCACCAGCGTGTAAGTATAAATATTTTTGCTTTGTTTTTTTGCACTTTTTATTTCATTTCTTTTGTGGAGGCTAATTATGTTATTTTTGTCTTTTTCTTTAACAGCCTTCACAGCGTGCTCCCAACTCTGACGGTGAGGATGGAGGACTCGATGTGGACCACCTCATCGATCTCGTCAGAGAAAGGGAGCCGCTCTGGAATATGGCTGATCGCCGCCACGCTGACCTTATCGTTACCCGACGACTCTGGGAGGAAATCTGTTCACTCCTTGTGGGCCGCTGGGAGGACCTCGATGTTCGGGCCCAGATTAAAGAGCGTAAGTATATACAGTACCGGTTGCTTGATGTAAACCAGTGTTTCCCGAACTCCAGTCCTCGTGGTCCCCACGGATCATGTGTTCAGGATTTCTATTTACTATGGAAATCCTGAAAACATGACCCCTGGGGACCATGAGGACTGGAGTTTGTGAAACACTGATGTTGTATACTAACCACTCCTTTCTCGTTTCAGGGAACAGAATTGTGAATCGGTGGCGGTCTGTGAGGGATCGTTTCAAGAAGGAGTTCAATAAAGAGATGCGGGCCCCGAGTGGATCTGGAGGACGCAGGAGCAAGTACAAGTACGCACAAGCCCTGTCGTTCCTCCGGGGAACAATGGTCACTAGAAGGTAAATATTACACACCACATGTGAAAAAAAATGTTAGATGTAACTTTTTTTTTTCAGCCAGGGCCATACCATGTCACTATTTTAATTGTTTTTTTTTCTCTTTATTCCACAGCACGGTGAGCAGCACTCGGGAGCCTGCACGATTGGACCCTTCTGAGGCGATCCCTGAGGAGACCGGCACCGAGGGACACTTCGACCGCCCCGGTACATCTGCACCTTCCCAGCCTTCCCACACATTCGACCCATCTGTCCCATCCACCAGCACAGGAGCATCGTGGCCGCCTACATTACATGAAGCTGCTGGTGAGGAGATCGCTTTCCCTTTACCCCACCCTTCTGCCCCTGCCACCTCTAGTACACCTGCGGGTACTGGGCGGCAGCGGCAGAGGGGTCAGGAAAAGAGTTATGCGCCAGAGTTCTTGCATCTGAATGCATCTTTCCAGAACTGTCTAAAAGTCTTGTCAGAGCAAATCTCCGCAGGCTTTCAGCAGATCAACTCCAGCATTCTGGAGGTGAAGACACTTCTGCAAACCATGCATTCAGAAGCAAGATCTTCGCCAAACCACACCTTTTTCAGGTCTGTTGTGGAGCGCATGGCAACACTATCTCCTACCCAGCAGATGCATGTAATGCATTCGTGCCACGGTGCTCTACAGCAGGTTACATCCCAACCTCCACCTCCCACCACTGTAGTTCCTCCACCTGCACCCCCTCCAGCCACTTTCCATCCTCCCCCTCCTATTACATCTGCACCCCCTCCAGCCACTTTCCATCCTCCCCCTCCTATTACATCTGCACCCCCTCCAGCCACTTTCCATCCTCCCCCTCCTATTACATACCAGCAACCTCACCAGTACCAGCAACCTTCCCAGTACCAGCAACCTCCCCAGTACCAGACATCTCCCCACTTCCAGCAACCTGCCCCGTACCAAACTCCTTCCCCGTACCAAACTCCTTCCCCGTACCAAACTCCTTCCCCGTACCAAACTCCTTCCCCATACAACTTTCCATCAACATCATCTGCTCCTACAGTCCCTGCCCAACCCTCCACTCCACCGCCCACCACCTCTTCTGCCTCCCACATGTCCACCCATTCTGTAGCTTTTTCCACACCATCACCTCTAACTGTACCTTCCCCACCACGATCCCAGTCCTCTCTCCACACTCCCATTGTCGAAGTGTCCCGCAGCCCCTCCAGCAGTATTTCCACCCCACACTACACTGAGTTATAATGTTTTTTTTGTAATAAAAATGCCCATTTGGTTGGTTTCAAACCTTTATTAAAAAAGTTTTTTTAACTTTAAAAACAGTTTACACAAAAAACAATATTTTAAATAAAAGTTAAATTATTGTTTCACTGGTTGTCTGTCATTTCTTTCTGCGGCGAAATATGTTAAAAAAAAAGGTTAAATACAGGGTATTTAAAAGGTAAAAAGGTATTCAAAACCAGGTATATAACTGTGGGTAAATTTTAGCTTTTTGCCACAGTTGTGTTCCTGGTTGTGTTTGAAGCAAAGTATTTCACCTGAAAAGTTGTGTTTATTGTTGGTGATTTCCTAACAATGAACACAACTTTTGTTAAAAGGTGAAATACTTTGCATAAAACACAACCAAGGAACACACCTGTGGCCTAAAGCTAAAAATAGTAAGACCATGACAAGATAGCCAACTTTGGTTGGCAAAGGTATATACTGTTGGTCCAGAAGGTACACAAGTTTGGTTAGGGCACAAATCTTTCACACTCTGTCATCCTGCCAGTGTACTCTGCCTTGAGGTGACATAAAGTATAGTGCAAAATTGTCCCTCATTACTGAAACCGTCACAGAACTTCTAGTGGTAATATTTCCAATGACAACATCCATCTTCGCCAGTAACTTGCTCTTCTCTCCAACCTGCACTTTCTCCTCTACAACCTGTCAAAGAAGGGCTGTAGGAACATGCTATATATAGTTTTCCAGTAGCCAATCCCGTTCGGAAGGCCACAAGGGTCAATTTTAAAAACCAGATCCGGCGTAATCCGTCGAAAAACGGATAGAAAAACGGATGAACCGGATGAGACGGATCCGGTTTTGTCTGTCAAGAACAAGACGGATCCGGCAGAAAACCGGATCCGGCACATCAGGTTTTACAAAACATTTGCCGGATCCAGCATTCCGGCACGACGCCGGATCGCGCCTGACGCCGAAAACCTGATGTGTGAAAGTAGCCTAAGTGTAACACCAATAGTACTTGACAGTAAAATGATGGTCACTTGTCTTAGATCAGGGGTGTCAAACTCATATTCACCAAGGGCCACACCAATTTAATGGTTGTCCCCAAAGGGCCGTTTGTTACTGAAAGACCAGATGCACACAATCGAGTCCCGTCCAAAACATGCATTTCTCTGCACAAAGCAGTGCATGCCCCTGTATAAGGCATGTCACAATGGATCAGCTCTTTACCAAGCGCTGTCACATCTTCCCTGGATCTCACTGAAATCGTGGAGAGCTATGGCTGCAGCTTCCAGTCACTTGTCCTTGTCGTTGGTGCTGAAAGCTGCTGATAAAAAGCTGGTTCAATGCAGAATACAACTGGACCCTATTCTTGGCCTAATCTGAGGAATGGGCATCAACAGAAAAAGGGATCCTGAAGTGAGAATACCACTTTTATCTGCTGCTCCATTCATTGGTGTACTGGCAGAGTGTTCTGTGAGGGCTAATCTCTAAACCCCCCTTCTGAAGACCTGATAAAGAGGTTCTGTAGAAGCTGGATAACCACCACTTTAGTTCAGCAAAGCCAATATCTCAGTTCTGTAGAGATGGTTGGTGGGATTAACCCTGTAGTCAGTCAACAGTCCCCCTGCTTCCATACATAGCCTGCATTAAAGGGGTATTCTCATGCCGAACAGCAAAATAAGGCAGCATGCTTTCAGCAATCATGTTGTGGTAAGCATGCTGCCGATCTTCCCCTCCTGGTACTTACTTAGAGGTCTTCTGCTCATCTTTGCCTGATCTTCTCCTGACTGTGTAGGCTGGCGATCGCCATGCTGGATCTGGAAGCCACCACGAGTCCTCTCCTTCTTCCCAGCGTCCTCTTCTTCTGCTTGATCTCATCGCGGCACTGCGCATGCGCAGCAGTGTTTTGGTGACAGGAGAGGCATCCTGCCCCCTGGATTGACTGATGAATGGGGCAGGAGTGACGTCATGTCAGTGATCGGCCAGGAGACATTCGGCCTCATTGCCACGGCATTCTTCATGCTTCATGGATCAGTGATCCAGGCAAGATGAAAAGACAGCCAGAAGCAGGAGAAGACGTCACGGGGAACCACTAGACAGCACTCCGGGACCCAAGAGTGGCAGCAGCTGTGACAGGTAAGTATGTCAGTTTTTTTGTGTTCTAGGGTGATAATACTCCTTTAAGGCCAGCCAATAGAGCTGCTGAAAAGGTAGCCACAAGTGTTATGAATGAGTCACCGGAGGAGGAAAAAACAAAAATACAAGCTAAGTCCAGAAAACCGGAGAGGTTGGTAGCTAGCGGATTGCAGACCCCTGATCCTATTCACAAAAACTAACAGTAGCCGTGGGGTGTTCCTACAGTGGTCCTAGACACCTCGTTCACAGCCGGAGAACTAAATAAACCTAAAGAAAGGGGAAATCTAAACTGTCCCAGAGCAGACCCCAAAGCAATAGACAGCCCCCAACATGTATTGACAGTGAAAACAGATGAAAACACAAACACAGAAAGACAGGCTGAGCAAACGATGGGGCCCTCACTAACTAGATAGGACAGGAAAGAAAAGCAACTGTCTGCAATCACGAAAAAACCCTGCCAAAAATAATGTCCAACACGTCTGATAGAAAAGGCCCTGAAGTCACTAGACTTCAAAATCACTATATCAGCACTCAGGTATATTCTGAAGACAGAGCAAAGAGATCAACTGATCAGAGACAAAAATGGAGTTCAGCCAGTCCCAACCAGGGCTGGCTGAACACAAACACTAAGTAAACAGACAAAATCTCATGGAACAATAGAAGAGCAAAAACTTAGCTTTAGTAGACAGGACTAAACTGGAGGCCAGAGCTCAGAGCAGAGAGGATCACCAGCAACCCAGCAGGGCGTCGGCAGCCTTATATCCACTCAGAGATTCCCTATGTCCAATCACACTCCACCTGTTCAGATGACAGGTTTTTCCCATCCAAATCAATTTCACTACCTCCTTTCACCAGCAGAGGGAGTTCATCGGACATCAAAGGTGAAGGAGAAAATGAGCTCATAACACACAAGAATCCCCAGCAATTGGGGTCCTGTATATGTTACCCCCAGGTATGTTCAGCCCTAGATGTTTTGTTCCCTGTATGTTGACCCCAAAAGCTAAGGGTGAAACATCTGGGGTCAAAATGCTAGGGGCAAAACATCAGATGGTGACACTTCCAGGGACAAAATGCTGTAGGTGAAACATCCGGGGGCAAATTGCTGGGGGTGAAAAATCCGGGCACGAAACGTCGGGGGGCAAAACATTGGGGGGCGAAACATCCGGGGGCGAACTGCCGGGGGTGAAACATCCGGGGGCGAACTGCCGGGGGCGAAACATCCGGGGGCGAACTGCTGGGGGCGAAACATCCGGGGCCGAACTGCTGGGGGCGAACTGCTGGGGGCGAAACATCCGGGAGCAAACTGCTGGGGGCGAAACATCCGAAGGCAAACTCCCGGGGGCAAACTGCTGGGGCGAAACATCCGGGGGCAAACTGCTGGGGGCAAAACATCCGGGGGCAAACTGCTGGGGCGAAACATCCAGGGGCGAGAAATCAGGGGGTGAACTGCTGGGGGCGAAACATCCGGGGGTGAAAAATCCGGAGGCGAACTGCTGGGGGCAAAATGTGCGGGGGTGAAATGTGCGGGGGCGAAACCTCCTGGGGGCGAAATGTGCAGGGGCAAAATGTACCCAGCGGCAAATGGCTGGGGACGAACTGCTGGGGGCGAAACATCCAAATCCCGTTCTAACATGCTCCTAGCGGGTCCTGTGTGGGACTGCTCTTGGGTTAAAGCTGTGATTCCGGCGGGGGCCAGAGCGAACGGCGTCTCTTCTCCTTCCAGCTCGTCGTCCCGGCTTTGCCCAGGGGTCGTATGTCAAATTCTGGAGAGGGCATCGGCATGCACATTCTCTGCTCCCGTTTATGATGATTTTACATTTGAATTTGGCCATCTGGGCCACCCACCGTTGTTCTAGGGCCCCTAATTTGGCATTGTCGAGGTGGGCCAGTGGATTGTTGTCAGTCTGTACCACTACCTCAGAGCCTGTCAGGTACTTCGCAAACTGCTCCGTCATGGCCCACACTACGCGAGAAGAGCATAAAGGAGCTGTAATTGTCGGGATTGCGTTCGGAGTCGTGGAGCGATCAGCTACCATAAGCGAACACTTTTTCCCGGCCATCTTGGACTTGTGACAATACAGCTCCTAGCCCGTGTAGGCTCCCTTTGGTGTGCAGTATGAACGGCTGCGAGAAATCCCCGTAGGCCAACTACAACGTGTCACTTATCTTCCTCTGACGTCCGGCAGAGTGGTGGTCAGTGTCTATTCAGTGTCTCAGCTGCTGGGCACAGCCGAGGAGTTGGCGCAAGCTTCTGGCGTTCCTACGCCCAGGTGGAGCGAGGGCACAACAGGCCCCTGTAGTGCTCCTCTGCGTTGCACCTCCTGGCGGAGGCTGGATGGCGATAGCCGGGGCATGTAGGCCGCAGCCGCAGGCTGGGGCCGGGCAGCGGTGGCCGCGGGCAGGCCGCAACGTGGGCTGGAATCGGACAGTGGCGGCCGCAGGCGGCAGCGGGCAGGCCGCAGCCGCGGGCTGGAGTCGGGCAGTGGTGGCCGTGGGTGGCAGCAGACAGGCCGTAACCGTGGGTGAAGTGACGGGAGCGGGGGCGCGGTCGCTCGTTTGGCGTCCCTCTGCTGGGTTGCTCAGTGCTGTTTCCTCCCTGACCGTGGTGAATCCCCCTCCAATCTCTCTCATCGTCGCTCACTTCTTCTGTCTCTGGCTCTCTGCCACCTCCTAGGCTTCCTGCTCCTTCTCTCCTGCTCTGTCGAGTGGCGTTCTCAGCTCCTTTTATATCTGCTCCGCCCCCATTCCTTCTAGAACTGTCTCTGGTCCATCCTCTAATTATGTCCCCCGGAAATAGTCTCCCTAGGAACCTTGGTGACAGTCTCCTTGGTTCCGGACTGGTTACACAGTTGGGACTCTCCCTCCTACACTAGCATATACAAAACCAATTTTTTGGAATTACATAATGTTCCTGTGTAGCAGCCTATAAAAATTACACATTTTACCCACATCAAGAATAGCGGGCCCAACTTCCATCAGGGTTTCAGTCTCCTCATATTCCAGTTCCTGTCTCTCCTGTCCTTTTCCTCATCCTCAGTGGAACTAGCCTCCCCATCAATCCCCAGCTGGGAAGCCTGCAACACTGCCTAGGCGAAGCGGCAGCACACTCTGCCCAAGCTCATGTATTTAGGTAATAAATTTCACAACGCAGCCAAGCTGTTGAAAGGGATAAAAGAACAGACCGATCAGTGGCTCTCCCTGCTGAACCTCCAAACAGGTCTGGCTGTGTGCAATAATGGGTGTATTTTGGTGGCATCTTTAAAGCTCGGCAAGCTTACAGCGGATTTAGAAACATACCCTGACTTGCCTGACCTCCATGCTAAGGTAGGCCATGTCAACGCACATTTCCAAAAGTCATCTTAGGCTTTCGCTGGTCTAGTTTTGCTGCAGCAGTGCTTTAATTTGCCTCGTCACCGACTGATTTGTGACCCACCCATACGCTGAAATTCAACCATTCACATGTGGGCAAGGTTTAGAGAGCAGCAGAGGGCAGTGTCTGAGTTCCAGCTTCTCAATGCTCGTTAGTGATGAGCGAACGTACTCGCCACTACTTGTTACTCGCCCGAGTATCACTGTTCTTGGTGTACTCGGCGAGCACCGAGCATTTCCGGGATTACTCAGCGGGAACTCGGGTCTCCACCCAGCATTTTTGGTGGTCTTTAGAGACCCAATCGCCATGCAGGGATTGTCTGCCTGGCACTGTAACGCCACAGCCATCTTTCTTATGGTCTTGCAGTGATTGGCTGGCTGCACAGCATCATCAGGGGTATAAAAGACCGGACGCCGCACTGCTCAGTGCATTCAACTCTGGATTGAGATAGTGCAGGGAGAGCTGCTGCCAAGATAGGGTCAGATTTGGGGATTTATTAGTCAGTGTGGGGTCTACCATCCTACATACTCACATCCAGCTAAACCAACAGTCCTTCTAAGGACTAATTCTGGAGTATATAAGTTGCAGTGTTAGGTAGGCAGGGGAGTGTACATTGCTCTATACATCTCACTGCAAGGCCTACAGGCACTGTATGTGAGTATATAGATATCACTGCATACATCAAGAGGGTCCATTCCATTACTGTCTGCTGCTGCTACCTATAGCATATATTGACCGTATATACCTAGCCCCTGTTATAATGTAATTAGCTAGGAACAAATTTTTCACCAGGTTAATAGAGATTATTTTATTACAAAGCAATCCTGAGCCCTTTTTTTTTTTCCATTTCCTTTTTGATACTGCACAATACAGCCATATTCTTTTCCTAGCACAGCATGAAAATCCAGCAATTTTAAAGAGGTCCCAAAGATTACTTTTGAGTGTGCAGTTAAATCTTTCATTTTTATGTGGTATGGTAGAGTAGAATTTTTTTGAGTGTCTTACACAATTTCTTAGAAGTAAGAAACTTGGCACTCAACTTATGATAAGGAAATCCAGATTTTTTTATTTAGGCAGTCACAAAAACAGAGGACGTTTCGGTCCCAGTTGGACCTTCATCAGCCTGACAATAATATATAAAAAAATTAAACAAATAAATCTTTAGAAACAGAACGCAAAATCCATCAAGGGTAAAAAGGAAAAACATTATTATAGTGAGTAGTGTTGAGCATTCCGATACTGCAAATATCGGGTATCGGCCGATATTCGCTGTATCGGAATCCCGATACCGAATACCGATATTTTTACAATATCGGATACTGGAATCGGAAGTTCCCATAATGCAATGAACCACTGTTGTGGCTATGATTGGCTGCTGAAATGATGTCTGTGCGCATCATGATGCGCTGTCTGTGCAGCCTGCCGGGGGTCTGTACGGGCCTGCCAGGGGTCTGTGCCGGCTGCCGGGGGTCTGTGCGGACTGCCAGGGGTCTGTGCCTGCTGCCGGGGGTCTGTGCGGACTGCTGGGGGTCTGTGCGGGCCTGCCGGGGGTCTGGCGGGCTGCCGGGGGTCTTTGTGTCTGTGTGCAGGCATCATCCGATGGCTATGCCTGCTACAGTGACAGTGATTGACACATTAGCCAATGATGGGACAGTAGTAGTCCCATCATCCGGCTAATGTGTTGAGTGTAAAAAAAAAAAAAAAATACATACTACATATATATAACATTCATACAACATACATGCTACATATATACTACATTCATACATACATACATACATACTACATACATATAAACTACATTCATACAACATACATACTACATATATACTACATTCATGCATACATACTACATATATACTACATTCATACAACATACATATATACTACATTCATACAACATACATACATACTACATATATACTACATTCATACAACATACATACATACATATATACTACATTCATACAACATACATACTACATATATACTACATTCCTACAATATACATACATACTACATACATACATGCATACTACATACATACTACATTCATACAACATACATACATACATACTACATATATACAACATACATACTACATTCATACAACATACATACATACTACATTCATACAACATGCATACTACATTCATACAACATACATACATACTACATTCATACAACATACATACTACATTCATACAACATACATACTACATTCATACTACATTCATACAACATACATACTACATATATACAACATACATACTACATATATACTACATTCATACAACATACATACTTCATATATACTACATTCATACAACATACATACTTCATATATACTACATTCATACAACATACATACTACATACATACATACATAGTGCATACATACAACATACATACAACATGCTACAGACATACAAAATACATACTACATACAATACATTCATACAATACATACATATAGACATACAGTACATACTCACCATTATTTGTCACTTTGTTCCCCAAAGCCAGTGTCATCTGTGAGAAAAATATGAAAAAAAGCAAACAAGCGATATACTCCCTGATCCGCAGAAATCCACGAGTGTCCCACGACGATCTGCTGCACTGCATCACTGAGAGGTTACTATCGTTCACTGGTCTCACTTTATGGCAAAAGCTGCGTGGGAACTTTCTCACACAGCAATGCCAAAAGTGAGACTAGAGACTATTTTTTTACAGTGGCGGAGGAATATAGTGCGGAAGGATACCTACCTCCCATCATTGTATTCCTTGGGCCCCTAGAGAGAGGTAGCATCAGCTGATGCTGCTGTTCTACACGGGAGATCGTCATGGGACACTTGTGGATTTCTGCGGATCAGGGAATATATCGATTGTTTGCAATTTTCTAATTTTTCTTACAGATGACACTGGCTTCGGGGATCAAAGTGACAAGTGATGGTGAGTATGTACTCTATGTTGTATGTACTGTATGTCTATATGTATGTATTGTATGAATGTATTGCATGTAGTATGTATGCAGTATGTATGTAGTATGTATTTTGTATGTCTGTAGCATGTTGTATGTATGTAGTATGTACTATGTATGTATGTTGTATGAATGTAGTATATATGTAGTATGTATGTAGTATGTATGTATGTTGTATGAATGTAGTGTATATATGTAGTATGCATGTTGTATGTATGTAGTATGTACAGTATGTATGTATGTTGTATGAATGTAGTATATGTTGTATGAATGTAGTATATATGAAGTATGTAGTATGTATGTTGTATGAATGTTATATATATGTAGTATGTCTGTAGTATGTATGTTGTATGTATGTAGTATGTATGTTTTTTTTTTTTTACATTCAACACATTAGCCGGATGATGGGACTACTACTGTCCCATCATTGGCTAATGTGTCAATCACTGTCATTGTAGCAGGCATAGCCCGATGGGACTTGTAGTCCCATCGGACGATGCCTGCACACAGACACAAAGACCCCTGGCAGCCCGCAGTCCCCCGGCAGGCCCTGCACAGACCCCCGGCAGGCCCGCACAGACCCCCGGCAGTCCGCACAGACCCCCGGCAGGCCCGTACAGACCCCCGGCAGGCCCGTACAGACCCCCGGCAGGCCCGTACAGACCCCCGGCAGGCCCGCACAGACCCCCGGCAGGCCCGCACAGACCCCCGGCAGGCCCGCACAGACCCCTGGCAGGCCCACACAGACCCCCGGCAGGCCCGTACAGACCCCCGGCAAGCCCGCACAGACCCTGCCCGCACACACAGACATGCACAGTGTCCGCCCACGCACCGCCCACACTCTTCCCCCCTCCCGAACAGGATGTGCAAGTACAGAAAGGGTTTTTTTTAATTCTGATATTTCTGTCCCATTGACTTGAATGGGACTTTCGGAATCGGCGATACCCGATACTTTTTGGATATTGGCCGATCCAATCCTACCCGATATTTCTCAATACCGGATGGTATCGCTCAACACTAATAGTAAGATAAGATGGTCTTTTAGCATAAAATTGGGAAGATAAGAGAATAAGAAAAAATAAGAAATATAAGAAGAAATGAGGGAGATGGGTTCAGGTACCAACCCAACTGCTGTATGAATAAGTATAGATACAGGGCTAAATGTGCCTGTAGGTGAAGGTGGCGCAGCAGCAACCGTAATTAGAGTTTAGTCCTGCAAGTGATGAGTGAAAAATTAGGCTGTTGAATGGTGGTAGTGTCCCTTTAAATATAAATATAGGAGCATACCTGCAAATATGAGAAAGGGGTGCATAGGTCAAAGCTGACCAAAAGCAGGGATTTGAAAAGCTGCAGAAAAAAAAAGGGTTTCCATTAGTGTGCATGAAGGCAGCTAATATGACTGAAAATTAGGCTGTTGAATAGTGGTAGTGTCCCTTAGACATAATTATAGGAGCATACCTGCAACTATGAGAAAGGATGTATAGGTCAAAGCTGACCAAAAGCAGGGATTTGAAAAAAAAAAAAAAGTTTCCATTAGTGTGTTTGAAGGCAGATATGGGGGATTGTATGGGCAAACACTATATATTTATTAGTCGTCCCCATCAGAAATTTTGCAGCTAGAAAGTAAGGTAGAGTATATCAAAATGGTAGCAGTAGCGCTGAGTGTAAGAGACACATGTGAGACAGCGCGCTGTGTCTGATAAGGATCCCATATTCATGAGTAACAATGGTTAGTGGTGGTAGCACATTAGTGCCACTGGTGCCAGCGGCGCTGAGTGTCAGACACATTTGAGGCAGCGTGCTATGTTGATTAAGGACAATACAGAAAGCCCCAACAGGGATTACTTACCAGGTGCTGTGCTTAGCCTCTCCTACACTGACCCGGAATCCACCGTTGTCAGATGTGGAGGACCCGCCGGGCTGAGAGGAAATGGGGGAGGGGCAGGACATGGGAGCACGCTGACAGGAAGTGATGTATGTGTTCCACCGCCATCTTTGTTTGTGTTCCACTGCGGTGTACAGGACTATTGTCATGTATTAAGAGAACATTATAGCGGACCATATGAAAAAGATGTACACTATATGCAATAAACAATTAATCTTGACTCTGAGAGGAAAGCAAAAGAGGATGCAAATACTCGCTTGGTGCAATTTTATTATTTTTATATTATTCTCTATTGAACATAGTAAGTGGTGTCCAGCCGAGTAGGGGGAAAGTAGAAGCGGAAAATAACAATATATCTCACTATATATCATAATGGCATTTTTCCCGTTGTTTTTCCTTTTTATCCTTGATGGATTTTGCGTTCTGTTTCTAAAGATTTATTTGTTTAATTTTTTTATATATTATTGTCAGGCTGATGAAGGTCCAACTGGGACCGAAACGTCCTCTGTTTTTGTGACTGCCTAAATAAAAAATCTGGATTTCCTTATCATAAGTTGAGTGCCAAGTTTCTTACATCTATCTTACTGGCTTGGGAACCTACTTGAGCACCTTCACAGTAGTGCTACAGTTTATTCTCTTTACATAATTTCTTGACACCATTTTGCTGAACCCCCCAAAAAATACACATATTTTACAGTGTGGTATATCTGTGACATTCTTCATACATCCATGTGCTAAAGATTTGAGCATTTTAGGCTGGTATTCCATTTTTTTACTGTCTGTCACTCTTGTTATATACAGCACTATTTTGCATTTAAAAAAAAACCAGGCCACATATTTGGCAGTGTGGTATCTCCATGCCAGGCCTCATATAACTGCGTGCTCTAAGTTTTGGCATTTTAGGCTGGTATTCCATTTTTTTTGCTGTTTGTCACTCTAGTTATATACAGCACTATTTTGCACTTTTTAAAAAAAAAAAACAGGCCACATATTTTTCAGTGTGGTATCTCCGTGCCAGGCCTTATATATCTGCCTCGTCCAAGTTTGGCCATTTTAGGCCGGTATTCCAGTGTTTTCCTGTCTGTCACTCTAGTTATATACAGAGCTATTTAGCATAAAAACGTAAAAAATTCAGGGCACATATTTGGCAGTGTGGTATCTCTTTGTGCTCTAAGTTTGGGCATTTTCGGCCAGTATTCGATTTTTTTGGCTGTCTGTCACTCTAGTTATATACAGCACTATTTTGCATTTTTAAAAAATAACAGGCCACATATTTGACAGTGTGGTATCTCCATGCCAGGCCTTATATATCTGCCTGGTTCAAGTTTGGCCATTTTAGGCAGATATTCCAGTGTTTTCCTGTCTGTCACTCTAGTTATATACAGCACTCTTTAGCCTAAAAAAGAAAAAAATGCAGGCCACATATTTGGCAGTGTGGTATCTCCGTGAAAGGCCTCATATATCTTTGTGCTCTAAGTTTGGGCATTTTAGGCCGGTATTCCATTTTTTTTGCTGTCTGTCACTCGTTATATAAAGCACTATTTTGCATTTTTTTAAAAAACAGGCCACATATTTTACAGTCTGGTATATCTGTGACACGCCTCATATACAGTGGGGCAAAAAAGTATTTAGTCAGTCAGCAATAGTGCAAGTTCCACCACTTAAAAAGATGAGAGGCGTCTGTAATTTACATCATAGGTAGACCTCAACTATGGGAGACAAACTGAGAAAAAAAAATCCAGAAAATCACATTGTGTTTTTTTTTCATTTTATTTGCATATTATGGTGGAAAATAAGTATTTGGTCAGAAACAAAATTTCATCTCAATACTTTGTGATATATCCTTTGTTGGCAATGACAGAGGTCAAACGTTTTCTGTAAGTCTTCACAAGGTTGCCACACACTGTTGTTGGTATGTTGGCCCATTCCTCCATGCAGGTCTCCTCTAGAGCAGTGATGTTTTTGGCTTTTCGCTTGGCAACACGGACTTTCAACTCCTCCAAAGGTTTTCTATAGGGTTGAGATCTGGAGACTGGCTAGGCCACTCCAGGACCTTGAAATGCTTCTTACGAAGCCACTCCTTCGTTGCCCTGGCGGTGTGCTTTGGATCATTGTCATGTTGAAAGACCCAGCCACGTTTCATCTTCAATGCCCTTGCTGATGGAAGGAGGTTTGCACTCAAAATCTCACGATACATGGCCCCATTCATTCTTTCATGTACCCGGATCAGTCATCCTGGCCCCTTTGCAGAGAAACAGCCCCAAAGCATGATGTTTCCACCACCATGCTTTACAGTAGGTATGGTGTTTGATGGATGCAACTCAGTATTCTTTTTCCTCCAAACACGACAAGTTGTGTTTCTACCAAACAGTTCCAGTTTGGTTTCATCAGACCATAGGACATTCTCCCAAAACTCCTCTGGATCATCCAAATGCTCCTAGCAAACTTCAGACGGGCCCGGACATGTACAGGCTTAAGCAGTGGGACACGTCTGGCACTGCAGGATCTGAGTCCATGGTGGCGTAGTGTGTTACTTATGGTAGGCCTTGTTACATTGGTCCCAGCTCTCTGCAGTTCATTCACTAGGTCCCCCCGCGTGGTTCTGGGATTTTTGCTCACTGTTCTTGTGATCATTCTGACCCCACGGGGTGGGATTTTGTGTGGAGCACCAGATCGAGGGAGATTATCAGTGGTCTTGTATGTCTTCCATTTTCTAATTATTGCTCCCTCAGTTGATTTCTTCACTCCAAGCTGGTTGGCTATTGCAGATTCAGTCTTCCCAGCCTGGTGCAGGGCTACAATTTTGTTTCTGGTGTCCTTTGACAGCTCTTTGGTCTTCACCATAGTGGAGTTTGGAGTCAGACTGTTTGAGGGTGTGCACAGGTGTCTTTTTATACTGATAACAAGTTTAAACAGGTGCCATTACTACAGGTAATGAGTGGAGGAAAGAGGAGACTCTTAAAGAAGAAGTTACAGGTCTGTGAGAGCCAGAAATCTTGATTGCTTGTTTCTGACCAAATACTTATTTTCCACCATAATATGCAAATAAAATGAAAAAAAACCAGACAATGTGATTTGCTGGATTTTTTTCTCAGTTTGTCTCCCATAGTTGAGCTCTACCTATGATGTAAATTACAGACGCCTCTCATCTTTTTAAGTGGTGGAACTTGCACTATTGCTGACTGACTAAATACTTTTTTGCCCCACTGTATCCGTGTGCTAAAAATTTGGGCATTTTAGGCCGTTATTCCAGTGTTTTCCTGTTTGTTACTCAAGTTATATACAGCACTATATTGCATTTTTCTAAAAACAAGGCCACATATTTTACAGTGTGGTATATCTGTGACACGCCTCATACATCCGTGTGCTAAAAATTTGGGCATTTTAGGCCGTTATTCCAGTGTTTTCCTGTCTGTTACTCAAGTTATATACAGCACTATGTTGCATTTTTTTAAAAAACAGGCCATATATTTTACAGTGTGGTATATCTGTGACACGCCTCATACATCCGTGTGCTAAAAATTTGGGCATTTTAGTCCAGTATTCCAGTGTCTTCCTGTCTGTCACTCTAGTTATATACAGCACTATTTTGCATTTTTTTAAAAAAAGGCCACATATTTTACAGGCTGTACATACATCCGTGTGCTAAAAATTTTCGGCCTACATATTCTAATATTTTTGCTGTCTGTTATGGTACTTAGTTGACACCAATTTGATCACCGAAAAAACATTTTTAACTAGAGTCCAGATAGTTTAAAGTGTGGTTTTCCCGCACACATATCACGTACAAGTTCGCTCTAAATTCAGCCATTTGTAGTGAACATGTAAAATATTCTAGTCCATTTACAATGGTCAAGGCATGTGGCAAGGGACAGGGAAGTGGACGTGATGGTGATGGTGCATGCCGAGGCCGAGGTCGTGGGCAAGCTGAAATTGGGCCACAGAAAACACCCACATCTTCTCCGTGGACCTTAGTGTCCGAAGTCTTAGGGGACCGCAGCAAGACAGCATTATTGAAGCTAGAGCAGTGTGAAAAGGCTGTTGGTTGGATAACGGATAATACTTCCAGCTACATGGCCACCACCACCAGAACCCTGTCTTACACACGGTCAAGTCTGAGTAGCTGTGATTCTGGACCGCATATTCCTCACCCTGATCCTCTTTCTCCCACCAAGCTGAGTTCCCTGAGACAACTGATCCCACAATCGGACACTCCTAAGAGCTGTTCACTTTTCTATTTATAGATTCTGGCCTCTCGTCCAGTCCACTTGAAGCTTGACAAGATGAGATTCCATGGAGCGATGCCCAAATATTTGAGCAGCCACGGTCCCAAGAGGTGTATGATGATGAGACACATTTGCCAGAAAGTCAGGAGGAGGACCAAGGTGCAGAAGTGGAAGATGAGGTGGTGGATGATATAGTAACTGACCCAACCTGGCAGGAGGACATGCAGAGCGAGGAAAACCGCACACAGGGGAAGGAAGGCGTAGCACCCCTTCAGGCAGGAAGAAGCCGTGTGGTGGTTGCAGACAGAAGGCGGGCAACCATTCCCCTGTAACACCAGCATGATGGAAGTTGCCAGTCCAACCGTTAGGTCTTCCCGAGTCTGGTTATTTTTTCAAGACTTTTTTAAAAATAAAAAATACAGGCCACATATTGTACAGTCTGGTATCGCTGTCAGACGTCTGATGTATTTGTGGCCTACAAATTGTTGCAATTCAGGGCTATATTCCACTGTATTTGCGGTCTTTTACCCTAGTTCTGTACACTATTTTGGGGTAAAAAAATGCAAGCCACATATTGAACAGTCTGGTATCGCTGGCAGATGTCTGATGTATTTGTGGCCTACAAATTGTGGCAATTCAGGCCTACATTCCACTGTATTTGCTGTCAGTTACCCTAGTTCTCTACAGTATTTGGGGGTACAAAATACAGGCCACGTATTGAGCAGTCTGGTATCGCTGGCAGATGTCTGATGTATTAGTAGCCTACAAATTGTGGCAATTCAGGACTACTTTCCACTGTATTTGCTGTCTGTTACTCTAGTTCTCTACACTATTTTGGGGTAAAAAAATACAGGCCAAATACTGAACAGTCTGGTATCGCTGTCAGACGTCTGATGTATTTGTGGCCTACAAATTTTGGCAATTCAGGACTATATTCCACTGTATTTGCTGTCTGTTACCCTAGTTCTCTACACTGTTTTGAGGTACAAATACAGGCCACATATTGAACAGTGTGGTATTTCAGAAAAAATACTTCTGTTTCAAGTTGTTATGACTGCTTCATGACTGTCTTAAATGCTCCAACTACAACTACCATCATCATCTTCTGCTTAGAGGCAGTCACTGCGCAGATAGAAAGTCTGAGGAGCAGAGGGTGAGCGCTTGGGTGGTGTTGTACTCTGTCTTTGGATTATGAAGGCAAAATCTTATAGATTAAATCATGACTGGTTGAGACAGAGCAAGAGCACGTGTAAGAGCACGGGGCCAGGACTCGCAACTACTGAAGCCTCGTGTTCCTGGGCCGGATTCTGACAAGCCATCACCTACTAATACTGAACTGGTTGGACGATGACGTAAAAAAGGAGCCCCTGCATTTTCTACAACAGAAGCTAGAGATTTTGACATTTCAAGAGGTCAAGAATATTTAGAATTGAGAGTCCTCAGTGGTTGATACCTTTTAATGGCTAAATGAAAAGATGGTAACAAATTGCAAGCTTTCAAGACTACGCAGGTCTCTTCATCAGGCTAGACTAATACAAAATCTGAAGAATCACATATTTATACACAAGACAGCACAGAAATAACTCAATAGATAAGACAAGTGATGTGAAGCGCAATAGTCATTATGGGAGAGAGATAAGCATAAATATTGGAACAGTTCATAGATAAGCAGTATGAAGGTTTTATTGCCCTCTGATTGCCGGTCTGGTTCTATGTTGTGATGACCCCAGAAGGTCTAAGGAGCAAATTCCTTAATTGATGTAAAAAGACATAAATCCATGCAACACATTAATACCTGCACTGAATGTGTCGAAAGTTTTCATAAATTTGTACTCAGAGATTCTTCTGTCTCTCTGAGACTTGAAGTTACCTTTTAATACAAGTAATTTAATGTCCATCATGCTATGACCAGGGATACAAAAATGTTTTGCTACAGGTAGATCCATATTTTTATCTCTTATTGTGTGGTGATGAGAATTCATCCTTGTTCTCAGTTTTTGCCCGGTCTCCCCCACATCTGTACAACCCCCAGTTGGACATTTAGTACAAATAATTAAGTACACCACATTAGATGTGATGCAGCTGAACGTACCTGGGATCTTGTAGTCCTGATGTGAGTTGGGGATCTTGATTTTGTCCGTGGTCATTATAAATGGACAGGTTTTACATTTTTTCTGGTTGCAAGGAAAGGTTCCTGCAGCTGTTGGAGAGGACAGGGAGCTTCTGACAATTATGCTTCTTAAATTTGGGGGCTGCCTAAAACACAGCAGTGGGGGGTTTGGAAATATGGATTGTAATCGGGCATCTTTTTGCAGTAAAGGTTGTAATTTCCGTGCAGCTCCCCTTAGCACCTCCAGATTTGGATTGTAGGTGATCACTAGTGGCACCCGGTTATTCTCTTCTTTAGCTTTGTAATGTAGTCAACCACTGAGGACTCTCAATTCTAAATATTCTTCTATCTACTGGCTAACATGGTACAGATATATATCTTTCCTGTTTCAAGAGGTGGCAATTGGAGAGCATGGTGGTCATAGATTCAACTTCTGCACCACCACCAGAGTTGCCGCCTCTCCAACATCCGAGGTGCCGCACCCCCAACCTTCTGTCTCTTCCCCATTATCCCATAAAATGTAAGTCCGCAAGGACAAAGTCCTCTCCCCTCTGTACCAGTTTGTCATTGTAAATTTGTTCACTGTAAATAATATCTATTACTTTGTATGTAACCCCTTCTCATGTACAGCACCATGGAATTAATGGCGCTATGTAAATAAATATTAATAATAATAATAATACTGTTTGGGTGTTTCCACTAGATAATCCATCCAACATGCCATTGAATCAAAATCTTGTTTTTATGACAACTCTGTTCAGTTGTGCACAAACAATGTCAAATTGGTAACTAGACCCCAGTGGGTCTTGGCACAGTGTCACGTTGACTACAGTCCACAGATGTTATCTAGATCCCTAATCTCACCTCTACTTTACCAGCATGATGAATTAATAGGAAAAGCACGTGGTATTGATGGAGCTGTTGTTTTCTTGCCAAAGAAACTCAATAAGATCAATGAGGTGGTTAGCCACACAGGAATTTTTTTTCATAATTCCGCAAGAAGGGCCCTCTGGTCCTCCAACATTTGAGTACACCTGTCTGCCTTTGCAATAAGAGATATAAAGTTCTCCTTGTAGTGTGGGTCTAGAAGTGTCACCAATCAGTATTGCCCGTCACCCAAAATTTTGAGAGCGTGAGTGTGATGGGAAAGGCAGCATAACATTTTTTTTTTTTTTGTAGAGTTGGAAGGGACCTCTTGGGCCATCTGGTCCAACCCCCTGCTCAAAGCAGGATTCGCTAAATCATCCCAGTCAGATGTCTGTCCAGCCTCTGTTTGAAGACTTCCATTGAAGGAGAACTCACCACTTCTCATGGCAGCCTATTCCACTCATTGATCACTCTAACTGTCAAAAAGTTTTTTATAATATCTAATCTGTGTCTCCTCGCTTTCAGTTTCATCCCATTGCTTCTATTCTTTTCTTGTGCAAATGAGAATAAAGATGATCCTTCTACAATGTGAGAGCCCTTTAGATATTTGTAGACAGCTATTAAGTCTCCTCTCAGTCTTCTCTTTCGCAAACTAAACATTCCCAATGCCTGCAACCTTTCCTCATAAGACAGGATTTGCAGACCGGTCACCATTCTGGTCGCTCTTTTCTGAATTTGCTCCAGTTTGTTGATGTCTTTTTTAAAATGTGGTGCCCAAAACTGGACACAATATTCCAGATGAGGTCTGACCAAAGAGGAGTAGAGGGAAATAATGACTTTACATGATCTAGACTGTATGCTTCTGTTAATACATCCTAGAATTGCATTTGCCTTTTTTGCTGCGGCATCACACTGTTGATTCATATTCAGTCTGTGATCTATTAGTATACCCAAGTCTTTTTCACATGTGCTGTTGCTTAGCCCTATTCCTCCCATTCTGTATATGCTTTTTTCATTTTTATTGCCCAGATGTAGTACTTTGCATTTTTCCCTGTTAAAAACCATTCTGTTAGTTGCTGCCCACTGCTCCAGTTTATTTATATCTTTTTGAATCCTCTCTCTCTCTTCTCTAGTATTAGCTATCCCTCCTAGCTTTGTGTCATCTGCAAATTTAATCAGTTTACCCTCAATTCCTTCATCTAAATCGTTGATAAAGATGTTGAACAATACAGGGCCCAGGACAGAGCCCTGTGGTACCCCACTTGTGTCATTCTTCCAACTGGATGTGCAGCCATTTACGACCACTCTTTGGGTCCGATCACTAAGCCAGTTATGAATCCACCTTACAGTTGCCTTGTCCATTCCATACTTAGTCATTTTTTCAATAAGGATTGTGTGACATCGGCGGTTGTGCCCGCCGATGCCCCATCAGCGGCGGCAGCCGCCGCAGCCTCTCCTCACCACCGTCCGTGCGTGCGCCTGTCTTGCCTTCCCTCCTGCTGCACGCACCGGCCTTAGGTTGCGGGCGCGCGCCCGTCCGTCCTCGGCATCTGGCCGTGGGAGGCGCTGAGGGGCCGGGCTTGAGGAGCTCTTCCGGGCGCTGAGGTACTTCAGGCGTCCTCCCTAGGAGGAGGGTGCCTGGTGATTGTGTGGATCTCCCGCACCGTTCTGGCCGCACTCCTATTTCCTTGTGCTCCTTCTTGGTGCTCGTCGCAGCATCTATTCTGTGTTGTGTCCGTCCCTCTTCCTAGCCTCGTTTCCCCTGGTCCGTTCTGTCCTCCCTGTCTGTCCCTGCCTGCTGGTATTCTTTCCCCAGTCTGTTCCCTGTCCTCCTGCTCTCCCTGTCTACTCCAGTCCGGACACTCTTGCTTAACTTCCCCTAAGGTTTCCTCGTCTGTCCGTCTCCCCGCTGTTCCTCGCCCTGTCGCCCCATGGGCTTCTCTGCTGGGTTCCCCCCTCCTCTGATACTCCCACCTAGGAACTCTTGTCTTAGTCCGTAGTTCCTTGTCCTGCCTCGAGCCTGGCTTCTCCCTGGGCCATCATTCTTGGTACCTGCTGTCGTGGTTCTGACCCCTGTGGTCTTGCCTCTAACGATCCCTGTATAGGGGTTGGTCATCACCTGGCGTGCTCGGCCCAGGGGCTCCGGATCCGCGACCCAGAGGGTCCACTCTCAGACGTAGTTTGCTCCTGAGCGTCACAGATTGTATGAGATACTATGTCAAATGCTTTGCTGAAGTCAAGATATACTATATCTACAGCATTTCCTTGATCCACCCAATCAGTGATTCCATCATAGAAGGAAATTAAGTTAGTCTGACATGACTTATTAGTTACAAACCCATGCTGACTCTGTTTAATCACTTCATTCTTATCCAGGTACTGACATACATGTTGTTTAATAATTTGTTCAACGATCTTTCCTGGTATCGAAGTCAGACTCATCGACCGATAGTTGCCTGGGTCCATAAACTCAGCCATGCGTGCAAGACTGCTAACTGTCAATACTTCCGTGTCCTCACAAAGAGGACGACTGACAATGCTCTCCTCCTCCTTGTTCTCAGGACTCCACGACTTTCGACTATCTTCAGTAATATAATTGTAAATACATCATTGTAAATACATTATTGTAAATACACCCCTGTAGTTTTTATCTTCCCCCACCTCATTGTAGATTGTAAGTTGTCACGAGCAGGTTTGTTTTTTTGGGTTTAATTATTGTTATCGTTGTTACTTAGTGTAGATTGTAAGCTGTCTCGAGCAGGGTCGTTTTATTTTGGTTTAATTATTGTATTATTGTTATCATTGTTACTTAGGACTGTTGTGTTTGAAACTGTTAAACTGTAAATATGTTTGCGCTACATAAGTAACTATAAATATTCATATAGAACACAGAAACAGGATGGAGACATTAATTATGACGTCTTTGACATTCACCATCTTGGTGGATTCCTCAAAGTTTTGGAGGATGGTACATAGGTCTGACATCCATGTCCACTCCTGAGATCTTATGTGTGAAGTCAGAACTGAATACCGACAACCTTGTTGATGCTGGTAGACTAGTCACCAACTGCCCTCTTCTGCTCACAAATCCTTTCCAACATCTGAAGTGGAGAGTTCCAATGCCTGGGGACATCACACACCAGTGTGTGAGCCAGAAGCTGCAAGAGCTGTTAAGCACGGCAAGGGCGGATGAAGCTGTAGCTGACTTTCCAAAATGGGTACGCATAGCGTTGTACTTTTCCTAGCAGATCTGGCAGCTCCGTGTCACTTTTCAGAAAACGTTGACCAATGAGTTTAAGTGCAGGAGCCAGGCATGGCACGTGTGTGAGCGCGCCTCGCCACAGAGCAGCCACCAGGTTCCAGCCATTGTCACACACAACCATGCCTGGCTGTGGGTTCAGTGGTGTCAGCCACAGATCTGCCTGATCTTTCAGAGCTGTCTACAACTCTTCATCACTGAAAATACCAGCGAACAAGAAGTTTGCGGTAAAAAATTTACTGAAAAATATTAAGGACACAATACATAATAAAAACACCATATATAAGGGCTTCCATAACAGATGGTGCAGTACCAGGTAATGACGCTCTATATGATGCCCATAGTGCAAAGTATGCATAAAAAGTGCTTTAAGGTAAGCAAACAAGGGCAGGAAGAGCTTACCAGATGTAGCTACATCTGGCATGGGGGTCCCCTCTCTTAACCCTTCAACACTTGGTAAGCTCTTCCTCCCTTGTTTGTTTACATTAAAGCACTTTTTTATGCATACTTTGTACTATGGGCATCATATAGAGTGTCCTTACCTGGTACTGCACCATGTGTTATGGAAGCCCTTATATATGGTGTTTAAAATGATGGCGTTATGAATCCATAAACATGAGCTTCAAACTCCTTGTTCTCTGGTATTTTCAATTGTATTGGGAGTAGGTAACAGGTGTTTGGGTGGTTTTTACTGTGCATCCACCCTATAATACCAATTATGCAGCTGGGTTGCCTGACAACTCTTCATCATTGTGCGGTTTGTCACCAAAGCATAATAGCTTCAGCAGCCTGTTGCCGCTTGGATGAGGCAGTGCTGCAGTGCTTCCAGCTTGTGACTGATGTGATACTTTTGGAGATGGAGGCTGAAGAGGAGGTGGAGGAGGAGGTGCAGGAGCTGTAGATTGTGGGGGCAACCCAGATTGATGTAGGGCCCGCAATACTCAGGGTTCGGAAGTCGTGCACCATACCAAGGTCGGAGTGGGTCCCAGCTTCCACTATTTTAACCCAGTGTGCCCTCAGTGAGATGTAGCATCCATGACTACAAGCACTTGTCCATGTGTTTGTGGTTAGGTGGACTTTCCAAGTAACAGCATTGTGGAGGGAATGGGTAATGTTGTGGGACACGTGCCTATGTAATGCTGGGACTGCACACTGGGACAAATAGTCCCGCATGTTCGTGGCCTCGCAGTGACCCTCGACTCTGCCCTCTCTTTCAAGCAACAAATCCAAGCCCTTGCCTCCTCCTGCCCACTACAACGCAAAAACATTTACTGGATCCGTAAATTCCAAGAAACTTCAAAAATGTTTGTGCACGCCCTCATGATCTCCTGCCTTGACTATTGCAACCTTCTAGTCTCTGGCCTCCCCTCTAGCACTCTTGCACCACTCAAATCTATCCTAAAATCTGCTGCCAGAGTAATCCAACTGTCCCTCCATTATTCCCCAGCCTCTTTTCTCTGCCAGGCCCTTCACTGCCTTCCTATTGCCCATAGGCTACATTTCAAAACCATAACTATAACATACACAGCCTTCCACAACCTGTCTCCTCCATACATCTGTGTTATGGTCTCCCAATGTCCGACTGGGTCATGACTTCTTCTACGCTAACCCAGTGTGCTGTCAGCAAGATGTACCATCCCCTGCCCACAAGGACATGTTGTGACGTCAGACAGGGAGAAATTGTGGTGGGTGGGGACAGAGTACCTTGTGATGGTCACCGCCATCTGGTTGCGGAAAGATTCCATCTACCAGGAGCCTAAAATGCAACCTTTTCAGCGCAAGCAGAGAGAAAGGTGTGAATTTAGTACTGTGGCGTTGACTGCGTATTTCCGCTTGTGTTCCAAGGACTGGGGTATGGACAACTGAACGCTTCGTTGGGACAAGGACGTGGACGTGCTTGTTAATGGTGCTAGTTGAGTTTGTGTGCAACTACAGATGCAGGACAGGAGGCATCTTTGAATGCAGCATGGACAGGGGATTGGCTTGCACGCACAACAGCGGAAGAAGCACTGGTATCACCCGCAGACACTGTTCATGAAGCCTGGTGTTCAACCAACAAAGTCAGGTGCTTTGCTACCATGTGTCTGATCATGCTGGTGGTGGTAAGACTGGTAGTTTTGCTAACCCTACTGATGCGGGCATAGTCGGTGGTGCAAATGGCCTTTTTTGGGTTATCGGTAGAGTCTTTAAAAAACAGCAAGACTATTAGGGGGACACTCATTGTCTCCCCCTACCACACCACCTCCTCACCTCGACACCTGTTGTTCGGTGTTCCCCAAGGCTCAGTTCTAGGACCCATACTCTTCTCCATCTACACCTTCAGCCTGGGACAGCTGATGTAACGGCACGGTTTGCAATATTATCACTATGCTGATGACACGCAGATCTACCTATGTGTACCTGACATCACCTCCTTACTGACCAAAATGACACACCTTCCCACTATATCATTCTTCTTTTCTGCTTGCTTTCAAAAAGTGGACATGGACAAATCAGAATGCATCATCTTTCAATCATCTCACGCTGAGTAGACATGAAAGCTGTGTATGCATCATTCGGTACCACTTTAGTAAGAGGGAAACATTGCCCAAGAGAAAATGATTTTCCAGGTGGGTTGGGGTTGGGATTAGGGTTAGGCTTGTGGTTGGGTTGGGATTAGGGTTAGGGGTGTGTTGGGGTTAGGGTTGTGGTTAGGGTTATGATTAGGGTTGGGATTAGGGTTAGGGGTGTGTTGGGGTTAGGGTTGGAGATAGAATTGAGGGGTTTCCACTGTTTAGGTGCCAACATTTATTCCAGCCAATTTTGAGTTCAAAAAGTCAAACAGTGCTCCCTTCATTCTGAGCCCCGACGTGTTCCCAATCAGTGGTTTACCCCCACATATGAGGTATCAGCGTACTCACATGTGGGGGGTTTTCACTGTTTAGGCACATTAGGGGCTCTGCAAATGTAACATGACGCCCGGAGACCATTCCATCATGTTGGCATTTCAAAATGGGGTAACTTGTGGGGAGTTTCTACTGTTTAGGCACATCAGGGGCTCTGCAAACGTACATGGCGCCCACAGACCATTCCATCGAATTCGGCATTTCAAAATGTCACTACTTCCCTTACGAGCCCCGCCGTGTGCCTGAATAGAGTCCCCCCCACATATGGGGTACCAGTGAACTCAGGACAAACTGTACAACAACTTTTGGGGTGCAATTTCTCCTGTTACCCTTGTGAAAATAAAAAATTTCCAGCTAAAAATCATTTTTTGAGGAAAAAATGATTTTTTTATTTTCACTGCTCTGCGTTATAAACTTCTGTGAAGCACCTGGGGGTTCAAAGTGCTCACTATGCATCTAGATAAGTTTCTTAGGGGTCTAGTTTCCAAAATGGGGTCATATGTGGGGGAGCTCCAAAGTTTAGGCACACAGGGGCTCTCCAAACACGACATGGTGTCCGCTAACGATTGGAGCTAATTTTCCATTCAAAAAGTCAAATGGTGCTCCTTCCCTTCTGAGCCCTGCTGTGCGCCCAAACAGTGGTTCCCCCCATATATTGGGTACCAGCATACTCAGGACAAACTGGACAACAACTTTTAGGGACATAATTTCTCCTGTTACCCTTGTGAAAATAAAAAATTGCGAGCTAAAAAAATTTTTTTTGAGTTTCCAAATTGGGGTAATTTGTGGGGGGTTTCCACTGTTTAGGCTCATCAGGGGCTCTGCAAATGTAACATGATGCCCGCAGACCATTCCATCAAGTTGGCATTTCAAAACATCACTACTTCCGAACCCCAACGTGTACCCAAACAGTGGTCCCCCTCAAATGTGGGGTACCAGCGTACTCAGAACAAACTGGACAACAACTTTTGTCGTCCAATTTATCCTGCTACCCTTGGGAAAATAAAAAATTGTGGGCTAAAAATCATTTTTTGAGGAAAAGAAAAGATTTTTTTATTTTCATGGCTCTGAATTATAAACTTATGTGAAGCACTTGGGGGTTAAAAGTGCTCACCACACATCTAGTTCAGTTCCTTAGGGGGTCAAGTTTCCAAAATGGGGTAACTTGTGGGGAGTTTCTACTGTTTAGGCACATCAGGGGCTCTGCAAACGTACATGGCGCCCACAGACCATTCAATCGAAGTCGGCATTTCAAAATGTCACTACTTCCCTTACGAGCCCCGCCGTGTGCCTGAATAGAGTCCCCCCCACATATGGGGTACCAGTGAACTCAGGACAAACTGTACAACAACTTTTGGGGTGCAATTTCTCCTGTTACCCTTGTGAAAATAAAAAATTTCCAGCTAAAAATCATTTTTTGAGGAAAAAATGATTTTTTTATTTTCACTGCTCTGCGTTATAAACTTCTGTGAAGCACCTGGGGGTTCAAAGTGCTCACTATGCATCTAGATAAGTTTCTTAGGGGTCTAGTTTCCAAAATGGGGTCATATGTGGGGGAGCTCCAAAGTTTAGGCACACAGGGGCTCTCCAAACACGACATGGTGTCCGCTAACGATTGGAGCTAATTTTCCATTCAAAAAGTCAAATGGTGCTCCTTCCCTTCTGAGCCCTGCCGTGCGCCCAAACAGTGGTTCCCCCCATATATGGGGTACCAGCATACTCAGGACAAACTGGACAACAACTTTTGGGGTCGAATTTCTCCTGATACCCTTGGGAAAACAAAAAAATCAGATTTTTTTTATTTTCATGGCTCTGCCACATATGGGGTATCTGTGTACTCAGGACAAATTGCACAACAGTGGTCCAATTTCTCCTGTTAGCCTTGTGAAAATAAAAAATAGCGGGCTAAAAAATTATTTTTGAGGAAAAAAAATTATTTTTTTATTTTCACTGCTCTGCATTATAACCTTCTGTGAAGCACTTGGGGGTTCAAAGTGCTCACCACACATCTAGATAAGTTCCTTGGAGCTAATTTTCCATTCAAAAATTCAAATGGCGCTCCTTCCCTTCCGGGCCCTGCCGTGCGCCCAAACAGTGGTTTATGACAACATATGAGATATCGGTGTACTCAGGAAAAATTGGCCAACAAATTTTAGGATCCATTTTATCCTGTTGCCCATGTGAAAATGAAAAAACTGAGGCTAAAAGAATTTTTTTGTGAAAAAAAGTACTTTTTTTTTTTTACGGATCAATTTGTGAAGCACCTGGGGGTTCAAAGTGCTCACTATGCATCTAGATAAGTTCCTTGGAGGGTCTAGTTTCCAAAATGGGACCACTTGCGGGGGAGCTCCAATGTTTAGGCACACAGGGACTCTCCAAATGCGACATGGAAACCGCTAAATATTCCAGCATATTTTCCCATTTCATTTTATTTACATTCTTTTGGTGTATGATTCCATGGATTTTTGTAAACTTTTTTAAGGAATTTTGTTTTTTTGAAGAGGTTTTCAGATGGCTGGGAGCTACCATATTCTTTATTGTTTTTCCCCTTCTAAATGTAATGTTCGGGGCTTGTGGAAATACATTTCGCAGGACATACCAATGATTTTTCAAAATTTAATTGATTTTTTGTTGTCTTTATTGTAGAATGTAAGAATAATATTCCATTTAGTCAATATCTCAGAATAAGGAAAAATAATAGTAGAGAACAGGATTATGTAGCACAAAGTTTGGAAAGGTGTGCATGTGTTTTTAATCGATGATAATTGATTGAAGGGTGGAACCTTTTTTTCCCCCTATATAAATGTGTCTCTTAAAGATATATATGATTTTACCGGATGAAGGCTAATTGTATGTATAGCCGAAATGCGTTGTGTTTTTATGTCTAATAATAAACTGGATATTCCTTGAAATATTCAGAGTAATTAATGAATCAGCTGGAAGCGCTCCTTGACAAACTGGAAATCCTTTTCTGCATTCGTAACAAAAAATAAAAATTGTTTCCAAAATTGTGCTGATGTAAAGTAGACATGTGGGAAATGTTATTTATTAAATATTTTGTGTCACATAACTCTCTGGTTTAACAGAATAAAAATTAAAAATTTGAAAATTTTTTACATTTTTGCCAAATTTCCGTCTTTTTTCACAAATAAACGCAAAAATTATCAATGTAAATCTACCACTAACATAAAGTCCAATATGTCACCAAAAAAAATCTCAGAATCGCTAGGATGCATTGAAGCATTCCTGAGTTATTACCTCATAAAGGGACACTGGTCAGAATTGCAAAAATGGCCAGGTCATTAAGGTAAAAAAAGGCTGGGTCATGAAGGGGTTAATAGGGGCCTGGGGTCAGAACCAGAGTGCTGAGTGGAATTGCTCTCACTTTCATACCAGGGATCCATTTAAGAGAGGCCTGGGGTCAGAACCAGAGCACTGAGTGGATTTGCCCTGACTTCCATACCGGGGATCCCTTTAAGAGAGGTTTGGAGTCAGAACCAGAGTGCAGAGTGGAACGGTCCTAGCTTCCATACCAGGGATCCCTTTAAGAGAGGTCTGGTGTCAGAACCAGAGCGCTGAATGGATTTGCTCTCACTTCCATACCAGTGATCCCTTTAAGAGGGAAGATGTGCCTATGGCACTATGGGATGGAGGAGGTGTGATGGGTATATGGGCACAGGAGGGGATGACTCCTTTCTGTCATGTTCTCTCTGCTCCTTTCTGGGGCGTAGACAATGGCTGGGAGCTTATGTTCCTGGGGATGCTAGACTTATCCCACCCGGTCAGTGTCTGCTGAGGTGTTGTGGAGTGGGAAAAGTGTTGGTCATAGCAACCAATCACAGCTCAGCTTCTTTTAAACAGCGCTGGTGAAATCAAAGATGCTTAGTGATTGGGTGGGGCTCTGTGGAGTGGGCGTGGCTGATGCACACATACATACACACATACATTCATTTTTATATATACCGTTGTGGCCAAAAGTATTGACACCCCTGCAATTCTGTCAGATAATACTCAGTTTCTTTCTGAAAATGATTGCAAGCACAAATTCTTTGGTATTATTATCTTCATTTAATTTGTCTTAAATGAAAAAAACACAAAAGAGAATGAAGCAAAAAGCAAAACATTGATCATTTCACACAAAACTCCAAAAATGGGCCAGACAAAAGTATTGGCACCCTCAGCCTAATACTTGGTTGCACAACCTTTAGCCAAAATAACTGCGACCAACCGCTTCCGGTAACCATAAATGTTGTGAGTTCATTTTCCCCTTCACCATTGAGGTCTGATGAACTCCCTCTTCTGGTGAAGGAAGGTAGTGAGGCTGATTACCAAGCACCTGAGCAGAATGATGATGACTGGGTGACTGGAATTGCTGACTGGATATAAGGCAGCCGACGCCCTTCTGCCTTGCGGGTGATTTCTCTGAGGGATTCTAGGAGACCAGTCTGATTCCTGCTCCTCAAAAGCGAAGTTTTCTGCTCTGCTTTTTGCATTTGTGTTTTGGTTTTGTTTTGCCTTGTTTTTCTGGATTTCTGCCATTCCCTGCTGGGGTGAGCTGAATTATTTTTTGCTCTGTCTTCAGAAAATACCTGAGTACTGATATAGCCTTTTTGAAGCCTAGCATCTTCAGGGCTTTTTTCCCTATCAGTCTGATGGCTCTTGTTTTGATAGGGTTTTTGGCGGATTGCAGACAGCAGCTTTTCTATCCTGTCCTATTTAGTTAGCTTGGGCCCCATCATTTGCTCAGCCTATTTTTCTATCTGTGTGAGTGTTTTTTCATCTTGCTTCACAGTCATTATATGTTGGGGGCTGCCTATTGCTTTGGGGTCTGCGCTGGGGCAGTTTAGATTTCCCTGTCTTTAGGCTATTTAGTTCTCCGGCTGTGATTGAGGAGTCTAGGGCACCGTAGGAACCCCCCACAGCTACTGCTAGTTGTTGTTGATAGGTTCAGGGGTCTTCAATCCGATAGCTGCCAACTTCTCTGGTTTTCTGGACTTAGCTAGTATTTCTGTTTTTGCCTCCTACGGTGACTCATTCATGACAGAATCACCCGCCATACCGCAGATCCTAGGGTACTCAATAGCAGGAAAGAATTGTAAAAAAAAAAAAAGTGTGTATATTTTTTCCTTTATATCTCTGAGGCCGTAGGGGGAATTTTTTTTTCTCTCAATGGAGATAAAACAATTGTCTGATCGTGTGGAGCAGCTCGCTGCGGAAGTGCGGGGAATTTCCGCCTACCTTGCTCATTCACATGCTGCTGAACCAAAGATCCCTACTCCTGATGTGTTTTTTGGGGATCGGTCTAAATTTTTGAATTTCAAAAATAATTGTAAATTATTTTTTGCCTTGAAGCCTAACTCATCAGGGAGCTCCGCGCAGCAGGTTAAAATTGTCATCTCTTTGCTGCGTGGCGATCCCCAGGAATGGGCGTTTTCTTTGAAACCAGATGATCCTATTCTGACTAATGTGAACGCATTCTTTCAAGCCTTGGGGTTGTTGTATGACGAACCTAATGCTATTGATCAGGCTGAAAAGACCCTGTTGGCATTGAGCCAGGGTCGAGATTCTGCAGAATTGTACTGTCAAAAATTCCGAAAGTGGGCGGTCCTTACTACCTGGAATGATAATGCCTTGGCAGCTCTCTTTCGGAAGGGTTTGTCAGAAGCCGTAAAAGATACTATGGTGGGATTTCCTGTTCCCTCTGGTCTTGACGATTCTATGTCATTAGCCATTCAGGTTGATCGGCGTTTACGTGAACGCAGGACTGCACAAGAGGTGTTGCCACCTGTTGAACAAATGTCTGAACCTATGCAATGTGATAGAGTTTTGTCCAGGGAGCAACGTCAGGAGTTCAGAAGGCGTAATAAGCTGTGTTTTTTTGGTGGAGATGCCTCGCATATTATTTCTGTCTGTCCTAAATGAGAGAAACGTTTTGCACACACGTTTTCTGTGGGTGGTGTTCAACCTAAGTTTCTTCTGGCAATTACTCTGATCTGCTCCCTGTCCACATTTTCCGCCAAGGCTTTTGTGGATTCGGGAGCAGTCCTGACCCCAATGGACTTGGATTTTGCTAAACGTTGTGGATTTCCTATGACACCTCTGCGGACGCCTATCCCTTTGAGGGGGATTGATGCTACTCCTTTGGCGAAAAATAAACCTGAGTTTAGGACCCAGGTGGTAATGTGGGTCGCCCCAGATCATCGAGAAAATTGCAGATTTTTGGTGTTGCATAATTTGCATGATACCATTGTTCTGGGGTTTCCCTGGTTGCAAATTCATAATCCACAGTTTTGGATTGGAAATGGTGAGTTGGGGTTGTCTGTGTGCCCTTAGTGAGGCTCCGGTTCTTTCCACCTCTCCTCAGTCGCATGATGTTCCTGACTATTTGGCGGACTTTTATGATGTATTTAGTGAGAATGAGTCTGCGTCTTTGCCTCCTCATAGGAGTTATGACTATGCAATTGAACTGAGCCCGGGGTGTAAATTTCCCAAGGGTCGGCTCTTCAATTTATCTGTACCCGAGCACGAGGCTATGCGATCCTATATTAAGGAGGCGTTGGAGAAGGGTCATATTAGACCATCCTCTTCACCCTTAGGTGCCGGGTTTTTTTTCGTGGCCAAAAAGAATGGTTCATTAAGGCCTTGTATTGATTATCGTGCCCTCAACAAAATTACTATTAAATATCAGTATCCGTTACCCCTGATTTCAGATCTATTCTCCAGAGTTAAAGTTGCTTGCTGGTTTACCAAGCTTGACCTTATCCGCATTAAGCATGGGGATGAATGGAAGACGGCGTTTAATACTCCGGAGGGACATTTTGAGTACCTGGTGATGCCTTTTGGGCTCACTAATGCCCCTTCTGTCTTCCAGTGCTTCATGAACGACATTTTCCGAGACTTTGTGGATAAATTTTTGATTATCTATCTGGATGATATTTTGATCTTCTCCAAGGATTGGGATTCTCATGTGGAACATGTTCGGACTGTGTTCCGGATCTTGAGGGAGAATTCCCTGTATGTCAAAGGATCAAAATGCCTTTTTGGGGTACAGAGGATTTCATTTTTGGGATTTATTTTGTCTCCGTCAACTATTGAAATGGACCCGGCCAAGATACAGGCCATTTATGATTGGGTTCAGCCCACTTCTTTGAAGGCCCTCCAGAAGTTTTTGGGTTTTGCTAATTTTTATCAGAAATTTATAGCAAAATTTTCTAGTATTGCCAAGCCATTGACTGATCTGACTAAGAAGGGTGCTGATGTGTTGAATTGGTCTCCAGAGGCTGTTTCTTCCTTTCAGGATCTGAAGCGAAGATTCACTTCTACCCCGGTTTTGCGGCAACCTGATGTCTCACTCCCGTTCCAAGTAGAGGTGGACGCTTCTGAGATTGGTGCAGGAGCTGTTTTGTCCCAAAAGGATCCTGTAACATCTAAAATTAATCCCTGTGCTTTCTTTTCCCGAAAGTTCTCTCCATCTGAACATAACTATGATGTGGGGAATCGGGAACTGTTAGCCATGAAATGGGCATTTGAGGAGTGGAGACATTGGTTGGAGGGAGCTAAACATCAAGTCGTGGTACTCACTGACCACAAGAATTTGATTTACCTGGAGTCGGCCAAATGCTTGAACCCTAGACAGGCTAGGTGGGCCTTGTTTTTTTACACGTTTTGATTTTGTGGTCTCTTTTCTTCCTGGCACTAAGAACGTTAAGGCAGACGCCCTCTCTAGGAGCTTCTCTGCTGATTCTCCTGTGGTGACCAAGCCTGCTACCATCTTAGGCGAAGGGGTAGTTCTTTCTGCCATCTCGCCCGATTTGAGACGTGCTCTGGAAGAGTTCCAGGAGGACAAACCTGAGCGTTGTCCCAGTGGAAAGTTGTATGTTCCTGACCAGTGGAAGAAGAGAGTGATGTCTGAAGTTCATTGCTCTGCATTTCCTGGTCATCCAGGATTTTTGGTACTAGAGATCTGGTGAGTCTGTCTTTTTGGTGGCCTGCCTTGTCTCGTGATGTCAGGAATTTTGTGCAGAACTGTGGGACTTGCTCCCGGTCTAAACCTTGTTCTCGCTCTAGTGGGTTGTTGATGCCTTTGCCGGTCCCCAGGAGGCCATGGACCCATATTTCAATGGATTTCATCTCTGATATGCCTGTCTCCCAGAGAATGACTGTTATTTGGGTGATTTGTGATAGGTTCTCTAAGATGGTTCATCTTGTACCACTCCCTAAGTTGCCATCTTCCTCTGAGTTGGTGCCCCTGTTTTTGCAACAGGTGGTTCGCTTGCACGGGATTCCTGAGAACATTGTATCTGACAGAGGAGTTCAGTTTGTGTCTAGATTTTGGAGGACTTTCTGTTCCAAGCTGGGAATTCAGTTGTCCTTCTCCTCTGCTTTTCACCCTCAGACCAATGGGCAGACGGAGAGAACAAACCAGACCTTGGAGTTGTATTTGAGATGTTTTATTTCCGCTGATCAGGATGATTGGGTTTCATTTTTGCCCTTGGCCGAATTTGCTTTAAATAATAGAGCTAGTTCTGCCACTTTGATGTCACTTTTTTTTGTAACTTTGGGTTTCATCCTCGATTTTCTTCAGGGCAGGTGGAGCCTTCTGCCTGCCCAGGTGTTGACACTGTAGTGGAGAGAATGCACCAGATCTGGGACCAAGTGGTGGATAAGTTCTCTCTCTCCCAGGAAAAGGCCCAGCGGTTTTCCAACCGACATAGGACCATTGGTCCCCAGTTTAAGGTTGGTGATATGGTTTGGTTATCATCAAAAAATATCGCTATGAAGGTGGCTTCTCCTAAGTTTAAGCCTAGATTTATTGGACCTTACAAGATTTTGGAGATTATTAATCCGGTCTCTTTTCGTTTGGCTCTTCCTGTCACATTTAAAATCCATAATGTGTTTCATAAGTCCTTGTTGAAGAGGTTTGTTGTACCAGTTGTTCCTGGGGTGGCACCTCCGGACCCTGTATTGGTTGAAGGTAACATGGAATATGAGGTAGAGAAGATACTGGATTTCCGTCTGGCTAGACGGAGACTCCAGTATTTGGTTAAGTGGAAGGGTTATGGTCAAGAGGATAATTCCTGGGTCTCTGCCTCTGATATTCATGCCAAAAGATTGGTGCGTGCCTTTCATCGGGCTCATCCTGATCGCCCTGGTGGCATGGATGATGGTTCGGTGACCCCTCCTCAAGGGGGAGGTACTGTTGTGAGTTCATTTTCCCCTTCACCATTGAGGTCTGATGAACTCCCTCTTCTGGTGAAGGAAGGTAGTGAGGCTGATTACCAAGCACCTGAGCAGAATGATGATGACTGGGTGACTGGAATTGCTGACTGGATATAAGGCACCCGACGCCCTTCTGCCTTGCGGGTGATTTCTCTGAGGGATTCTAGGAGACCAGTCTGATTCCTGCTCCTCAAAAGTGAAGTTTTCTGCTCTGCTTTTTGCATTTGTGTTTTGGTTTTGTTTTGCCTTGTTTTTCTGGATTTCTGCCTTCTACAGTGACTCATTCATAACACATCAATGAGTTTTTTACAATGCTCTGCTGGAATTTTAGACCATTCTTCTTTGGCAAACTGCTCCAGGTCCCTGATATTTGAAGGGTGCCTTCTCCAAACTGCCATTTTTAGATCTCTCCACAGGTGTTCTATGGGATTCAGGTCTGGACTCATTTGCTGGCCACCTTAGAAGTCTCCAGTGCTTTCTCTCAAACCATTTTCTAATGCTTTTTGAAGTGTGTTTTGGGTGATTGTCCTGCTGGAAGACCCATGACCTCTGAGGGAGACCCAGCTTTCTCACACTGGGCCCTACATTATGCTGCAAAATTTGTTGGTAGTCTTCTGACTTCATAATGCCATGCACACGGTCAAGCAGTCCAGTGCCAGAGGCAGCAAAGCAACAACAAAACATCAGGGAACCTGCGCTATGTTTGACTGTAGGGACCGTGTTCTTTTCTTTGAATGCCTCTTTCTTTCTCCTGTAAACTCTATGTTGATGCCTTTGTCCAAAAAGCTCCACTTTTGTCTCATCTGACCAGAGAACATTCTTCCAAAACGTTTTAGGCTTTTTCAGGTAAGTTTTGGCAAACTCCAGCCTGGCTTTTTTATGTCTCGGGTTAAGAAGTGGGGTCTTCCTGGGTCTCCTACCATACAGTCCCTTTTCATTCAGGCGCCGACGGATAGTACGGGTTGACACTGTTGTACCCTCGGACTGCAGGGCAGCTTGAACTTGTTTGGATGTTAGTCGAGGTTCTTTATCCAACATCTGCACAATCTTGCGTTGAAATCTCTTGTCAATTTTTCTTTCCCGTCCACATCTAGGGAGGTCAGCCACAGTGCCATGGGCTTTAAACTTCTTGATGACATTGCGCACGGTAGACACAGGAACATTCAGGTCTTTGTCCACCCTCTTTTTTTATGTTTGGTGTGGAATTATATCCAATTTGGCTTTAGGACAATTCTTTTTGTTTTTTTCATCTAAGTCAAATTAAATGAAGATAATACCAAAGAATTTGTGTTTGCAATCATTTTCAGGAAGAAACTGAGTATTATCTGACAGAATTGCAGGGGTGTCAATACTTTTGGCCACAACTGTATAGATTATGAAGGAAAAAATGTTTCTTAGACTTTTTCCCTTTAAAAAAATGTAGGTGTGGTTTGGTAGGACTTTTTATAAATCTGTAAAACCAGAGCAATAGTCTGATAACATTATAACATTATTCCTAGATGACATGATTGAGTCAGAAAGGCATGCAGGCATCTTCTCCATGCTGTTCCCAATTAGTTTTAGCTCTTTCCCATCCATTTCAGCTTTTCTCTCATGCCCCCAGACATGTTTGTTGGGTCCTACAGAAAATATTCGGCTTTCCCTTTGACTTGCATTGGATTCGTTATCCGCTATGAATACAAGAATATTAGAAATTATTCGTCCTGATTTTCCAGAATACAAATATTTCACTATTCGTCATCACTAATTAATTATTAATTCTTGAGAGAGGGAATGTTTTAAGGCATTTTTATTACTTACTGCAAAGTCAAAAGTTTACATACATTTCACCAGTATTTGGTACCATTGCACTTAAACTGAATGACTTGGGTCAAACATTTGGGATATCCTTCCACAAGCTTCTCAGAATAGTTGGTCGAAATTTGGGCCCATTCCTCTTGACAAAACTGGTGTAACTGCTCCAGGATTTCAGGTCACGTTGCTCGCACCTTCCTTTTAAACTTTGCCCATAAATTTTCAATAGGATTGAGATCAGGGCTTTGTGATGGCCACTCCAAAACATTGACTTTTTATTCTTAAGCCACTTTGTTACCATTTTTTGCAGTATGCTTTGGGTCATTGTCCATTTGCAAGACCCATTTCCACCCAAGCTTTAGCTTCCTGGCTGATGTCTTGAGATGTTGCTTCAGTATTGCCACATAATCTTCTTCTATCATGATGCCATCTATTTTGTAAAGTGCACCAGTCCCTCCTGCCGTAAAACAACCCCACAACATGATTCTGCCACCCCGTGTCTCACAGTTGGGATGGTGTTCTTAGGCTTCCAAGCTTCTCCCTTTTTCCTCCAAATGGAATTGTAAGAAGTATCATGCCACAGGTACCTGTTCTGTGCCAGTTCTGGAACTGTCGGGGCTGTCTTCTTCTGTTGTCTGGGGAAAGTTTAAGGGACCGGACCAATCCTGGCATGTGGAAGGAGGGGATATGGGTAAGGGGTTTCTGTCATCCGAGCAAGCCAAAGTCCGTGGGCTGCGCCCATTGTTCTGGTAAGGAAAAAAGATGGGACCCTGCGCTACTTTGTAGACTACCGGAAACTGAACGCTTGCACTGTGGAAGACTTGTACCCACCAACAAGAATCGAAGAATCACTGTCTGCCTTGGGAAAAGCAAAGTACTTCTCATTGTTAGATCTGGCCAGTGGATATTGGCAAGTGCCCATGTCCGAGCATGACCGGGCCAAGACAGCATTCATACGGCCTATGGGGTTGTTCAAGTTCAACTGGATGCCTTTCGGCCTTACCAATGCACCCAGGACCTTCCAATGATTGACCAAGAGATGTTTGGGAGACTTGAACTTCGAGGCTACCCGCATTTACTTTGATGACACCATCGTCTACATGGCCACCTTTGAGGAGAACTTAAAACGGCTGGAGCAAGTGTTGAGCCGACTACAGAGGCGTGGCCTGAAAGTAAAACCTCGGAAATGTCACCTCTTCCACAAGCAAATTGAATACTTTGGACATGTCTTCTCCGCTGAAGGAGTGAGACCATCGCGTGAGAAGATAGCAGCGATACATGATTGGCCAGGACAATGGCGGCAATGCAGGGACAGATTGAGGAGACGTCCAGAGGACACACGCTGGGGTGACCCTGTGACAACTGGGTGCAGCATCAACAAGAAGATGGGGAACTCGCTCAGATGAGGCAATGGGTGGCCTTGAAGCAACTTCCCAGCCAAAGAGAGAGATATGCTCCTGTCCCCGGGAGCCCTACAGATCCTTCGGCAGTGGGAGAGGCTTCAGTTGGAAGATGGTCTGTTGTATAGGAAGGTGCAGTTGGCACAAGAGTTGGGGTTCACTTAGCAAGTGGTGCTCACAGAAAAGTTGCTCCAATAGGTGGCCAAAGAAGTTCATGAAAGAAGAGCCCACATTGGCCCAGAAAAGACGTTCCAGTGGCTGCAGAAGTTGGTCTACCATCCTCGACTGAAAGCAGCAGTATATGAAGCTTGTCAGCAATACAGGAACTGTGAGTTAGCAAAGCCCCCAGAACAGAGAGCTCCTACGCAAACCATCGTGACTTCTGCTTCCCTAGAAGTGTTGATGATTGACTACTTGACTGTGGGCCCCACCCACTTTGGATATGAACATGGTCTGGTAATGACTGATCATTTCACCAAATTCGAGGTGGTGATTCCAACCCGGAATCAGACTGCTGAGTCGCCAGCACAGGCCATTTGCACTTCATCCGAGTGTACAGTTGTCTAAAGAGGATTCACTCTGACTAAGGCGCCTGCTTTCAAGGATGGGTTATGGAAGAATTGAGTCGCCTGTATCGTATTGAGAAATCCAGGAAGACACCCTACCATCCCCAAGGGAATGGAGCCTGCGAGCGTTTCAATCGGACGCTGATTCAGATGCTGAGAACTCTGGAGGAAGACTGGAAAGTTCGCTGGCCTGAATTTGTAGCTAAATTAATCTGGGTGTACAACAATCAGGTGCACAGTATGACTGGATATACACCATAAACCCTACTGTTCAGCCAGAAGGGGCGAGAAATCAGAGTTGTAATTGGATCCAGATGAGGACTACCCACGGACGGGAGTGTCCACTTGGGTCCCCGAACATCGTCACCAGTTGCAGACTCTATATCGGCTTGGCAGCCAAGTTTCGGGAACTTGAACATCATGAAGTGAGTCCCCTGCAAGGGCAGCTCTTCTTAAAGCCGGAGACCGAATGTTGGTCTGAGACACATGTCCTTGAGGCAAGCTGGAGTGTCTGTGGGAAAAGACTCCATATTGGGTAAAACGCCGGATCGGATCTGAGGGTCCCGTCTATGAGGTTCAGCCTGAGGGGAAAGAAAGCGCTCCCACTGTAGTAGTTCATCAGAACATGTTACGTCCGAGATCCCGATCAAAACAGAGAGAACACCAGTTGTTCCTGAAACACTACCCTCCACAGCTGTTGACTATGATGAGGGAGAATACTCCGACCAGCCGCCCATCAACCCAGAAGAGGAACCGGAACTTGAAGCTCCCGATTTAGCTGTTCCATTTAACCTGAACGCGTCCCCGTCTTCGCCTGCTCAACCTGACTCCACTACTTAACCTGATTCCACTACTCCACCTGTTTCCACTACTCAACCTGATTTACGCTGCACAGAACGGACAACAGCAGGAATACCACCCAACCGATACAAACAAGACCAATTTATTTGGCAGTTGATCATCCAAGAGATGGAGCAATGTCAATGTTTACTGCAAAAAACTCTCACCTGTAGAATGGTAAACTAAAGGAGAGGGGGAGTGTAAGAAGGACCGTGCCGTGGGTACCTCTTCTGTGCCAGTTCCGGAACTGTCGGGGCTGTCTCCTCTGTTGTCCGGGAGAAAGCTTAAGGGACCAGACCAATCCTGGCATGTGGAAGCAGGGGGTATGGATAAGGGGTTACAATCTCTGCGCGCGCGGAAGCAGGCGGACCTGTTGTGAACAGACAGCGTGCAGCAGGGACCAGCGAGTGCTCTGGCCCTTGAGCATTCGTACAGCGCAGGCGCACGCCCGAGCATCGCCGCCGCCACTGGCAGAGACTTTGAGGAGATACGTGCAGTGTGCCTGTTGGTCGCCATGAAGCAAGGTGCCAAATGCTCCGGGCCTGTGAGTACTGTGCGCGTGCCGCCTCAGAGAGACCGGGTGCAGGACCGTTATCTGCTCCCCGATTCCCCAGTGTTTATCTGCCGGACCACGGTGGGCGCAGACCGTGTAGTGGCCCGCACTCCCATGGCCACATCAGCACATGGACTAGGTGTTCAGCGGAAGGTACCGGAGACCAACCGCTGCCACCAGAAGACGGACCCTCGCTACCTTCAGGACAAGTGTCGCGCCAGCCATTGTTAGCAACATCACCTGCTCTGTAATTCATCCCATCCTGAGAAAACATCTGACAGGATTTCTATCGCACAAGAACTGCTAACACCCTTTCTACTGTTCTTTAACTCTTAAACATAGTACCCATGCCCATTCTCCTTGCGGAAGGGACTCCACATAATATATGAACATACTGATTTTATAGTCATGCAAGACAGAAGAACGGAGTAACCATAAACCACGAGAAGAATTTTTTTTCTTTCCGTGCATTCTTCTGTGCATTTCTGGGTCCATCTTATCCTGTCTCATCACTCTGTGGGTAATATTATGAGCATTGGTGCTTTTGTGTTGTGATTTTAATTGTTTTTCTTGTGTTTGTCTTTTTTAGTTATCATCAAACATTTATATTTCTTCTTATGCTCTTCTATGAGTCAGTTCCCTGATGCCTTCATTATAGTTTGTCGGACCAACGGCTATAGTATGCCACGGATATTATCTTCTACTAAATATTGAGAAGAAATTGGACTTCAGCATAATGGATACATCAGATGGACTAATGACTCCCTGGAATAATATAGGGTTAATATTTCCCTTTTTAACTTTCGAACTATGGAATAAGGAAAATCATTATGGGAGGGTGGCATTATTGCCTATTTTGTGGTGAAAACGGAATAAATGTTTTGATGTTATGTTTATATAGAGAATGGAGCACTTCTGTGTTTCATGGTCGGATTGTAGATACATCTTTGTCCAATTGTATGCATATTTTCTGTCTTGTTATTCCTCCCTCCCTCTTCCATATTATGTTCACTATCTTTACGGTATAGGAATTTCGTGGCATGCACTAATAGTAATGATGTTGATTTTTGGTTATATACTATAATAATACTGTGGGTACATTTTCACTGTGCGCTTATGTTTGTATCAGTTTGATCCTTTGTTCTTTTATAGCATAGTATTCAGCTAACACGTCTTACTTCATAAGGACAAATTAAATGACACCTCCATCATGGCTGCCCACAGTAGGTCTCCATTAAAATGGCGCTGGTCGTGTGCGCATGCGCAATGCAGCCGGCTTCGGCACGCAGTGTTCCGGCCATCTAATATGAATCACATGCATTCTGATGATGTCTTACTGGGTGCTTTTCACCACGCATGCGTGACTCTTTGATGGCAACGGGTCATTTTGCGGATGCCGCCCAGCCTCACTGGGCTTGTGCCGCTGTGATTACTGGCACCTGGGACTCTGTGTTGTGTGTGTGTGCATATATATATATATATATATATATATATATATATGAGTAGGTGACGCTAGACAGACACTTCCCCTTGATAAAGCTGTGGCGAAACGTGCGTCGGGGTCGAGTGAGGCGTTCCCCTCCCTATACTGTCAACATGGTTAAGTGGCAATAATATCCCAGATAGTATGGGTATTGTCCCTTTGTGATTAGCGTTGATTTGCGGGCACGGTGCAACTGCAAGCATTATACTGCGATTATTTGATTTAGCACCCTGGTGTAGTCTTCATTGATTTAGCTCGGGCATGTTGCAATATATTTGTGCTCACTAGGGATTGCTTGGCAGTTACACCACTTCCTGCCTTACCTATTATCTATGGGGTTGACCTCTCGCTTGTTTTTTCTGGAATGCTTCTCCAAATCATCTCATGTATATTTATAAATGTTTGATAAATTTTAATATATTACAATAAAGATTTGTTTTTCATGCATCTTATAAAATTCTTCTCGTGGTTTATGGTTACTCCGTTCTTCTGTCTTGCATGCTGCTGGGGGTACACTCCACTGTTATCTACTGGCCCTCACGTTGGGTGGGAGAACATTAGTGGTATTAAGCTGGTTCCTGGCCACATGTGACAATTATGCTCGTTTTGAAGATTTCTTTGATAATGATTTTATAGTCACTACACTATATGTAGATCAAGAAGTGCTTCCAAGGTATTAATGAAACAAGTAATCTTTATTTGAACAGCTTAAAATATATGTAAATGCAAAGAATAATTGTAAAAAGTGGTGTCTCAAATCAAACATATATATATATATATATGAAGAGGTCAGCTGAAGCAGAACACATAAATACCCAGGGAATTACACATATCAGGTGGCAAATGGATTAGTTCAATTATCCAGAATGCAGTATAGAACACTGACTATTATATTAAATTAGCAAATGCAGCTACTATCTAATATTGGCACAGAGACAGTACATCCACATATATATATATACACTCACTGGCCACTTTATTAGGTACACCTGTCCAACTGTGTGTTAAGACTTAATTTCTAATCAGCCAATCACATGGCGGCAACTCAGTGCATTGAGGCATGTAGACATGGTCAAGACAATCTCCTGCAGTTCAAACCGAGCATCAGTATGGGGAAGAAAGGTGATTTGAGTGCCTTTGAAAGTGGCATGATTGTTGGTGCCAGAAGGGCTGGTCTGAGTATTTCAGAAACTGCTGATCTACTGGGATTTTCACGCACAACCATCTCTAGGGTTTACAGAGAATGGTCCGAAAAAGAAAAAAAAACCAGTGAGCGGCAGTTCTGTGGCCGGAAATGCCTTGTTGATGCCAGAGGTCAGAGGAGAATGGGCAGACTGGTTCGAGCTGATAGAAAGGCAACAGTGACTCAAATTGCCACCCGTTACAACCAAGGTAGGCAGAAGAGCATCTCTGAACGCACAGTGCGTCGAACTTTGAGGCAGATGGGCTACAGCAGCAGAAGACCACACTGGGTACCACTCCTCTCAGCTAAGAACAGGAAACTGAGGCTAAAATTTGCACAAGCTCATCGAAATTGGACAGTAGAAGATTGGAAAAACGTTGCCTGGTCTGATGAGTCTCGATTTCTGCTGTGACATTCGGATGGTAGGGTCAGAATTTGGCGGAAACAACATGAAAGCATGGATCCATCCTGCCTTGTATCAACGGTTCAGGCTGGTGGTGGTGGTGTCATGGTGTGGGGAATTTTTTCTTGGCACTCTTTGGGCCCCTTGGTACCAATTGAGCATCGTTGCAACGCCACAGCCTACCTGAGTATTGTTGCTGACCATGTCCATCCCTTTATGACCACAATGTACCCAACATCTGATGGCTACTTTCAGCAGGATAATGCGCCATGTCATAAAGCTCGAATCATCTCAGATTGGTTTCTTGAACATGACAATGAGTTCACTGTACTCAAATGGCCTCCTCAGTCACCAGATCTCAATCCAATAGAGCATCTTTGGGATGTGGTGGAACGGGAGATTCGCATCAGGGATGTGCAGCCGACAAATCTGCGCCAACTGTGTGATGCCATCATGTCAATATGGTCCAAAATCTCTGAGGAATGCTTCCAGCACCTTGTTGAATCTCTGCCACGAAGAATTGAGGCAGTTCTGAAGGCAAAAGGGGGTCCAACCCCTTACTAGCATGGTGTACCTAATAAAGTGGCCAGTGAGTGTATATAAATACAGTTGATCCACATTATCATCATAGGCACAGAATTGTAATCAAGGTCATGGATTCAGCCTAAATATATTAAAGTGAATGTGCAAAAGAAAAAGTACAATGTTCATGCTAGGTATTAAAGGGAATCTGTCACCCTTTTTTTTGACTATCAGCTGCCGGCACTGACATCAGGGGCTTATCTACAGCATTCTGTAATGCTGTAGATAAGCCCCCGATGTAACCTGAAAGATAAGAAAAACACGTTAGATTATACTCACGGGAGGGGGCGGTCCGGTCCAATGGGTGTCGCGATCCGGTCCGATGCCTCCCATCTTCATACGATGCCGGCCTCTTCTTCCCTTACTGTAGTGGCTCCGGCACAGGCACACTGCTCTGCCCTGTTGAGGGCAGAGCAGAATACTGCAGTGCGCAGGCGCCAGACCTCTCCTGACGCCTGCGCACTGCATGCATACTGTATGTGCCTTTCTATATAGTATACTGTATGTAAACATCTAGTTTCCACTGCTCAAAGAAATAAAGGGAACACAAACAGCCTGTTGCAAAGGGAATAGTGTTCCCTTTATTTCTTTGAACAGTATATATCTGTATTTTTGTCGCCATTAAAAGAGGGGGCCCAGACACATTTCTTGCAAAGGGACCCCAAGCTGTCAGTGTCCGCTCCTGGTTTCTGCAGTGGTGAGCTAGATGCTGAACTTGGGGGGCAGATGAAGAGGACAAGGAAAAGAATGTAAGTAAAATGACACAAACAAAAGAAATGGAAAAAACCAATGCATGTAATAACATTTTTGTTCATGCTGCTTCACAAAAAAAATTAAATAGTGACCATAGAGTTCATTCAACTAAAAAAAATCTAAAACTTAAGACTCTCAGAACATGATGAAATAAATATTTTCACTAAAATTGATAGAAAATACTTTTGTTAAGTTATTTTCTTGTGCAAACGAGGCAAATATAAAAAAAATACAGATTCTATATCACTGTAATCATACTGACACATACTATAAAACTATACCATTATTTTGTCACATGTTGAAAAGAAAAAAATCCAGAAAACAATACCAGATTGCTGTGTTTTGCTCATTCAGCCTCACAAACATAAGAAAAAAGTAAATAAAACATCATAAGTACCCAAAAATGGCAACAGTAAAAAAAAAATATCTTGTACAACAAAAATAATGCCTCATACAGCTCTGTCTATGGAAAAGTTTAAAAGTTATAGGTCTTGGAATATGGTAAATTCCCCCCGAAAAACTTGCTTTTTTATTTATTTTTTCTATAAGGCTAAGTGCACACGTACCGGAACTCTCGCGGAAATTACCGCGAGAATTCCGGAATTCCAGTCCGTGGGAAAATCGCATTTTAAATTCCCGCGATTTTCCCGCGGAAAAACTAGCATTTTGCAAGCGTAATTAGTTTGCAAAATGCTAGCGTTTTCCAAGTGATCTGTAGCATCGCTTGGAGAACTGACTGACAGGTTGGTCACACTCGTCAAACATAGTGTTTGACAAGTGTGACCAACTTTTGTACTACTGAGGCCGCCTATGCGGCATCAATAGTAAAAGATAGAATGTAAAAAAAAAAAAAAAGTGTTATTCTCACCCTCCGGCGTCCCGCGCATCCGTTCCCAGTAATCCTTTGCGAAAATGCCCGCGATGACGTCAGTTCTCGTGGGATCGCGACGTCTCGCGGTAATTCGCGATGACGTCGCGCGAATGACCGCGAGACTTCGCGATCCCACGAGAACGGACGCCATGGCGGGCATTTTCGCAAAGGACTACTGGGAACGAGAGCGTGAAGAGAAGCAGGAAGACTGCGCGGGACGTCGGAGGGTGAGAATAACAATATTTTTTATTTTTAAATTCTATTTTTTACAGGGATATGGTACCCAAAGCCCGGAGGACAGTCTCCTCTCCTCCGGACCGTGGGTACCATCCGCAAATGTTCTGCTTACTTTCCGCATGGTGTGCACAGCCACATGCGGAAAGTAAGCGGAACAATGCATTCCTATGGGTGCGGGATCGCCGCGATTCCGCAAATTAATGAGCATGCTGCGGTTTTTACCGCAAAGCGATTCCACCGCGGTAAAAACCGCAGCATTAGTACAGCATTGCGGAATACCATAGGAATGCATGGGATGCTTATTTTTCGCGTTTTCGCGGCAAAATCGCGCGGTTAAAACCGCCGCGGAAACGTGAAAAAAACGCCACGTGTGAACTCAGCCTTAAAGCTGTAAAATAAGAAAACGCATATGTAAAATGGGTAATGTCATTATTGTATTGACCTGCAGAATAAAGTTAGCATGTCAATTAAACGAAAACAATAATAAAGAATTTTTGTTTATTTTGTCCATCCCACCTCCAATTTATGACTCCTGGAATACAGTGACGAATAAATAAAAAGAAAATTTATATATACAGTATATAAAAGCCCAAAATGGGCGTGCACGTAAGAGTATAACTGGTTTTCTGCTTTAAAAGGTCCATAGGAATGAATATTCCTGAGAATTTTAAGATGTAAACGTAAATATGTCAGCAATCAACCAACAAACAAACCAACAGTTGTTTCTTAGTTGATTGCTGCTTTTATTCTTGTAAGAAAATCGTTGATTGTCGGCAGCACGTCCCTTTGTGTATGCAGCAATGTGCTGCCCTCATGATGCAAAGTTTATGGGAATGAATGTTTGTATTATCTCTTATCCCCAAAACTTTTTACATATTCAAGATAACAACTGCATATAAAACAAGTGTAAATCGTCATGTTACATCTTTTATCAAGTCTGTTCAGATAGTTAATCTACAATATATCAAAATGTTAATAGACGTAGTCATTTTTGTTTAATTGTTTATTCAGTATATATATCGAATACACCCAGCATGCTGAATGAGATTTCTAATCCTTAAAAGTTATTTATAGCGATTTATTATTTTGTTGTAAACTGCTCCGTCTATAGACGCATAGACGATTGTTTCTTTTGTATATTTTGGAACTGATAGTTGGACAGTAGTTCTGCCAGTTATGTCATTACATGAAATACTGTAAAAATATTGACTAGTGTTATTGGAAAATGGTAATTTCACAGCTGTTCAGTAAATAGTGCAAGTATGGGAAATGAGTGCTGCATCGACTAGAAGATAGAGGAGCCTTTGTTCTACTTATTTATTTATTTTGCACCTGTTGCTAAGTTGCTGACAATGACTCTAGTACCAAGACTGCAGCTAGGGCATACTAATGAGCTGGGCTGTGTCTTTGCTCATTAAAGGTTAGACAAAACTCATTAAATATTCTGTAAGAATATTTTTTGCCAAACTTTCACTCCTTTGGTTGCTGACATTGCCTGCCAATTGTAGTTTTAAATGGTATTGCTTATTTACTGAACTGGAGATTTTCTTAAGAAAAAAATAAATTCCAATCTTGCTTTACAATTCAATGAATGAAAAAAAAAATAATGAAAATTATGAACAGTAATGACATAAGAGATAAGACTGATACACTAAAAATTTCCTACACTTGCTAGACCATAAATGATCAGCTATATATCTAATTTTCATTGCCACATACAGGAGTGTCTCACAAAATTAGAATATCATCTAAAAGCTAATTTATTTATTCTTCAATACAAAAAGTGAAACTCATGTATTATATAGAGTCATTGCAGAGTGATCTATTTCAAGTGTTTATGTCTGTTAACTGTTGATGATTATGGCTTACAGCCAATGAAAACCCAAAATGTGATGAGTATAGCGTGGCACTACCACAGGGTGCAAAAGTAGGTTACCCAGACCAAATTGAATAATAAAGTAACTTGGCACTCAACTTTGAATGATCCTTTTTGAAAAAGAATTTTATTGTGTGCAGTCTAGTGTAACAGGCTGTTACACTAGCGGTGGATACCGCGTTTTATCTGCATACCCCTAGCCGACCTCTACATGCTCAAGGAGATACTATTAACATGACTGTACTTCCTATTTGGTGCTCCCTCTTTTCTACAGTCCCATATGGACTGTTTATCCAAGAACATATAACCTTATATACTCAGCGCCTGCCTCTTATGCCCCATATGGGCCGTGGAACATTAAGCCCTATAAAGAGATATTAAACAGGCCAAGTAATTTATACCCACTTGATCTCAATTTGAACGTAGGGAGGCAGACAGTATACCAAAATCAACATATATTGGATTTGGCTGGTTTACCAGCATAACACGCATCAATATCTAGCAAGTGCACACCTATATCAATCTCTATAGCAGGAATTAATATAGACGAAACCATTCTCCCTCTTGGGAATCTACATTCAGTTACTACACAGTGACTGCAGTCGGACTGACGAAGGCCGGTTGTAGACCGAAACGTTTCTAAGACTGCACACAATAAAATTCTTTTTCAAAAAGGATCATTCAAAGTTGAGTGCCAAGTTACTTTATTAATGAAAACCCAAAAGTCATTATCACAGTAAATTAGAATACTTTATAACATCAGCTTAAAAAATGATTTTAAAATCCAAAATGTTAGCCTACTGAAATGTATGTTCTGTAAATTCACTCAATACTTGGTTGGGGCTCCTTGTGCATCAATTACTGCAACAATTCGGCACGGCATGGAGGCAATTAGCCAGGCCTGTGACACTGCTGAGTTGTTATGGAAGCCCAGGTTGCTTTGATAGCAGCCTTCAGCTCGTATGAATTGTAGGGTCTGGTGTGTCTTATCTTCCTCTTGACTATACCCTATAGATTCTCTATGGGATTAAGGTCAGGTGACTTTGCTTGCCAATGAAGCACAGTGATACTGTTGTTTTTAAACCAGGTATTGGCACTTTTGTGTAACAATTATATGGGTACTACAGAATTTGATTTCATGGGATAAGAACGGAGACAAAAGTTGATGAAAATGAGTATATTAATAAGAGAAACAAAACTAACAGAGCACTTCCTGCAATAGTAATGAAAATACAGCACAATATAGAATAATGCAAGAGAAACCAAACTAAAAGAGCACTTCCTGCAATAGTAACAAAAACACACCATAATATAGAATGATGCAAGTAAAGCAAAACTAACAGAGCACTTCCTGCAACATTAAAGAATGCACAGCACAATATGGAAATGTCCATTGAAGCTGAGGAGCGTGGCGCGACCGCTAATATGAACAAGTCCAACAGGAATATGATGCAGGTGTGCACAAGGCATTAAACGTATGAGTGTAAACACACCACGTTTAACCTCTTAGCGACCGCCGATACGCCTTTTAACGGCGGTATTTAACTGTACTAAAACCACAGCGCCACTAATTCACGGCACTGTGAAGAAAGTGAATAGCGCCCCCCAGTGTCGGATTTTCTCCGGGGTCTCAGCTGCCGGGGGTAGCCGAGACCCCAGAGAACATGAATCGGTCGGTTTTTACCGACCCCACTTTTGCGATCGCCGTTATTAACCCTATAACGGCGACCGCAAAAAAAAAGCCACGATTTTACATTTAATTTCTCTTTCCTCTGATGTGATCGCACATCAGAGGAGAGAGAAAGAGGGTCCTCGATCCCCCCGGTACCTCTCCGTGGTCCTCTGTCCCCTCCCGGTGGTCCTGCGTCCCGCCGACAACCTCCGGTGGGTGCCGCCATCTTGGATCCGGGTAATCTGCCGGCTCCGGGTAATCTGCCGGCTCCGGCTGGCAGATTCCATTCATTCATTTTGATCACGATGATAAACTATCATCGTGATCAAAATAAACAAAATAGTACATAATCCCCCCGTTTATCACCCCCTTAGTTAGGCCAACAAAACGAAATAAAGAAAATATTTTTTTTTCAGTTTTCCATTAGGGTTAGGGTTAGGGTTGGGCTAGGGTTAGAACTAGGGTTAGGGCAAACTAGGATTAGAGTTAGAATTAGGATTAGGGTTGGGATTAAGGTTAGGGTTGGGATTAGGGTTAGAGGTGTGTTGGGGTTAGGGTTGGAGCAAGAATTGAGGGGTTTCTACTATTTACCAACTTTGGGGGTCTAAAAATTGGGTCTAAAAAAATCGCTTTTTATTTTCACAGCTCTGCGTTTATAATCTTCTGTGAAGCGCTTGGGGATTCAAAGTGCTCACCACACATCTAGATAAGTTCCTTAATGGGTCTAGTTTCCAAAATGGGGTTACTTGTTGGAGGTTTCCACTGTTTAGGCCCATCAGGGGCTTGCAAACGCAACATGATGCCCGCAGACCATTCCATCAAAGTCTGCATTCCAAAATGGCACTCCTTCCCTTCCATGCTCTCCCATGCGCCCAAACAGTGGTTCCCCCCCACATAAGGGGTATCAGCGTACTCAGGACAAATCGCACAATAACTGTGGGGGTATGATTTCTCCTGTTACCCTTGTAAAAATAAAAATTTGGGGGCAAAAACATCCTTTTTGTGGAAAAAAATGGATTTCTTATTTTCACGGCTCTACGTTATAAACTTCTGTGAAGCACTTGAAGGTTCAAAGTGCTCACCACACATCTATATAAGTTCCTTGGGGGGTCTAGTTTCCAAAATGGGGTCATTTGTTGGAGGTTTCCACTGTTTAGGCACATTAAGGGCTCTCCGAATGCAACATGGCATCCGATTTCAATTCCAGCCAATTCTGCATTGAAAAAAATCAAACGGCACTCCATCCCTTGCAAGCTCTGCCGTGTGCTGAAAAAGTGGTTTACCCCCACATATGGGGTATCGGTGTATTCAGGAGAAAATATACAACAAATTTTGTAGTTGATTTTCTCTTTTAACACTTGTGAAAATAAAAAAAATTGGTTCTGAAGTAAATTTTTTGCAAAAAAAAGTTAAATGTTAATTTTTTCCTTCCACATTGCTTTAGCTCCTGTGAAGCACGTAAAGGGTTAATAAACTTCTTGAATGTGGTTTTGAGCACATTGAGGGGTCTAGTTTTTAGAATGGTGCCACTTTTGGGTATTTTCTGTCATGTACACCCCTCAAAATGACTTTAAATGTGATGTGGTGCCTAAAAAAAAATGGTTTTGTAAATTTTGTTGTAAAAATGAGAAATCGCTGGTCAACTTTTAACCCTTATAACTTCCTAACTAAAAAAAAATTTTGCTTCCAAAATTATGCTGATGTAAAGTAGACATGTGGGAAATGTTATTTATTAAGAAATTTTGTGACACATCTCTCTAATTTAAGGGCATAAAAATTTAAAGTTTTAAAATTGCTAAATTTTCAAAATTTTTGCCATATTTCCGTTTTTTTCATAGATAAACACAAGACTTATCGAAGAAATTTTACCACTAACATGAAATACAATATGTCACGAAAAAATAATCTCAGAATCAGCAGGATCCATTAAAGCGTTCCAGAGTTATAACCTCATAAAGTGACAGTGGTCAGAATTGTAAAAATTGGCCTGGTCATTAAGCTGCAAAATGGCTGTCACTAAGGGGTTAATAAGGAAGTCCAGCTATATTATGAATGAGCACGCACACAGCACTAAAGAGTAGAAGTCCAGCAATCATATGGGTGGAAATGCACACGGCACTTAAACATAGAAGACCAGCATTATACGGGAGTGGCATTAACAGGAGATGGTCACTATATGTACCTTTTTGGGCTGAAAGTCCCACACAAGTCCAGCACCGCTGCCCAACAAACACAGGCCTAGAGGAGATGGTGATGTCAGGATTCTTTACAGGCCACAACAGATCCAGAGGTGAATAGTTCCACACTAGAAGTCCAAACACTAGTTGAGCAAAGACAACATCATGGAGATGCACAGAGGACTGTAGGCAGCATAACGTGGAGAGGCAGAGCACCAAGCTGATTCTAGAGTCCAGAATCTTTTCTACAAGAAATCGTTCATGTCCATACACCAACACAGGCTGAGGAGGCGTAATATGACCCTGAAAAGTATTTGGAGACACTGGTTTTAATAGGGAGACATGAAACAGAGGATGTACCTGTGACGACTCCTGGAGTGGACCCTCTGGGTCATGGCACCAACCCTCCCAGGGCAAGCTGACCTTGTGAGGACCACCCCCTATACAAGGAGTGTCAGGGGCAAGCCCGAGTGGGTAAAGTACCAAGACTACTGGCACCAGGTGGCCGGCTCACAGGAGACACGAGTGAGTGTGTCTGCAGGAACGTGCAAAGCGTGGACACAGGGACACGCAGAGTACAGGTCGAGTGTACGGAGGTACGGAGAGTACAGGACTATACAAGGCGTGTACACGGGGGTGCGCTAGATACAGGATAGTGCAAGGCGGGTACACGATAGCACGTATGGCATGCACAGACAAGCACGCCCGGGTGCAAGCAAAGCAGGGCGTGTGCTAAGGAGCACGCCTGAGTACAGAGTTAGACAGAGCACGTGCAGAGAAGCACGCCAGAGTGCAAGGCTAGGCAGAAGGTGTGCCACGAGGTACAACCGAGCATAGAGCAGAGCGTGTGCCGAGGGGCACGACAGAACACAGTGCAGGAACAGAGCTTGTGCCAGGAGGCACAACAGAGCACCATGCAGAGTTCAAGGACAGAGCATGTGCCAGGAGGCACAACAGAGCACAAGGCAGAGCACAGGGACAGAATGTTAGGGCTGGCGGAATGCACCAAATAATAAATAATAGTAAGGTGCGTTTGCAGCCTGGGGTCCACCGTGCAGGGGTGGTACACTGCTGCTTAGTAATGGCGGAAGTATAAAGCGGTGTAGAAAAGGTCACACGCAGGTTAACATCACCCAGTGTGAACAGAAACAAACTGTTAACTCACAGAGCCGCGCTACCGCAGAACATAAATGCCGGTGCCTGTTTAGCTCACAGAGCCCGGCCACAGAGCGCACAGAAAGCGGTCACAGAACTCTGCCCCAAGGACACGGGGTCAGAGTCCCTCTAGACCTTCTGAGTGTGCGGCGTCGCACCTGCGGAGGCCACTATAGACGCTGACTATGGAGTATCGAGCACGTGCACCGTGGTGTGCCGAGCCACCGGTGGACACTGATGCCTGTCTCAGACTCTGTCCTACCTACACCTAAGCCTGGGCGCTTAACAGGCTAGGCTGCACAACACATACGTACCAAGGGTAGGGGTTTCCAATGAGTCATTCACCAGAGACATTCATGCATGCATGCATACAGCACTCACTCCTAATAGTCTGATAATGCAGTCTATACTAGCTCATGCCAAGCGGCCATGCGAACCTTTTGTAGCAGCATCCTTTCGGGACCTTCCTGATGGTCCAATCCAAGCTGGAAAAGGACCTGAGCATGTGACCTCCAATCTCCAATGAGAGATCGTCCCACGGGCATGCTCAGTGGACCGAAAGGAGGACTTAGTCCCTGGAGTGGCTCGCTGCTGACCAGCATGCATTGCTATAGTTGGACCAGAGGTAGCAGCAGCAACCAAGCCCACAGAGCTGTTCTGAGCAGAGCACCGGGATCGACGAGTCTGCTGAGCAGGCTCCTCTGCGGCCGAAGGGGAATGGGAGACCGCCGAATGCAAGGCTCGGGATTCCTGCTGTGCAGCAGTAGGAACCCGACGCCTAACATTACCCCCACTCCTAGGGCCCCCTCCCCTCTGAGCCTCGCTATGCTCAAATGCTGCAATAAGGAGCGGAGCATGGATGTTCTCCACTGGCTCCCAGCTCTGAGCCTCTGGACCATGACCCTTCCAGTCCACCAAATAAAACTTTTTACCACGCACCACCCTGCATCCCACAATAGCATTGACCTCAAACTCGTCCGAAGACAGGTCTGATGTCCCGGCAGATGACTCGGAGAACCGGGACATGTGAACAGGTTTAAGGAGGGACACGTGGAAGGTTTCAGAGAGAACCAAGTGTGGTGGAAGGGCCAGACAATAGACCACAGAGCTGATCTGTTCGAGGACGTTAAAGGGACCAATGTAGCGAGGAGTGAACTTAGTGACTATACTCGCAGCCTGATGTTACGGGTGGAGAGCCACACTAAGTCGCCAGGGGAGAAAGGTTGGAGCAGGATGCCAATGTTCGTCCACGGAGGACCTCATTCTCTCCTTAGAGGCCCGAATGGCATCCTGGGTGCGGTCAAAATATCACGTGCCTCCACCGCCCAGTCTGCCACCCTAGAGTTGGTGGATGACACGGGCATGGGCACAGGGACAAAAGGATATTGGCCGTAGTTAAGGAGGAATGGGGTCTGGCCAGTGGAATTGGCCACAGTGTTGTTCAAGGTGAACTCAGCCAATGGCAACAAGGGTGCCCAGTCATCTTGCCTGGCCGAGACAAAATGTTGGAGATATGTGACCAGGGTCTGGTAGGCCCTCTCTACCAACCCGTTCGTCTCGGGATGATAGGCCGAGGAGAGATTCAGCTCAATACTGAGCAAGCGACAGAGCTCTCTCCAGAACTGAGACGCAAACTGGGGACCCCGATCACTGACCATCTTGTCTGGCATGCCGTGTAACCGGAAAACGTGTTTGATGAACAACACTGCTAGGCCCTGTGCAGAAGGTAGCCGAGAGAGAGGCACCAAGTGCACCATTTTAGAAAAATGGTCGGCGACGACCCAAATAACAGTGCTGCCACTGGACTTGCGTAGGCCCACCACAATGTCCATGCCAACCATCTCCCAGGGCCTGTCCGCCACCGGTAAGGGGTAAAGTAACCCAGCGGGTCGTTGCCGGGAAGGCTTACTCTTGGAGCAGGAGACGCACGCCTGAATATACACTTTAACGTCACGAGCCATATGCGGCCAACAGGAAAGTCCTCGCCAAAAGCTCAACTGTCCACTTAGTACCAAAGTGTCCACCCACCCTGGATGCGTGAGCCCAAGAGAGGACCTCCGGACACAAACAGGCAAGAACAAAATTCTTGCCCGGGGGTACAGACTCAAGGGCGACCGGAGCCACTGTCCTCAGGCTCTCAGATGGTACAATTATCTGAGACTCCTCCTCCTCCGCTGACACCACGGAGCGAGAGAGCGCATCGGCCCGGACATTCTTCTCACCAGAAAGGAAATGTAGGGTGAAATGGAATCGGGAGAAGAAGAGAGACCATCGGGCTTGGCGAGAATTTAACCGCTGGGCAGTTTGGAGATATACCAAGTTTTTGTGGTCAGTGTAAACTTGTAAGGGATAGCGAGCCCCCTCCAGGAGGTGTCTCCATTCAGAAAAGGCCAACTTCATGGCTAGCAACTCCCTGTCTCCAATGGAATAGTTCCTCTCCGTCGGCAAGAAGGTCTTGGAAAAGAAGAAGCAAGGATGCTTCCGACCTTGAGCATCCTTTTGGAACAGGACTGCTCTAGCACCGGCGGATGAGGCATCCACCTCTAAAATAAATGGCTTATCCACATTGGGGCGATGTAAAATGGGAGCACTAGCGAAGTGGGACTTGATGGAGAGGAAGGCCTTGGAGACCTCCTCTGACCACAATTTAGGATTCGGTCCCTTCTTGGTGAGGGCAACCAAGTCGAGAAGTGCGGGATGAATTGGCGGTAATAGTTAATAAATCCCATAAAGCACTGCACCACTTTGAGGGAATGAGGCTCCTGCCAATCCATCACCGCCTGTAGTTTGGCAGGATCCATGGTCAACCCCTGGGCCGAGATGATATAGCCCAGGAAAGGCAAGGACTCCTGCTCAAACAAACACTTCTCCAACTTGGCATACAGGGAGTTTGCCCGTAGGAGATCGAAGACTTTGCAAACATCCTTCCGGTGGGAGTCTATATCTGGAGAGTAGATGAGGATATCATCCAGATAGACTACAACCGAGGTGGTGAGCATATCCCGTAAGATGTTGTTCACAAAGTCTTGGAAGATGGCAGGAGCATTACAGAGTCCAAAGGGCATCACCAGGTATTCATAATGCCCATCCCTGGTGTTAAAGGCCATCTTCCATTAGTCTCCCACACAGAGGCGAATCAGGTTGTAAGCACCCCGCAGATCTAGCTTAGTGAAGACCCTCGCTCCCCGCAACCTATCAAAAAGCTCAGATATCAGGGGCAGAGGGTACTTGTTCTTAACGGTGATGGTGTTAAGACCCCTGTAGTCAATGCATGGCCGTAGTTATCAGTTTTTCTTCTGCATAAAGAAAAACCCCACCCCTGCAGATGACACTGATTTCCTAATAAAGCCCCTTGCCAGATTCTCCCGGATGTACTGAGACATAGACTCCGTCTCCGGGAGAGAGAGAGGATAAACTCGACCCCTGGGAGGCTCAGCACCAGGCAAGAGGTCGATAGGGCAGTCATAAGGGCCATGAGGCGGAAGGATCTCCACCGCCTTCTTGGAGAACACGTCCGCATAGGACCAATAGTGCTTGAGAATAGAGGAAAAATCTGCGGGTACCTCAGTAGTAGCAACCTGAAAGCAGTCCCTCTGACATCTACCAACACAGGATTTACTCCATCCCAGAATTCTCCCTGAGGACCACTCTATATGAGGGGAGTGATACCGTAGCCACGGCATCTCTAAGAGGACCTTTTCAATTCCCTCGGGAATGACAAGCAGGGAGATGATCTCCTGATGGGAAGGAGACATGGATAAAGTAAAAGGGACGGTCTGATGGGTTATCTGTGATGGTAGTGTCAACCCATTTATCACCCGAATGGTCACTGACTTGACGAACATAACTAGTGGAATTGCGTGCCGTCGGGCGAAGGTAGAAGACATGAAGTTGCCCTCCGCCCTGGGAATCCACACAAAGCTCTACCATATGGGTGGATGGGCCAATGTTAATTGTCCCCTTAAATGTCTGTTTAGAAGAAGGTGCCACTGCGTCTAGTGAACCAGCTCCTAAGGACACTAAATGAGGGCGTTCTTCCAAACGCCGAGAACATCTGGAGGCGAGATGTCCTGACTGCTGGCAGATGTAACAAACCATGCTTGCATGAGCGGTCCGGGACTTAGAACCCGCTCGCGACACCTCCATGGCCTCATGTGATTCGGACGCCTGGCCAGGAGATTGCAGAGGTTCGGCGAAGGTGGGAGCAAGCCGAAACCTCCGCTTACACTGGGCTCGAGCCAACCCCCGCTCGTTAAAATGAAGGTCGATGCTAGTGGAAACTGCTATAAGCTCCTCCAGTGTGGCAGGAATCTCCCTGGTGGCCAGGGCATCCTTCACATGATCAGCCACTCCCCTCCAAAAAATCGGAAAGAGGACTTTATCCAGCCACTCCAGCTCAGACGCTAGAGTCAGGAAGTGGACGGCAAAATGGCTGACCATGGACGAACCCTGTGTCGATGCCAGCAGTTGGAGCGCCGTACCATGGGTGACCCAATGTCCCAAAAAGACCTGTTTCAGAGTGCTCAGAAACTGTGGAGCACTCTGCACTACACGACCGTCGCGTTCCCACAACGGCATGGCCCACGCCAGCGTCCTGTCCGACAAGAGGGATATTATGAATCCCACCTTGGCCTGCTCTGAGGCAAAAAAGGTGCTGCCAGGAGGTAAAGGTGTATTGCACACTGGCTCACAAATCCCCTACAAGACTGGCTATCACCAGAAAACTTACCTGGCAGCGGGAGGCGGGATAACGCCGGAACAGGGATGGCAGTGGACAACGCAGCTGCAGCCACGCTAGCAGCCTGAGCAGCAACTGCGGTAACATCCACGGCTGTGGTTGTATGCTCAAGAGCCGCCAACCTACCCTCCAGCTGCTGGATGTACCGCTGCAGTCGCTGTTCGTCCGACATTACTAGCCAGACCCTGGCGCTAGTATAATATTAGGGCTGGCGGAATGCACCAAATAAATAATAGTAAGGTGCGTTCGCAGCCCGGGGTCCACCGTGCAGGGGTGGTAAACTGCTGCTTAGTAATGGCGGAAGTATAAAGCGGTGTAGAAAAGGTCACACGTGGGTTAACGTCACCCAGTGTGAACAGAAGCGAACTCTGAACTCACAGAGCCGTGCTACCGCAGAACATAAATGCTGGTGCCTGCTTAGCTCAAAGAGCCATTCCACACAGTGCACAGAATGCGGTCACAGAACTCTGCTTCAAGGACATAGTGTCAGAGTCCCTCTAGACCTTCTGAGTGCACAGCGTCGCACCTGCGGATGCCACTATAGACGCTGACTATGGCGTATCGAGCATGTGCACCGTGGTGTGCCGAGCCACCGGTGGACACTGAGGCCTGTCTCAGACTCTGTCCTACCTACACCTAAGCCTGGGCGCTTAACAGGCTAGGCTGCACAACACATACATACCAAGGGTAGGGGTTTCCAATGAGTCATTCACCAGAGACATTCATACATGCATACAGCACTCACTCCTAATAGTCTGATAATGCAGTCTATACTAGCGCATGGCCGTGCGGCCATGCGAACCTTTTATAGCAGCGTCCTTCCGGGACCTTCCTGATGGTCCAATCCAAGCTGAAAAAGGACCTGAGCATGTGACCTCCGATCTCCAATGAGAGATCGTCCCACGGGCATGCTCAGTGGACTGAAAGGAAGACTTAGGCTAATTTCACACTTGCTTTTTTTTGCAGCGCGTTTTTCCCGCAAAAAAACGCATTGAAAAAACGCATACAAAAGCATACAACTGCTGCGTTTTTTTCAAGCATTTTTATGAGCATGCATGAAAAAAACGCAGCGTTTTTATGCGTTTGTATGCGTTTTTACCGCGTTTGCGTTTTTTCCAAACATTAGGTGGCCCCTCACACTAACCCAAACCATGACTTTACTAACCCTAACCCTGACCCTAACCCTGACCCTAACCCTGACCCTAACCCTGACCCTAACCCTAACCCTAACTAACCCTAACCCTAACCCTAACCCCCCTTAACTAACCCTAACTCTAACCCAAACCCCTAAATTCCATGGTTAACAAAAAAAAACGCATGTGCAAAAAAACGCATACATAAGCATGCCAATGCGCACATATGCGCACCCATAGACTTATAATGGGTGTCTTGCTGTAAAAAAACGCATTGCGCGCGCATGCGTTTTTTTGAGGCAAGTCGGACGCCCAAAAAATGCAACAGGTTGCATTTTGTGCGCCCGAGCGCATACCGCAAAAAAACGAATGCTCGGAAAAACGCGTACAAACGCATGTGTATGCGCACATAAGCGCATCCCATGCAAAGTATAGGAAAAAAAAAACGCATGTGCTATTTAGCGCTAAAATACCGCGAAAAAAAACGCAAATGTGAAACCAGCCTAAGTCCCTGGTGTGACTCGCTGCTGACCAGCATGCGTTGCTATAGTTGGACCAGAGGTGGCAGCAGCAACCAAGCCTACAGAGCTGGTCTGAGCAGAGCGCTGGGATCAACGAGTCAGCTGAGCAGGCTCCTCTGCGGCTGAAGAGGAATGGGAGACCGCCGAAAGCAAGGCTCAGGATTCCTGCTGTGCAGCAGCATGAACCTGACGCCTAACACAGAGCATGTGCCAGGAGGCACAACAGAGCACAATGCAGAGTACAGGGACAGAGCATGTGCCAGGAGGCACAACAGAGCACAAGGCAGAGGACCCGAATACAGTGCACAGCCAGGCAAGGACAAAGCAGACCAAGCCAGGAAGCACATCAATAATCAGGCACCTCCCATAGGAAGAAGTAGCCTGATTGAGCACTAGGACTTCCGGGTCAGGTCCTCCAATACCATAGAGAGGATATGACCAGAGAAGAGCACGCGAGCACACAAAGAACCTTGTGCTGACATGGAACTAAGTACGAGAAGTGCGCGTGCGCACCCGATGTGACCCCTGGAGCGGCCGCGACACCGGAAGAGGTGACGTTGGGCCTGAGGTCCCGCCCCCAGGTGAGAGCGACGTGACCGTGACAGGCGGTGTGACAGTACCTTCAAGGTCCTTGATAACTTCAGGCAACGGAACTCACGATCCCAGAGATCTTGAAAGGGTCGATTAATTTTTGTCCCAGTTTCTGCGAGAGAACATTCAATCTGAAGTTTTTTGTGGATAACCACACCGAGTCCCCTACCTTTAACATAGGTGCAGGCCTCCGAAACCTATCGGCAGATCTTTTATATCTCTCCTGTGCAGTACATAGCGACTCCTTCAGGGTTTCCAGTTTCTGTCTCATTGTTGCCAACCGCTCATGAACTAAAGGCACTGGTGCATCGATCGGGGATCTGGAAAGAATACTGGTATGATAACCCAGGTTGGCAAACAAAGGTGTTACCTTAGTAGATGAACTCAGAGTTGTTATAACAATATTCTGCTAGCGGAAGTAACTCCAATCAGTCATTCTGCGAATGGCTGATATAGCATTGAAGATACTGTTCCAGAGTCTGATTAGTCTGCTCCATCTGCCCATTAGTCTGAGGATGATATGCAGAAGACAGACAAACATTAATACCAACTGCAGAACAGAATCCCTTCCAGAACCTGGAGGTAAACTGCATTCCTCGATCCGAGAGGAACTCCATGCAGCCGGAACGCCTTCTAGATGACCAAATCTACCGTCTCCTTGGCTGAGGGAAGACCAGTACAAGGGATGAAGTGGGCAGCCTTAGTAAGGCAATCTATTACCACCAGAATAGAATTAGTTCCCACAGAGGTGGGCAATTCTACTATAAAGTCCATAGAAATAGACCCCCAAGTGTGAGAGGGGACAGGTAGTGGTTGTAGCAATCCAGTAGGTGATACACAAGGAGTCTTAAAGCATGCACATGCCTCACAAGCGAGAACGCAGCTCTTCATGTCTTTCAGAGAGGTAGGCCACCAAAATAAACGGCTCAGGAACTCCTGTGTCTTCTCTACCGATCCCGATGACCAGCCAACTTGGAGTCATGGACAAACTTGAGGACCTGCAGCTTTACGGCCTTCGGAATGTATAAATGTTGATTCCGGACCCACATAGCTTTTTTGAGAACTAAGTTCACATCAGCAGTCGAGTTGGCGAGAAATCGGTCTGCATCATAGGCCTCCTTAATGATCTTCCATAAGTCCTTATTCTGAATGACTCAAAGTTGGCATCAGACAAGACGGTCTTAGACGGGGTCCCAGGTACGGAATCCGTGGCATGGATTTGGGACAAAGCATCCTCTTTCCCATTACGTGATCCTGGCAGTATGAAATGACAAAATTAAATTGGCTCAAAAATAGACTCCAACGAGCCTGCCATGGAGAAAGACATCAAGCAGATTTAAGAAATTCCAGCTTGCGATGATCCGTGAGCACAATAACTTGTTGTGCTGCCCCCTGCAGATGGTGCCTCCATTCCTTAAATGCAGCGATAATGGCTAGAAGCTCTTTATCTCCCACATCATAGTTCTCTGCAGCGGAAAGTCTGTGAGAAAAAAAAGCACATGGATGTAACAGACCCTTCTCTCCTGTTCTCTGTGAAAGGATGGCCCCCACAGCACAATCCGAATCGTCCACTTCCACAGTGAAAGGATGTGCTGGGTTAGGGTGAATCACTACAGGTGCAGAAGTAAACCGGGACTTAAGACAACCAAAAGCTTCCTGAGCCTGTGAGGACCACAAGAAAGTCTTTTCCTTCTTAGTTACCTGTGTAATGGGTTGAACAACTTCAGAGAAATTACAAAATCGTCTATAAAAGTTTGCGAATCAGATGAAACGCTGTACCTTCTTGACTTTTTTTAGGTGCGGGACAATCAAGAATAGCGTAGATCTTACTTGCCTCCATGTTAAGCCCCTGTGGTGAGATGACATACCCTAGAAATTGAATCTCTGTGTGAAGAAACTCACATTTCTCAGGCTTAATGTAGAGATCATTCCCTTTCAGACGTCTTAGGACGGTTTTAACATGCTCCTGATGTTCCTGCCATGAATCAGAAAAATTCAAAATATCGTCCAGATAGATCACGACAAAATATATCTCTAAAAATATCATTAGCCAGGTGTTGGAAGGTTGCCGAGCATTGCAGAGATGAAAAGGCATTAGAAGATATTCAAAATGCCCATACCGACATCTAAATGCACTCTTCCATTCATCTCCAGAGCGGATCCAAATCAAATTATATGCTTCTCGAAGATCTGCCGCACGACCAGCTCTGCCCTTTCCTAGTGTATCCTCACCCATCCCCTGTAGACTGTGAGCCCTTGCTGGCAGGGTCCTCTCTCCTTCTGTACTTGTGTGTGTCTTGTATTGCTCATGTTTATTGCACTTGTCTATATTTGCCCCTTTTCACATGTAAAGCACCATGGACTAAATGGTGCTATAAAAATGTATAATAATAATCTAATATATAAAGCTCAAAGTGTGTATGTATGTGTGTGTGTGTGTGTATGTTTGTATGTCCGGGATAGGCATCCGCACCGTCGCAGCTACAGCCACAAAATTTGGCACAGTCACACGTCTGGACCCCGAGAGCGTCCTAAGCTATGTTGTGAGGCGAAATTTTAACCCCGCGCTCCAATTCACCAAACAATTTTGCCCCTATCTACATACTGGGGGAAAAAGTGTGTGCGTGTCAAGCCCCGCCCCTCATTGTGATGTCACAATGCCCCTATTTGCATACTGGGGAAGCAGTGTGTGCGTATCAAGCCCCGCCCCTCATTATGATGTCACAATGGTTGCCATGGCGACGCTGATGTCATCAAAGGTTGCAAGCCCTGCCACCGGTCATTATGATGTCATAATGGTTGACTATGGAATGGAGGATGTGTGATGAGTATATGGGCACCGGACTATGGGATGGAGGATATGTATGATGGGTATATGGGAACGGGACTATGGGATGGAGGATGTGTGATGGGTATATGGGCACTGGACTATGGGATGGAGGATATGTATGACGGGTATATGGGCACGGGACTATGGGATGGCAGATATGTATATGCTCACGGGACTATGGGATGGAGGATGTGTGATGGGTATATGGGCCCTGGACTATGGGATAGAGGATATGTTTGACGGGTATATGGGCACGGGACTATGGGATGGCGGATATGTATATGGGCACGGGACTATGGGATGGAGGATGTGTGATGGGTATATGGGCACGGGACTATGGGTTGGCGGATATGTATATGGGCACGGGACTATGGGATGGAGGATGTGTGATGGGTATATGGGCACTGGACTATAGGATGGAGGATATGTATGATGGGTATATGGGCTGGAGAATATGTATGATGGGTATATGGGCATGGGACTATGGGATGGAGAATATGTATGATGGGTATATGGGCATGGGACTATGGGATGGAGGATGTGTGATGGGAATATGGGCACTCGACTATGGGATGGAGGATATGTATGATGGGTATATGGGCACGGGCCTATGGGATCGTGGATATGTATGATGGGTATATGGGCACGGGACTATGGGATGGAGGATATGTATATGGGCATGGGACTATGGGATGGAGGATATGTATGATGGGTATATGGGCACGGGACTATGGGATGGCGGATATGTATATGGGCACGGGACTATGGGATGGAGGATGTGTGATGGGTATATGGGCACTGGACTATGGGATGGAGCATATGTTTGACGGGTATATGGGCACGGGACTATGGGATGGCGGATATGTATATGGGAACGGGACTATGGGATGGAGGATGTGTGATGGGTATATGGGCACTGGACTATGGGATGGAGGATATGTATGATGGGTATATGGGCACGGGCCTATGGGATGGAGGATAATTATAATTTTCTATAACTAACCACAGTTAATTACTATGCCCGGGCAGCGCCGGGCTCTTCAGCTAGTATATATATATAAAATAGCGAATTTTATTAGTCTCATATCAAAAAGTCATAACAGTAATAATAGTATACATATAGACAGTACAAGATACAAAAATGAAAAAGCAAAGATGAGGGACCAAACCCAGGGTCCAGTGCCAGCAAAAAGTACAAAAGATCAGGCACACGGTTACCCCTGAAATGGATAATAAGGTGCTTATCGTCTAGATAAAATGACCAGGCGAGTGGGTTTGGTCCCTCATTTTTTCTTTTTCCTTTTTGTATCTTGTACTGTCTATATGTATACTATTATTACTGTTATGACTTTTTGATATGAGACTAATAAAATTTGCTATTTTATAGATATGCTCCTTTTCGTCTCCCAAAGAGCAGGCCTTAAGGAAAAAATAAAGTTTACACTCCTCCTTGAAAGCTTTAAATTCCATCTTGTCCCCTGTAAATGTATCTGGCAATTTAACTGGGGTTTCCGGGGACACCAGGGCAACATCCCGCCCCCAGTAGAAACAGCCCCTTGCACTGTATCTGCTAACTGCTATTGGGTATGTGCCATGGTACGGTGTTCCACATTAAGTTTTTGGAACATCTGAGTCAGGTGTTTAACCTACTCAGACAGTGCCTGAAGGGTATCTATGATCCTCCCACCACCCCGAGTAAGAATAGAGGTAAGCGCTGAAAAAAGTATAAGGTCGGTGTAACGGGGTCTTCCAAGCTGGGGTACCTCTTTTAGTACCACCCCGTATTTTCGGAGGTCCGCGCTGCGTTGGCTGGAGTCTGAATGAATGATACTGGCTGGAATTCCTCTGAGTGCATGGGCGCATATAAAAGATCACTGCTTTTCCACGTATTTCCAGTCTGACAACACTTTACTCACAGGACACAGAATATATCACACAGATACAGAGGGCCAGCCAATAGACATGCGTCAGGCCAGACATGCATTACAAAAGCCGCAGGTGGCCGGAGCCTGCGGATGTTTACTGTGGGAATTACAAAGGTGGGGGGGGCGGACACTGCTGATACATTAGGGACATGCATCTCACATGGAACCTATTATATATACATATAACTGCACAACTTATCCTGGGTGCTGAGTGGTTCTGTAACACGGCTCCCCCTTTTCAGCGACGCGATCGGCATACACAGTCTGATCCTCAACGGATCGGTTTGGGGATGACTGAAGTTTATGGGGTTGGTACAAGTTCCGTTTGTCGACTTAGTCCATCGGCGTTACCATTTTGTTTGCCGGATCTGTAGTGGATGGTGAAGTCCAGAGATTGTAGGGCTAAACTCCACCGCAGCAATCTGGCGTTGTCTCCAGCGACCCGATTAAGCCAGACTAAGGGATTATGGTCCGTTAGGAGGGAAACCTGTCGTCCATACAAATATGGTTGCAACTTCTTTAGTGCCCATACTAACGCCAGGCACTCCTTCTCGATGGCCGCATAGTTTACTTCACGGGGCAGTAGTTTCCGACTCAGGTAAGCTACCGGGTGTTTTTGGCTGTCCGGCCCGTCTTGGCTCAGTACTGCCCCAATCCAAACATAGAAGCGTCTGTATGAACAAGGAAACGTGTAGTTGGATCGGGTGCGGCCAATACAGGGGTATTGGTGAGGGCGTCCTTTAGTTGGCGGAAGGCTTCCTCACACTCTGAGGTCCAGGTTACCTGGCGGGGTTGGTTCTTACTGGTCAAATCAGTGAGGGGCTTGGCTACGCTGCTGTAATTGGGAACGAATTTCCTGTAATACCCCACTGTCCCTAGAAACGCCATGACTAGAGTTGAGCGAAACGGGTCGAAAAATTTCAAAAGTCGCCGACTTTTGGCAAAGTCGGGTTTCATGAAACGAAACCCGACCCTAGGATGAGGTCGGCCACGAGGTCGGCGACTTAAGCGCCAAAGTCGCGTTTCAAAAGTTTGTTTTGCGCTCTTTTTCAGCCAATCAGGATCCACGGACACGGTGGGCAACGTGATGACATAGGCAGGGGTCACCACCATCTTTCAGAAGGGCATGCAAGTGATTGGCTTGCTTTGGTGGGCGTCACAGGGGGTATAAAAGGGCGTGCACGCCGACCGCCATGTTACTCATGCTGATCTCAGAATAGGGAGAGCTGCTGCTGCTGCTGATTTTGTAGGGAGAGCGTTAGGCAAAGAAGACATCAAAAACTGCTTCTGATGCTAGCGATTTTGCCTGTACAACACACCAGTCACTGTGTGTGCAGTGCAAGTGGAGGCTATATTTTGCTGGATCAGCGGTGTTGGTTGTTAGGCTGCCTTCTAAGGCTTCCTGACAGCTGCATTGCTGTTTACCCACTGCTCTGCAAACTGCTTTTTTAAAAGCAATCCCAATTTTTTTTTTTGTCCTGGTGAGGTACTGAGCGTGCATTTTTTCACACCATACAGCGGTGCACACTCCTCACACAGTACCGTGTAACGGCTGTTGTCACAGCCACAGGGAAGCTGTGTGTCACTCTGTAAGAATAAATCGAGGACATGTTCCGTTCTTACAGACCTGCACCTTCTAGTTTTGTCTAGTTTTCAAACAGTTAAATATATTTGCTGTTTGATCACATTCAAAACTATAGAGAGACAGCGTGTGTCAGTCCGTATACTTAAAAAACACGGAGCTTGACAATTTTACGTACACCGGACAGCCATGTACGTGCACGCTCCTCTCTCAGTACCGTGTAATGGCTGTTATCATGGCCACAGTGAAGCTATCTGTGTGTCACTCTATAAGAATAAGTCGAGGACTTGTTCCGTTCTTATAGACCTACACTCTAGGGAGATTCCTATTCTGCCCAATTCTATATACACCTTGTAGTTTGTCATACACTAGCCAATTTCTGCCTGTGACATAGCGCTGTGATATTCAGTGGGCCTCACACAATCCAAAAGTGTCCAGTGTCCACAAGTGTGTGCAGAAATTCAAAATCTCCGTTATCCTCTAGTGACATTTTTCACACCTGCGACATCGAGCCTGTCACATAGCGCTGTGATATTCAGTGGGCCTCACACAATCCAAAAGTGTCCAGTGTCCACAAGTGTGTGCAGAAATTCAAAATCTCCGTTATCCTCTAGTGACATTTTTCACACCTGCGACATCGAGCCTGTCACATAGCGCTGTGATATTCAGTGGGCCTCACACAATCCAAGTGTCCAGTGTCCACAAGTGTGTGCAGAAAATCAAAATCTCCGTTATCCTCTAGTGATATTTTTCACACCTGCGACATCGAGCCTGTCACATAGCGCTGTGATATTCAGTGGGCCTCACACAATCCAAAAGTGTCCAGTGTCCACAAGTGTGTGCAGAAATTCAAAATCTCCCCTGTCCTATAGACACCTTGTACCTTGTTTTACATAACTATATAGTTTGTTGGATTTTGTCTACATTTCTACCAAAAATGAGGAAGGCTGGTGGAAGAGGCCGTGGAATTGGGCGGGGGTTGGCAGCTGGTAATGATGGTGTTGGTGGTGGATCTGATGGTAGTGGCAAAAGCAAAATAGGACCGAATGCAGGAGGTGTTGAGCCTGCGTCATCGTCTGGCTCCACAAGGCCTCGAAGGCTTAGTTTTCTAGGAGTTGGCAAACCGCTTTTAAAGCCAGAGCTTCAGGAAAAAGTTTTGTCTTACATTGCTGACTCAGCCTCCAGCTCTATCGCCTCCTCTTCTGAAGTTGTAAAAAATAAAAGCACTGAGTCGTCATTGGAGGCTCATGTTCATGAACCACACCTTTCCTTGTGTCCTTCACCCCAACCAAGATTGAAGGATGACGCAGGCCATACTACTGATTACTCCATGGAGCTGTTTTCACATACCATGCCTGGAATATCAAGTGAAATGGTGAATTACCCAGGCCAAGATGAATCTGACATGGAGTGCACTGATGCACAGCCACTGATAGATGATTCTGCTGGTACATTCACTCAGAGCACTACATTGTCCTCGCAGTGTACAGAGCCAGATTCTGACCCTGATGAGACTCAGGTGCCCCTTCCCGCACACTATACCACCATACACGGTGACACAGAGGAATGTGCACATGACATTGAAGAGGAGGTGATGGATGACCCAGTTGTTGACCCAGATTGGCATCCATTGGGGGAAGAGGGTGCTGCTTCCAATAGCTCAGATGAGGAGGAGGAGCATCCACAGCAGACATCGACATCGCAACAGCTGTTATCTGGCAGGCCCGGAGCACTCCAAAGACAGGTTCCAAAAATCAAAAGAGTTGCTGGACAGCTTGTCCAGAGAGTCAAAATATCACAGCGTGCTAGGCCGCAAAATGTCTGCCAAAGTAGGAAGAGTGCAGTGTGGCACTTTTTTGAACAAAATCCTCATGATCAGGCCAAGGTTATCTGTAAGAAGTGCGCAAAGACCTTTAGCCGAGGGAAAAATCTGAAAAATTTGAATACCAGTTGCATGCTTAGACATTTAACCAGCATGCACTTGCAAGCGTGGACACAACACCAAACCTCAAGTACCACATGTGCAACTGATCACAAAGAAGGTAGTCAGCAACGCTACATTGTTTCCCCCACTGTAAGCCCACCGGTTAGCACAGCAGCAAATGTTGAGGTGTCATTGCAAGGCCACAGCAGTTAGGGAATCCCACTGTTATATCAACGAAAGACTGAATCTAGGCCATCAGAAATAACACCAACTCCATCACCATCATCAACCCTCTCTCAGTCCGCCCTGTCCACCGCTACTTCCACCATATGCAGCTCTCAAGTCCAGCTCACCCTCCCAGACACTATGAGTAGGTAAAGAAAGTACTCAGTCTCTCATCCGCGTACACTGGGTTTGAACGCCCACATTGCCAAACTAATCTCGTTAGAGATGATGCCCTATCGGTTGGTGGAAAGCGCAGCTTTCTGCGAACTCATGGCGTATGCAGTACCACGCTATGACCTACCCAGTTGCCACTTCTTCTCTCACAAAGCCATCCCAGCCCTCCACCATCATGTGAAAGACCGCATTGTCCATGCACTCAAGCAGTCAGTGAGTGGAAAGGTGCACCTCACAACTGATGCATGGTCCAGTCGGCATGGCCAGGGCCATTACGTGTCCATCACTGCGCACTGGGTTAATGTGGTGGATGCAGGGTCCACAGGGGACAGCAGTGGTGGGACAGTGCTGCCTAGCCCATGGTATAGGAAACAGTTGGCTGTAGGCGTTCGACCCTCCTCCTCCTCCAGAAGTGAAAGCTCGTCCACAGAGCGCAGTTGTACTAGCACTCCATCTGCAGCTGCCACTGTTGCACACGAGGTGTCCCCCTATCGAGCAGCTAGTGGAAAGCATCAGCAGGCTGTGTTGCAGATGTGTTTGGGCGACAGACACCGCCGAGGTGCTGGCCGAGTACTTTCAGAGACAAACTGAGTCATGGCTGGGCAGTGTACATCTTGAGGCAGGCAAGGTAGTTAGTGATAACGGCCGTAATTTTGTGGCAGCCATAGCCCTTTCAAAACTCAGCCACATACCTTGCTTGGCTCACACCTTGAACCTGGTGGTGCAGTGCTTCCTCAATAATCCTCCGGAGTTAACAGCCCTGTTCCAGAAGGTGTGAAGACCTGCTCCACCTTCCCAACCACCGCCTCATTATCGAAATTGCAACAAGGTGGAACTCCACCCTGCACATGGTTGAGCGGCTGTGCGAGCAGAGGCAGGCCATAATGCATTTGTGGGAGGATACACGGCCAGGCACTTTGAGAGCAGACATGGAGTTGACAGGTGTGCAGTGGTCGAAGCTGAAAGACCTCTGTAAAGTCCTTCAGTGTTTTGAGGAATGCACACAGCTGGTAAGCGCAGACGACGCCATCCTAAGTATGAGCATCCCACTTATGCGTCTGCTCATGCAAACTTTGACGCACCTTAAGGAGCAGGCGTCTGCAGCCAATGTTGACGAGGAGGAAGAGGTGGAGGGAATCCTTGACGACATTCAGCCATTGTCTGCTCAGGGACCTCTCCTGGACGAGGTGGAGGAAGAAGCGGAGGAGGAGGATGATGATGGGGATGATTACTTAGGGGAGAAGGATGCATCTCGTGGGGCAAGTGAAAATGTTGGCGTGGCAAGGTCTAGTACAGGGTTTGTGCGTGACTGGAGGGATGTGGATTTGCCAGAAAGTGCTCCTCCACCCAGCACTCGCAGTGCATCATTGACACCGGGAACATTGGCCCACATGTCAGATTATGTCTTGCAGATCCTAAAAAGGGACCCACGCATTGCCAAAATGATGAACGATGACGACTACTGGTTGGCCAGCATCCTGGATCCACGCTATAAAGGCAAATTACAAAACATCATGCCACAGGAGAACCTTGACCTAATATTGGCTACTAAACAAGCAACTCTGGTTAACCGGTTGGTTGAGGCATTCCCAGCACACAGCAGCGGTGATGGTTCTCACACGAGCCGTACGGGCCGGGGGCAGCTTGGCAGAGGTGTTCGTGGTGCACACAGCAGAAGTGGCGTTGGAGACAGGGGTTTCATGGCAATGTTGTGGACTGATTTTTCACGGACCGCTCACACAACTGTTAATACAGCATCGATGGAAAGTGACAGGAGACAGCAGTTGTCAACTATGGTTAACAACTACTTTTCCTCCCATATCGATGTTCTCCCGCACAGGTCATTCCCCTTTGACTATTGGGCCGCTAAACTGGACACCTGGCCTGAATTGGCACAATATGCCTTACAGGAGCTCGCTTGCCCAGCTGCAAGTGTGCTATCGGAGTCTTCAGTGGAGCTGGATCAATCCTGACAGAAAAAAGGACCCGTCTGTCAAAATGTGGATGATCTAACCTTCATTAAAATGAACCATGCATGGGTTTCCAAGGATTTTGTCCCACCTTCCCTTGATGACACATAGGTTGCCAGAAAAATGGCTTGCTTTGGTCCTCCTCCTATTCCGCGAACTTGACCTATTTCGACTTTTGCAGCAGCTGAATGACCCACATCTACATATGCCACTTTGTAAACCTCCCTAAGTGGGCAGCCCCCCCATGGCCGGGGTCACCACCCAGCACACAAAACCGTGCGAGTGCCGTTGCCCTGGACAGGTGGGTAGGCCGACTCTTGGGCGCGGGCACTGGCATAGGGTCCCTCATAGTGTAATCAAGTGTCTCTGACAGTGGTGGTGCACACCCGCCGTCAGACACACCGCCGTACTATGATGGGCCCAGTGCCAGTACCGACGCCCACGAGTGTGCCCCCCTTGCTTGGGCAGGGCCCCAGCATTTGCAATGTTTACCTCTCCCTGCTCCTCCGCTGTGTAGTCTGGGCTGTCAAATCCTTCACTGGGACTGCCACTACAAATTGATTGAACTGAAAGATGATGGTTAAGATGTAGCTATGCCCTGTCCTGCTGGCCGGGCTCTAGCTCCAGATGATCAGTGGCTTCCATTTCTTATGGACGTCAACTCACAATTACATGCAGTGGTGGTTTATCATCAGCTTTCAGTTTTCCTACTCACAAACGTGTGACATTCCGGCGCACATTTCAAAATGTGCCCTCTCATGCCAATCAAATAGAATCGCCTACGGCCTGTGGCTTCTGTCTTTTGCACTCCAAAGTTACGTGACAGATCATGATAGCCAGTGAGCACCATGTTTACATCGCTCCCTGTGATAAAAATTGGATTGAGATGAGTAACAGTGATGGAATCAACGGAAGTGCGATACAGCAAGACTTTATTCACAAAAAAAGTTTTCACTGTCTCAACACACAAATTAATTGAGGGTCAGCATCGCCTATGAGAATTGTGACGGAAGTTTTTCCCGTGAATAATAATTCCTAGATTTCTGCAATCAATAGCCTTTATGTCACTAATTGTATGCATCTCATTTCCTATTGCGGAGAGGCTGGACTGTATTACTGAGACAGAAATATATATGAAGATTTAAAAATAACACCAAAAGTATATAGTTGTGTACCCCTCAATTGCATTTCCTTTTTTCCACTTTTTAGATTGCTGTGTAATCCATACAGAGAACACCGAGATTTTACATGTTTAAACTATGCTATATATACCTGCTATCCAGTGATAAAGTACCCTTTCTCAACTTTGTACAATCTGGTCAAATCCATACTGGGCCTGAGAACATCTGAGTCTGCCTCCTGATCTATAGACATATATTTTTAATGTGTAAACTAGGCTACATATATACGTGTTTTCTGGTGAAACTGTACCCTTTATCAACTTTCTACAATATTGTTGAATCCATACTGGGCCTGAGAACGGCTGCCGAGCTGTTAAGCAAGCTACAGCACCTGTGGTTTGGACACGTAATTTTTTTCAGGAATGACGGTTAGGCCTAACTCCGGAATTGCGGTTGACCTGAACTTACTGGGAAATCATCGTTCGCGGGGAATAATCTGAATCCCAGATCCCCATCACTAACGGAGTTCAGCAGGTTATCTGCACCTGTAAGCGACAAAAGCTGGTCCTTTCAGTGTAGCGTGCATGCAGCCCCGGACATGTACTGGAATGCTAGACCTGTTATTGCTCGATCTCACGTGCCACAGCCTCGCGTATCCCTCTAGTAAGCTTGACGCGTACCGCGGGGCCATGCCGGAGTCTCGGTCGTTAACGGGATAAAGCTGAGAAATCGCTAGCACAACTACAAACGGACATACCACACCACACACAGAATCGACAAAGCTTGCAATCTGTCCATCTTTTCTGTAGCTTGTATGGTAGTGGTTTCCCGGGTGCAGTCCAGTTAAGCCACAGGCTCCACTCCTGGTGGTGCCCTTTTGGACATTTCTTTAAGGTTCAGCTTTGCAATCATACTGCCCCCGGAAACCAAAAACTTTGCCTTCAGGGACGCTGTTTGGAGGTTCATGGGAATAACGCCGCCCGATCAGCAGTTGGCATATGGGTCGCCCTCCCAGGGCTGTGGGGTACTCGGTACCGGGCCGGTGTCAGTGGGATGTGTCACAGCAGCGGTGACCCAGACGGTGGCCCTGGGCGCCCATGTAAATGGCGTGGTATAATGGTAAAGAATTTATATAGATAGTTTGACGCCACCTGTGGTGTTCGGCAACATAGATGTTAGGCCGACGCTGCATGCAGATCCTCTGGGACTGATGGTGTTGTGCAGCAAAGATGGTGAAGCTCCCCACAGGTGGAGCTGGAGTCCCAGGGAAGTGTAGATGTAGTGATGGGGGAAAGGCACAGGCGGTGTAGGTGCTGGTACCCAGATGTAGCGGTGCTGGAATAACTGTAGGACACCAGAGCGTGCAGTTCCAAAGCTTTACTCACAGTCTGCAGGTTACACAGATGCCTGCCTCCGTGCTGTGTCCTCCGGGTCAGGACCTCTGCCAACCTCCGGGACCAGAATGGAAAGCTCCCTTCCAACATGTACCTTCCTGAACGTCTCCTTTCTAGCGCTTGTGGGGGAAGCACTCACAGGACCGTGGTTCACTGAAATGCCTCCTGTCTAACAGATGTTCCTCAGACTTTACTTTTATGGCAGACAGCTGTAGCCTTTTCCTTCTGCCTCGCACACGTCGATGCTGGGGCCTCCGAGCCTTAGTTGGGTACAGAGCATTTATAGCTGCTACTTCCACCGGTTTCTGCTGCAGGAACGTCAGTGTCCCTACAAACTCGGAGACCGGAATCCGGACCATGCGCTCCAGCTAGGAGTGAGCCTTAACTCTGCTCATCCTCCAGCTCCTTCTCACGTCCACACACTTCCCCTTCCCTGCACAGAGTGCCCAAACTTACCTCCTCCCGACCACAGAGAGCAGCTCCTCAACAGTCAGGTTCAGAGGTCTCCCTGCTGGCCTGGAGTGGGCAATGTGTTGTGTGTTGGTTTCACTGCTAGAGAGATCCTTCGTTGCTCCCAAGCTTGACAACACACTCCCTAGGAGGAAGGCAATGCCACAGTGGCAACCGTACTCGTGGGGACGCCACAAGTGCACTGAGGCCCAGCCACTGCTGGATGATGCTGCTGGTACATTGACCCAGACCACTACATTCCCCTCGCACTCTACACAGCCAGAATCTGACCCAGAGGAAACTCAGGTTCCCCTTCCCGCATACTATACCACCTTACACGGTGACAAAGAGGAAGGTGCAGATGAAAGTGCAGGTTCCTTGAGCAGGTGGGGGGGCATACTCATGGGCGATGGCACTGGCACAGGGCACCGCATAGTACGCAAAAGTGTCTCTGCCGGTGGGAGGGCCTAAACAGCCAAGTGCAGTGAGATGGAAGATGGGGACGACAAGGAGTTCAGAGTGGTGCAGGGATTCCCTAGCAAGGAGACTTATGTAATTGTTTTCAATGTTGGGACAGCAATTTTTGGGGAGCACTATACTCTGGTGAATGATATATGGGGCCCACCATACACTGGAGCATTCCAAAGGTGGATATCAGACACTGGAGCAGCATTTTCAAGGCCCATTATACACTAGAGCAGTAAAAATGAGGCCCATTATATATGGAGCATTATTTGGGCCCATAAGACAGTGGAGCTTCATCCATTGGGACCAACATATACTGTAGCATTATGTGGAGCTCATCATATACGGTTTGAAACATTATATGGGAATAATGATTCCGTATGGAGAAATATACTGTATGGAGTTATATACTGTCCTTTTTTGGAGGTATTGGAGAATTTAAAATGGATATCAGTCATGAGATGTAAGAAGTGAAGTATTTTTCATTGTACTGTACTGCTATTTCTCTGCTCTATCGGAGCATCATGAGTTGTGGTATGTGTTAAAGGGGAGCTCTTTGGCCCTGGGCCCACGAAAACCTGGAGCCAGCCCTCCCCCCCACAACTGTAGCCAAATAACCCCCATTTTTCAGTGCGTAACTAGTATTATGAAGTTAATTAAGGTTGACAAGCTTCAGTAACAAGAATTTATGCTTTTGGCATTCAAATGGGCACTGTTGGTGTGTTTCCTATCCTGTCACTGCCGACTTTAATTCTCCATTGACTTACATTGGGTTTCGTGTTTCGGGACGACCCCGACTTTTCCCTATAGTCGGCCGATTTTGCTCGACCCGACTTTTGGAAAAGTTGGGTTTCATGAAACGAAACGCGACCCTAAAAAAACAAAAGTCGCTCAACACTAGCCATGACCTGGGTTTTAGTGTGTGGCATGGGCCATTTGGCTATGGCCTCAATCTTGGCTGGTTCTGGTCGCTGTTTTCCACTTCCCACCAATGCCCTAAATACTGAACCTCTGCTTTGCCCACGTGACACTTGTTTGGGTTCAGGGTGATTCCGGCCTGGTGGATCCTGTCCAATACGGTTTCTAGGTGATTTAGATGCTCTTCCCATGTTGCACTGTAGATGGCGATGTCGTCCAGGTAGGCACAAGCATAGTCCTGGAGACCATCCAGAAGCCGGTCAGCCAGCCTTTTGGAAGGTCGCCGAGGCATTCTTCCTCCCGAATGGCATAACTCGAAACTGGAATAAGCCGAACGGGGTGACAAATGTCGACTTGGGAATAGCGTCAGGACTAAGGGGAATCTGCCAGTAGCCTTTGCATAGATCGATGGTGGTCAAATACTTTGCCCCTGCCAGCCGGTCTAACAACTCATCCACACACGGCATGGGGTATGCATCCGTCACTGTTTTCTCATTGAGCTTACGATAGTCTACACAAAACCTGTAGTCCCATCCTTCTTGGGCACTAACACTATGGGGGATGCCCAGGGACTATCTGACTCTTCAATGACCCCTAAACGCAACATCTCTTGTATCTCTTGTCGCATCTCCTCTCGTACAGACTCAGGGACGCGGAAGGGGTTTTGTCGCAGGGGAGTCTGATCCTGGGTCTCAACCTTGTGTTGTGCCAGGCGAGTGTACCCCGGTCTCTCTGAAAACATCCTGTCGCAGCCTCAACAACGCCTCCACCTGCTGTCTCTCCCGGGGGCCTAGGTCTTCACCCAAGTGTACCTGGTCCCATGTTTTAGACTGAGTCCTTTCCCCTAAGACATCCTGCAAGGGAAGTCCAGCTAAATCCTCTGCTTCAGGTGCACAGATGGCCATTACCTCTTCAGGGCGCTCCCGGTAGGGCTTCAGCATATTCACATGGAACATGCGGATAACCCTGGGGTCGCCACAATCGGCGACATTATAGGTTGTGTCGGCTATTTTCCCCACTACCTGGTAGGGCCCCTGCCATGCAGCTTGAAACTTATTCTGCTTAATGGGCTCTAACACCAGGAGCTTCTGTCCTATTTCCAAGGTGCGCTCTCTGACCCTCCGATCGTACCATATGCGCTGGTGCCGCTGGGTCGCCTGCATGTTCTCACGTACAGCCTGAGTCAGCTCCTGTAGGCGGTCCCGGAATTCCAGCACATAGGGTCCAATAGGTACCCCTTCTATGAGGCCCTCCCCTTCCCAGTGTTCCAGCACTAAGTCTAGGGGTCCCCTTACCCGTCTCCCGTATACCAGCTCGAACGGGGAGAACCCCGTGGATTCTTGAGGCACCTCCCGATAGGCAACAGGAGGTGTGGCAAGAATTTCTCCCAGTCCCTGTAGGTCCTGGTAAAAGTCCCAATGAGCTGTTTTAATGTCCCGTCAAAGCGTTCACACAACCCATTGGTTTGCGGGTGGTACGGAGAGCTTCTAATGGACTTTACGTCGCACAGCTTCCACAGTTGGTTGGTCACCTCTGCTGTAAACTGGGTACCCTGGTCCGAGATAATCTCCCGGGGAAATCCAACCCATGAGAAAAGCTGGAGCAGCGCGGCCGCTGCCATCTCTGCCAGTATGTTAGGTAACGCAACCGCCTCTGGATACCGTGTGGCATAATCTACCACTGTCAATATTTACTTTTTCCCGGACGGACTGGGTTTGGCTAACGGCCCTATCAAATCGACCGCTACTCGGCTAAATGGTTCCTCCACAATGGGGAGGGGGCGTAATTTGGCCTTGCATCGATCCAACCTCTTGCCAATGCACTGACAACTGTCACAGGCCTGGCAGTACTGACGAACATCATAGGTTACCCCCGGCCAAAAGAAGTTTTGTGTCAGACGATGCCTGGTGCGACTGACGCCGAAGTGCCCGGCCAAGGGTATATCATGAGAGATTCGCATTAGCTCCTGCCTATACTTCTTGGGAACTACCAGCTGTTGTTTAATAGTGGGGCTCGTCCCTGTGTGGTGCTGCTCTGTGATCCGGTAGAGGAGTCCCTGCTTCCATACAAACTGTTCCCCTTCTAGTACTCCTCTCCCCTCCTGTGCCTTCCCACTTTATCCCTCCAATGAAGGATCCTTAAGTAACTCCCTCTTAAATTCATCTGGGGTGGCCCAAGAAATGTGTCTGGCTATGGGAATACATGCAGGGTTGGGATGTCTTACCTGGGCCTCCTCTGAGTGTGATTCCTCCTCCGCTGCTCGAGCTTGTCTCCGGGTGGTCACAGGATAGGTCTCAGCCAGAGGGGCCACCGAGAATGCAGACAACATGGGCCCCAAGTCATTTCCCAGCAAGACGTCTGCAGGCAAATCCTCCATCAAGCCGATCTCAACAAGGCCATCCCCGACTCCCCAGTTCAGGTGAATCCTGGCAGTGGGTAGTCGATGTATGGCTCCCCCCTGCTACATGGACTGCCACTGTCCGGTCCGTCTTCTCTTGGTCCCGGACGAGATGAGGCTTCACAAGAGTCAAAGTTGCTCTGGAATCTCTTAGTCCCTGCATACGTTTCCCATTAACCCACACGACCTGTCGATGCGGTTGTCGATTATCTGCCCAGGCTGCCGGCACGGGGTCTACTTCATGCAGCACTTCCTCCATCTCTTCCACCCCTTGGTTAGTCGAAGCCCCCAATGCCGGGTCAGCTTCGCCTTGGTAGCAGTGTACAGCAGCCCGGCTGAAGGTAGCTGTTCCCGCCTTTGGCCACTGGGTATGCTGAGTCTGGTTGGGGCATTGTCTTTGCAGGTGGCCCAGCTGACGGCAGGTGTGGCATCGCGCCCCAGGGGGACTGTGGTAGGCCGGATTTCTAGCTGATCCCCCTACAATCTTTGGTGGTTTGGGGCCCTCCAGGTCCATGGGCGGGCCCCTAGTGACCACCTTTGATCCGGAGAACTGCGGCCTCCTGGCATCATGATGTTCATCGGCCAGACGAGCGGCTTCCTCAAGAGTTGTTGACCGCCTGTCCCAAAGCCATTCCTGTGTCTCGTGGTTTAGTCCATTAAAGAATCGTTCTAACAGGAAGAGCTGGAGGACGTCCTCCTTAGTGGTTGCTTGGCTCCCTTGTACCCACTGTAGCAGTGACCGCTGTAATTTACAGGCCCATTCAGTGTGGGTATCGGTTACGCGTTTTATAAGTCCGCGGAACTTTTGGCGATAGGCCTCTGGTGTCAGCGCATACCGGGGCAAGATCACTTCTTTGATCCACTCATAGTCCATACAGTCCTCATCAGGTAATGTCCAATAGGCGTCCGCAGCCCGGCCTGTCAGCTTGCTGGCCAGAATCTGAACCCGTTCCTCCGGCTTTACTTGATGAAGGGCACACTGCTGCTCAAAGTCCTGCAGAAAGCCATCAATGTCTTCCTCTACCTCCCCCAACTGTCGGAAGGCATTGTACTGGATCTTTTTGTGGCTTACTGTTGAAGGTACCTGGTCGAAGGCCAGAGCTCCCCCTGCTCTGTGGCTTTCCTCTCTCCGCTCTGCCATCTCCATCTTGGCCAGCTCCACTTTGGTCCGCTCTGCCATCTCCATCTTGGCTAGCTCTATCCTGGTCCACTCGGCCATCTTTTCCTTCAGATCAGTACGCACATCAGCCATCACCTCTCGTATGATCTCTACTGCAGGGTTTGGGCCATAGAACGCCATTCTGTTCTTTACCTCCCTCTGGAATTCGGTCTCCTCCACGTTCACATTGGGGGGTGCTGCACTGTCGTGTTCCATGATGGCTGCTATCAAATCCGCTTTTGTTTTGTTGCTGGCGATCAACCCTCGGGCTTCAACCAGATCTTTTAATGTAGTCCTCTTTAACTTCTGGTAGTTATTTTCCATTCATTCCTTTCCTCCTGTAGAAGGGGTATCAAATCCCGCTGTCTGTGTCTGCCACCAGTGTAACGGGGTCTTCCAAGCTGGGGTACCTCTTTCAGTACCACCCCGTATTTTCGGAGGTCCGCTCTGCGTTGGCTGGAGTCTGAATGACTCCACGTATTTCCAGTCTGACAACACTTTACTAACAGGACACAGAATATATCACACAGATACAGAGGGCCAGCCAATAGACATGCGTCAGGCCAGACATGCATTACAAAAGCCGCAGGTGGCCGGAGCCTGCGGATGTTTACTGTGGGAATTACAAAGGTGGGGGGAGGGCAGACACTGCTGATACATTAGGGACATGCATCTCACATGGAACCTATTATATATATATATATACATATAACTGCACAACATATCCTGGGTGCTGAGTGGTTCTGTAACAGTCGGCTATAGTGTCAGGGAGCCGCCAGGTGGGCACTCACCAGCCGCTGAGGACAGGAAGCTCATGGGACTGAGGACTGCAGCTGCACTCCGTCCGGGAGCTTAATGAACCTACAGCGGTGCGGCAGGGCTGAGTGGAACAGTGCTATGGGAAGGGAGAGCGCTGACAGGATCTGCGACACGTGACCGTGGGTCAGAGGGGGAGGTGGGGTCTAGCACAGCACTGACAGCGGGACGTGGCAGAGACCCCTGTGTCATGGTTAGGACATGGTTAATGTCCTGTTCTCACAGGGTTAACTTTTGCCGGCTTCTCTTTGGATCTGGGAGGGGTATTTATACTCACTCCAGACTAGGATTCCCTGTCAGCTATACGGTTATTCTGGCTGTGTGTCTGAACCCCCAGGTGTGTGTGGATACTGCATTGCTTGTTTGATTCCCGTGTATGACCCGGTCTGTCTCTCGTTTTGATACTATTGTCTTCTCCGGTTCTGACCTCCTGGCTTGGCTATTGTTACTAAATACTAATCAGAAGGCAAAATCACAACAGGGGACAGACTGAGTCAGAACCATACAAGCAAACTAGAACGCAGGCACAACGGGGTCAACACACTCAGCCAAGTGCAAAAGTATAACCAACAAAGCATGACCCCACAAAGAGGCTATAAAAAGCCTCAGAGAAACCAAAGGGATGCTACCAGGATTAACCCCAGAGACTCCAAACAGAACATGGCCAACAAACCATGACACGTACACAATGCTGTATAAAAGCGTCTATCTCTTGCAGAGCATCTGCATGAGCTAACTCGTCTTTCATCGCACTAGACAATCCTCTCTTAAAAATGGGTAATTAGGTGTAACAGTCCCAAATCGTATCCACCGCCAGCCATCTAAACTCAGTAGCATATTCAATGACAGAACGCTTACCCTGACGTAATAACAAGGCGGTCTCAGCTGTAGTGCTACAATAAGAATCAAACATCATAGACATTGCAGCACGAAAATAGTCAAGGTTGTTCAAACGAGGGTCACGAGTCTCCATAAGCGGATTTGCCCACGCGAGAGCTCGTGAAGTAACATGATTATACATAAAAAACTTGGATCTATCAGTAAGGAAGTTGGCAGCATGCACATCAAAATACAAAAGGCATTGATTTAGGCTAGTTTCACATTAGCGTTTACGGCCGCAGCGTCGGGCTGCGCACGGCCCCCGCTAAGCCCCGCCCCCTGCTGTGCCTCCGCCGGTAGCTCCGCCTACGGACGCATGACGCTGCATGCGTCCTGCATCCCCTATCTTTAGCACTGGGGATGCAGGACGTGCGCAGGTATGCGTTTGGCGGCACATGCGTCCTTTTGATGCTGCGCCGACCAGCGCCAAACGCAACAGGTTGCAATTTGGTGCGCTCGGCGCAGCGTCAAAAGGATGCATGCGCCGCCAATACCTGGGCACGGCCTGCGTCTCCAGTGCTAAAGATAGGGGACGCAGGACGCATGCAGCGTCATGTGTCCGTAGGCGGAGCTACCGGCGGAGGCACAGCAGGGGGCGGTGCTTAGCAGCGGCCGTGCGCAGCCCGACGCTGCGGCCGTAAACGCTAATGTGAAACTAGCCTTACAAACCCACAAAACTTGTAGCGGTCTCCACTGGATCTAAACGGTGGTAACGTGGGAGGTCTAGTTAGCAGTAGGTGTCCCAGGGGGTGGAGGTGCCTGTGCTGTTATCTGATTACTTAAATCCTGAAACGCCTGACTGAAAGGGGCCTTCCAGTTAGCAACATTGTTTTGCAGAGCCTCTATATCCCCCTGTACAGTAAGGAGTAGATCATAGAAAACAATTGATCCAACTTTGTCTCAGTCAACATTATCCCAGCAGATTCCTTAATTGGCCTGAGTATCCTGTAATAATTATATGGGTACTATGGAATCTGATTGCATGAGATAATATGAAACTGAGACAAATGTTGATGCAAATGAGTGTGCTAACAAGAGAAACAAAACTAACAGAGCACTTCCTGTAATAGTAACGAAAACACAGCACAATATAGAATAATGCAAGTAAAACAAAAATAACAGCACTTCCTGCAATAGTAATGAAATCACAGCACAAGATAGAATGATGCAAGTAAAGCAAAACTAATAGAGCACTTCCTGAAACAGTGACGAATGCACAGCACAATATGGAAATGTCCAGTGTAACTGAAGAGCAGGACATGACCGCTAATATGAACCAGTCCAACAGGAATATGACGCAGGTGTGCACAAGGCACTAAACGTGGGAGTCCAGCAGTAAGTATGAGTGTAAGCATACCATGTTTAATAAGGAAGTCCAGCTATATTATGAATGACCACACACACAGCACTAAAGTGTTGAAGTCCAGAAATCATATGGGTGGAAATGCACACGGCACTTAAACGTAGAAGACTAGCATTATACGGGAGTGGCATTAACAGGAGACGGTCACTATATGTACCTTTTTGGGCTGAAAGTCCCACACAAGTCCAGCACTGCAGCCCAACAAACACAGGCCTAGAGGAGATGGTGATGTCAGGATTCTTTACAGGCCACAGCAGATCAAGAGGTGAATAGTTCCACACTAGAAGTCCAGACAGTAGTTAAGCGCAGACAGCATCAGGGAGACGCACAGAAGACTGTAGGAAGCATAACGTGGAGAGGCAGAGCACCGAGTAACGAGCAGCAGCAGTAGGGAGTCCACCAGTAGACAGGCAGGAGCTTAGGAGCCAAAAGCAACAAAATACTCAGGCAAAGAGGAACACGCGGCCCGGAATGAAATTAGGACAGGAAGTTCCATGACAAGCCGAGATACAAGACTCCATCTTGGAGAAGGGTGAACAGGCACAAAGGAAAGTCCGGAATCCTTACATTTTGGCAGTGTGGACAGGTGCCAAGTCCTGCAGCAGAATGAAATTTCCACTTTCCAAAAAGCTTTTCGGCAGAGGGAAGCATGAAGTGCTCTAAAATTTCCTGGTAAATGGCTGCGCTGGCTTGTCTTGATAAAACACAGTGAACCAGCAGATGACTTAGCTCCCCAAACCATCACTGATTGTGGAAAGTTCACACTAGACCTCAAGCAGCTTGGAAAGTCTGTCTCTCCACTCTTCCTCCAGACTCTGGGACCTTGATTTCCAAGATCTAGAGTGAAGTATCCACAATCAATGATGGTTTCGGGAGCCATGTCATCTGCTGGTGTAGCACTGCAGCCTTGCAGCGCTGGAGTCCTGGGTCCAAATCCTACCAAGGACAACATCTGCAAGGAGTTTGTATGTTCTCCCCGTGTTTGCTTGGGTTTCCTCCGGGTACTCCGGTTTCCTCCCACATTCCAAAGACATACTGATAGGGAATTTAGATTGTGAGCCCTATCAGGGACAATGATGATGTGTGCAAACTGTAAAGCGCTGCAGAATATGTTAGCGCTATATAAAAATTAAAGATTATTATTATTCAATACAAAAAGTGAAACTCATATATTATATAGAGTTATTACAAAGTGATGTATTTCAAGTGTTTATTTCTGTTAATGTTGATGATTATGGCTTACAGCACAATACCCCATAGATTCTCTATGGGCTGAAGGTCAGAAGAGTATCCACTGTGTTTTATCAAGACCAAAGCCAGCACAGCCATCTACCAGGGAATTTTAGAGCACTCCATGCTTCCCTCTGATGACAAGTTTTTGGAGATGGAAATTTCATTCTCCAGCAGGACTTGGCACCTGTCCACACTGCAAAAAGTACCAATTCCTGGTTTAAATTCAACAGTATCACCACAGTATCACTGTGCTTCATTGGCCAGAATACTCTTCTGACCTTCAGCCCATAGAGAATCTATGGGGTATTGTGCTGTAAGCCATAATCATCAACATTAACAGAAATAAACACTTGAAATACATCACTTTGTTTGTAATAACTCTATATAATATATGAGTTTCACTTTTTGTGTTGAATAATAATAATCTTTAATTTTTATATAGCACTAACATATTCTGCAGCGCTTTACAGTTTGCACACATCATCATGCCCCTGATAGGGCTGACAATCTAAATTCCCTATCAGTATGTCTTTGGAATGTGGGAGGAAACCGGAGTACCCGGAGGAAACCCAAGCAAACACGGGGAGAACATACAAACTCCTTGCAGATGTTGTCCTTGGTAGGATTTGAACCCAGGACTCCAGCGCTGCAAGGCTGCAGTGCTAACCACTGAGCCACCGTGCTGAAATAAATAAGCTTTTTGATGATATTCTAATTTTGTGAGATGTACCTGTAATTCAAAAGTTATATTTTTTAGTTTCCCCATAGAATCCAGATGGTAATTAGGTGGATTCACACTTTGAAAACCTCACTGTTTCTAGTTTTGGATATGTTTCATTCGAACTTCAGCATCCTAAACTAGTAATATTTTAGGTCATATATGTTCAGTGTTTGCACGGAACTGACATGTAGCAATCACACATAGTTGACATATCCCAATAAGGAACAACAATCATTTTTTTTTTCCTAAGGGGTCTCCTGCAGTTACTGACAGTCACTCTCTCTTTAACCCCTTTACTTCCGAAGGTGATTTGCACGCTAATGACCGGGCCAATTTTTACAATTCTGATCACTGTCCCTCTATGAGGTAATAAATCTGGAATGCTTCAACGGATCCTGGTGATTCCAAGTTAGCTTTTTCATGAAATATTTGCACTTCATGATGATGGTAACATTTCTTTGGAATGACTTGCGTTTATTTGTGAAAGAAACAGAAATTTGTTGAAAAATTGGAAAATTTTGCAATTTTCATGCTCTTAAGTCACAGAGATATGTCACACAAAATAGTTAATAAATAACATTTCCCACTTGTCTACTTTCCATCAGCACAATTTTGGAACCTTTTTTTTGTCGTTAGGAAGTTATAAGGGTTAAAATTTGACCAGCGATTTTTCATTTTTCCAACAAAATTTACAAAATCATTTTTGAAAGAGACCACATCACATTTGAAGTCACTTTGAGGGACGTATATGATAGAAGATTCCCAAAAGTGACATCATCCTAAAATCTGCATTAGTGATGAGCGAGTATACTCGTTGCTCGGGTTGCTGGACAGGCTGAATACATGTGGAGATTCCCTAACAAACAGGTATTCCTCACATGTATTTAGGCTGGCTAGCAGCCACAAATCATGCAGCTGCGTAGACGGAAATTAAATCTCCGAAAACACCAAAATACTCGGAGGACACCAGAGCAACGAGTACACTCGCTCATCACTAATCTGTACCCCTCAAGATGCTCAAAACCCCATTCAAGAAGTTTATTAACCCTTCAGGTGCTTCACAGAATTTTTTTTTTTAAATTAACATTTAACCTTTTTTCACAAAAAAATGACTTCAGATCCAAATTGTTTTATTTTGACAAGGGAAGCAGGAAAAAATGGACCCCAAAATGTGTTGTGTAATTCCTCCTGAGCATGCCGATACCCTATATGAGGGAGAAAACCACTGTTTGGGCACACAGCAGAGATCGTAAGGTAAGGAGCACTATTTGACTTCTTGAATGCAAAGTTTGCTGGATCAATTGGCAGACACCATGTCGCGTTTGGAGAACCTCTGATGTACCTAAACAGTGAAAATCCCCCACAATTGACACCAATTTGGAAACTAGACTTCTGAGGGAACTGATGTGTGGTGAGCACATTGAACCCCCAGGTGCTTCACAGAAGTTTATAATGTTGAGACGTAAAAGCTTAAAAAAATTTTTTCCCCACAAATATGTTTTTAGCCCCAAAAATTGCATTTTCATAACGGTGAGGGCTCATACTCACTTGTGAGGGACTCGCATGATAACCTGGCACTGCGGTATTTCTATGCAGCCGCACGCTCCGGTTCGAGTGCCGGCGGCACTGACGAAGAGGGATTGAGTCCTTTGAAATGCGTTGGTAGTTGACTATACCAGCACCGGTTCTCCCAGCTTCATGACGTCACGCTTAGCTCTGCCCCCCCTCGCGCCCGAACCTCAGCGTTGCTTCCGGCCGGAGCACGCAAGGCATCGGCACTTCTCCCTGTTCAGCGGTGGCTCTCTCCAGTAGAACAAGCACTGCACCACCACTCTCTCTACAAGCGGCTTTTTAGACGTGCTCCCTGTGAGCAGCGTCTTACAGGGCCGTATTTCCCATTAGGCACTCGTGGGCCTGTGCCTGGGGCGGGACTCTGTGGAGGGGCGGCACCTCAGCAATGTTTTTTTCCCTCCGGTCGGTCCATCCCTCCTCCCCCCCTCGAGGTTATCATACTCACCTCCTGGCTCCTCCAGCAGCACCCGCAGCTCCGATGATCTTTGGCGCCCTATGCTTCCTGACTGTGTGCGCGGTCACGTGGTACCGCTCATTACATTCATGAATATGGACGCCATGCCACTCTCATAGGCATGGCGTCCATATTCATGAGCTTAATGAGCGGTACCACGTGACCGCACACAATCAGGAAGCATAGCGGCGTGCCAGCGCCGATGGAGGTAACAACATGCCCATCATGTGCAGGGACCGTGCGACTCAAAGGACTCAGGTGAGCGGGTGGGAAGAGGGGAAGGATGAGCCCAGAGAGCCATGCATACAGGGGGGAGAGGATGATCCCGGAGCCATGCATACAGGGGAGACAGGATGAGCCCGGTGCCATGCATACGGGGGGGGGGAGAGGATGAGCCCGGAGCCATGCATACAGGGAGGGGGAGAGGATGAGCCCAGAGCCATGCATACAGGGGGGGAGAGGATGAGGCCGGAGCCATGCATACAGGGAGGGGGAGAGGATGAGCCCAGAGCCATGCATACAGGGGGGGAGAGGATGAGGCCAGAGCCATGCGTACGGGGGGGAGAGGATGAGCCCGGAGCCATGCGTACAGGGGGGAGAGGATGAGCCCGGAGCCATGCGTACAGGGGGGGAGAGGATGAGCCTGGAGCCATGCATACGGGGGGGATGAGAATGAGCCCAGCCATGCATACGGGGGGGATGAGAATGAGCCCAGCCATGCACACGGGGGAGGATGAGAATGAGACCAGCCATGCATACAGGGGGGATGAGACTGAGCCCAACCATGCATACGGGGGGAGAGGATGAGCCCAGAGCCATGCATACAGGGGGGGGGATGAGCCCAGAGCCATGCATACAGGGGGGGAGAGGAAGAGCCCGGAGCCATGCATACAGGGGGAGAGGATGAGCCCAGAGACATGCGTACAGGGGGGGAAAGGATGAGCCCAGAGCCATGCATACAGGGGGGAGAGGATGAGCCCGGAGCCATGTGTACAGGGGAGGGAGAGGATGAGCCCGGAGCCATGCATACAGGGGGAGAGGATGAGCCTGGAGCCATGCATACGGGGGGATGAGAATGAGCCCAGCCATGCATACGGGGGGAGGATGAGAGTGAGCCCTGCCATGCATACAGGGGGGAGGATAAGTATGAGCCCAGCCATGCATACGGGGGGGAGGATGAGAATGAGCCCAGCCATGCATACGGGGGGGGGGAGGATGAGAATGAGCCCAGCCATGCATACAGGGGGGAGGATGAGAATGAGCCCAGCCATGCATACAGGGGGAGGATGAGAATGAGCCCAGCCAAGCATACAGGGGGGAAGGATGAGAAAGAGCCCAGCCATGCACACAGGGGGAGATGAGAATGAGCCCAACCATGCATACAGAGGGGGAAGGAAGAGAATGAGCCCAGCCATGCACACAGGGGGAGATGAGAATGAGCCCAGCCATGCATATGGGGGGGAGGATGAGAATGAGCCCAGCCATGCATACAGGGGGGGAGAATGAGAATGAGCCCAGCCATGCATACAGGGGGGAGGATTAGAATGAGCCCAGCCATGCATACAGGGGGGACCGGAGTGTGCGGCTGCATGAATTTCTACGTAGCTGACCGCTCTGGTCCTGAGTGCCTGCGGCAGTGCCGTGTATTGAGGTGCGAGACTCGTGCGAGTTTGTCACAAGTGTGACCCCGGCCTAACGCAGATGTTATGTGTGTGTTTCTTTATTACTAAACATCGGGCTTGGTATTATCTTGGTATTAGATATATACAGTGCCTTGCAAAAGTATTCGACCCCTGGAACTTTTCAACCTTTTCCCACATGCTTCAAACATAAAAAGACCAAATGTAAATTTTTGGTGAAGAATCAACAACAAGTGGGACACAACTGTGAAGTTGAACGAAATTTATTGGTTATTTTAAATTTTTGTGGAAATTCAAAAACTGAAAAGTGGGGCGTGCAATATTATTCGGCCCCTTTAGCTTAATACTTTGTTGTGCCACCTTTTGCTGCGATTACAGCTACAGGTCGCTTGGGGTATGTCTCTATCAGTTTTGTACATCAAGAGACTGAAATTCTTGCCCATTCTTCCTTGGCAAACAGCTCGAGCTCAGTGAGGTTTGATGGAGATAGTTTGTGAACAGCAGTTTTCAGCTCTTTCCACAGATTCTCAATTGGATTCAGCTCAGGGCTTTGACTTGGCCATTTTAACACCTGCATACGTTTATTCGTGAACCATTCCATTGGAGATTTTGCTTTATGTTTGGGATCGTTGTCTTGTTGGAAGACAAATCTCCGTCCCAGTCTCAGGTCTTTTGCAGGTCGCTGCAGGTCGCTTGGGGTATGTCTCTATCAGTTTTGTACATCAAGAGACTGAAATTCTTGCCCATTCTTCCTTGGCAAACAGCTCGAGCTCAGTGAGGTTTGATGGAGATAGTTTGTGAACAGCAGTTTTCAGCTCTTTCCACAGATTCTCAATTGGATTCAGCTCAGGGCTTTGACTTGGCCATTTTAACACCTGCATACGTTTATTCGTGAACCATTCCATTGGAGATTTTGCTTTATGTTTGGGATCGTTGTCTTGTTGGAAGACAAATCTCCGTCCCAGTCTCAGGTCTTTTGCAGACTCCCACAGGTTTCCTTCAAGAATGGTCCTGTATTTGGCTCCATCCATCTTCCCATCAATTTTAACCATCTTCCCTGTCCCTGCTGAAGAAAAGCAGGTCCATACCATGATGCTGCCACCACCATGTTTGACAGTGGGGATGGTGTGTTCAGGATGATGAGCTGTGTTGCCTTTATGCCAAACATATCGTTTGGCATTGTTGCCAAAAAGTTTGATTTTTGTTTCATTTGACCAGAGCACCTTCTTCCACATGTTTGGTGTGTCTCCCAGGTGGCTTGTTGCAAACTTTAAACAACACTTTTTATGGATGTCTTTGAGAAATGGCTTTCTTCTTGCCACTCTTCCATAATGGCCAGATTTCTGCAGTGTACAACTGATTGTTGTTCTAAGGACAGGCTGTCCCTCCTCAGCTGTAGATCTCTGCAGTTCATCCAGAGTGATCATGGGCCTCTTGGCTGCATCTCTGATCAGTCTTCTCTGTGTTTGAGATGAAAGTTTAGAGGGACGGCCGGGTCTTGGTAGACTTGCAGTGGTATGGTACTCCTTCCATTTCAATATGATCGCTTGCACAGTGCTCCTTGGGATGTTTAAAGTTTTGGAAATCATTTTGTATCCAAATCCGGCTTTAAACTTCTCCACAACAGTATCACGGACCTGCCTGTTGTGTTCCTGGGTCTTCATGATGCTCTGTGTGCTTCAAACAGAACCCTGAGACTATCACAGAGCAGGTGCATTTATACGGAGATTTGATTACACACAGGTGGATTATATTTACCATCATTAGTCATTTAGAACAACATTGGATCATTCAGAGATCCACAATGAACTTCTGGAGTGAGTTTGCTGCACTGAAAGGAAAGGGGTCGAATAATATTGCACGCCCCACTTTTCAGTTTTTGACTTTCTACAAAAATGTAAAATAACCAATAAATTTCATTCAACTTCACAATTGTGTCCCACTTGTTGATTCTTCACCAAAAATTTACATTTGGTATCTTTATGTTTGAAGCATGATATGTGGGAAAAGGTTGAAAAGTTCCAGGGGGCCGAATACTTTCGCAAAGCACTGTATAGATAGATCTATCATCTATCGATATATCTATTATCTATCTATTATCTATCTGTGTGTGTAAACATTATTCTTCAATGGAGTATGTAAATGAAGAGGTTGAACAAGAAATGGCATCACAATTCTTGTTTTTTTTTTTTTTTGGTAAATAATATTGTTATTTAGCCTACAAAAACGCATACAAATCCGCATGAAAATCTGCATAAAAAAGGGCACGGATTTTTACCTGCATTTTCTGCAGACAAATCTGCAACGTGTGCACATACCCTAAGGCTATGTTTCCACGTTCAGGAAACACTGCAGAGAAGATACAGCTCCGTCCAAAGCTTTGCTGGCTTTTGTACGTGCGGTGACTCCGCATGTGTATACTGAACCGTGTGGAATCACCGCGTCCTATTCATAGAACTGGGTTATTTATCTTGCGTAGACTGAGCGTCTCCACGAGATAAACAGACATGCTGCGGTCTAGAAAGATGTGCCACATGTGCATATACGCAGCTCTACTACCTGCATGTTTGAACACATAGTGGAAATGGAATTTCATAAAATCCCCTCCACTATGCTGTAACATCTGGACGTATTGGACATATGAATAAGGCCTTAGTCAGAGACTGGGAAGTAATAGAAGAATAAAATCCATCTAGTAATCCTACAATGTCTGCTGGACATGGGATAGGGAGAGTTTATAGCTCAGTTAGTACACAGACACCAGACTTCTTGCTGTTAACCAGTTAATGCTCTCTTGTCCACCACACTGCAGTGTCAAAAGAGGAAGACAGCGAGACAGGCAGCAACATCGCATCAGAGAGCTCGTGACCTCAAAACAGAAGATCCTCAGATCCTGGTATTGTGACATAATATTAAGAATAATATTTATTCATTGATATTGCCCTATTAAGGCCAGGTTCAGATTGCGTTTTGCAGCCCGTTCAGCGCACAGCTAATAGTTAACGGTATAGCATAACGCGATCGTGTTATACTATACTCGCTAACGCAGATGATTCATCTGTGCTAGCGGTGACGAAGCCACAGACGCTGTAGCCTGCGTCCGAGGCTGTCACAGAATGATGGCACATGGCAAGCGCATGCCGCTTTACGGCATGCGTCGCGATGCGCCACATAATGGGGGTCAATGGCAGCGTTAACGGACTGCGTTACACTGCGTTATACCGTGGTGTAACGCAGTCATCTAACGGACTGCCTAAACGCAATGTGACCCCAGCCTAACCCTGCAGCACTTTACATACATCATCAACACTGTCCCCATTGGGCCTCACAATCTAAACATCCTATTAGTAGGTCTTTTGAGTGTGGTAGGAAACCCACACAAACACGGGGAGAACATATAAACTTTTCAGATGTCATCCTTTTTGGGATTTGAACCCCAGTGCTACAAAGCTTTTGCGCTGAATACTGAGCCACTATATACAGTACTGAGCCACCGCGTACAGTGCTAACCACTGAGCCACCATGCTGCCATAATAGCTATGCAAGAATATTTTTGCTGGCAGCATTGTATATTAGCTTCATTTCACCCCTTCAAACTTTTTAAATGTGCATGGAGCGCTTTCCAAGACAAACTCCATAAATACCTTTATATGGTCAGTCCCTTTCTCCCATATTCAGAAATCAGCATTTCAATTGATATATAAATAATGCCTAATGACTATGGTGGATCTTATCCTTCTGTCACTCAAGCTCTATTTCCCACAGAGTGCCACCTCCTTCACTGACAGCCTCTATGATGTGTTTCCTTCTGGAAAAAAGAGCTGTAAGTCGATCAGGAAGAGGTGGCACCGAGCGGGTATAGAGCTGGAGCAACAGATCTACTCCCACATTTGCATATGTATGCAAACAGATTTCAGATGAATGGACTGAACATGTAAAAATATTGCTGGAATTGTCTTTGAAAGAGATTCATGGGCATACACATAGATTCTGACCCCTTACTCATTCCCTATGGGACTTGCACTTGGGTTGCCATAAGTGATCCGTTACGTGACAGATGCGGAAAAACTGACGGATCTGCTGCGAATAGTGAAAATTGCTGATGTGAAAGTAGCCTAAGTCACTGCAGACAGTGTCTGCATTAGTCATACTCGCCAATGGGGGGGGCAGCACGAAAAGTGCCTAGGGCAGCATAAACACTAAATACGGCCCTGGCGTCTTAGTAACAGTAGCTACCACAGCTGTAGGCATAGTACCGCTATTTAAATAAGCGGCTCCCAGCACCATCAACGCGCTCCCTGTGAGCAGCTTCCCGGCATTACTAGCCTACCACAGGTTGCTCCAGCCTGCAACCCCCTGGGATTGGAACACACTGCATCACCAATGCCAGCATCAGTGAGTAGCTAATTTATTTACGCATACACATGCTCTGATTTTCTCTTGTTTAAACGCAGAAAGTTATTACGATCACCATCATTATTGTTTACTATTCTTATTATTACTATAATCTGCATTTTTTTTACCTATAATCCAATATCTGGCATCCATACAAATCCTTGGAAATGCATTCCTGTCTCTGTATTTTGGATCCTCAGCATTTTTGCATTTTACCTAACAAAGTTAGTGAACTACTAGATAGTGAACCCAATATCGGGAGGAGCAGACAGCAAACAGGTTTATTACATTTCAGATAGCTAAGGACCAACTATAACTGATGCCTGCTTGCCGATCTAATCCTCGATCAACCTAAAGCCCCGTGTTATTTTCAGGGGCTCTACAACAAAGCACGCTATCACAATTGACCTAGTTACAGTAAGTAAGTGTATAAACTCGCTTACCAATCACTGCTAAGATAAATACACTTAATCTAATTAATACATTTCAGGTACCAGGGTACGGTGCCATCTACAAGCAGCACCAATCCAGTATTTGTCATCTCATCTCTAATCTACTTAATCAAGCAATTTATATTGTCTCATGTCCACTGGTTGCTACTAATATTGCTCCACCTACAGTTGCGTAATTGAGTTCACTTCTTCCTCAATCCAAATCAATCAGTATTTTCTTTTTCTTCATGGTAAATTTCTCTCCTATTTGTAAACTTATTTTAGCGCAGTGTTTATATCTATTTTTTTCAGGCGTTATACACCAACAGGAATCGACACAGAACCTGTCTATTCACCAGCAGCTTATATTGTAGTGTATATTTACTTATTTCGAAAGTCAGACATTGCTTTTCAACCATGCTTCCACAGAATTTTCTAAAAAATAAAACTCATGAAATAGGCCTGGACAGAAATGATGGTAATCACTGCAATCAAACGATTCCTGTAAGGTTATGTGCCCACGTTGCATAAATGCTGCGGAAATGTCCGCAGCATTTCCGCAACTCTCTGACGCGGGTAAAATGCATGCGGAATTCGCATGCGTTTTTTAGCTTGCAGAATGCTTGCACTTTTCCAAGCGATTTGAAGCATCACTTGGAAAAGTGATTGACAGGTTGGTCACACTGGTCAAGCATAGTGCTTGACCAGTGTGACCAACTGTTTACTATTGATGTCCCTGGAGTCGTCCCGCCCCTCATTGGCACTGCCAGCAACTTCTGTTCCCAGGGATGCCTTGCGACAATGACTTCTGATGTAGCATCACGCGAGACCGCTACATCATCAGAGGTCATTCGCGCAATGCATCCCTGGGAACAGTAGATGCTGGCAGCATGGCTGAGAGGTGGGAGGACTCCGGGGGCCTTCAGAGGGTAAGGATTTCCCTATTTATTTTAATTCTATTTTTTACAGGAACATGGTACCCAGGGCATGGAGGAGAGTCTCTTCTCCTCCAGACCCTGGGTACCATCCGCACATGAAGCGCTCACTTTATGCATGGTGGGCATAGCCACATGCGTTAAGTGAGTATTTCAATGCAATCCTATGGCAGCAGAATCGCTGTGATTCCGCAGGAATAATGGATATGCTGCGGATTTTACAGCTATGTGATTCCGCAGTGGTAAAATCTGCGGCATGGGCACAGCAACTGCAGAATCCCATAGGATTGCATGGGGGTGCGTTTTATGAGCGTTTTGAAGCGTTTCCGCTGTGGAAAAAACGCGGCGGAAATTAAAAAAAAAAAACGCAACGTGGGCACATAGCCTGTCAATGAGACTTCTGCACCGCTCGACAGGTATTTTGGCCCACTACTCAAGTGCAAACTGCTCCAGTTGTCTTGTGTTTGAAGGTTGCCTTTTCCAGATGGAATGTTTCAGCTCTTTCCCAATATGCTCAATAAGATTTAGGTCAGGGATAGTGATGAGTGAGCATGCTTACCACTATTCAGTGTTCGCCCAAGCATCTCACTGCTCGAGATGCTCAGAGCTCGTCAAGTATTTCCGGGGTTGCTCGTCGGTAGCTCGGGTCCCCGCCCTGCATGTTTGGCGCTCTTTAGATTCAATGAACATGCAGGGATTGTTTGCCACCCACTGTAATGCTGCAGCCATGTTGGTTGTGGCATTACAGTGATTGGCTGGCCGCACACCGTCATCAGGTCTATAGCAGACCGGGCAGCGCCATGCTCGTCACAGTCTGCTCTGGACTCAGGCAGCATAGGGAGAGTTGCTGCTGAGCTAGGGAGATTTGGTTGCTTATTAGTAAGTGTGGGTATACCATCTCTAATACACAAATCCATCTCAACCAACAGTCCTTCTGAGGACTAAAAAAGGTGCCTAGAGATCAGTGGTAGGTAGGCAGGCAGTGTATATCGCAGACTTCATTGCATATAGCAAGAGGGTCCATTACATTCCTGTCTGCTGCTGCCTATTACAGATATTTATACAGTAGACATAGCCCCAGGTATCAGGGGCCATAAATAATTTTTTTTTTGGATGTTAATCCTGATTATTTGCTTTAAAAGCAATCTAGAGAACACTGTTTTTCTGCTTCATTTGCTTGTTGGCACTGCAGAATACAGCCAAATCCTTTCCATATTATAGCGTAAAAATCCAGCTATTTTAAATAGGGGTGTGTCCGTCACACGGATCACAACTCAGTGTGCTAAAAAGTTGGGTCATTTCAGGCCTCAATTTAATTTTTTTGCAGTGTTTTAGGCAAGTTATTGAGACCAGTTTTCTAAAAAAAACTAGTTACCTACAGGCCAGATATTTCAAACTGTGGTTTGTCAGTTATGCGGATCAGATAGTGCACTCAAAATTGTGCCATTTCAGGACTCAATTTAATTATTTTGTCAATGTTTCAGGCAAGTTTTTGAGACCAGTTTTCAGGAAAAAAAATAAAATAGTTACCTACAGTTCAGATATTTCAAACTGTGCTTTATCTGTCAAACGGATTCACATAGTGCGCCTAAAAATGTGCCATTTCAGGCCTCAATTTAATTTTTTGGCAGTGTTTTAGGCAAGTTATTGAGACCTGTGTACTGAAAAGACAAAAATAGTTACCTACAGGCCAGATATTTCAAACTGTGGTTTGTCTGTCAAACAGATCATATATTGCGCTCAAAATTGTGCCATTTCAGGCCTTAATTGAATTTTTTTGGCAGTGTTTTAGGCAAGTTATTAAAACCAGTCTTCTGAAAAAAAAATTGTTACCTACAGGCCAGATATTTCAAACTGTGATTTGTTGTCACACGAATCACATATAAGTGCGCTTCAAATTCAGCGATTTGTAGTGAACGTGGAAAATATTGTCCTCCATTTATAATGGGCAAGGTGCGTGGCAATTGACGGCGAACTGGACGTGATGGTGATGGTGCATACAGAGGCCGTGGGCAAGCTGAAATTGTGCCACAACAAACACCCACATCTTCTCGCCCAACTTTCCTGTCCCAATTACTAGGGGACCGGAGCAGCACTCCACTATTGAACCCAGAGCAGTGTCAAAAGGTTGTTGGTTGGATAGTTTCCAGTCAGTTTGCCACCACCACCCTGTCATCCCCACGGTCAAGTCTTCGTAGCCGAGAGTCTGGACCGCATATTCCTCACCCTGATCCTCCTTCCTACCACTACGCTGCGTGCTCGTAGACCACTGATCCCACACTTGAACACTCTGAAGAGCTGTTCACTTTTCCATTTATAGAATTGGGCCTCTCACCTGATCCACTTGAAGTGGGGCAAGAGGAGATGGCATGTAGCGATGCCCAAATATTTGAGCAGCCATGGTCACATGAAGGTGACGGTGGGAACATGTCATAAGACGGTGATGAGGCACAATTGACAGAAAGTCAGGAGGACCAGGGTGCGGAAGTGGAAGTCAGGAGGAGGTAGATGATATTGTAACTGACCAAACCTGGCAGGAGGACAAGCAGAGCGAGGACAACAGCATACAGGGGGAGGGAGGCATAGCACGCTAACAGGCAGGAAGAAGCAGTTTGGTGGCCGCAGACAGAAGGCGGGCAACCGTTCCCCGTAACACCAACACGACGGAAGTTGCCAGTACAGCTGTTAGGTCTTCTCGAGTCGGGTTGTTTTCTAAAGACTCTGCTGACATCCCCAAAAAGGCCATTTGCACCACCTGCCAGGCCAGCATCAACAGGGTTAGCAAAACTACCAGTCTGACCACCACCCGCACGATCAGGCACATAGCAGCAAAGCACTTGACTTTGTGGGCCGAACCCCAGGATCCAAGAACACTGTCTGCGGGTGACACCACTGCATCTTCTGCTGTTGTGCATGCAAGCCAATCCCCTCCTGTCCATGGTGCATGCAAAGATGACTCCTGCGCTGCACCTGTTATTGCACACTCAACTAGCACCATCATTAAGCATGGCCACGTCCTTGTTCCAGTGCAGCGTTCAGTTGTCCATACCCCAGTCCTTGGAACGCAAAAGCAAATGCACAGTCAACACCCCACAGGCCACGCTACTGAATTCACATATTTCGTGACTGCTTGCGCTCAAAATGTTGTCTTTTAGTCTCGTGGAGACAGAAGTTTCCACAACCTGATGGTGGTGGCCGTCCCTCGGTACTCGGTCCCCAGCCGCCACTATTTCTCCCGGTGTGCCATCCCTGCATTACACAAGCTTGTGTCCCACAACATTAGCTGTGCCCTCAACAATGCAGTTACTGGGAAAGCTACCTAACCACGGACATGTGGACAAGTGCTTGTGGGCAGGGACAGGACATCTCGCTGACAGCACACTGGGTTAACATAGTGGAAGCCGGGACAGTCGGACCTTGGGATGGAACACATCCTCCCGACACCAAGGATTGTGGGCCCTAGGTTAATCAGGGTTGTCCCCAGTCTACAGCTCCTGCACCTCCTCCGCCTCTATCTCCAAAATGACCACATCAGTCACTAGCTGGAAGCACTGCAGCACTGCCTCAGCCAAGCGGCAACAGGCTGTGCTGAAGCTAATATGCTTAGGTGTCAAACTGCACAATGTTGAAGAGTTGTGGACAGCTCTGAAAGAGCAGGCAGATCTGTGGCTGACACCGCTAAACTTACAGCCAGGCATGGTCATGTGTGACAATGGCCAGAACCTAGTGGCGGCTCTGAGGCAAGGTGAGTTCACACACGTATCATGCCTGGCCTATGTGCTTAACATCGTGGTTCAGCGGTTTCTCTAAACCTACCGGGAGCTGCCAGATCTGCTTATCTAAGTACGCCGCATGTGTGCCCATTTTAAAAAGTCAGCTACAGATTCTGCCGCCCTTGCCGTGTTTCAGAAGTGTTTGCAGCTTACGGCTCACCGACTGGTGTGTGATGTCCCCATGCATTGGAACTCTATACTGCAGATGTTGGGAAGGATTTATGAGCAGAAGAAGGCAGTTGTTGACTACCAGCATCAACAAGGCTGTTGGTATTCAGTTCTGACTCCACACATAAGACCTCAGGAGTGGTCATGGATGTCAAACATATGTACCATCCTCCAAAACTTTGAGGTCTCCACCAAGATGGTGAGCAGTGATGACACTATACTTAGCATCACCATCCCACTTCTTTGTGCTCTGAAACGCTCTCTGCTCACAAAGAGGATGCATTGCAGGTGGAGCACAATGAGATGGAGCAAGGAACCATACAGGGTGATTACACACAGCCCAGCCTCATCTCATCCCAATGTGGACTGGGTGACAATGAGGAGAAAGAACAGGAGCTAGTTTCATGTGCTATAGACAGTACTACCTGCACAACTGTCATACTGTCTGTTCAGCGTGGATGGTCTGAGGACAGGGAGGAGGAGAGCATGGCCAGTCATCCTCTTGGTGAGGACACGGAAGTCTTGCCTGTTAGCAGTCTGGCATGCATGGCTGCGTTTATGTTACGCTGCCTTGACCGAGACCCTCGCATTCTCAAAATTTTGGGTGACAGTCATTACTGATTGGTGTCACTTCCAAGCCAACACTACAAGGAGAACTTTCTATCGCTTATTCCCGAGGCGGACAGGTCTACTAAAATGGGGCAGTACCAGGTGGCCCTTGTTGCAGATTTATCAAAAAAATTCCCATCTGAAAATGCTTGTGGAAGAGGTCACAGTTCTTTGGACCCTCACAAGGAGTGCAAGGTTTGGGAAGATGCTGAGTACCTTCCTGACCGTACCAGCGTTCTCTGTGATTTCTCTGTGCCTTACAAGTATTGGGTATCCAAGCTGGACACGTGGCATGAACTGGCTCTCTATGCTTTGGAGATCCTGGCCTGCCCTGCCACTAGCATTTTGTCAGAGAGGGTTTTTAGTGCCGCTGGTGAAATTATAACTGATAAGTGCATCCACCTGTCAACTGAAAATGCTGACAGGCTGACTCTTATAAAAATGAACAAGGGCTGGATTGGGCCAGACTTTTCAACACCACTGAATGATATCAGTGTAACAAACTCAAATCTAGTGTATTTTTTGGGAGGTCTATTCCCATGCACCTCTTCACACCCACACATGGGTATACGCTTCCTGATTTTGGCTATTTGCTGTTCTCCTTCTCCTCATCATCCACTACCACAATATCACCAGGATGACCGTGGTCCGTGATGCAACTCCCACATCATTTTTATAAATGGTGTTTATGATGCCCATCACAAAAAATGTTTTGTTCATGTATACCCCCAGGGGCAAATATTTGTCAGCCCATACACTTAGTGTATGGGCATTACAAGTATAGGAGAACAACTCCTTTCTATTGGGAATGCTTTTTAATGAGGCCCTCCTCCATGTGTAGTGCCTCCAAATTTTTGGCAGCTCTTGCATTCACTGCATAGGCAAACACTATGGGAGACCTGCTCATTTCTAATGGGAACATTGTATTATGAGGCTCTCCTCCATATCTCTACCAAGGGGCATTGTAGTGCCTCCAAATTTTTGGCAGCCCTTGCATTCACTGCATAAGCAATCACTATGGGAGGCCTGCTCCCTTCTAATGGGAACATTTTGTTATGAGGCCCTCCTCCATGTCCCTACCAAGGGGCATTGTAGTGCCTCCAACTTTTTGGCAGCCCTTGCATTCACTGCATAGGCAAACACTATGAGACCCGCTCCATTCTAATGGGAGCGTTTTGTTATGAGGCCCTCCTCCATGTCCCTACCAAGGGGCATTGTAGTGCCTCCAAGTTTTTGGCAGCCCTTGCATTCACTGAATAGGCAAACACTATGGGAGACCCGCTCATTTCTATTGGGAACATTTTGTTATGAGGCCTTCCTCCACGTCTCTACCAAGGGGCATTGTAATGCCTCCAAATTTTTGGCAGCCCTTGTATTCACTGCATAGGCAAACACTATGGGAGACCCACTCCTTTCTAATGAGAACATTTTGTTATGAAGCCCTCCTCCACGTTTCTACCAAGGGGCATTATAGTGCCTCCAAATTTCTGGCAGCTTTTGCATTCACTGCATAGGCAAACAGTATGGGAGTACCAACTTCCTAATAATGGGAACATTGCTTTCAGGTGGCACATCTGTATGTCTCTTCAAAGGGGTATTAGGGTGCGTCCAAATTTGGTGCAGGGCAGGCCTTGCATTCAATGCATAGGCAAACAGTATGGGAGTACCAACTTCCTAATAATGGGAACATTGCTTTCTGGTGGTCCTCCTGTAGTCTCTTTAAAGGGTTATTGGGGTGTGTCCAAATTGGGGGCAGGTGTTGTATTCACTGCATAGGCCAACAGTATGGGAGTACCAACTTCCTAATAATGGAAACATTGCTATTCAGGGTGCATCAGTAAGCAGGTGCGGGAATGCAGTAGCGCAGGGATTGCAGAAAAAAGCTGTACTGTATAACAATGCTATGTAATTTAACAAGAAGGATGGCAATGGTCTCCTCGCAGGGATCTAATAAACAATAAACGGGAAGTAAAAGGGTTAACGCAACAGTCTGGTATTTAAATGACACTTATCGTTGTCTTCTCTGGGCCTCATCCACATACAGTCTGATGGCAGATGGAGCACCAGCAACGGCTGGCGTGGTGTCCTCAGATGAATTACAACAAATCACGGTCCAGCTTCTGGCATCAACGGGTGGTCACCGATTTTGCCCACTGAGCCCCTAGTTCATAAATCTGTGCAGCCAAAGTGGGGAATGCTGCAGGAGTCTCTGTCTCACATGTGTGCTGCTGCACGTCTATCAACAATGGGAAATGCACCTCAGGGTCCTGCCACTGGCACCCGCTCCTCCACGCGAGCACTGCACTGGTTGGCAGGGCGCACGGTGCTCTGAACACTCACTTGGTCACTGAAGCGTTTGCCTAAGCTCTGCTGGGGCACGTCTCCACACTATCTCTGTTGCTGTGGAGCATGCTGCGCAACTTTCTCCGCTCTCACTGCCATCTGTAAACTGAGATCTTTTTACCAAGCTTCCTGCTCATTGCTCTGCTTAGCCATGCCACCTATCCCCGGGTTATGGGACTTGTCCGGTTCCCCATTCTCCCCCCCGGCAACAGTGGACGCAGCCTCGACAGTTCCAGACCCAGCATGACACAGATACCCACTGTTACGGGCTGGCGGAACGCACCAAATAATATAATGATAGTAGGTGCGTTCGCAGCCCGGGGTCCACCGTGCAGAGGTGGTAAACTGCTGCTTAGTAATGGCGGATGTATATAGCAGTATACAAAGGTCATATGCGGATTAACGTCACCCGGTGTGAACAGGAGTGGTTTCTGTTACGTCACAGAGCCACAGTACCCCGAAACTTAAATGACGGCGTCTGTTAGCACTCACAGAGCTCGGCAAGGGGGCGCTCAGAATGTGGTCACGAAACTCTGCCCCAAGGACACGGGGTCAGAGTCCCTCTAGACCAGAGGTCTCAAACACGCAGCCCGCATGCGGCCCCTGAGAGGCATCTGCGGCCCATGGTGCACATCTCTCACTCCCTGAGGCAGTGGGAAGGTGCACATTCAGGAGCGCACTATGGCTGCACAGGACCTGGGATGAGGTCAAAGGAGGGGGAGGAGTCAGGGGTCACATGAACAAGGGCCTCAGTGTATGCAGGACGCTGCTGTCTGCTGGTTGTCATGGTGCTGAATGAGGGGAAGTTTGTGTGTGGTCAGGAGGGTTTTACAGGGTGCATGTAGCAGAGCAGTGTGTGTACAAAGTGTATGAAGTGGAGCCATGTGTGTACGAGGTGTGCAGAGTGGAGCCGAGTGTGTACAATGTGTATGGAGCGGAGCCGTGTGTGTACAATGTGTATGGAGCGGAGCCGTGCGTACGAGGTGTATGGAGAGGAGCCGTGCGTACGAGGTGTATGGAGAGGAGCCGTGTGTGTACGAGGTGTATGGAGCGGAGCCGTGTGTGTACGAGGTGTATGGAGCGGAGCCGCGTGTGTACAAGGTGTACGGAGTGGAGCCATGTGTGTACGGGGTGTGCAGAGCGGAGCCATATGTGTGCGAGGTGTGCAGAACGGAGCCGTGTGTGTATGAGATATATTAAGTTTGAAAGGAATGCGGCCCCCCAGCTCAAGTTTTTTTTTTTATGTGCGGCCCATTTACTCTGCCGAGTTTGAGACCCCTGCTCTAGACCTTCTGAGCATGTGGTGTGGCACCTGCGGACACCACTATAGATGCTGACCTTGGAGAATTGTCGAGCACGTGCACCGTGGCATGTAGAGCCAGCGATGGACATTGATTCTAGTCTCTGACTCAGCCTCTACTTACACCTAGACCTGGGCGCTTGACAGGCTAGGCTGCACAACACATACGTACCAAGGGTAGGAGTTTCCAATGAGTCATTCACCAGAGACATTCATACAAGCATACAACACTCACTCCACATGGTCTAATCTTTGTCTATACTAGTGCATGGCCGTGTGGCCATGAGACTCTTTTATAGCAGCGTCCTTCTGGGACCATCCTGATGGTCCAATCCGAGCTGGAGAAGGACCTGAGCAGGTGACCTCAAATCTACAATGAGAGATCGTCCCACGGGCATGCTCAGTGGACCGAAAGGAGGACTTAGTCCCTGGAGTACCTCACTGCTGACCAGCCTGTTTTGCTATAGCTGGACCAGAGGTGGCAGCAGCAACTAAACCTACAGAGCTGGTCTGAGCAGAGCGCCTGGATCGACGAGTCTGCTGAGCAGCCTCCTGCGTGGCCGGAGAGGAATGGGAGACTGCCGAATGCAAGGCTCGGGATTCCTGCTGTGCAGCGACCGGAACCCGACGCCTAACACCTGCAGCCCGGTCTTCCTCCTTACACGTCCAAATTTGGTGCAGGCCTTGCATTCACTGCATAGGCAAACAGTATGGGAGTATCAACTTCCTTTTAATGGGAACATTGATTTCAGGAGGCCATCCTGTACATCTGTTCAAAGGGTTATTGGTGTGCGTCGAAATTTGGAGCAGGCCAGCATTCACTGCATAGGCAAACATTATGGGAATACCAACTTCCTAATAATGGGAACATTGCTTTTAGGTGGCCCTCCTGTATGTCTCTTGAAAGGGTTATTGGGGTACGTACAAATTTTGGGCAGGCCTTGCATTCACTGAATAGGCAAACAGTATGGGAGTACCAACTACCTAATAATGGGAACACTGATTTCAGGAGGCCCTCCTGTAAGTCTCTTCAAAGGGGAATTGGGGTGCGTCCAAATGTTGGGCAGCCCTGCCACTCACTGCATATGCAACAACAGTATAGGAGACCCACTGTTTAATAATAAGAACAAAGCATAGCCGGCTGATAGCTCTCTAAGAATAGTGAGGGCCGACTGCTGGCCCTTTAAGAATAGTAAAGGCCGCCTGATGGCCATATAAAAATAGACTCTGTGACTTTCAGAGTCCCTCTTTCATAAATGAAACAGGATGTGTCTGATGTGTCACACACCACATGGACAAATAAGGTTGTAAAATGTTAAAATGACATTTCCCAGTGAATGCATTTGTCTTGGTTGAAAGCAATGCTAAAATTGAAAAGTGCATCAAAAGCGCTACGTGTGAACATAGCCCAAGTGGTGGAGGAGTGTTTTAGGTTATTTATTTTGCCTTATATACAAGTCATTACACTGGAAAGGATGTTCCTTAACATATTTCCCAGGAAAATCCATTTTGGTTTCATCTTAGTATGTTTTATTGTGAGTCTGTAAAGGTGGCGTAAGACTCTGACAACATTATTCACAGCAGTGGCCTGGGAGTCAGAAATGCTTACAGGGGTCTTCCCCCATGCTGTTCCCATGTCAGCTGAGCACTGTTCCCATCAATTTCCACAATTTTTAGCCTATCTGAAGACCTTCTGGGGGGGCCGCAGCAACAATACTCGAGTTTCCCATAGACTTACATTGGCTCGATGCTCGGGTCGAGCACTCAGGCATTTCAATTTGCTCATCCTGAGCAATGAGCACCCAAGCATTTTAGTGCTCGACCATCACTAGTCAGGGCTCATATAGTTAAATGGAGCTTTTTTATGGATTCAGTGCGCTGCTGAACATAACACACAATTACTCATGCATTAGAAGATCGATGCTTTATTCATTTCTTTTTCCCAACGCGTTTCGAAGTGCAAATCACTTCTTCCTCAGGGGATGATATACAGGAGAAAATAGCATAGCTTACAAGTTAAATACACTTGACATTTGAAAAAAACTGGTGCCAATAGTCACATGTCAATGTCAAGTGCAGTTAACATGTAAGCTACGCTATTTTCTCCTGTATATCATCCCATGAGGAAGAAGTGATTTGCGCACTTCGAAACGCGTTGGGAAAAAGAAATGAATAAAGCATCGATCTTCTAATGCACGAGTAATTGTGTGTTATGTTCAGCAGCGCACTGAATCCATAAGAAAGCTCCATTTAACTATATGTCTCGGCGGTCACTGGTTTGACCTTTGGATGTGCGGCAGCTGACTGATAATTTCATGCGCTATACCTCTCCTATATCAGGTGAGTAGAATTTTAATATGGTTCTTACCGTTTCTCAGATAAGACCCTATTTACGCTTTTTTCCGTTCCTATAGTGTGAATTAGTCAGGGCTCATAGCAGGCCACTTCAGAATAGTCCAGTGTTTTACTCCTAGCCATTCTTGGGTGTTTTCAGCTGTGTGTTTTGGGTCATTATCCTGTTGCAAGAGCCATGACCTGCGATTGAGACCAAGCTTTCAGACACTGGTCAGCACATTTCTCTCTAGAATCCCTTGATAGTCGAGATTTCATTGTACCCTGCACAGATTCTAGACACCCTGTGTCAGATACAGCAAAGCAGCCCCAGAATATAACAGAGCCTCAACCATGTTTCACAGTAGGGACAGTGTTCTTTTCTTGATATGCTTCATTTTTCCATCTGTGAACATAGAGCTGATGTGCCTTGCCAAAAGTTCCATTTTTGTCTCATATGTCCGTTCAACATCTCCCAGAAGCTTTGTGGCTAGTCAACATGTAGTTTGGCAAATTCCAGTCTGGCTTTTTTATGATTTTTTTTCAATAATGGTGTCCTCCATGAAGTCCACTCTGGCTCATACGACAGATGGTGCGATCTGACACTGATGTTCCTTGAGCTTGAAGTTCACCTTTAATATGTTTTAGAAGTTTTTCTGGGCTCTTTTGTAACCATTCATATTATTTGTCTCTTTGATTTATCATCAATTTTCCTCCTGCGGCCACATCCAGGGAGGTTGGCTACAGTCCCATGGATCTTTAATTTCTGAATATGTGCAACTGTGGTCACAGGAACATCAAGCTGCTGGGAGATGGTCTTATAACTTTTACCTTTAACATGTTTGTCTCTAACTTTCTTTCTAATCTCCTGAGACAACTCTTTCCTTTGCTTCCTGTGGTCCATGTTGAGTGTGATACACACCATGTCACCAAACAGCACAGTGAGTATCTGTAGCCCTATATAAAGGCCCACTCACTGATTTCAAGATTGTAAACACCTGTAATGCTAATTAGTGGGGCACACCTTGATTTAACTTGTCTCTTTTGTCACATTATTTTCAGGGGTACCATCATTTCTGTCCAGGCCTATTTCATGAGTTTTATTTATTTTTTTAAATTCTGTGGAAGCAAGGTTGAAAAGCAATGTCTGACTTTCGTTTGTTCATTATCACAGATTTTTTTTTAGCTATTATTACTATTGTCAGATTCAAGTTATTTCTGTGACCATTGTGGGTTTTTCTGTCATTAAACGAGGAGTACCAGTACCAACAATTTTGACCACATGTGTATTTTATAGAAAAAAATTATTTTTGCATCTCTTTATTCTGAGATCTATCATTCTTTATTTTTCCGCTTATGGAGCTGTATGGTGGCTTGTTTTTTGTGGGAGAAGATGATGTTTTCAGCGGTACCATGTTTATCTGTATCCATCTTTCTGATCGCGTTTTATTCCACTTTTTGTTCGGCGGTATGATGATGAAGCATTGTTTTTTTATCTATTTTGTTTGAAATGAAGTGAGTTCATTGGATGTGAACTTGCAGGACCTGTCTGACGGCACCCTGAGCAGAACTTTCTCAAGCTCGCAGTGCCCTCAGACAAGGAATAGGAGTTCACAGGGAGACACTTAGTACATGGTGTTCAGCGTCTCTGCTGGATGACAGGCTATATGGTTGCATTGTGCAACCATGCAGCTTGCCATCTAGATGTAGCAGAGCTAGACTCGTTGTGGGACAAATGGATTTGCAGCACCTCTGCGAATAGGTGAGGAATATTGTGGTTTGCTTTTTTTAACTCTTTTGCAGATGAAAAGAGTGTTGAAGCAATGGTCAAGGTCCTAAGTATGGTTTAATTAAGATTTATTAAAGGAGACTGTCATTCTTTCAAGTAAAGGACTTTATTCTGGGTGTCTGTGTTTTCATACAATGTGACTGGGGTTAGTAATGGGGTTGTCTTATTGACGCCTCTCCATTACTAATCTCGGAGCTTGATGTCACCTGACAATACAAAAGGTGACATCAACACTCCCAACTATTACCCATTTGCCACCACTACAAGGCAAGTGGAAAGAGCAAGGCTAAGTGCCAGATTTGGCACATCTTAGAGATGCGCCTTTTCTGTGGGGGCTGAGAGCTGATGTTTTTAGGGTGTGGGGGACCAGTATCCATGGCCTCTTCTTCGGCTATTTATATCAGCCCGCAGCTGTCTGCATAGCCTTTGTTAGTTATTAATTATAAGGGGACCACACGTAATTTTTTTGTGGGGTCCCTCATTTAATAGTGATTAAAGGCTAAATATATAGCTGTGAGCTGATGTTAATTGCCTGGGAAGCTCCATGGGTATTACCCCCTTTCCAGGCTATAAACATCTGCTCCCCAGCCATCGGTTTTCCCTCTGCTGGTTAAGAAAACTACGTTGAAGCCCACGCCATTTTTTTTCAGAAAAATAATCTTTCAATGATTAAAGACATGTACAGTAAGCTGCACACACACTGTACTTGTATCTGTCACTGACATCTATTCTATACGTATTTACTGTAAGAAATCCATCTTTTCTATTCTGTCGTCTCCTACAGTGATTTTACAGTACACAGCAGATGAATTTCCGGCTTTTCTTTTATCTATTTATCTATGTAATATATATACATTTATGTGTGTGTGTCACTGACATCTATATATCTATGTATTCTATGTGTATATATCTCTTCTATCTATTCTATTCTAACCTGTCACTCTGTGATTTTACTGTACGTGGCACATGAATTGCCAGTTTTTCCAAGGAGATCGGTGTGAAAAAAATTGGACCGCACTCATATGGTTCGAGTGTTGTGTGCTTTTTTCTCGCACCCATTGACTTCTATTGCAAGATGCGATCCGATTTCCCATTACAATCGCACAATGCTGCTAGTTCTTCACCAGTCCCCAGTCGAGTCGTGATCCGATCCGAGCTGGAGAAAAAGCGCAGTTGAACACACAATGACAGAATATCATTGGTCCGAATGCAATCTGATTTTCAACTGGATTACATTCATTCGATTTCATTGCATGTGGGAATGAGACCTTTCTGTATCGACCTGCAGAATAAAGTTATCATGTCAATTATCCTGAAAGGTGAACTCTGTAAAAATATTAAAAATAATTTCAGATGCATTTATTTTTTTACATCACTATAAAAAAAGGAATAAAAAGTGATCAAAATATAATATGCATCCAAAAATAGAACTACTAAGAAGCACAGCTTGTTCTGCAAAAAGCAAGTCCCCATAAAGCTCAATCTATGCAAAAATAAGAAATTTGCCAGATTTTAGGCATAGATTCTCCACAACCTGAATGGCCTTTCAGGTCTTTTGGTCAGACACATGCCTGGAAGGAACTTCACACCATAGTAATATATAATGTGTTAATACCGCTTTGGTTTTTAAAAATACGCTGTAATATATATTCAATTAGCTGTCCAGGTTTTGGAAAAAAAAGTCTCCAAGCACTCTATAAGACTGCAGACTGTTGAATTGTGACACTGTGTGGCAATGAAGCAACGATAGAAGATGAAATGCAAACTGAATTGCTTATGATCATGTTTACAGATGATTAAAGTATACAGAGATTGTACTGTGTTTTTTGGAGTAGTCCTTATGTAATCAACATTGCCTATGTTGGTTGCATTGGACCATTAAACACAATTACACACGCTGAAAAGCTAGATAAGTGCAAATTTCAAAAAGTAGGCAAAGAAAAGAAGAGCGGTATAGTACAATACAATTTTTCATAGAGTAAGTGTAGCATAGACATTTCTTTCCATTGAGCTACAAAGCCAATATTAAGTTATTAAATAAATAAAACTAATGTTCTTAAAATAAGTACAAATAAGGTTGTGCTCAAAATCAATGGGGAACATTACTGGAAAGAAATGTTTTAATAAATAACTTTGCAGTCATAACTGTAGCTTGATTTGTTTAGAAAACCAAAGTTAAAGAACGGTAATAAGAACCTTTCTTTAGGCTCTATAAAAGGATTGAAGCCATTTGCCCAAGAACATGTTTTTAGACAAGCATGGTTTACACGCTTTGTTTTACTAAAATTGACAAGCTATTTTTATGCATTTATACTCTAGACGCACTCTGGATAGCTGAACTCCACACAGCATATACAGTACATTGCAGCCTTCATTTTAAATTAGTTTGCTATAAGTGGCACCCTGATGTAAAAAAAGGGATCCTAGTACTTCATGCCTGAATGCAGTCAAGTCTCAAAATTGCAACAAAACACGTTAAGCATTCATTTGTTCCTGTGGCTCTCCGGACATGACTACTCCCAGTATGACTTCAGTTAAACAGAAGAATTGTATGTGATTTCTTGACTTCCCTTTTCAAATCATATTATAGTGGGTATGAAAGATGGATCTGACCTTTAGACACCTGTAATACATAGCAGATGCGAATAATTGCTTAATTAAAAGGCTCTGACGTGAATGAAGACATGTGGATTACAAGTCTACTGGAACAAAATATAGGAAAGTGAAAAACAGGAACTAGGCTGTATTCATAATTCAATATCAATGTGCTCTGACTTTACAAGTGGAAGAAATTCCCATAAAAAATAGAACAGGAGTGGGAAAATGAAATACTCATGAACAGTCTTTTATAGTAGCATGCATAGTATTCTGGCAATGAGGCAAACTAAGGGGGTGTGATTATTCATCTATATGCAAATACTTAAGCACACAAATAAACGTTAATGCACAGGCACTTTCGGAACACAGGCAGAGTCACTGTCATTATAAAAAAAATCAAATACCAAAACTATATTGTACCTCAAAATAATTCTGCCATACAATACATACGTGTGTAACAGATCTACTACTACTACTAATAATAATAATAACACCTGTAATAATCATGTAAAATCTCAAAATAATATGGCCAGAAGCTAAATAATACGTTACAAATTTGGATATGCACACACATGCAAGATAACAGCTTACTTTATGTACACTTACACCGACTTACATTCTGTAGATGTACAAATTCACTGACAATATACATCCATGCGTAGATACAGAAACATACTCCCAAACAGATCCATAACTTAAATGAACAAATCCATATGCACATTTACCACATACATTCATACAGGTAAGTGATAGAGAAAGAAAAACCTGCCAAATATGATAAGGTGTAATAATTCTATGATAACACACTGAAACAAAGACTTTTTGAGGTGTGTGACTGAGCTGGGTGGATACAGGGAGTTTAATGCTTATCATGCAGCTATATATTCAGGAATTTGCTATTATGTAAGAAACAACTACATTTATGCAAGGCATGCCTATAATAATGAAGGCTATAAATAAATGAGCACTTCAGAATTCATTGAAGAGTTTTGGAAATCATATACCTGTGTGCAGTGTATTACCTAGTATGACAGCGTTTGGCTGAAGAATGGCCTATTAAACCCCATCTCTGATAGAATGAGAGATATGACATGAGACCATTGTTGCTGGGTTGTCTATGGACTGACATTTAAGAAGCCTGTGACACCACAATCCCTGCTGAAGAAAGAAGAACAAAGAAAACAGAAGACAAGACAGAAGAAAGAAGAGAGACAACAAGTATTTTGATCCCTGACCGATCTCTCTTCATCCATCCCAATCCCACTCTTCCCCCTTCCTACACTTTATACCCCTCTCCACCCCCCTTTGCGCAATGCCTGTGCGCACAACCAGCAGCAGCCGAGCTTTGATTAGTGATGCCATGAACTCTTCAGAGCTTGTGCCTGCTGTTTTCCACTTTTCTTTTTCACCCTCCTTTTGCGCCATCCCCATGCGCACATCCAGCAGCCGCCGAACTTTGATTAGTGACGCAGTTCACTCGTCAGAGCTCGTGTCTGTTGTTTTACATTTTTTTTTATTTTTCAGCCCCCTTTACGCCACCCCTGTGTGCACATCCAGCAGCCACCAAGCTTTGATTAGTAATGCAGTTCACTCATCAGAGCTCCTGTCTGCTGTTTTACACTTTTCTTTTAACTGACATTTTTTTCTCCCTGGTTGCTACTTTTTCCTTTTAGCTTTTTCTTTTCAGACAAATAAGATTGCACCAAGCACTAGCTCACACACACAGTTAAATAAAGTACTGACACAATCAGCAAATTTATTAAAAAAAGTTGTCCCACTCGTCCCAATACCGCTATTCAGTGGAGGAGGCATATGCTTTCCTTGCCTCTGACAGCGAGGGAGAGGATCCCACATTTCTTTATTTTTTAGATTCCTCCTCCTCAGGTCCTGCTGAACCGCCACGCAGTTGTCCCAGGACAGCAGATGTACCAGTGACGCCCATTCCTGACCCCATATGGACCTCACCCCCTAAAAAATTTGAGCCACTGATTCCTGATTTTGAGGCAGGAATCAAGTTTGACACCACCAGCCTTACAGAACTAGACTTTTTCAAAGTATTTTTCTCTGAGGATTTTGAAAACCTCATGGTCCAAACTAATTTGTATGCTCATCAATTTTTGTCACAAAACCCCGGTTCATCATTTTCTAACTGGTCTCCTGTAGACACAGTTGAAATTATGCAGTTTTGGGGCCTGGTCCTTCACATGGAGATCCTGAAGAGGCCAGAACTTAGACAATATTGGAGTGTTGATGTTTTATGAGCACAAATAAAAAATTCTCCAGCTCATGGTGAAGTGGCTAAAATTGCACAAAACTTTATTGGACAACTGCAAAAAAAAGAAAACCTTCTTTAAAAATGTTTCCACAGCAGATACCTAAACACACCAGTGTATAGGGCATGTCACACTAAGCGATATCGCTAGCAATATCGCTACAACTTGTGACGTTGTAGCGATATTGCTAGCGATATCGCTGTGTGTGATACTTACCCACAACCCGCTCCCCCGCTGGTTATCGCTGATCGCGCGAGAACAGGCTGGACTGTTTCTCATCGTCAGCTTCCTGCTGTGACGACGAGAGACGCGTGGAGCCGGGCGGGAGGACGCAGGATCGCCTGGTGTGACAGGTAAGTAGCGACCCCTGTCCCCAGCGATGTCGCTAGTGAGATCTGCCTGTGTGGCAGCTCACTAGCGACCACTTAGCGATGTACCAGCGATCCTGACCGCATCATATCGCTGGTCGGGATCGCTGGTACATCGTTAAGTGTGACAGTACCTTATGAGACGATCAACGCGTTTCAACTTTAAGCACTTATTCATGATCTATCTCACAATACAATACAAATCCCTTTATACCCCATACAAGGTGCTGATTGGGCAGACAATACAAAATGCAAATACATATAATCTCATTAAAATCACATTATACATCTTAAAAAAAATTCAAATAACACATGTAATGTATAACACTTCTACTAAATAACAGATTTATCCCATCCATAATAAAAAAGCAAGGAAGATATCACAAATTTTCAATAATGTTTGATGAGATCCTATCTTGCATTCAAACCACACGGTATTCTGGTTTCCAACATGAACATCCAATATGTCTCTCGATTCAAAAGTTTTTGATGCATATTACCACCCCTACGGGGTTTATATATTTTTTTCAGTGCCGCAAAAACTAAAATCCGATAAATTGCCCTTATGTACATCAGAAAAATGTTGAGAAACCGCAGACGGGGAGATCGCTTTATAATTAACCGCAACTGATAAATGCCGTCTTATCCCCCCATGAGGTCAATTTATCAACAATTGGTCTCATGGGTGGAGGAAAAACACCCGTATGCACTTTAGGTAGAGAATGATAAATAGGTGTAATAGGAGAATCTACCTTTAAAAATTCCACCAATTTTTTATCCAAAACATGCATGTTAAGCCCCTCCAATAATAAATCATTTAGGAGCATATTATGATGCTCAGTAGGGTTACCTCCCAACTCAATGTATATATTAGAATTTTCAATATCCAATAAATTCAATTTCCTATATAGACCTGAATCCAATAAAATAGTGCCCCCTTTATCTGATTGTTTTATAATTAAATCTTTATTATTCTTAAGATATTTCAGGGCTTATTTCTCTTCACTGGTCAAATGAGAAAAATAATCATCTGATTCCATAACATTTTTATGCAAATTAACTAGATATTTTTCAACAAGATCCTGGAACTGATCTAATACTACTGGTCTAGATTTTAACGGATAAAACCCAAGGTTAGTAATATAAAAGGAATCATTTAGTGACTCTGGACCCGAATATGATTCAGCTTCCAATGTTTTTAAATCCAAAAATGCCTTCTGTTCTCTAAACAAACGTATATTATCTTTAGAGACTGAATCAATATCATTAATTCCAATAAATTCTTCTCCATCACCAGCTGAAAAAAAGTGACATTTAACTGTTAAATTACGTGCAAACCTATTCACATCAAGCAATGTTTTAAATAGATCAAAATCTACTATAGGAGAAAATCTTAATCCTTTGCTCAAGACTGATATCTGATCCTGAAATTATGTAGCTCAATAAGTTCCATACAGGGATCTCTAACGCCTGTGATTCCTCTACCGGGTGGGATATCTTTCTTTTCCTATGCTTACGGCCCTCCCTCCTGCGTTTTTTGGAATGGCACCACTCATATTAGAGACAGTCACTGTTGTGGCCTGTTGATCAGAGAGTGTACTGTCCATCGATCCAATTGATGAATCAGAAAGATCCCCCACTGCAGAAATAGAAATATCCGATGGGAGCTCCAGATCCCTGACGCTAACCTTGTTTTTAAAAGTTCGTTTATTATTGCGTTTTTTCAAAATGGAATGCGGTTTAACAAACCAGGTGTAAACTTTATTGGAGATAAAATCCTCTGTGTCTCTCAAACTTATTTTTCTTGATCTCCATTATCTGATTCTCCAATTTGGAAATGTTAGATTTCAATCTGTTATTGTAAAAAGTTAAAATCTTTATCAGTGGTGTGTTTTTCTAGAGAACATTGTAGGGTCTTAATCTCCTCTTTGATATTGCAGATCTCTGTATCCTCATATTTGATAATTAGAGAGATGAGTTTGAGGGAACACTGACATAAGATGGAATACCATTCTATCACAAAATCCTCATATATTTTGGTGGGTGCTTTTTTTAAACGTAATCCTCTAGGAATCATATTTTTTGATTCATAGGTTCTTAGAGTAGTTAAATCCCACCATATTTTCATCTCTTATTTTCTTTTCTAGTTGCAGCATTAACGTTCTCAATTCATCAGTGTCTGTAGTCAAAACAGGTGTTTCATCACTGAACACTGAGGCTGCCTTAATCAATCTAGTAGTTTGATCATCCAGGTCTGCAAGAGTCTTGTTCTGGGACTCCATTCTTTTAAAAATTAGAAAAAAAATGTTCTCACATATAGGTACACTACTTTTCAAAAGTTTGGGGTCACCCAGACAATTTTGTGTTTTCCTTGAAAACTCAGACTTTTATTAATCAAATGAGTTGACAGATGAATTTAAAATCTAGTCCAGACATTGACAAGGTTAAAAAAAAAAGACTATTTGAAACAATACGCTTTTAAATCTTCTGCCCGAGCGAGTGTGAACGAGCTGAGTGTGACCTGAGCGTAAGTGCGAACTGTGGTAAGTGTGTGACTTGAGATTCAGTGACTTTGGATTCAGGGAGTTTCCAAGGGAGGTATTACTAAATTGCTGTTATATTTTATTAATACTTTATTTATTTTTGCTTATCTTATTGACTGGTGCAATCCCCATTAGGATATGCTCCACTATTGCCAATGCCATAGAGTGCACGTCTTGCCGCATGTATGAAATCCTTGAACAGCCGGTCGAGGGTGCATACTGCTGTGCGAGATGTGAGCACGTTGTGCATTTGGAAGCCCAGATACTGGATCTAAAATGTGCAGCTGACAATACTGAGATCCATAGACAATATGGAAAGGAGTCTTCTGCTCACTGAGCAGACGCTCAATGGGATAGATGAGGGGGGATGCTAGGTTGGATCTGCAGGACAATGAAGCAGCTAGCTGGGTGACAGTTAGAAGGCGGGGTAGAGGGAAGAGCACCAGGGAGGCTAGTCCTGATCTGGCACACCCCAATAAGTTTGCTAAGTTGGCAGATGAGGGGAGTGTTAGTGCAGGAGTAGCACTGCTGCAGCTAGGCATGTCCTCTGAAAGCCGGAGGAGTGTCTGCTCCAGTAAGGGGGGAAATAGGAGAGCAGGGCAGGCCAGACAGGTTCTGGTAGTGGGAGACTCAATTATTAGGGGAACAGATTGGGCAATCTGTCACAAAGACAGGGATCGTCGAACGGTGTGCTGTCTACCTGGCGCTCGAGTCCGACACATCGCTGATCGGGTTGACAGATTACTGGGAGGGGCTGGTGAGGATCCAGCGGTCATGGTGCACATTGGCACAAATGACAAAGTTTGTGGAAGGTCCTTAAAGATGATTTCAGGGAATTCAGCTGTAAGCTTAAAGCAAGGACCTCCAAGGTGGCGTTTTCGGAAATACTTCCTGTACCACGTGCCATGCCAGAGAGGCAACGGGAGATTAGGGAGGTTAATAAGTGGCTCAGGAATTGGTGTAGGAAGGAGGGGTTTGGGTTCCTGCAGAACTGGGCCGACTTCTCAGTTGGCTACAGGTTCTACGCTACGGACAGGCTGCACCTCAATGGGGAGGGTGCAGCTGTGCTGGGGGAGAAAATGGCTAGAAGGTTGGAGGAGTGTTTAAACTAGGGACGGGGGAGGGTATTCCTTTTATAGGAGGGGAAGACAGTGCAGATAGAGACCTGGGCACAAATAATGAAATTGGGGGTGGGGTAAGAACAGTTAATAATTTAAGATAGAATAGAGGTACAGAGAGATACATAAAGCGCATGTATACTAATGCCAGAAGCCTCGCCAACAAAATGGAGGAATTGGAGTTAATGTTGTTGGAACATAATTATGACATGGTGGAGATATCTGAGACATGGCTGATGAGAGCCATGACTGGGCGGTTAATTTAGAGGGCTATAGTCTGTTCAGAAATGACCGTAAAAATAAACGAGGGGGAGGCGTGTGTTTATATGTAAAATCATCCTTAAAACCCATCCTTCATGATAATATATATGAATCTAATGAAAATGTAGAGTCCCTGTGGGTAGAGATAAGGGGAGGGGGAAAAATAATAAATTACTTATAGGGGTTTGTTATAAGTCTCCAAAAATAATGGAAGCAACAGAGAATATCCTCAAAGCAAATAGATGAAGCAGCGACTCAAGGAGAAATGTCATGGTCACTGTGTGTCTGGGCGCAGGTGTTACCGCAAGGCGAACCCATAACACACATGACCCTGGATACAGCGCCTCCAGTGGGGTGAATTTAAATAAAACGTGCAGATGGATACACCGCCTCCACCCGGCGAATTTAGGTATTATACGTTAATAAACATTCTGGAAACCCCGCCTCCAGTACGGCAAATTTAAATAATAAGGGGGACCTGGGAAACATTAACAGTGGTGGGCCCAGCGATAGGGAAAAGGGAATTGGAGACCTCCTGAGCTCCCCTGAGCCAGTGTCCCTGCACTCCTAACGTTCCCTATGCCGGTTCCGCACCGGGCGCCGCACGCGTACCTCAACGCCCTAGCTCGCCCTGACCCTAAACCCTCACTAGGGAATAGGTCGGTGCGGAAACTAATCCCACCACTGCACTAATAACACATGAGGGAAAGAGACAATACAGGGGGACACCACTTAGCTTTATGCTCTGTGCTTATGCTCCTGCAACAGAGCCCTCCAGCTGCGTGCCTCTTCTCCTCCACCCGGATCCATCACCATAACAGGATCCTGCACCATAGTGCTGCCTAGGAGCAGAGTCCACCACCAGTAGCTGCTGCTTAGTAGCAGAGTCCCAAGGATGAGTTCAGCTTCTGACACGAAGTCAAGCATGCTTGAGTCCAGCTCAGCAGCCAAGTCCCACATGGTGAGTGCCACTCTCCATAGTAGCCACTCCACCAGACCATGCAGACATTTCCCGCTGACACCATCACTGCGACCCCACCACGCCATGCCAGCCCTTCGTCCAGACACCATAGCTGACACTCTTCCCCCCTGGCTAAGCTGCACAGGACTCCTCCTCAGCTCCATCCTTCCACCAGGCTCTCACCAACCAGAATAAATGAATCAGTGAATATCACCAGCAGTGATTACACACCCTGAGACTCCTTTATAGAGCCCCACACCTGATTCCCAATTACGTGCACATTAAACTGAAACCTAAGGTGTGATACCATTAACCACCACCGGGGACAGTCAAGTCACCTTGGCAACTTGCCAAAAGGAAAAAAAAGTTCAGTGTTTTAAAACTGTCAGATCACTTCAGATCATGACAGTACCCCCTCCTTAATGAGGGGCCTCTGGACCCTCAAGACCACCCCTCATTAGGGAAACACCTACAGCGGGGACGCCCAGATCCTGAGTTCACTCACCACTACCTGACACTTCAGGTTTATGACAACACACCGCTGGTATTGGCAATAAAGTTCATTTTGGAGGCACCACTCATCTCCACAGCGCCGACCTGGGGAACGAGTTTATGTATGTGTATGTTTGTTTGTTATGAGCTGATCAGGCTCCACAACACACTTCCACAAGATGTTTTTTGGTGGCACACATACACGCTCGTTCACACACAGGTCCGGACCTGAACGTTTATTGCACACATTCGCTTGTCATATTTTGGTGAACTCATTCTGGACTCGACAACAGAGGCGTCCCTCCGCTGTCACCACACTCACAACCCCGCTATTCACCAAGGGACACCACCCTCCAACCCTTTCACCATGAGGTCTGCGCCTCCCAGGGTTGGTTAATGGCGAGGGGTGAGATTTGTCCCTACTCCCCTGCAGCACACCTGCTGCTCACACATGGAGGTGAAGGGACCGGGATATGGAGGGAATATACACTCGATGGTCGCCTCCACACGACCAGGAGGGGCGGCTTCTTCGGTGGTATTTGAAGATTTGGCATAAGCCCCGTGGACTATCACACCAGTCTGCTCACTACAGGGACGTACCCCTTCACCTCGGGGAACCCCAGACAGCACCATGGGGACACCAATTCCACCCACCTGTCTGGTTACGTCCGCCTGTATGAACAAGTCCCGCTCCCCAGCAGCGACTCTAGGGGGCACTTTGCCAGAGCCGCAGGAATATGGAGGAAAAATACACTCGCTGGTCGCCTCCACACGACCAGGAGGGGGCCGCTTCTTCAATGGTATGTAAGATTTTGCATAAACCCTGCGGACTATCCCACCAGTCTGCTCACCACAGGGATGTACCCCTTCACCTCGGGGAATACCAGGCAGCTCCGTGGGGCACCATTCCTCCCACTTGCCTGGGTACCTCCCCATGCATGAGCAAGTCCCGCTCCCCAGCAGCGACTCTAGGGGGCTTTTTGCCAAACGCCGCCATTTTGATTTCCTGGTTACCTGAGCAGAGGCCCCAGACCCTGATAACTGCTGCTGCAGCGGCTCTAACACACCATGCCGCTCCCCACTCACCTCAGTGAGGCCCGGCAGCAATTACCACAGGTCTCCACATGGCCAAGGCTCACCAGAAAAAAGGTAAGGCTGGTGATAATGTCATGGTCACTGTGTCTGGGCGCAGGTGTTACCGCAAGGCGAACCAATAACACACATGACCCTGGATACAGCGCCTCCAGTGGGGCGAATTTAAATAATAAAACGTGCAGATGGATACACCGCCTCCACCCGGCGAATTTAGGTATTACACGTTAATAAACATTCTGGAAACCCCGCCTCCAGTATGGCGAATTTAAATAATAAGGGGGACCTGGGAAACATTAACAGTGGTGGGCCCAGCGATAGGGAAAAGGGAATTGGAGACCTCCTGAGCTCCCCTGAGCCAGTGTCCCTGCACTCCTAACGTTCCCTATGCCGGTTCCGCACCGGGCGCCGCACACGTACCTCAACGCCCTAGCTCGCCCTGACCCTAAACCCTCACTAGTGAATAGGTCGGTGCGGAAGCTAATCCCACCACTGCACTAATAACACACATGAGGGAAAGAGACAATACAGGGGGACACCACTTAGCTTTATGCTCTGTGCTTATGCTCCTGCAACAGAGCCCTCCAGCTGCGTGCCTCTTCTCCTCCACCCGGATCCATCACCATAACAGGATCCTGCACCATAGTGCTGCCTAGGAGCAGAGTCCACCACCAGTAGCTGCTGCTTAGTAGCAGAGTCCCAAGGATGAGTTCAGCTTCTGACACGAAGTCAAGCATGCTTGAGTCCAGCTCAGCAGCCAAGTCCCACATGGTGAGTGCCACTCTCCATAGTAGCCACTCCACCAGACCATACAGACACTTCCCGCTGACACCATCACTGCGACCCCACCACGCCATGCCAGCCCTTCGTCCAGACACCATAGCTGACACTCTTCCCCCCTGGCTAAGCTGCACAGGACTCCTCCTCAGCTCCATCCTTCCACCAGGCTCTCACCAACCAGAATAAATGAATCAGTGAATATCACCAGCAGTGATTACACACCCTGAGACTCCTTTATAGAGCCCCACACCTGATTCCTAATTACGTGCACATTAAACTGAAACCTAAGGTGTGATACCATTAACCACCACCGGGGACAGTCAAGTCACCTTGGCAACTTGCCAAAAGGAAAAAAAGTTCACACAGTGCTTTTAAAACTGTCAGATCACTTCAGATCATGACAAGAAGTCATTATTATGGGGGACTTCAACTACCCTGAAATACATTGGGGAACCGAAACCTGCAGTTCCAGCAAAGGTAATAGGTTTTTGACAACTATGAGAGACAATTACCTTTCACAACTGGTTCAGGACCCAACAAGAGGGGGGGCACTGCTAGACCTAATATTAACCAACAGGCCAGACCGCATATCAAATGTAAGGGTTGGGGGTCACTTGGGTAATAGTGATCACAAATTAATAAGTTTTCATGTATTCTTTCATAAGATGTGTAGTAGAGGGGTTACAAGGACACTAAACTTCAGGAAAGCAAATTTTCAATGGATGAGAGATGATCTTGGTGCATTTAACTGGGACGATATCCTGAGACATAAAAATAAACAAAGAAAATGGGAGACGTTTATTAGCATCCTGAATAGGACCTGTGCACAATATATACCGTATGGGAATAAACATGCGAGAAATAGGAGGAAACCACTATGGCTAAATAGAGCTGTAAGGGGTGCAATAAGAGATAAAAATAAAGCATTTAGAGAATTAAACCAAGTAGGTAGTGATGAGGCATTAACTAAATACAGAAGATTAAATAAATTCTGTAAAAAACAAATCAAGACAGCAAAGATTGAGACAGAGAGACTCATTGCTAAAGAAAGTAAAAATAATCCCAAAATATTCTTTAACTACTTAAATAGTAAGAAACTAAAAAATGATAGTGTTG